>NC_092461.1:45623600-46296933 GCF_047495875.1 Pithys albifrons albifrons
ATGACTATAGTTACTAATTTTCCACTAGAGAATGATATCTGAGTACAGAATGGTGACCTGTGCCCTAAGAATTGTTTCAATTCCCAGATAAACTAATTGTGTTTTCTTCCAATTAAAACATATATAGCACCTTTTTCATTCAGATGTGTGCTCAGAATACATGTAAAAATCTTATTCTTGTACTTTACATTGCTTTGTGTATTTGAATGTAGAGTAACATGGCACAAGAGAATAAATTCCTTATCTATTTTTCAAAGGAATCTACTATTCATAATGAGTGTGCTATTCAGAAGGGAATTGCTAAATAGATTAAAAAGAGAACAGGAAGTTTTCTGCCAACATCTTTATTAAAGGAAAGAGAATTCATATAGCTTAATCCAATTACTTAAAGTACTCAAACTTTGTGCAATGAACAAGGGAATGTACCAAGAGATACAATTCTAGTTGCATTACTTCATTGTTTCTTCCTTTAATTAGTTTTTTGAATAAATGTAAAGGTTATGAAAAGGGTTCTTAATATCAATGCTAGATGCAGAGGTACAAGACACAGCTATCTAAAATAGTGCTAACAATTTAATAAATAAAAAAAATTCCTTAAAATAGCACCTCATCTACTGATTAACCTAAGATGGCTCATGTATATGAGATTTTACAAATGAAAGACTGTACATTACTTTTGTTTTTCCTGAACATTGGTTAATTTTAATTGGAGAGCAATAAGAGAGAGAAGCGTGTATCAGTGAAGAAAGTCCTTCAAAATATGATCCTGTTAATTTCATATTTTGTACAAAAGGCGTCTTCCAGTTCTTTTACTTGTAAGCTACCAGACTTCTTACCTAGGCTAGGTTTCAGGTGAAGGTGCAACCTGGTTTAGTGGAAGGTCTCCTGACAGCGGCAGGGGGGTTGGAACTACATGATCTTTAAAGTCCCTTCCAACCCCAAACAATTTTAAGATTCTATAAACGTGTATGAATACTTTTAGCTAATTCAAAGTGAAATACTATTACTTTTAACACAGGTCATATTTAAAATTTACAGATTTGTATCCAGCTATTCTCCCCAAACCTTGTCCAATTTATTAATAAATATTCCCTCTTACACTTTCTGTCCTGCTAGTTTTTTCCTAAAACATTGCAATCCTGTGTACCACCTATTGAATTTGCCTCCAAGAACATATTAGAATATAGAGACCCCAGTGTGAGATATGGAGACCCCAGTGTAGAGTATGGTGACCCCTAAGAAGAGGATGGGATAATCCCAATGTGTGCCTCAAGGACATTTGACCTTGAGAAAAAAAGTAACTTGCTTTTTGAGTTCTGTGTTGCAGGACATAAACCATCAGATGAAGAAGACCTGAGCTGAACTGGTGTTGGTGTCCAATGATGAACTGCTTATTCCTGACTGAAGTATCACCCCATCCTAATGGACTATTGCCTACAATATGGAGGGGTGGAAGACAACCCTGAAAAAGAACAAAAAACTATTTAAGCGCAGGAATAAATAAATTTGAGATATGAGTGATGTAATACAGTATGGAATAAGGGGTGGAGTGTTATGGGTTTAGCTAAGTAGGCCTAAATTTAGGCTTTAAAGGTTAGACTAGGCCTGAGGTGTCAGCTGATTTGAGCTGAGCTGAGCTAACAGCTGACTTCTTCTAGCCAATAATATGGTATTCCATACCATATTACAACATCATCTCAAAAGGGGGTAAGAGCTGGTGTGGGAGTAGCTTAGTCAGTCGCTTCGTAGCTGTTGTTCCAGCAGGACACACTGTGCCGTCCCAGGAGGGATGGAGAGGCCCAAGCCCAGAGCACCGGCTGATCACCATGTTATCTTAGGGAAGTAAAATGTTTGTTCTTAGTTTTTCTCTGTGCTTATGTCTGTCTCTCTGGGGATTGAGTCTCTGGAGTAATTTGTAGTTAAAATGGTGGGATTTGTGTTTACTGGGGAGTAGAGAGTTATTTCTTGTTATTTCTAACATGTGTAAGTGTGTGTTACATTGTATTTTTCTCTTCATTTTCTCTTTTCTGTATAAATATATAGTTAGTTTAAGCATAAATGAGTTTGAAGGGTTTTTTTCCCTTTCCTCCCTTTTCTCAGTGGGAAGAGAGAAGCTGTAAGTCTGTACTTGGACAGTTGGCATTTTGCCAGCTGAACCCATGACAATTATAAAGCCAAAAGATTTCTGATTCTGTAATGATTTTCCTGTCTTTCCAGTTTTTCAGCAGTTCTTCAGGTGAAAGTAATATGTCACCAAAGTTTCAAAGGAGTAAATTATATATAATTTTTTAAGAATGTATTTTAAATTCTCTTTACAAATCTTCTGGGGTTTTCAGGAGAAGCTTTCATGTCACAAATCCCTGAAGAACATAGGATAAAAGACATTTTTAGCTAGTATAACACCAGGATTTTTTAGCCAGCAGGAAAACCAACTTCCCAATATTCTCACTTTTTTTTGTATTGTATGTAAATGTGTTTATCTGTTCATGAGCTGTAAAATACAATGAATAATGAACCACAAAAAGCTTACAGGTGATCTGAAATATCAATGTTGACTGTAGAAAGCTAAAAAAAAAAGTTAAAAATAACAGTATTGAGTGATAGAGAGATTAAACAGAATAGCAATGTGCTTTTTTTTCCCCCACAAAATAAAACTTCTATACTGACGCCAGAGTGTTTTTTTCAGTTTTGGGTTTTATGTTTCATAGATTTTAGGAATACAGTAGCCGTAACAAAGGCAAATTTAGTGTGTTTCTAGCAGCTTAAGTTTAATGGAACCCTTATCACTAGCTCAAATTCTTTAAGTTTTTTAGTCTTGCCTACAAGGTACAAAGCTCAAAATATCAGAAAGCTTGCTACGGGAGACATAAACAGGGGCAGAGTGACCCAGAAGTCAGAACAGTGGAAGAGCTCCAGAAGTACTCTGTGTGCCGAGGAAAAGGAAAATGAAGAACAAGGGGTCCCAAGCAACACCCATCCTCAAATCAGAGGGGTTGGGACTGGGGCAGGTCAGGGGTGGACTGGGAGATGTGTAAAATAATGATTGGATAGACAGTATTATAAAAACCATGGAAATTAGAGTTTGGGCACATGTGTGGATGTATTCCTGGACAAGCCTAGCTCATTAAAGTGACTGCTCACTTATCTCCTACTAAAATTGGCTTGGAGTCTTTTTTCACAGACTTTTGCAGGCAACAATACCTACAGAAAATGGCTCAATGTAGACTATTGCCATTTAGGAAAGAAACCTTAGGAACATTGGAGTTAGTTTTTGAAAAACATCTGTTTAATATACCAATAAGGTTAACATAACAAAAAAAATTATCCCACAGTCTTGAGAATTAAAGAATACAGGGAGAAGGACAAGGAATTATGCAGTGTTTTTCACGTGAACATAGATTAATGGCCTAGGTTTTATATTGTCACAAACAGAACGAGCCGAGCATAAAACATAGATCTGTATATTCAAGAAAAAAATAGGCAGTGATTGTCTGTTTTTTCGTAATTCAAGTGTTATCAGGCAGTCAGTAAAATCAGGAACCACACTTGCAAAAAAAGGAAATATTTTCCACAAAACACTTAATTAATTGTGGAATTAATATGGTATACAAAGTTCTGGAGATAAAACGTTTAAGGGTGTCCAAAGTCAGCCAAAACTTTAAGCAAAAAAGGTTTCTCTCTTTCTATTCAACAGGATGGCCCAAGTTCCACCATTGCTAAAATCTTTCAGAAAATGATTAAAAAATTAATTTTTACTTATTCTGTGGTTATATTTTTCCCTAAATTCCTTCAAATGACACTTGAGGCAGAGGGCTTGACTCATGAAGAAAGTTCAAAGCCATTCAATTCTTAATTTCATTTGCCTCTTCAAAGATACCTGATGAAGATTTCTCAGCTCTTTTAGAAGATGCATTTCTGATAAAAGTTGTCTCTGATAATTTACTAAAGTGTAAGAACACAATGATTTCACTCAACCTTTTCTTTTTATTACTTTTTTCAACATTGAACATATTACCTTACTACAATATTTTTAAAAATAAAGTATATTCACAGAACTTAAATAAGATTAATGGAATTGAGCTTTGGGAGCAAGTGAATGTTTGATGCATTTTCATTCTCAATAAAGGGTGAATAACAATGCCTTAGCTTATCATTCCATCCATATATGTGCTAAAAATGATATTTTTATATAAATAGCTACAAGTCCAAAAACATAAGGGACTTTTTCATTACAACTGTTACTTACTATTTGCTTACCCAGAAAGGATTACTAACTTTAACATAATTTCTCAAATCAATTGAATTTGAAATGTTCATTGAAAAATACGTCACATAACCAAGATTTTTGATGTTTCACTTCACTCCTTAGTCATATTTTCTTATCATAAACAATTATGGGCCATGCTTCATGCAAAACCACAGGACAAAATGCTGATGAGGTTTTGTAATGTATACTCACTCAGTGTGGCAGCAATATCTACAAGAAAGGGCCATATTTACTAAGGTGTTGAGCTTTCCTGAATATTATTCAATGCAAAACAAGTTAAATTGGAACTTGTCTTTGGCTTCCACTTCTATACATTTAAATGTAAGAAAAGAGAACAATAAACATGATAGTGGAAAGAAACTTTTTAATGTAATTTATTTTACACATTTATTTGATACCCTAATGCCTTGCCTTTTGCATGTAGTGCATGAATATCTCAGAAGTCATAAACATGAGAGAAAAAAAAGTATTGGAAAATACAAGATAAGTCACTTTATTTTGTATCAAGAACCAACATGTGTTTATATTGCAGTTAATATCTGTCTGGAGACTTTTAATGGTTGCTGAGATCTTGAATATGCAAAATCAGGTTTTTGCTTCAAAAAAATCAGTATTTCAATTAAAGTGCAAAATGACTTTCGGAGAAATCCATTGTGACCAATTACTTAGTTTTGTTAAAACTTAAAGAAGTCTAATGGTTTTGTCTTGCTAGTACAGAAAATGATGAGACATCACTGAAAAATGGGTGAGTTTGACAGATAAGTATGACATAGATGTTAAATGAATTCATGGCAAGAAATAACCTTTCCAGAGACGCAAAATCTCTGCTGATGTAATGAACTCATTTTAAGTTATACCTATTGCACTATTGCATTAGTTCCTTAAAATTATATCAGAGAAAAGAAAAATAAAATCAATAATAAAAAAATAAATTACTTTTCTAGGAAGTAAACTTGGTAAGAAACACTTAGAGAAAAGCAATCAGGAACATCTGATCTAAATATGATGAGAAAATGAACTGTCAATCAAACTTTTTCAAATGAGTGTAAAGTTTGTAAATGATAATCTAAAACACCATGCCCATATATATATATGTAACTCCTTCTCACATTATATTGATTTCTTACAAATACATGTTCAGAAGTACACTACAGATTGATAAAATACATGTAAGGACACAATATTCTCATACTACAGTATTTCACCACTTCAATAACCATACAAACAGTCAAGGTAGCATTTCAGAGAGATTTGGAATGCCATGTAAACAAATCAAACCAGAAAATACTATTCATATATATGACAAATGGCAACAATAATAAGCTTCTTTCATATCCTCTGGAGCAGAAATCACATAGGGATGTCTTTGGTCATACAGAAAACATGCGTAAATCGACTGAGGAAAAAACCCAAATTGTCAGGGTATCCTAAAACTGCAGATGTTGTTGGGGTTTTTTGTTTGTTTTTTTAAATTACATACCCATACAAAAAGATGGAGAACATATAGTTCCAGAAATTGACTTAAAATACCGGTAAGAAATTCTTCCTTCATAATCTACCCCCATTGATAAGGTAGTAGAACAGAGCCTTCTAGCATTAAAGTCAGGCAGGAAGGGGCAGAGGGGAGAGGGGCAGGCAGTAGAAATATAAGGGACTTTTTCATTACAACTGTCACTATTTGCTTACTCAGAAAGGATTACTAACTTTAAAATTAACATAATTTCTCAAATCAATTGAATTCTTTTTCTGGACTCTGGAGGGTTCATTGCATGGAGAAAGCTTTCCTATGTGTAACATATTGAGCCTCCTGGTTAATGGTTCAAATATTCATCTCCACAAGCAGAAGTCAATAATGACCAGTTGAATTCACAAGCACTTTTAAAAAATCCTGCATGTATCCTCAGTTTTCAAGATTTTTATGTTTAACTAATGAGCCACTTAAATTTATCTGCCATTTAAAGCTAAATCCATCAATCTTTTCTTTGGAAAATCTTGCTCAGGGGACTTGAGGCAGAATTGAAATGATTCTCATTTGCTACAATCAGTCACTGACATGCAATGAACGACAATGTCATATCACTATCCCTTTACACTCTCAGGAAAAAATGTCATAGAAAGTCTGTATTAAAGTTCTGGCTCTGGGTCTGGATTTGGATCTGTAGGAAAGCTTGACATTTTGAAAGCCTGCTTAAATATTTTATGATTATTTATACAGTGATGTGGTAAGCTCTACTTTGGTGATAAAACCCTAACAATTCAGCAGTAACTCTTGGTAAACTAAATTTGTTTGCATATCAATTTATTTATTTGGGGTTTTTTATTTGTTTCTGTCCTTTCATTTGTTTCTGTTCTCACTGCTACTCTAGCAGCAAAATTATTTAAATAATACAGGAAAAGCAATTTATTCCTAATAGCAGCTATATTGGAAAATCTGAGTCATTACTGAGAATAACTTTGTATGACCTATGGTTGCAAATTTTAATTAAACTTTCTCCATATTAACATTATCTTGCATCATGTCTCTGCCAATATATTATTTTAATGACTTGTATGAATCATGTTATGTAAATTTATTAGCGATAAAATTTGTAATGACCAATGAAAAACTGTTTTCCTCAACTGATTTTGTCCTTTCGTTCACATCCAGGGTCAGCTTTGTGTCTTGAAACGTTGTTTGATATTTCTTAGGAGCATTTTGTATCAATTTTCTTTGTATTTTATCAACTACATATTTTTACATACAAATACCTACTGGTTTGTCATAGAATCATAGCATGGCTTAGATTGGAATGAACCATCTAGTTTCAACACCACTGCCATGGGCACAGACACCTTGAACCAGACTAGGTTGCTTTAAAGCCCCATCCAATCAGGCTTTGAACATTTCCAGGTATGTGGCAACCTGACTGCAAACAGTGCCTTACCACCCTTACTGTAAAGAATTTTTTCCTAATATCTAATCTATACCTACCCTCTTCCAGTTTAAAGTCATTGCCCCTTGCCCTACCACTACATGTCCTCTCCAGCTTTCCTGTAGGCTCCCTTCAGGTACTGGAAGGCCACACAAAGGTCACCCCCTAGGTTTTCACTTTTCCAGGCTGAATGACCACAATTCTCTGTCTTTCCTCAAAGGAAAGGCAGTCCATCCCTCTAATCCTCTTTGTGTACCTTCTCTGGACCCACTCCAACAGGTCCATGTCCTTCTTGTGCTGGGGAGGAGTGAAGTTGAGGGGGAGAAAGCAGAGTATAGGGGGAGTAGTCTTATGTAGTATTGGAAAGCTCAACCCTTCCCTTCAGGGATTTAATTTACTGATGTTATCTTCCAAAATGTCAATTGATAAAATTAGACTCAATAATATACAGTTGAAAATTGATCAGTTACAGAATCCAAGTAATAGTAATTTCTGTTTGTAAAACTGGCAACAATTATAGTTAGGAAATGCAATATTTAAAAAAAAAAAACAAACAAAAAACAACAAACAGTCCCAATAGCTAAACCTTAGCAATACATGGTTTCTTTGTTTGTTTTGGTTTGGTTTGCTTTTTGGTATTTAATAGCATATTGTGTATTTGAAGGGAAATGAGATGTTATTGACTATTTCATTTATTGTGTGTATGAATAGCACATAAATTTTGTGCACATTAATTTTGTGTAAATACACGTCATATAAAACTCACAAAAACCTCAACCTGTAATATTTTAATTGTCTTAGTTTGAAAACACCTCAAAAACTTTTCACACTGGACATTGATCTGAAACACTCAGGATTTGCTGGAAGATGTAATCTGTCATTATATCAGCTGCTATAACAGAGAAAAAAAACCCAAGTTCTTGAACACATGAATGACTGGTTTGTTTGCTTGGAATGTTGCCTGTTCCTATTTCCAACTGTATTTTCTATTACATGAACTGATATTATCTTTCTTACAAATATTGCTCAAAAATATCTTTAACCCATCACAGCTAGAGCCATGCCATGACAAGAGTAAAGATTGTTATAAAATAAAGCACCCTAAGCCTTACAAAAGACTCAGGCATTGAGTCTATGCTGCGAGAAATCTATGCTATCAGATGCTTTCAACCTGTTTGAATGGGTCTGCTTCTGCTATTTAAATTGCTTCTACTGAGCATGTTGGGAGGAGTCAATTAACTTTCTATCACTTGTATAATTTTATATAATGCCCATTCTCCACTTATCGTCTCTTACAACCCTAGTATTTTTCAAGCAATACCTGGATAACAGAAAAATAATAATATTATATCTTTCATAAGTAATTAATTTATAAAATTGATATTGCATAATCTATATACTATATTATCTAGTATTATTAATATTTATCTAATTAAGATCTGTGACAATAATTTTCAACAGAGATGGCTTACACTGGATGCTGCAGTCCCTGGGGACCCTGGCTGCACTGGAGCCCTAGGGAAACATTTGTTAAGAGAAAGTTGCAAGCAGGCACTCTGACCAAGAATCTTCAGGGGCTTTCAAATCAGGGTCGCCAAGAAGTGAGGCAGCAGATCTGTGACATGCTTGTATTCTTTCATAGGCAAAACTTCTTTTATTTTTATACCCTTGGTTATCAGATCTATGCCAAGTCAGTTTGAAGTTAGTGTAAAAATTAATTGAACAAGTACTTGAGCTGTTTAGCCACTGTAAAACCGTGGAGCTATGCTGATTGAAACCAAATCTTTTCTTACAGCCTGTTCACAGTCTCCTAAAACAAACAAATCAGAACCCAAAGCTCTTTACCCTGAGATCTATGCTGAAAAAATGCCCCTCACACAGGTTATTAACTGATGTTCTTCACAGTTGGTGTCCTAAGAGGACTGCTGAAGAGGATATTGAAAATTTCATCAATAAAAAATAAATGGCAAATGAAGCAAGCACAAAATCTTTACTCAGATTATCTATACTGTGAAGTAACTCAGGACAATCATCATTCTATCTCAATGCTCTAAGTGGAGGTAAGCATACAAATGGAGTTAAAAAAACAACTTTGCAAAACATAACTACTTGAATGTTCATATGCAATGAGAATTCAAGTAAATGAAAACAGGAAAAAAATATTTGGAGAAGGGCCAGACACAAACATAAACTCCTCACATGTCTGTGTATTTCCCAGACTAAGAACAAGACTAAGATTTACATACATCAATTCTGATTAAAAAGAGTTAATGCATTATGTTTATTGCAACTCACACCTAAACCAGTAAAAATCAGTTCAAAGGAAATTCTAAAATAGACTTCAAATTATAGTCTAAGAATGTATCCTAACATAGTTTAATAATACAGTAATATATTTTAAAATAACATCTCTAAAATACCAATAAAAGACTCGGCAATTTATACAGAAAAAGTTGCCACATGGAAAGAAATTGAACTTTCTTTCCAAGCAGAAAATGTTTTATATTAAAAACAAGAGATTTGAAAGAACACATCTGAGAACGGAAGAGGAGAATCTGTTCTGACTTGTTCTAAACACAGATAAACTATAAAACCCAAAGTCCTTCTTTTAGACTACTCTGCCACATCTGCAAAGGCAAAAATAAATAAAATGAGTGCAGTAACAGAGGTAAGTTCACATCATCAAAAAAATTTCAGGGCTTCCATTATTCAGTGAAAATTTCTGAGGCTAAGGAAATGGCACAGGGGATGTAAAAATAGAATTTCAGATCATCTGAGATTCATGTCCTCCTTGCAGCTAGATGAGCACAAACAAGATCTATAATTTCCCTCATTCCAGACTACTATGTATAATTTCAAGCTTGTCTTGCCATCATCTCCAGATCTCAGTAAGCCTCATGAAGCAGCATGAAGTGAGATGTTGCTTTTGTGAGAGATTTGAACTATGCAAAAGATTTCTGAGAAATTTCACATAAATGAGAAGAGTAGACAAAGCACAAACACCAACTTACTGAGGTGTTGGAGGTAATTTTAAACTTCATCCTTTCCAGAAGCTCCAGAATAGGAGCTAGTGTCAAACAGGTTTCTGTCTCATAGTGGTAAGGCCATCCTTATAATCAGATGTAGTAGAGACTGGTCCTGATAAACTTGATTGATTCAAGACCAACACCAACACATAACTTAAGACTATAGTGTAAAAATATGACTATGTTGGAAATTACTTCTTCCAAATCAAAGCAAGTGATACAGGTGGTTCATGTCATGAGGGATTTGACAGCAGGGCTATAATTCAAGCCCTAGACTGAATGTTTTCTACAGGTACCAAATCACTGCATATTCTAGTTGTGTTTCATGGTAGTAGATTAAGAAAAATTATATTAACATAATCATAGATTTAGTGTCCTGTCACAGCTACACGTGTAAGCACCTACACACATAAGAAGCAATTATGGAAATACATTTGCCTTTTTTATGGCAGAAACTTCAGTAATGTCTTGACTGTGTGATTTGCCCAACCTTTTACATCCACAATATCATGAAGTGGAAATGAGTTTCCTTTGCTATATTTCTACCAGGAAAAGTAAAACTTACAGATTATATTTTATCTACAGGGGACAGAGTGATTATAAGTCAATAACAATTTTTCAGAAAACACAGTTCCTAGCATGAATAACCAGTAAGAAAATGCATATGGTCTTCTTGTATTTTAAAGTGTTTGATAAGTTCAGTTCTATGCTCACTTATTCTTCTTTAATATTCATGTGAGGGCACCTTGACTGGTTTGCTAGTTCTTTCCATTTCTTCTCTATACCTTAAATACAGATCAGCTGATCACTCTATTGCTCTGTAGATCTAGTGTCTCTGTGCCATCGTGATACACAGATAGATTATCCTTCCTCAAACACTGAGGAAAAATCCACACTCATGGTGTTAAGGTCAATGTCTTTTACCTTGTCTTTTTTCAACGTTTGTCACACCAAAATATATTGTGTGCACTCAGAGATCTCTGTGGGGAAGAACAGTTTCAGAAAATGCTCAAGATGAAATATCAGTGTAAGAAGATTATAAAGCTTCCATTTAACTAAAGAAATAAAATAAAAGGAGAAAAAAACCTGCACAATTCAGATTTCTATTTTGCCAATAAGGAGAGCACAAGGACATGGATTTTCAAAGTGCCTGGATCCAAACACTGATATCATGAGGAGATAATCAGAATTTTCTCATGACACTGTCCTTGAAGCTTGTTCTATTAGCAATGGTACCAAGTCAAAAGAAGGCATCAGAAACTGGAGAATAGGTATAACTATTTTTCAGGTGTAACATACAGTACTGAGCAGTGCAAATGTATACCTCAAATATTTGTAGTGTGACCTCAGCAGGGGGAACTTTCATATCGAGAAACATGAAAATAATTTTATGAATATTGAGAAAGATAAATAAAGCAAAATAAATTTTTTAAAGTATATGAGGAAATGAGGTTTTGAGGTGGAATAGAATCTTTCCCTATAATATGTACACTGGCCACAATGAACCTCCTCTGGAAAACTATTGAGAGATTTTGGAAAATAGTGGACCAAGTGTAAACAGGAGCAAATAAGAAAAAAGGCAAAAAGGAAAGATGGTTTCTTTCTTGTTTGAAACATACATTGTCTTCCCTTGCAATGGTGAAGAGCTTTCATTAATATTTTTTAATAACTTCTGTTTCTTGGCATAGCAAAACATGTCTCATGCCTCCTCTTTTAGTCCTATGTGTATCACTCTGCCAATAATTTCTCACCATGGGGCCTTCCACAGGGAACTAAAAACAACTTTCCTTTTCAACTAACTGGTCCAAGGTTACAAAGCAATATATCTACAGCAAGAATTAAAAATAAGGAAAAAAAAAAGGAAGCAAATGCAAACATTTTTAATATATAATTTGAATGGATAATGTTGACTGTTTTACATTGTCAAGAGCACTTTTGGAAATAAATCAGTGTCATCATCAGTAATTTTGAAGCTTCATATTTTCATACACTATCATTTTCAAAAATTAATAATTGCTCTACACAACCATGATTTTTTTCCTAAAACCTTGTTTTAAAAATGTTCAATAGGATCATGGGTTCTAAAATGTATCCTCCTAAGATCTATATCAGGAGAAGAATTTTTCAGCATAATGTTATAATAGCCCATAAATTTATCCAAATCAGTAAAAATTATTCTCGCATTTAAAACTCTTTTTAAATAAAGGGATTTTTTAAACATAAGCATACCATATGCAAAAAGCCATGAGCTTAAAATAATACATAGAATATCCTTGAAAGATTAATGATATATTTCCCTCAAATTATCCCTGACATCCTCATGAGGTAGTCACGGAAGCTGAACAAGAAAGTACAGTCAATTTTAAGAAAGTAATATCCAAGGAAATTAGATTTCCTGTTTAAAAAACCCCAAAACATAAGAATGCATAACTGAAGGACCATTTGCCCCAGTGAACAATGTTTACAAGAAAGTCCATCATTCTTATCATAGAAACCTTATCCTTTCAGCCCCCAGCCAGGCACATCTTGCTCTCAGAGCTGTCCTCTAATACAGAGTATGTAGTTATAACCCAGGAAAGGTGATAGCCATCTTTAACCTACTTACAAGACAGTGAGCTTTCAGTTTCCCAAGTGAACACTTCAGAGTCCTTTAAAACAATCCTTCAGCCAAAATGAAAGAAGAGGGGTGGGAGAGCACTAAAACTCCACTCATGAGAGTTAACCCTAGGAACAAGCCTGTCACTTTTCAATTAGTGAAAACAGGAACAGGTCCCTGAACACCTGAGCCTTTTCACCCCAGATGCCCTCACACTGGTGGATCAACATGACAACCCCTTCTCATTACTGCACAACCTTCTTTGAGTAAACTCAGAACTGTATCACTTAATACCAAAAGCCGATAAATCTCAGTGCAGTGTGCACTAAACGCAACCACCAGCAAACACATCCAAACCGACTTTTGAAGTTAACAAAAGAAAGGAAACAGCACTCCAGTTAAATTTAACCTTTTGTGCATGAAGATCTTACTACCAAGTAAATGATGAGTGATTCATTGAGCTCACTTCTCTCTAGAGTGAGTCAAACCTCAGAAGTGACCATGACACCACAGAAAAAATTGTGCTCCCATTGAAATTAACAGTGTCTCTGCCACTGATTTACATTACATCAGGAATCTGCTTTCGTTAGAGAGTTTTGATGTCTACAATTTACTGAAACTATCTAAACTGCAACTAAAGATAGCCATGTTTTCCAGATCAATTCAGACAGCAATTGTGAAATAATAAGTATCACAGGTAAAGGTAAGTAAGCTTTTACATGGAAGTATTTGACATGTTTACAATGAAATAGCCCAGTTTGATAAATATTCAAATATTTTTAAAAAATATTTTATCATCTACCCAATATAGAAAAGCCAAGGAATTCAAAACTCAAAGCTCAAATAAGACAGAATTTGAATCAGTCCTCATAGCAAACTTTCACCAGTTTGCTTGACGGCATATTGAGGTCACATCTTTAGGAAATACTCTCAGCCAGTATATAAATTAAAAGAATTATATGAGCTGAATCTTTTCTAATGAAATGGTAGGTTCTACCAGATTTTAGTAGATGTCTAAAGAATCTCATCTCTGTAACAAGGTTTGGCTGTCAAAAATGGTAAAATATCAGCTTCTGTCATGAACAAGGATTATAAGAAGACATGAGATAGATCTAGATAAAATCAGTCTCGTATATGTTGCTTTGAGATCGTTTGGACAATCTCATTTCCATTTGTTTGTTGTACCTGAATAGAGGTGATAATCAGCTAGGAAATGTGCAGAAATAAAACTAAACCAGGAAAAGCTGCCACACACAAGGGACAGCTTGTATCACGCTTTATCAGTATCACTCATTGTGGTCAAGTATTGAGCTGCAACAAGCCAGATTCTATAATGCATAAATGACCTTGAGCAAACTCTCTTGTCTAGACTTTGTAACCTGAAAGGATGCTGCTGCAGCTAGAAAAAGTATCTGGCCCAAATACATCTATTGATACTATGGATCAGGTACTAGTCTCAAGAATATATTAACAGTTTGAAATATCACCAAGGTTTCACTGGTGGGTCCCTCTTCAGTTGCTAACAAAACAAAAATATTAAAATAAAAATAATTAATTAAAATATTTATAAATAATGTGACACTTCAACGATGTATAGAAACATAATTAGTCATTAAGATGTACATCTTTGTGGGATAGCAGAGATGCTTCTCCTAAACTTTATAATGAATGCCTACTTATTGCAGTGACAGATAGACTGAAAATATTGATAGGCAGATGACTCTCTCTGTATGTCTTCTGTGACCAGTTTAGATTGTATCACACAATCAAAAGCAACAGCTTGTTATTAACCTATTTGAGGGCAAGCCAATTTACAAAACCATGTTTAAGATGAGAATATGTATAGCTGTCACAGTGAACATATATTATTAGGATGTGTATACACAGATGTACATGTACACACACACACATAAAACCATAGTAATAAATAAAATTGAGTTTAATCAAATATGAACAAGAAATTCCCTCTGTACAGCTTAAAGCTATTGGGACTATGTTTACCTTTTGTGCAAAAAAACTATCACTGTCAGAGTAAGGTTCCTTTTGATATAGATTGTATTGAAGGTTTTCTAGTATATTTGATCTCAGTTATATTTTCTTTTGAAATACCTAAACTTTTTCTAATTAAAAATATTAGCTAATGGTTCTCATGGGAACAAAGTATTATTTGTTTCTCAGGACTTTTATGAAATCTGTTCTAATAAAACCCATTATTTGCATTTAAAAGCATTTTTATCAGTGTGATGTGTTACATTACATTTTATTAATAAATACCTCTGTTAATGTGAAAATTGCATCTATTCAGAAACATAACCTCTTGGTTTGCTTGACTGTTTTTACTAGCAGCTGATCAGTTAGTTACATTGTAAACTGTTAATTTCAGATTAGTTAGAGGAAATAAAAATTTCTCCCTCAGTTATGTTTTTCTTTTCTTTATATTTACCCAAAAGAACTTCCAATGAGATTCCATAATTTTTCTTACTCCTTTCTGATATATGCCATCTTTATAATATAGTTCCTTCCATGATAATTTTTACAAAGATTTTTATGTCTACATACAGATCACCACTTATGCATAACTATCCAAAAGTTATTGATCACATTAGAACAGGTCCATTGTATAATGCAGTTTCTTGATCTTGTTTTTATTTTCATCAAGACATTTTTTATTATAAATATTTATCATTTTTGTTCTATGCATTCAGTGTTTGCTTATTTTTTGGGTAGGGAGATCATGTCTGTTCTTTTGTGCTATTTGACAGCTTCCTTTACCTCTTTTATCATTAATTTAAAGCCCACATAACAACACATGTCAGTTTTGCAAGCTTGAGGTCAATGGCCCTTTTTAAATGCAGGGGAAATATTCTTAAGAATTTTTCACCCAATGCTCCAGAAATGGGGTCTCAAGATTGCCATTGTTTTACTTGAACTTGGCAATAGGAATAAGGCCTGTATTTTTCCTAATCTAATTTTAATTTCCAGTATTATTATTTGTAGATTTTTAAAACACAGTATTTGACTACTTGAGAATCTTGGTGGTTCACATTGATTGTGTATCTTCAAATCATTATATACAAATATTTCTAAACTCCTTATTTTTTATTGTGTTGCCTGATTTCATCATGAAGCCAAGAAGGCATGCTTGTATATTTAAGAGATAAAATTCATTGCACCAGGAATTCCTAAACCCATGAGGAAATGAGGGATAAAATATTCTGTCCAAAATTATTGAAATCTAGGATTTTTAAACTTTCTATGTATTGCAGCTCAGTATAGCTGCAATTGAAACACTGGAACTTGTTTGGTCTTTCTTACTTTAAAGAATCTTTCATGAAAGAATGCATGATAATGACCATTAGATTGAAGCATTTAAAAAATTCTTAACCCAAACCAACTCTATGAATGTGAAACACAAGAATTGTGACAGCCAGCACTAAAAGCCCAGAGAAACACATTTAAACATGATTCCAGAGAAATCTATATTGTGTTGCTTGTATCAAAGTCTTTCTCAAGTGAGAATGACAGCTTGCTATCTCAAAAGTATCACTCTCAAAAAAAGCTGAAAACTGTCATGTAAGAGTTGTAAAATGAAAACAAAAATCTCAGTTGTCCTCAAAGTTGACCATTAATAGCTGAAATGGAAACAAACAAAACAAAAAACCCCTCTAATAAATAGAATACTTCCAGCAGTCTAAAGTCTTACTTTCACTGACTGTGTGAAGAAAAAAATGAGGAATAAACTAAACTGTAAGGTTATGCTAAACTTTCATCTAATCAGTGATCATAAAAGAGAAACAATTGAAACATTGCATTTTATAATACCTAATTACAAGTCAAAATGGTAATTTTATTTCCTAATTGCAAACACAGATGTATGATGACAGTTATATCTGTAATCATCAATCAGAATGACCAAGTACAGTACCGAGTGGGTTCTCCAGAGGATGCCAGTGCCGCACTTTTGTACCTCCAGGTATAAGGATCCCTGGATGCCTCAAGACTGGCCATCTAGCAACAGGAAATGAAAAATGACTTGTCAAGATGAAGTAGGTAAAAACAGATGCAACAGTTGACAAAGTGACAAAATCACCCCAAAAAGTGGTAGTTGCAATGCCAGCAGAACTTGTCCCTGCCTGTATTGAGACATAAAAATAAAATAAAGTAATAAAATAAAATAAAATGCTCTGGTGATCAGCATAGGAAAGAGCTGTGGCAGAAGTTTTTGCATATATGGCAGAACTAACATGTTTAGTTTATGTTTAGAATCATATTTTCAACAGCAGCAGATACAGAGGTATGTGAATCTTGCCATCTTTGTGACTAGAATTCTTTTCCCTGTTAAGAGACCGCTTTTACTGGGGAACCAAGAATCAGAATAATTCAATTAGACAGGGACAGTTTAATCAAACCTTTAATCACAAACAAAAAAAAGATATATTCAAGTGTTCAAATATGAAAAGCATGAACTACAGGACACATAGAACTTCAGATGAAGGAAATAACTCTAGCAGAGTGTCAAAACCACAATCAGTAATGGAGTGTCATGTAGGGTACCCACCTATGGAGAAGAAGTTGGGCAATGTTCACTTTCAAAGAATAAGTATTGCTGAAAATTGCATTTAAAAGTTATTATTAGAAGCTAAAACAATATAATTAACATTAATCACACAATAGTTTACTTTGAAAGTAAGAATGGTTGTCCTTGTTCACAATTTGGCAGTGGCTGACTTCTAAAGTGAATGGGCTCATAGCAAACCTTTTGTAGCTTAATATTTATTGGAGTTTTTCTCACTTTTCAGAAATCTGCCTACCATTAGGCATACCTTAGATTAATGCTAGGAGAGACTATGTACAATTCATACTTGCAGACCAGTAAAAAAAAAAAATCCTGGGTTTATCCTTACTTGCCTTTCTTCCCATACTGAATAATTCTTATTCATGAGCAACATGTACAGCACATCCTTTCCCACAGATTGCCTGCATCAAGAAACTATCCTAGATACTTTTCAAAAGTCCCCTAGAGTGTGTACACCTGTCACACAACCTTCCTGGCAGATATTGGGGTGGTTGGAGAACCCTATGGGAATGATGCCATGGGAGCATGAAGTTTGCTCAAGCAGTTTAAAATGGCTTCATTTAATTCCTCATCTTTACAGGTAATTTACAGCAAGCATCACCATATCATTATTGTTGGTAACTTTTCTGATGCTTGAGCTCACAAATTACTTGTGACCCCTTTGAGGCAGGATAGAAAAAATGAACAAAACAATTTTTTTTAGCAAGTTCTTAGGGAATTCTAAAAGACATGGCTACCATTTAAGTATGTTTACATAATACAAAATTATATATTTCTTGCTCAGTAAGATAATTTAAATTATTCATTCAAACTGGAACCTACATAGGACCTAATTTAGACTTGAACTACTGTATATGGATATATGGTTTACATGGGAAGGTTTTGGGAGCAGAAGGACTTCAGGGATGGCCCCTGTGAGAAGACACTAGTACCTGTTCCTGTGTTGAACAGAGACAGGTCCAAAATTGAGCCATTGATTCAATCAGTAAAGCTGGTGACACATTTGTGATAACATATTTAAGAAGGGGTAAAACCCACTCTGCAGTAGGTGTGAGAGAGTAGAGGAAAATGTGAGAGAAACAAAAAATCATTGGAACAATTGATGAAGGACTCTGTTCTGTGGGTGGGACCTTGTGTTGGAGCAGGAGAACAGCATGAGCAACTGAGGCAATGCCTCATGAACTGACCACAATTCCCATTCCCCATCCCCCCGCAATGCTTAGTGGGAGGAGGCAGAAGAGTTAGGAGTGAAACTGAGCCTAAGAAGAAGGGAGGGAAGGGGAGCAGCTACTTTTAGTTTGGGAAATTTTTTTTTCTAGACTACTCTCTTTTTAATTTCCAATAAATTAAATTAATTTGCCAAGTCTAGTCTGTTTTGAACATGAAAATAATTGATCTCCCTCTCCTTATCTTCACCCTTGAGCTTTTCAATTTTATTTTCTTCCCTTGTTCTGTTGAGGAGGAAGACTGAGGGAGCAGCTTGGTGGACACTTGTAAGCCAGCCAAGTTCAACCCATCACAGACGGTAAATCAACACAGAAAAAGCTGTTTGCCTTTTTAGCTTTATGTTTAAATCTAAATTAATTAAATTCAGAGCCAATTAGTAAACCTTAATGAGAACAGTTTATGTATGGCAATTTATGTCACTTGTACCATATGAATTCTTAAGGAACATAGAACCAAACCTACAAACAACACTTTAATATAGGTTTTGAGAAGATAATATTTTTTCTCTTTTATTTACTGTGAGCTTTTGAAGTACAGCTGGTCTTGTTGAGTGTTATCAGTCATGCCACCCTGTTTCATGACCTGTTAACAGCTCAATAGCTTATGTCAGGATATGAAAACACCTTGGCTTGAAAGGTTTGGAATGGAAGGGTTTTATCCACTTATATCACCCCAAAATCAAGAGATAAAGTGACAGTGTACAAACTAAAAAATAATAGCTTTGAAGTATCTTTTTATAGAATCTATTCCCTCCAGTAATGGGATGTTTTTTCATTCTCAGCTTCTTTGTGTTTTATTACAACATCTGTCAACTGAGAAAAGCACATTTATTCCATACCCCTAAAGAGAGATCGCTATAGGCACTTGAAAACTGAGGTACCACTACTTTTCTGAAGCATAATATTTTCAGAATGTTTTTATATATTTTTCTTAATTCGGTGAAGCATCTTGAATGGATAATGTTTTTCTTATCAGACTGAAGCAATTTTTACCTCATTCATTTGAATCAGGGTGTAGCTGCCTAGACAGGAAAGATTTCTCTTCCAGCAGTACTGTTTGACTGGCTGGCAAGCTCCTTCAGCAGTTGTACTAGCAGCTCTGGGGCCACTTTCATCAGTCATCTGCTTGTGCAGCCAATAGCTCTTATGTCTTCTCTAGCCTCAAGGAAATACCTTTTTTTTTCTTTTTTTTTTTTAAACATTCATTCTTGTTTCTTAGAAGGTACGTTAATTCCATGTGGGAGTTACATTGATCGAATAGTTGATTATAAAATAGCTCTAAAATCCCTAAATATTTTTTGGTTACCAGTAGATGCTTCACTTTTCCTTTTCAGGCTACAGAAAAGATTTTAATTGATTGAGTGAGAGCTAAGTGGACTAGTCATCACTTCAGTGTACTGACATATGTCCTTTATTTATATTTATTTATATCTCCTTTTTTGCTGGTTTGAGGAGTAAGGAGCTGTATTATGAAAAAGATTGGATAAATCCTTATCTTTTATTTTTAGAGAAAGGATTGAAGGATAGTATTTCAATTATTTGAATTTATCACTCAAGACTCAGTTTTCATCACTATCTGAGAGTATGTAATATGATAGTTGAGCACCTCAGATACATGCTTTCAGATTTTTTTTTGTCAAAAATATGTTGGAGCATTTCTGCTCTGTGTTTTACTGGATTTTTCTCACTTTAGAGTATAACCCAAAATACTGTTATCAACAACCATCACAAAACAGTCTGTAAATATAAGCATTGATGTTTAAACACTTTTATTCAGAGAAAGCTTGTGAAAGTTAATTTTCAGATCCTCAGAAAAAATGAGTAGAATGTAACTATATAATGCACATTCTTAGAAATTAAGTGCATTTCTTGTAGTGATTCCCCGGATTTGGACCAAAACCATCTAGTTCCCTATTGCTCTCAGATTATGAATACTTTCTGAAATCATGGTGTGAGCATATTATTATGGTCAAATATTTTCTGAAATCATGGTGTGAGCATATTATTATGGTCAAAATATTGTGACTAACAAGTATAGAAGCAACTACACAAAGTGCTGCCAAGAGTGTATTACTAGTCTAATCAAAAATTAAAATGGCATAACTAAAACACAAAAAAAGATTATTATAAGGTCAGTTACACTGATAGTAACATAGAGCAAATAATTTGGTCAATATACTTTTTGCTAATAGGATTACATTTAAAAGTTGCTATACAATAAAACCTGAGTTTTGTTGTCTCTCTTTTTTCTCTGTTGCTGTGCTCCTTCAAGTCCTAAGGCTCAAAGAGGGCTTCTGCCTGGAGTGACAGGAAGGGCTAAGAGGGAATTGTCACTGGCTAGAAACCTTCATGGGAGAAGGTGTTAAATGGTTGGTGTCCCTTCTTTCCTTTGCAAGGACTGGCAAGAAGTTCCTGCTTCCTTCTCATCAACCTGATGTCCACTTGGGATTCTGTTTTTTTGTGACATGATTCATATTCTGTCTGCACCAGACTGTAACTCATTTTACTTTTGGCTGTGTTTGGTATCACATGTTGAACATGACTTAGATGCTCGTTATTTATATTTATATTTTGTGTTACTCACAAAGCTGTGAGGTTTTTTATGAACTTGCAGTTTTATCCATAATTCACTATTGGTGCATTGCTGACAGCCTTGACACCTCAGATGTCATTTAATGATTGCCCACTTACATGTTGAACTAACTTCCTAGGGCCAAAGTTCATTCTACAAGTAGTAACTAACTGTTACTCCTATCTGTGTGGAAATTATTTCTTGTGGGCTTTATGGCATAAATTAACATTTTAAGAAAAAATAATAGCTAAAATCTACATGTTAAACAAACTAAAATAAGCTCAGGTCAAGAAGTCCAGACAAGTTATGAGCTCCTTCACTATCAAGTCAAAACATAATTGGGAGCCTTTACTGACAGTAGCCAAAACCCTACATTATCTCAGGCTTCTGTTCTTGGATGAGCAAGTGGCTTTCCAGTGCTTAATTGCCTGCTGGGACTAAAGCATGGCAGATGTATAACTGCTTTCCAGTTTCTAATACTCTGAAATTATTCGAACAAAGTTCCTATATAAAAATATGTCATAATTACCTAAAGCATGTTGTGAATAAGAACTGGGGAAATTATTTTTTTATTTCAAAATTCCACAATCAATTACATCTCCTAGAAATTCAGTGGATATATTGTAAAAAACTGAATGCTATATTTGATTCAAGTGCTTTAATAGGGGACTGTGGAAGCAGAATAACAATTTCAGATATATTTCTCTGATAGTTAGGAAATTACAAAAAAAAAAGTAACCATAAAACTTTATAATTTCCAGTACAAAATAAATATTTAATGTATACCCTAACAATAAACTGTCATTGTGAATACACAGGTTGTTATATTTTATCATAATTAGCCCATTGAAAATACTAGTATTGGTAAAATATTGCACTTCTTATCATTTCCAGCTCTACTGTTTTATATTGTCATCATATAATGTAATTAATTCCAGAGCTTAGTTTTCAAACTACCCAAACCCATGGTTTCTTTTACAATTATAAAAGCAAAGAATAGGCTACCCCATTTTTTATGTATACACATATCTTTAAATAGCTTAATTTACCAGTTTTTGTATTTGTCTTTTTCTTCTGAAGTCAAAAAGTTTGGATTTCTCCCAACACAGTACATTTTAATATCTATATATTCTCTTTGCAAAATCATGAGCTTCTGAGCTGGTTATCATGTTTACTTCAGAGTGTACTTGGAAAAGATAACCATCCAATTCCAAAATGTATAGCTTATCTTCAAATTATCAACCTGTGAAACTAACAAACTTGATTTTCCCTGCGCTATGAATTCCATTTAAAAATACACATATTGCTAGGTCTCTGAATATCATTTAGAAACAGTGTTAATGAATAAAAGTCAAAAGCCAAACTCAGACAGTAATGGAGAAGTAACTAGGTCAATAAGCTTCTCTGTAGTGCTTAGTCAGCAGAAGCTTCTAAAAATATAGTTCATCAAAATTCATGGTTAAATTCATGTTATAGATTAAAGACAACATTAGGCATTCTTTATATGGCAACATAATTACACAAGTATCTGGGAAAGATTATTTCAGTTAGTGGTAGAGGCAAAATTATAATACCCAAAGTTCTATTAATTTGCAGCTCTTCTAATTAAAATGTATGTTTTCATTCCCAAATTTTTCAGGCATTTTTCACATACTCATCTGTGTTCCAATTACCCATTCAGCTTTTCTGAAGCTATCAGACTATTCTAAGACTCTGAGACAACATGCAACACATGTAGCAGTAAAAAACTGCCAGGATAAGGTTTCTTTTCCAGGTTTTATTTACAGATACACGGGATGACCTCTACAGCTGATTAAAGGGTTTGTCACTTGTGACTGATGTAGCCACCCTCTGCTTATGCTGATGAAACCTTTATTCAACTTTATAATCTCATGTTTTTTGCCCTACTACGTACTAAACAAATGCATCTGTTTTACTGGCTGTCGCTTCATTTAGGGTAAGACAAAGCTTTTCTGCTACAGTTTTTGCATGAAAATATAGGAAAAAGCAGGTGAAAAGAAATAATTATGCCTTAGTAATTCCAGCTACCAGGAGTGAATGGAACACAGCTGCAATATTTTCTTATTGCTGAAACCTGTCAAAGTTGCTATATGCTGTTTCTAAGGTGGTGTAAATTAAGTGTCCCATTAAGAAAAATTACTTTTAAAACTTAAAGATTATGCTGAATACCTAAAGGTATGATGCACAATGTAATTGACATACATGTATTTGAAACTGTTAGATATTCTTGTAACAATAATATTGCTGACAATCTAAAGCTGCTTGTCTGGGACTAAGATGGTAAGATACAGAAAAAATTGACAGGCCAATGGAGATTGTTGGCTCTGAACATTTGTGAGATGAATAATCCAGAAATCTATTTTGCCTGTTTTTTTAGTGTCCATCAAACTACATAATCTCACACAAAGATTTATGGTGAAATCCTATAATGTATTCTTGGAGAGAATTAAAGACTTAAGAATCAGTGTACTCCAATCTTTGCACATCTCTAATCCTTACATAACTTATATTGCTTTCTGAAAATTACTTTCAAAAATAAGAATAGATATGAAGAGAATTAATAAAATTTTAGTAAATTCAGTAGCCATTTTAGGGTTTTTAAAGCTAATAAGTCCATTTAAAAACAGCCATTTAACTGCAAAGTATTCACAAATCTCCATGAACACAAACTAGTTCTGATGCATGAACCATACTTTAAAAACGCTGAAATTTACAAGTAAATTAGAAAGATATCTTCATGAAATCATGTTTTTTGGACAGAAAACCTTTACTTAGAGGAGTTAAAAACCCCACTAAAATTGTTACTTATTCTTCTAAAAATCAGTATCTGCTATAAACTGGTTTCACAGATTAGTAATCTCATTTACCAGGGGTGGATTCTCTCAGTAAGCATGACATATGCAGAAGCAAACAAAGATTTCATATTACTTTTTTTCCTTCATCTTTGCCATGAGAAGGAAACTACCACCTTTCCAACAATAAAAACTCTTCCAAACTTTATATAAAGTGCTATGTCACCATGAATGAAAAACAAAAACTGATAAGACAACACAGAAAAACAGAACATAAATTTCTTCCAGTGTTACACATTTCCTTCACATGAAATAGGAAGCTTTTAGTGCTTACTGAAAATTAGAACCTGAGTAGGAAGCATTTTATAAAAAGTTAGACTAAAGCAAGTCTAGACCAACATCTGAAAATGTTTTGTAGAGTAAATAAGTTCAAAATTGATTGAAAAGTTTGACTGTTGACAATTAAACACAAAGATTTTCCTAAAACATTATCACTTTTGTGAGGGTTTTCTAGATATTGACTGATATTAGGGTTAAAATCCCCAGTATTGTTAGATTCTTCAAAGTCAATGAACTGAAGATAAGTTATTTTAATTTCAGCAGTCCTTGATTATTTTTTTTTAATGTGAGTTTGATTCTAAAAGTCATTTATATTAAAAAGATAAAATATTCACTACTTCCATCAGCCTCATGGTTTCCTAGCTTTCCAAAATGACTGTCATGTGCATATCAGTTCCAAGTATCACAAGCTGTTCTGCTACACTGTATAAAATTCCTGGTATATTTTTGAGAGAGATCTCAGCACATTAACTTAATATTAAACTGTAATTTTTCACTACTCTTTAAAAGTAATGTCTTCCATAACTTGATAGAGACTCATTATTACTTTTCAGAAAACTGAGGGTTGCTGAGTTCCTTTGTATCTTAGCAACCACACATCAGAATCATGGTCTTCTTCCCTATACTATGAAATGTATTAGCCTTATTCATGAGATATTAGCCTCATGGATGATGTGATGTTTTAGTAGAGCACAAAATCCTCCAAGGTACCTTAGGACCATGGTGTGTAGTGACTACTGTAGAGAATTCTGAATGGATCACAGCACCAACAGAAGAAAACACATATTTATTAACTTGATTCTCTTTCATACAATTTAAAATATGATAGAAATTGCATCAATACTGTAGCAGAATACAAAAAAAAATACAAATACTGAAAGTATCATGTTGGGATGACCAGGTTTTGATCAAATTGTTCTGCGTGTACTACCTCAGTCTTATTTTTCATTATTAACTATTCTCCCCAATTTCATGTCATGCATCTGTAAGTTTTATTTTTTCTAGCACTAGTCTGACATTGGAAAGTTAGAGTTTTTTTGTAACTGTAAGAACATACTTTCTCAACTCTCTGAACAAACTACCCTTTTCAAACCATTGGAAGGTGTGATTGTAACTGTTTGATTTTTTAGACTGCGTGTTAAATCATTGAACCTTACATTTTACCAGTGTACAATGTTCTTGCTTATGGGAGTGCTGAATTATGAAGCCAGTAAAGACACTGATTTACCTGGCCAAACAGTGAGAAAATACCACAATATTATCCTGGAACAAATCATTTGGATGTTCAACATAACTGGGGGTGGGGAGGGGTGGGGGGGTGGGGATTAGGTAAACATGAAAAATAACTAATTAAAATGTATTTTGATATTTGCATAATTAGTGAATTGGGAGTGATGATCAGGAAAAAACTCAACCTTTTTTACTTTAGGTGCATGATTGCAGTCCACCATATTTTCCCAGAAAACTATAGCAAGGTCAAACACCTATAGGTAAGCAAACTGGTATCAGGCAAGTCTTCTGTTTTTCTGTCCAGGGGTTGAGTCAGAATAAATAAGTCAGTATTAATTAAAAAAAGAAAAATCCCATTGCCTTCTCTTCCCTATATCTGTGGGAGTAATTGGTACTTTAAAATAGTACATCAACACAACAAAAATTAGAACTTTCTCAAAGTAAATTCTGTGTTTTTATCTAGGAGTAGTCGTGTGCATGGATGCTACCTTGTATTGCTTCAGTACTGTTGTACAGCGTCGTAGTTTGGAATTATTATGCAAATTCTCTGCCCTACCACTAACTACCCATGCCATTAGTTAACAAAGGAAGTAGTTAACTGCTACCGTCTTCTTGATCGCTTGGGTGGGGGCAGGTTGTCTCTGTTGTTCTTTGGGACTACACACAGCTTGGGTCGGTGTGTGTGCTGCGGTGGGAGAGAGGCCGTTGCTGCTGCTCCTTGCTGCTACCGTGGAGTAAGCCAGTTTTCCCCCTGCCATTGCTGTTGCTCCTGGTTTCGGCATTGGGGACCCAGTCTCCGTTCCAGTCTCACCGCCACTGTCAGTGTCGTGACCGGCCCACCCTGGCTGCAGCAGCGACCCGGGAGAGAGAGGTCGCGGCTTCTTTCCGGGACACGCTGCGGTTCTCCGTTTTCCAGCTTCCCTTCCTGGTTCGGGACAAGGAACACAGGGGGAGAGACAGAATTCATGAGTGCTCACCACTCGTCTGTCTCGCTGGAGAGTGACTGGAAGCTCACCTTGCAGCCAGTCAGGCTGTGACAGACATTGTCCTTAAATATAACTTTTTTTCTTCAGGAGGAAACCTGCTGGTTTTTGGGGTTATTGTGTTTTGGTTTTCTTCCTGTGTTGGGGAAGCAGTTTGTTCTGGTCTCTTTACAGTTATATATATATATATCACAGTTAAGAACAGTTATCCTTCTTATATCCATTTTTTTAATAAAGTTTCTTTTCTTAAATTTGACAAAGAGTGGCGTGATTATTGTGGAGGAGGGCCCCCTCCTCCGCTTGTGACCAAACATTTTGGTTTTTCCCCTGAAACCAAGACATACAGCTCCCTTTCAGGCCAAGCACAGTGTCCTATATGTTTGGTTAGATAGATTTTAAAATTAAGTACAAAATTATTTCATGTAATTTAAGCATAGCTGTAATCACAACTTCTCTGTTGGAGAGAGAAGAATCCAGACAGACAACTGAAAGGAAAACAAAGTGTGACAGGATATACTATCTGGTGTGGATCACTGCATTGTCTAAGTTAAAGGAATATAAACTGATTTTGTCCTGGCAAGTAAAAAAAAATCTTGCTTCACGGAGCTGACAGCAAACTAAAACTAAGAAATTAAATATGTATGGAGGGTTATGGTTATTTAGAACTCCATGTTCTTACGTGTTTTTTTTAATTTTTTATTAAAAAATAATCAAGAATGATGCTGGCTTCTTTCACCAGTTACTAGCTCTGAGGTGTGCAAATGACTCCCAAACCCTAGAAGGATTACATGGTGACACAATTTGTCATAGCTTCCCTGAGGCTTAATTTGTTCTGAGATAAAATCTCATGATTATTCCAATGACAGATAAGAACAGAGAGTGAAGAGTCTGCAAAATGTAGTAGATCTATTCAGGGAGAGAAGAAACCTACCAAAGAACCCAGATGACTTACTTTTGGATGATGACTACAGGCCTTCAGATCAGAAATTTCCTAAATTGTACAGATAACTTGAAGATGAGAAACTTTAACTTGCTTATCTTCTGATAAATTATTTATCATGTAACAGAAAAGTTTCTTTATCCCACAAACCTCTAAACATTCTTCATATTCACATGGTTTCAGTATTGCTGGCAGAATACCCTGTAGATATATATAAAATTTTAAACACTTCCCTAAAATTTTCATTTTAAATACTAGTTTAGATTATTTTTTTCCAACCAGAAGGCATTCAAAAACTTAACCCAAAGAAAGTGTAAATTTGTACTTCAAGTACGGCTTGGGGGATCATTTTGTTGGAGGAAGAGACAGTACCAAAGGAAACTTTTGAAGCAGGAGGACTTCATATTATTAAATTATGGCATTTAATATCTTATATCTGCTGAATAATTTGCATGAGCAGACTATAAGCAACAATGCTCAAACTTAATCAGGGCTCGCCTTTTACTAGCTTAGTGGGTTTTTGGTTTGTTTTCTTTTTTAAGGAAAAAAAATAGAATTGTCTCAATTATTCAGCTAGGTAATACTTGGAGGGCATGATAATGCAGTTCTACAAAGAGTTTTCATTATCACAACCAACATAGAATATATATATTATACATAGAAAATCATCTTATACTTGATCCTGTTGCCTTCATATCTTATAGAAAGTCAGTAGAATCTATGGTGCAATTCAGTTGCCTAATTCATGACAAATGCTCCATAATACCTACATTTAGTGATGTGAATTATATTCTTGGCTATACTGGTAATAACTCTGACACCAGAGACAAACACATTCAGTTGTAGATAAGAAGGATGAGCATTATAGGCAGGTGACATTATTTAACTATAAGGTACAAAAATGTGTAAAAAGATAATTCCACTTTCACCACAGCAAAATAATTTATAGTCACAATGCTTATGTCCCCTATAAAAACTAAAGAAAAGAGTAAAATAAATTATAATTTTTTCTTCTTATTTTTTTTTGTTTTGGTTGCTTGGTTGGTTGTTTTGGGGGCTTTTTTTTGTTTGTTTTTTTTTAAATATATATTTCAGGACTTTGTTGTCTGGTTTCTGTGTCTTAAGAAAACATGGACTCAAATCTTTAGGTTTACTTTGCACTAGTAAGGATTAGCAATGACTCTGGAATGAAAGCTGAGGTATAATTTGCAGGAGCTGACAGATATGTGATAAACAAGACATGTCAGCCACCCACTTTCAGATTCATTAATAACCCAGGAAGCTACAGTTACTTTCCACCACCATAATCCATTCTTTAGCAGACAACATTATAACTTCTCTTTCTTTAGTTAAAAGTTCCCTTCTAATAACACAGAAAGCAACAATTTAATAAAATTTTCAAAGGTATACACAGGTATGGACAGGGATAGGTTGATCTCAGTTCACTTTGTGTAAGTGAAAGAACAAAGTGATGGAAGCAAAAGCACAAAGCAATTCAATGCCAATATTGAACCTCTCAAGACTTCAGTCCAGATGCACTATTAACATGCCTCCAAGCTGATTTCTGCCAAGTTTTTCAGCTGAGTTATATTCCTATCCAATAAGACAGCAAAGCATTGGTTCGGACGATGCAGGCTCAATGTTCAAAGTTTCTAGTAAACTGGCACTGTATTCATTTGGATACGCACAAGGGTAGCCTGGAAGGTTCATGATGACCTGCTCATCTCATTTGTGCTGTTTTCTGGCCAATTTATTTTTACTTTCCTCAGAATTATTTACCTTATTCACATGTTTTATATTTCAGTGTAAACAGAATAACCTTATTGGTAGGTTTTTATCTTTCATAAAGTCTTGGCCTACATAGTACAGTGGGGTCCTATCTGGTTGAGTCATCCATCCCAGAGCATATACGTGATGCAGATTTTAGGGGCACTTTGAATAGGAATGGTGAATCACAACTAGTACTGAAAAGAACTCAGGATGTTTCTAATTGCCTAAAAATCACCATTTTTCAAACATAGTCTGGATAGCATTTGAACGTCTCTAAAAAATGCTGTGATGGTATTTTTCTAAGCTCATCTGCCAGCTTTTCAAATCACATCGGTTAAATGCTTATTCAGGATTATACTGGGTATAGTTACCCTGCAAAGGAATGAACAGGAAAATTAATATATATTAACAGTAGTTTCTTAAAGAGGCACCTAGGTAAGACTGGGAACAAAGGCTTTTTCAATGTTATATGTATGCACTGTTTAAATATATTCATAATATGTCTTACTGTGCGTGATGAAAAATCAACTAAAATTAAAATTAAAAAAAAAAAAGAAAAAATCCCACAGGATTACAGGACACTATATATCTGAACTCAAGTCAATCTTATAGTACAGAAATTAAGTGGCTTGTTCAGAAACTACAGCTGCCCAAGTGTATGGAGAATCTATCAATTTTGACAGAGCTATGAAAAATGCAATCTTTCTATATTTATATGATCTCATTAAAAAATGACATATTTTCTTGTTAAAGTTTCATTCCAATTATAGTTGAAGTGAAGACTTGAAGCACAGCCAGAAACTATGTCAAATTATATCATTTGTTTGATTACAACTTCTTTTAATACACAAACAATCTTTAAACAGTCTATAAAAGAGCACAAGAAGCATGTAGTCATGTGTAAGTATAGATTTTTTAAATGTCTTCTTAGGTATAGTTTTGTTAAGACTCAAAAGGGAAAGGATATAACTAAGGCTCTAAACACACTGAAGTACCTAAAGTGGAATTATTACTGAATTAACATGAGTAGGAATTTAGCTAAGAAGTTATGATAAATCTGGATTGTGATTAACTTTTTCAATATATTTGAAGTGCTGTCTCTTCCATCCTACAATACCTTATCAGGCTTTTGGATTTTTAATAGGAAAAATGCTTATTAAATTTGCATCTGCCATTGTCTCAGTTTAATTTTTTTCTAAATAGTATAGGAATATACAGTCACTCTGAATGTACATTTAAAATATAATTTCACATAAAAGTTGTTTGAAAGTTGAAATAACAAACAAAATACAAAATTAATCCATTGATTAAATGTGATTAAGGCTCATTTTAAAAGTAGCTGTATATTTTTCCTTTCTTACTTATCTTCTAATGATCAGAAACCTTTATTTTAAATGTACAGCCTGTCAAGTTCATGGCTAATTTATAGCCACTGCAGTTGTGCTACTCTGCAGCTGTGCTTTAGTTTGGGAAGTAAATATATCTTTTATTATTGTTGATTTTTTTTCTCCTCTCTTGCCAGGTATCTATAGAGAGGAATCTTTTGGAGTATTTTGTGGGTCTGGGTGGTGAAATCTCTAGTATTAGTTGAGCTACTTGGTGTGGAGTTATTTGTTTTTTCTTCCTACCTTTGTATATATTGCATTTGGCTTTTAATTTTCTCTCTTCTGTGTAAATATAAAAGGTTTGCCATTTTAAGTTTTAGTTTTAGACAAGGAGTGCTGGGAACAAAATTCTTAACTTTTGGAGAAAGTTAAGTACCACAATTACATCAGGTAAAAGCAAGTCAAATAAAATAGAAAATGTCTTTGTTCCTACTTCTTTCCTAAAAATGGTTATGACTGACCTCCTTGACCTCAGCGCCCACCACCAGATGCAGTTGTCAGAGCTCACTGCACAGCATGAGCTTTATCATTTGTATACATATGATGAATTTTAAGATGCAAGTATTAAAGACTAATAGTTTTGTGGGTATAATAGGGATGATTAATAAAAGGAAAGAACTAAGCATTAGTATAATCTGTGATGTTATTGAACAAAATTATCAAAGTTTAAAGTAAAATACTGTCTTGATTTGTCAGTCTTCAAAACAGTCCCATCAATGTGATCTTTATTTCCCTAGCTGATATATATAAATATACATAAATCAATTATCAACTTCAACAGTTTTCAATCACCGTGACAACCACATGATGAAATTTAAAAAATAACTATCTTCAAATGTTCACATATATATTCACATACATGTTCACATTTATATAGTTGATGGGAAAGGATAATTTTTGCTTTGGAAATTTTTTTTTATACGTTGTCTCACAACTATTCACAGAGAACTTGCTACTTCATCTAGAATTTATGCTTAAATAATATTTATCTTTATCCATGATGTCACTATGTTTCTTTGTTTTACTCAGAACTAACAATCTATTGGGAATTAATCATCCCACATGGATGTAGAAAAATGGCCCTATTAAAATTCAGTTCAATTACTTGTATTTTCTTTCACTACCGTAAGTCTTTAGTTGGAAGAAAAAACAAAATCACAGGATCCATTCATCAATATTTATTGCTAAAAATAGGTGTATTACCTTTTTTTCAGGCTAATCTCAGTTTCTAAAACTTGAAGCTATTGGGTTTTGCATTTTACTGAGTTCAATGTTTGAGAATTCTTTCAGTAAGGAATTTTTCCTAACGTCCTATCTACACCTGCCCCGGTGCAACTTGAACCTGCTTCCTGCTGTGCTATCACTTGTTACCTGGGAGAAGAGACTGACCCCCACCTCACTACCACCTCTAACTGTAGAGAGTGATAAGATCCACACTTGCATGGATTAAGTTCATGCAGTGGAAACAACACTGCTAGTCTTGAGAACTGTAAAAGTTCAGAAATTAAATTTGTCATTCTGTCATGCTGTTATTAACTGTAATGACACAGTTTTTTGGGTTTTTTTGTTTTTTTAAAGAGTGATTAACTGTTGAAAGAAAGCACAGACGCAGAAATCTGCTTTGAATGCTGTAAAATCTGAAGGCATTTAAAATTCCCTGGGACTGTACAGAGAAGACTAGGGTTAATGGGAACTCTCGAACATCTAACCAAGTTCTTGTTTGAGGCTAGCTATGAAGGAAATAATATTATTCATTTTTTACTGTTTCTCTTTATAGTCTGTTATTTTTTTTAAACAAAGATAATTAGGTAAACTTCCATTGTCTATCTTCAAAACTACAACTGTGCAGTCTAACAATATTCATACCTACATTACACTAAAAATATAAGCATGTAGAAATCCAATGAATACTACTCAAATTTGTAATCATGACATATTCACTTGCTCTATGCTAGGCTAGGCTGCACGACAAAGAGACTAGTAACTACAGCAGTACTAATCTGATTGAGGAAAGGAACTGCAGCATCAAATATCTTCTGCAGAGAATGCAAAGTAGCTAGACTGTCTCAAGTAGATATCTTGGATGTAATCAAGACTTACAAGCCTATTAACACAAACATAAAGGTTACACAACTTCATTTAAATTTGCTTACAAATGTTCACAGATATATGGCCTTAAGCTCTGCAGAATGCTCAGATGTCCCAAGTATATCATCGCTGTATTAATTAAAAATATTAAATGAAAAGGTTTAGTTTAAAACTAGCATAGTAATTAAAGACTTTTTTTCTTTTTCAGGGTGCAATTCCATTTGGTTCTCCCCCTAGGTCTGACCCCTGAAGGGTACATATAATAAGACTTTAACATTTATTACACCATGAAGTTTATACTTTGTAGAGCTAACTTGGAAATGCTTATTTATGCAAATAGAGACAGGATTTGCATTAATCTTATCTCTGGTGGGGAAAACATACTACCTATTAGAAAAAATAGGAAACCTCCCTGATATGTTAGAAAGTAAACAGACTTGAAAGAAGATAATTAAAAGCATTTAAGTTGATCATATTGCTTCCAGATCAGTGAGTCAAGATGTTGCAAAACCCCCCAAACCATAATTAATTTATGAATGTACTCACATATATTCCAGAATCCCAGAATGAGTAAGGTTGAACAGGACCACAGTGAGTCAACTGGTCCAAACTCCCTCCTCAAGCAAGGTCATCTTAGAGCACATGGCACAGGATTGTGTCAAAATGGTTCTTGAATATCTTCAGGGAGGGAAACTCTAACCACCCTGAGCAATCTGTTCCAGGGCACAGTCACATGCACAATAAACAAGTCCTTCCTCATAGTGAAGTGGAACTTCCTGTGCACCAGTTTCTGTCCCTTGCCCCTTGTTGATAACACTGAATAGAGCTTTGTTTTATCCTTTTGACACCTCCTTTCAGTTACTTATAGACTTTGATAAGGTCCCAACTCTTCTTGAGGCTGACCATGCCCAGCTCCTTCAGCCTTTCCTTGTAAGAGAGATTCTCCAACCCCTTAGTCATATTTGTTACCCTCCACTGGATCTGCTTCAGGATCTCCATGTCTCTCTTGTACTGAGGAGTCCAGAACTGGACACTGCACTTCGAATGTGGCCTCATTAAGCCTCCCTCAATTCGATGGCAATGCTCTTCCTAATGCACCCCCAGGATACCATTGTCCTTCTTGGCCACAATGGCACACTGCTGGATCATGAGCAGCTGGTGGTACACTTGTTTGGTTGTTAAAACCAAAAAGCCACTCAAAATTATTTTTGCAGAACATGTCTCCAATATTCCAATGGACATTTTGTTCTATTAAGAAAAATATTCCTACAAAAGAGCAGCATGTTAAAATTTGTTGTTCCACATATTGTCTTAGCACAAGAGTGCAGTGTGCATGGGAGAAAAATGAGTGCGAATAACTCTTTGGTCTTTAGACATTCTTCTGTTTAAGCTGCATACTGTCTAAGAAAATCCCTGTTTCTGGGACAGAAGCAAAAAGAAAATTTAGATAGAACAGAAAATAGATTGTCAAGGACCAGCTGAAGTGAAAATTGGAAATCTTCTAATAGCAAGGATAGATTCATTACAAGAAGGTCATAGTCTTATCTTTCTTTTATTAGCTAACATATTGACCAAAATGTACTAAAACTGAGACAATTTTCCCTGTGATTCCAGAATGGACTGATGAAACAAAGATGAAATACCCACATTTCCTATTAGCTCTGTATTACCTACTGTTATATGTTAGTTGATAAAGAATTGTACCATAGTGAATGAGATATAACAACTGCATTTCTTAACCCTTCATTTGATGCATATTCTGACAGTCCTATATAAGCATATATGGTATGCTCTGATGGCATCACAAAGTGTGCAAATCACATATATTTGTTCTCTCACCGTTTGGAAGTTGGGGTTGTATGATTATTTTATTGTGTTATAGTAACTTACCATCAAGAACCAATTTTTTTCTTGAGATCTCTGAGCTTCATAGTATAGATTGGTAAAGATGTTATGCAAGGAGTTCCCAGAAGTTTTTATAGCTCCCAAGCTTATGCAAAACTTAATTGTTATGCCAAAGACAGACAAAACTTGGCAGTACCTATTTAACAACTCTTCTATACAGAACAGTAGCTGAACTAAAACCTCCTGAAATTAACAGATGTCCAAGAACTGTGGCAAAGGGTCTCCATGGTCAGGCTGACTTACTGTGTTCTGCTCTGTGCTCTAAACAACCATTGAGAAATCGATCATCCACAGCAGAGATAAATGGGTATACTGAATGTGATCCTGGGGACAAAGCTCTATTCACAGTAATGAACAATGTCACAGGTTAAGAGAAAGGTATTTCATTTTTATTTGATTCAATTTTAATCTGTATAATGGAGGCCTTAACAGTACCCTGCTCAATACTGAACCCCTTAAAATACAGGAAAGGTGTTAAATGAACTTTATATTAAAGGAGTTTCTGGAATGTTGCGATCAGTCTCTCTATGCCCACCATACATCACTTTTATGAAGAAGTAGGAGACCGAAATAATTTCTCTTGCAGACATAAAAAAGAAAATAATCTGCATATTCAGCAACTTGATGCATGCTACATTGGTTTATGATTTCTGAAACTTTTATTTTGCTTGTAAAATACAGCTGTTCTTTTTACCTGCTTCAAGCTAGTCACTATTACAGAGGGAACATCCATTAGTTAAGATTCCATTCATTTGCTTTCTTATAAGAACTTAACCGCTATAGTAAACTATTCACTGGTTAAAGTGTTCTCAAATCTTTACCTATGCCACATCACACAGAAAATTAATGCATATATTATTGTGGATTTTGCTACCACATTTGTGGTAATTCGGAAGTTATTTTTCAACTAATTGGGTAAGCATAAAAAACCCAACTTCGAGAAACACATTGTTTTGATGGAATATGAGATGGAAATCAAAGTGCTTAATCAGATCAGTGGAAAAGAGAAAATACCTCAGTAATCCTTATTTCTCTTATTTCTATGATTTGCATGTGATAAGAGAACACTGCTCACAAGTGTCACGATGCTCAGTGTGTGTTCTATGACAAATTATGTTTGATATATCTTAATTATTTTAATTAAAACTTTGATCTTCCTCAGATAATTGTTTCAGAATGGTTGATTACCTATGGAAAATGATAAATCAGAGGTATTTTAGAACAGTTTTCTATTCCAGTGTAGCAGTGGCACTTTTCTCCTTTGTGGTGTAGTCATTAAATGGCCAAAAGAGAGATGTAATTGCACCCTCATAAATGTGTATTACCAGTAGAGAAGGCAGTAGTTAGTAAGAGGAAATTATTGAGAAAACTATTTTAGAATAAAGTCATTTTAACAGTTGATCCCTCCAGTTGATAAAGTCAACAGCATTGCACCAATCTGCAGGAAAAGAAAAATCTGCATTTAGTTGGGCTTCAGAAGTACAAGTTGTGTAGCTGAAGCAGTTCCCAGCAGTGTAAATCTTATTCAGTGCAAGATGTTGTGATGGATCTTTAAATGACTTATGATACTTTATGATAGAGTAAAAGACTACATTTTCCCCAGACTGAAAAACTCCATGAACTAAATGTGATCAGAAATGACTGCAGAAACACGTTTCATAAGGAACTTACCTCAACAAATCTGTCTGTGGTGTCTCCCTTTTCTAGGCCCTTTTCTCAATAAATATCAAATTTTTCTTCTAACTTTCATCTGTGTAAGATATTCTTCAATGGGACTGCTGGCAGCACAAGTAATCAAATAAGTAACATTGACTATGACGACTATGACAACCTATGACACAAATGATAAAGTACAAAACTTTTATATTGTGGTTATTATGCTTTGAGATTTGTGCAATTGTTTTACTACACTAAACACAATTTCTTCCTTTCTGTTTCACATAAATTAGAGCATACCTGGGCTCTTTGACTGTCAACAGGTTCTTAAATGCTAAGTGAGTACGTCACTGATTGAACATATTTCTGCATTTTTTAATAAGAACATTACTCTATAGAATGTGTTAGAAAAAAATTTCCTCAGAACAGAAATTCCAAAAGAGTAGCAAAAGTAAGACATATTCTATTCTTGAAATTCCAATTGAATAAGTGTCTTTACTCAGCAGAATTTTTTGACTTGCAAAGTTCTGACACAAGTCAGAGCCAAGGAGTACTGCTCATCTTAGTACAGTTCCCAATGCTCCTAGCATGAAAACTGGCAGTCTTAAATCCCTAGACTGGATCAGTTTGGAGACCTCAAAGTTTCCAGAGCTCCTTGCACACATACAGAATAAGAAAGTCTAAGGGAAGAGTAAAGGTTGCAGCTCTACAACCAGAAGACTAAAATTACTTTAGATTTCCTAATTTCACATTGTTTAACATCTTTGCTCCTAAAACAGTGGTCATATTTCCATTTCTCTTCAGAAACAGTAACAAAAACTTAGATCCCTCAAGGCTTTCAGCCCTGTGACATCCTACAAAGCAGCAGAGAGATACAGGCCTTGAGCACTTAATATTTAATGGCAAAATTCCATTTAAATGTCCTCGTAGGCACAACATATTTTAAAAAAAACGAAAACAAACCACAAACAAATCTGAATTTCATGTCTTCCCTTGGAGAGAAGTAGTAAGTGAAACAATTCAAATTATTACTTGCTTAAAATGAAAAGAATAAAACCAACTTCTTTGGCTTTGTATCTAGATCATTAAACAGTTCCAGTTCCTAGTTAGAAGTCATAATAAATAATTAGTTATTTAAGATTAAACAACAGACAGGGGAGCAATTTAACTTCCATTCTGCTTTTTGTCAGCTGAGGGAAATCTTTTCACCATACTTAGTTATATGAGTCAGTGTGATACTATTTGAACCATAGCACATATCACAGTGGGTTTTCTTTATTGCATGTTTTCCTAACCTAATCAGAAAATATTCTGTTGTTTGAGCCTTGGAGCTTGTTTGTTACAATGAGGCAGCACTGAAAGACAAGAGAAAACACTCTAGTATCAAGCATGTCACTAGAAGGCAGCTAGATTTTTTAAAATCAGGATCATCACTCTATTTCTCTCTAGCTGCAGAGATCCTCTTTCTTGCGCCAGCTGGTTGGGAAGGGGAGATACATCACAGAGCCTGGGCAATAGAAGGAAAAGGAATAGAGATGTAGCAACCTCAGTTTGCATTATTTGTTTACTTCAGAGGAATAACTGTAGAACCTTAGTAGTCAGTTTTTTGTCTAAATCATCTCCCTTTCCACGAAAACTCAGTACATGATGTTCTTATCCATTCCCATGAGGTACTGTTCTGACATGGGTTAAATGAAGATGCTTCTGGGTTGGTGTTCTGTTGCTGGTGAGTGTATATTCATCCTTAAACTTTCTGCACTTCCACTAAGCACAGTACAAAAATGGTTTCTCCATGGTTAGAGAAATAAGGATTGTAACCAAATTATTTATGCACCATTTCTGCCTTTGTTTTGTCTTGAAAAAACTTTAGAAGTCATCTGTAAGGTAAAGATATTATATCAGAGCTTCAAAGTAAACCAGGAGTCCAGTTCACATCAATATCCTTAAGAAAAAAAAAAAAATAAAGACTGACATGAAATTAAGCCTTACTGTTGAGATGGATTATTTTTGAATCAGTATCTCTTGTCACTTTATAAAATGACAAAGCTAAAATTCCAGCAGATCAGTCTTAAACATAATTACTGTGTGCTCAGATTCAAAGAGATGGTAGACTGAAAATTTGTTTGCTTTACAGAAGGGCTGGTGATAACAGAACTTTCAACATTTTGGGAGAAAATATACAAGAACCGTTTCTTTTCAAACCAAAACTTCGTTCAGATGCATTCCAAAATATGTTGAGCACTTTCAGGAACTCAGTATTAGCCTCAGCTTTGGGACACTCTTTAGTCTGTTTCACATTTGAAAGGAAGATAAGAAGGAGGAAATATGCTGCAATTAGAGGTTTTGACAAGCCCTTTCCTCTTTGTGAACTCAGGATTTCCTTGGAGCATACAGACAACAGTTCTGTAACCACACACAATGGGGAACTCATGAAAACTCATGATTATGACTCATGACGTGTCATAAAAGAACCCAAGATTTTTTAATTTACCATTTAACAAACACCAGTTATCAGTTTATTCTTGGAATATTAGTATTTATTAAAACCTGCAACAGCATTTAGAAAACTGTTTGATCATTCTTCCTCAAACTTAGCAAGATGTGCTACCTTAAAAGCATATGTTTTCCATCAGAGTGCTTGAAAAAGTTTTAGCTGTTGGGGTAAAGTAGATTTGTGGTGGTCAGAGGAGGTGGAGACAGCTCAGGCTACAATCTGATCAGAAGGCTACACCAAAGACAAAGGACTTTATTTTTAGTTAAAACTTCACTTTTATCTACTCTTGGATATAACATGTCAGCACACTATTAATTAGTTAGTTAGTTAGTTCACCTAACATACATGGAAACATCTTACTGATTAAAAGGTATCACACATCCTACACATGGCTCTCTGGTCCTTAAGGATGCATTCATCAGTTACCTCAGACCTTAGGAGATACACACACACTGTCATCCCCTACATTAGCTATGTTATTTTTTTGATCTTTTTAAAGAATGTGCTAAAACAATACCAATGCCTTTCCTACTAAACACTTCCATTGTGTACATATGAGTTATCAAGAAATCTCCTTGGTCACACTCCTCACAAAAACATAGAATCACAGAACTATAGAATGGTTTCAGTTGGAAGAGATCTTAGAAATCATTTAGTTCCAACCCTCATGCCATGGGTAGGTACACCTTCCACTAAACCAAGTTGTTTGAAGCCCCATCCAAATCCCCACCCTTGAACACTTCCAGGATGGGGCATCCATAACTTCTCTGGACAACCTGGTCTGGTGTCCCACCACACATTTCTTTCTAATGTTTAATCTAAACCTACTCTCCTTTAGTTTAAAGCCATTCCACCTTGTTCTATCACTGCATGACCTTGTCACAAGTCCCTCTCCAGCTTTCTAGTAGGCTTTCTTTGGGTACTAGAGGGCTTCTATAAGGTCTTCCCAGAGACTTCTCTTTTCCAGGCTTAAACTCTCTCAACCTGTCCTCATAGAAAACGTGCCCCAGACCACTGATCATCTTAGTGTCCCTCCTCTGGACTTGCTCCAAAAGTTCCATGTCTTTCTTAGGTTGGGGACCTCAGAGCTGGGCGCAGAACTCCAGGTGAGATCTCATGAGACCAGAGCAGAGAGAACAAGCTCCCTCAACCTGCTGGCCATGCTGCTTTTGATTAAGTCCATGACATATTTGGCTTTCTGGGCTGCCAGTCCACCTTGCCAGATCATGCTGAACCTCTTGTCAGCCTACACCTCCAAGTCTTTACCCTCAGGATTACTCTCTTCTTTGTTTATAGATACTAAATTTTCCACAGTATCAATAATTGTTTCCTTTAATGCCTACATTCCTTTGCCGTGGCATGCACTACATGCATTCACCAAAAACAAAGCAGAAAAAAACCAAAACAAATCCCCCTAAAAAATTCACTTCACTGTATTTAAATAATTTTCTGTTTTAGATATATTTTGGATTTAAATATAAACACATTTATTCTATTCCCCACACTTATTCCAAAAAGGAATAAAAAGAAATATGATAACTGCAGTGGAAGCATCACCTTGTCTGAAAGAGTCTCTCAACAGTATTACTAGTTCAGCACAGTTTATATCTGGCCGGGCTGATCATTACTGATAGCCAAAGAAGTAATTCTCTCTCTCATAGTTGCTATTTTTTAAAGCAATGGTCTTGCATTGCTTCCAACCATGCAATATTAGTTTGTCAGAAGTTACAACTTCCTAACTGTAACTTAGACAGTGAGTTTTAGTTTTATATAGAGTCATAGACCTTGGTGTTTGTATCTATAAGGATCTTGTCATTTTATGAGGATAATTTTGTTAAAAAGGTAATCAAAACTCCTTGTTTGGGTTATAAGGTGAAATTATTTTTAAATCTGAACTTTATGATTTGATTTTTTAAACACAGCTTTTAGTACATTAAGAGAATAAGAACCTTCTTCATAAAGAAAGAAATACCTCCATCTAAATAGGCTATTCATCTACCTTGGTTTATAAGGCATACTCTTACAAAGAGGTTGAAAATAATAGGAGAAGTTAGAGACATATCTCCTGTTTCTGAGTGAGTATCTCAACTAGCAAATTCCTAAATAAAGTTCAGCCACAGCAAAGAAAACCTCCGTGCCTCACGTGAGAGATCTGATTTTGTTAGCACCTCTTTTCTTTATTTTGGCAGGTCTCCAAAATCAAACTCTTACATGATTTGATGCTATACTCTCCTTTAGATCCAAGATGGAATTCAGGCTCAGTTAAGCATCAATCACTTAAGCATGATATTTTTTAGTAATAGCTTTAAATGTATGCAAAATCACAACTCTGAAGCCTCTGAATTACCTTTAACTTCAAAACAGACACATAAATAATGCAACAGATAAGCAGGGACTTTTAACATTGTAATGTTGGGTTTGGACATCATTTATCTGTTTCGCATTTAGGTATTAAAATATTTTACTGGACAAAAAAATATGTGATAAAAAAAAAAAAGACAAGGAACTGGCCCTTTTATCCTAGAAGATTCAGTGCTCTAGAAGCATGAGATTGAAGAGCAAAAGCAGAAACATACTTTTTTTTACATTAACAATAATACTATTGTTGGGAATCTCTGGGACATTTTTACTTAAGCAAAAATTTGTACTCTTAAGAATGCAGAATAGTTGTCAGGACACATTATCCTGCCTCCCACTAGTAGGCTTACTGAGGAAGCTCAGCAAATAACTTGGTTCACTTTACAAGAAAACAAGAATCCTTTCAATAATAAAGAGGTATTTTTATGCCAGAAAGCACAATTACTATCACAGATATTTTAGTCAATATTCAAATATTAAAGAACTTCATAAAGACTAATTTAATTAATAAAAATAAATGTGTTTTTATATTAAAATTGTGCAAAATTTTCTATAGCTTTCATCTTAGACTACTTTTCCAACCAAAATCATCAAAATTTTTGTTCAGCAGCAACAGTATAATAGACCATGCCTCACCTGCAGTCTGTTTCCTCCCGTGTGACTTACATAATCCTTAATTCACATATTGAATCTTGTTACTGAGGTCATTGTCACTTATGTTAATAGCCCACTAGGTCTTATCTTTTGTGAGACCAAAATCAAAACATTTTAAAAATAAGACTATAATATGTTTTACTATTCCCATTATGAAGTACTCCAAAATGGCACCCACTATTAGCTCTGGAAAGTGTTTTATTAAATTCCTCCATTTGCTCAAATCTCCTTTAACCTGAATAAAAATTTCAGAGGGCAGTTGCATGAAAAAAAATCTGTATATTGTTTCTTTTCAACAATTTCAATTCTGTAGTGGCAGACCTGGCCACCTGCTTAAATCATGCTAAGTTATGATAAAGGGTCACATGGCAATGACAAAATTTCTTACAAATAGCAGTGTCTTTTTAAAATATGTTCATTGGCATTGTATTGCTAACTCAAAACCAAGCACAAAATCTATCTTGCTTGCAAATATGTATTTCCCTGGAATTTATTTCAGTCTTAAGGTATTCAAATTGGCAGTTTTAAAAGAAATATCAAGGTTTGCAGCTCGAAAAGGTCACAGTGTGACTGTTTTGATGCTACACTCGTGGACTAGCTCTTTATAATGAATTGGCACTATACTAAAATGCAGATTGCTTTTGTAAACACATAATTTACTGGCATTTCTGTTATTCAGCAAGTCCTCAATTAATTTGCAAGAAGGCACCATGCCAGTCTAGAAGATGAGTAGGAGCTCTGGCAGGAAAAACACTATGCAAGAGTAGATGTAAAGGCATGATTCCCAGCTTGAAATGCATCTTTACCTGTGATTAAGGGGATGTGTAATCACTAGCCTAGCTTTAAGCCCAATTAGCTTTGGAAAAAAATTATCCACTGTGCAGCCACGTATGGTGAGCTTATGACCTTTGTAAATTAAATGGATTCCTGTGTGGTTTCCTTGTATGAGCTAAAGCTCTGATTTATCATATTGCATTCAGATGAAAGCAAGGATGCAGTTCCAGGATAAATCAATAAAAGGTCATTTGTTAGACTAGACTTTATTCTTATCAGAAAGTCATGTGAGAAACTTAAGCAACACAAAATTTATTCATATATCCCTTCAAACGAGCACAGGAGACTACGAGAGTTTAATCTTCTGACCACATATGCAACACTTCCAAATAAAAAAGGCTGGCTTAAAATAACTGAACTGTGATGAACATAGTTCATTTTTCCATTCCAAAAAACTGTACTAGGACAGAAGCCTCAATCTTCTCAGAACCTTACTTAAGATGATGGGGGTTTATAAGAGTTTGCTTATAAACCCATAAACACTGCATTTTTGGAGACTGATTATCAGTGGATTTGGGGGGCTTTTTTCCATTTTGTAATACTCTGAGGACTCTGGCACAAAGTTGAATAATCTTAGGCCAGCTGACCTGCTGCATGCATCTAAGGGTTGCCTCTGAACAAAAATGAGGTGGAATGTACTGACTTTCATATGAATGGTTAACATAATAATTAGTTATATTTTTCTTGCAAATTTCTGTGACAGATAATATGCACACAATTAGCAGCAATACTGCAGCTAATGCTTATTATTATCTCTGCCAGAGATAAGCCCTTGTGGATTGTGTCGTTCTCCTAAGGTTTCAGGATTTCATCTGAGAAGGATGACCGTGATGGTCTTGGAGAATGGGACAGGAAATAAAAAGGCCTAGCCCATCTCACAAGAAAGATATCATGGAAGTGTGGAAATGAATTTGTTTCTCAAAATGTGCCTGTTTTAACAGAGTAACAGTGAAAATAATCAAGGCATAGACAGAAGAGCTGTAAAATTAATGCTGACAATATAGGACAGAAGACAAAATTATTCCCAATGTTCTGTATCATTACTACTTGTGAACTCAAGCAGGAAAGTTAGCAATGATTCATTTTTTTTTTACAGGCCAAACTCTACTAGAAGTAATAGTAGCAAGACTTTATCAGCTATCCTATTCTGTGAGTGGTTTAAATTAGAAGGTAATTTTGAGCAGAATGGATGAAAGTCATTCTAACTATTTTGGTGGCAAGTGGTGTCTAGCAAATCATCAGTAGCATCCTTGTTAAAGCAATAAATAGACATAGTGCTAAGAGAAGATAGTAAATAAATGTGAGAGAATGAAGTTCTAAAGAGCATTGAAAAGATAAACATGAAACAGTTTCACTCGAGGGTCTCAAGAGAAGGAGCCTGCTGAATGTCACTTCACTAAGCAAAGATAAAGCTCTTAATTGGACCCAAGATCCAATGAAGTTAGTGTGCTTCTGAAAACCTCATAGGACATTGCCCCAGGCCCTTACCTGAAAAAAAAAGACTACCCAGGGGGCAGAGAAAAGATTAAAATAGCCTGAAGAAGGTATTACAGAATTAACTTCATAAGACAGTGAAAATGCTCTACCACTTAAATTTGGTATCAGCAAAAAAAGCCCCAAAACTATTCTGAAGTCATTTCAGCTGCAAATTCAAGAGATATTTGTTGTTTCTAACGCATATTCTACTACAAGTCATTTAAAATGTCCTGAAAAGGCTGAATTTCATTTTTGGTTCAGACAGAGCTGAGAAAAGTTTCATTCAGGTCCTTAGAGTTTTATGATCTGCTGGTAAATGCTGACATGATTTTTTAAACTGTAATTATTTTTATGAATTAGCTTGTCTAAGATTTCTTATGAAGAAAGTGTCATTTCATCATGTTTTTGTAGCTGTTTTGAACTTAGTGTTATCCTATGTATGTCATTTTAATAGTTATAGACACTTTTACATTTATTAACATCTGGTGCCAATTCTTTCTTCAGAAATTAAATATGGCAATTGAAAGTCCCTAAGGCATCCCCCATAAGCTCAAGTGTGAGAGATTGATTTTGGAGTGCACAAAAGAATAGTTAATAAAACTGTCAGAAGACAGATGTAAGTATGTTACTTAGATGCAGAAAAGACTTTTAGCTTCATCCCTGCTGTATATGTCCCCAGCTCACCTGGTATTAACAACTTACTCAGCCGACTCCTCAGCTCACCATAGCAGGTAGAGCTTATTTAAACTGGGGACATTAGAGAGCGTGACTGCAGTCCCACCACATCAACGTTTTTGTCACAGGATCTGTCTGCAACATTGTTCAGGCTCTCAAGTCACTTCAAGTTTGGCCTGTGCACCTGTTGTGTTAAGAGTATAGACATTTGGTAGCAAATAAACTCCCTTGCATTCCAGCTGGTTCTCAGGGAGCAGAGAGGCTGCGTGTGTCTGGACTTAATTTCTGATTAGAACCAATTTGGCTTTGTAAGTCTAGTCAGGTTGAGTAAGAACTTCCACTGTCACAGATTCCTGAATAGTGCAGTTTATTGAAGCAACAATTTATAGATTCTTGTTAAAGTGCTGACAATAAATGCACTAGATCTACAAAATATAAATATATGCAAGTGTTCCTGGGTATGCTCTGAGATTGTTGGCAGTGGAAATCTTAATCTAAGAGGTAGTCCTGCTTTGGGGAGGTGAGAGAACTTGCATAAAAGACTATTGTATTATCGTCCTTTGCCATGGAATATTTCAAAAGAAAAATTTATACTTTTAGGACAAGCAGAGTGGAGACTGCAGTCAAATATTCTGTTGCTGCCCTCATAAATGGGGGAACGGAGACATGGATAGACTGCCAATTTATATGTAAGTGAGAGATATCAAGAGTTACAAAGAGAGAGATTACAAAGGCTGTGGATCTTGCACAAGTGTGGAACAGAATGGTGACACATTGGTATCACTACCTTTGCCACCTGGTTTATTACAGCAGTAAGGGGCCATCCAGCCTTCGGCCTGATAACCTGTCAGCCCTCAGTATGCCATCAGGCCCATGGCAATCCCCACACTGCATATTTCATGGCATATCTCCTGACTTTAGCCCTCATTCCTGCAATACCTCTCCAGTTTATTTCAGAGCTGTGTGATCATCACAGTATACAGACCTCATATCTGAAAGTATTTTAGAATTTCAGAAATTGGTTCGATTCTGAAGAAAAACATAAATATCTCTCTCTTTTTTTTCTCTAGATGTACATAGGTGTATTCATACACATTCATGTGTATACTAACATTTCATCAGAAAAAGGACTTTAAATATATTTCAGTGTAAAAAAATCCCAAATCCCAAGTATTTAAAATCATTTCCTAACATACTCTTATTTTCTTAAAGGCAAGATTGAGTTATTTTCATCAGAATAACTCCTTCACATGTATGAAAGCAACATCATGCAGTTACCAAACAATTCTCCTAAAATTTTACTATCTTTCAAATTTAACAAATTGTGATTTATTTGTCAACCACTTATTTAGCACTCATGAAGAATATTATAAATGATGAAATTATGAAAATACTTCTCAGTCAAAACAAGACTGTTGGCAAATCACCTATCACAACTGTCCTTTTCAATGGCTATAATTTTTTGGCAGAAAAAAATTGTCTTAAAATTAAATGGACTTTTATTATCAAATATAGTTTAATACATTCTGCATACAAGGACTTAGGCAGAAACTTAACTTTCAGGATTCATGTCATACACTTATTAGTGGGCAATAATCATACTCAGAGCTTATTGGTGTTCAGATGGACAGGTTCTTGAGTTTGGATATTGCAGTCCTCATTGAGTACTTTCCTCACTGTACCTCTCAAGTTGTACATGAAGGATAAATGGGAATTTCCATATGTTTTTGCAGTTTTCTTTATATCAGTGCCATTTTAGCAAGGGAAAAAGGGAAAATCATAATGGAACAAAACATCTGGTTAACTCATCTCATTCTTTTCCTTTGTGTGTGCATTGTTGAATTGTTCTGGCAATAATACAATTCTACAAAGTAGTTAGAGAATAACTTCTGAGCTGGGAGAAATAGTTTTACAAAATGGTATCCAAAGCACAGACTAATTTATTTTTATTTCGTTTTTTTTTGAGTTGGAGTCTTCTTGTTCTGTGTAACTATAAAAATCAGGAAACTGTATAACCTACACTTCAGGATTTTTTCTGTTTGGATCATTGCTAGTTGCTAACATCGTGAATTCAGCTTTGTCCTTGCCTACACTACCTCTAAAGTTTTGCTCAACATCATGTTAGTTAACTTTGCTTCAAAGGTCGTGTTCTACCAGCATAAATTCTTGCAAGGAAGATAAATGTCTTTATAAGCCTTGTGAAGATACTAAGAACACAGAAAACCTCCTTCTAACAGTTGGGGGAATGCTGTTGTGATAAATGACTGTCGAAACTTAATGGCTCTTACAAAAGTGATCTTCAAGTATGTGCTGGATTTCAAATGAAAAATTTATTCTGACATTATTTATAACCATTGTTATTAGTTTATAAAAATACTTCTATCTGAGCTTTTTTCTTTTTGTGAGAACGCTGTCTGAGAGAAAGTTTTACACTTTTGAAAATATATTTGTTCAAAGATCCTAGACAGAAGACATAGTGTAAACAACTTAAAATTACTTTGATTTCTTTCTTGTTTATAAATTATATGGTGATCAGAGCAGGGAGTACAAACAATTCTTTATAATGCAAACAAGTACTTTTCCTGCTGTAAATAAATAGCCTGATAATGTCAAGATAATTTGTGCAACCCAAGGCTATAACAATAATTCATATAACTAAAAAAGGTGATGGTTCACCACATTACTCTGTAGTGTGAGACTATTACCCATTTTGAAAAAAAAGCTTAATAATATACAGACTGGAATGAATTAGCATAAAGAGTTTGTTGTCAGTTATGACTAACGAATATGCCTTTGAATTAATCGTTTTGACAAAAAGGTTCTAAAACATATTAAATAGTTCTTCACAAAATTCCTTATTCTAAACAGTTCATAATGCTTACAAACTCTCTGGATAGGTGTTTCCTTCTTACTAGTGCCTCTTGTCATGAAAGCATACATCACTATAAAGCCATATAGAGTATTAGAAAATATATATCTAATTTTTTTGCAGTATATTTTTTTCAAATGTGTTAAAATTAAATGAACTTTTAATTATCAAATATAGTTTACTCTAGTATATTCTGCCAACAAGGACTTATGCAGAAAAAGTGCAAGTACTTTTTTTCTTTTTTACGGTGAAAGTAAGGGCAAAACCATCAGTATTGTGAATCAAATATCTGTGAATTGATATCTGGTATCTTGACTGTGAAAGCATTAATCTTTGAAAGTATACTTGACATTCATTTGTATACAGCTGAAGAAGAATTATGCATTTTACTTCTGGTGCAGCATCTTTTAACATGAAATCCAGACAACTTTATTTTATTGATAACTTCTGACAAGAAACTTCTGACAAAAAGTCTACATGTCCAAGTGTTCTATTTTTTAAATGCTGAAACCATATAAACAAACAAAAAAATGGAGAAGACATTAGTGATCAAACAGTGAAGAACCAACAGCATTATCATGGTGGAAAAATGACTAATTAATTTCAGAAAACAAAAAAAAAAAGTTGCCAAAGTATATCTGACCATTGCTTTCTGGAATGGAAGCAATGCGCTCTCAAAGGTGTGGTAAATCTCAGGGAAAACTTCTTTTCAGTTCTGTGTCTGTATTCCTCATTCCAAGGAGAGAGTTTAAAAAGCTCTAAAGTTATTTTAATGTAGAGGTCTTTTTAATTTCAATAATTTTACTACTTCAAAACATTTTTCTATATCTATCTAACAGAGGCATATTACACCATATCATCACAAAATCATTGCTTATTTTTGCAGGTCCTTTATTTAAATTCGACATCCTGAAAGAATAGCATGTAAAGAAACTATCTATTTTTGAGAGAAGCAGTGGGACCAATTTAAAAAGGGATGGTACAAGTATGGGCAGGAAAATAAAAATGATGATTCAGCTTTGAAGAGTACAAGGTTATTCGTCTGGGGAGAAATAATCTAAAATCAGATTCTGTAGGCCAGAACTATGGAGTATAAGAATGTTCAGAAAGATGTAAGGGCAGTAGTATAAAGCAAATCTTCTAACATTTTTGTATTGAATTAACATAATCAATAAAGCAAATCAATTCCTCAAATCTGTAAAGATCAGTAAATGTTTATTGAATCTCAATATGGAGATAGCATAATAGTGAGACTACTCTCCAAAATAGTGCTTATGGTAGCATTTCTGTGATGCAGAGAGCACTGATGTAGACATTGACATCGCACTGTTAACTTTACAGGTTACTCTCATAAAAACAAACAAACAAACAAACAAACATAAACAATAAAAAACCCCCACCTAACCAACCAACCAACCAACCAATGACTGGCATCACAATTCTACCAAAGTGGCAACTGTTCAGAAGATATTGTTGAAATGTCCATCATTGGTTTCTGGGATAAGGAAAAACAGATCACAGTTTGGAGATGTCTTTCAAGTAGAGCTGAAAGTGGAATAAACACTTTGACTGAAAAAAAAATAGGTTATCCAAAGGTTTTAACCTCAAGACAGTGGTCTGGAATCTGACAAACTTAGGACAAGATAAGCTTTGCACCTATATTTTCCTTATGATGAGTCAGGATTTTTCCACATGGTTTTCATCTCTCTGCAGTAAGCTAGTGTAAAAGCACACTCTTGTCTGTTTCCCAGAGTCTTGTTTACAGTAAATCAATATTTTCCCCCAAAAAACATTTTTATGTAAATTGTTGAACAGCTTCATTTTTACACTTTTTATATACACTTTGGTATTATGCAGGGAATACATGTACCCTGAGAAAATTCTGAGATAAGAATAAAACATTATATTTGGCATGTACATGTATTTTACTATTTAGCGCTGTCCAGGGGACCATCTTAGCTCCTTTCTCCAATTCCTTTGGTGAATTTCCTGTGACGTGTGCATCACTTCCCTTGGTGAGTATGAACATGGAAGCCATTTAGCTTATGAAATATTTTAGGAATGAATTAGATATTAAGTCTGACTTTAGACCTGGAAAATACGTGGTAATTATTTTGTTGGGTTTATTTTTTCATTAAGTTAGTGTTGTATGTCTTATACAATGTCAATATACCTTTGCACTGGATACCTGTATGGATACTTGGCTAAAACTGGCAAAAGTCAAAAGTAGATGTCAAAAAATATTAACAGTTTTCACTTAGTTGTCTCATCAGTATTGTGAGAATTCAAAGCATTCAATCTGAATGGACATTGAATTTTAGCTCAAATTAAAATCATATGCATATGCACGCAATCATATTTTTATGTGAAAGAAAAAGTAGTATTTGATTTTATTTAATTATTGTATGTTATATCATCAAGTATATTTTGAGCATTGTAAAGGCTCAATTACTTACAAGCAGAAAATGAATGTTTGGTCATCTTAAGCTCACATAAATAATATTTATTAAGCTCACATAAATAATTTCTATATTTGTTGAAGCACATCATGTTTGCCATTTTCATGTAATACTTCTTTAGACAATATATCATTATTGCACTGTGCTATCTATTAATTATTTGGACATAATTATTTGCCCTTAAAGGAGGCAGTAGTGACATGTGGGAAAATAGAGAAAACCAAAATGAATGTCACAGAGTCATGACAACATAATGCCATGACACAGCAAAAACACAGAGGATGCCAAATGTCATAACTCATATCTTTCTCTAACAAATATGCAGTAATTTGGATAAAATTAGACCTCAATAAATATGGTCATCAAATACAGATCTTCTTTACATGACAGTAGATGTTTTATTGAATTCTTATTCATGAGAATAGTTTCTGAACTAACCTATACAATTATAATAATTTCAATTGCTTAAAGACAATAGACCCAAAATCATCGAAAGAAAAATAGCCCTCTTACCAAACCAAAAGAACTGTACTCTAAACGTAGATTGCATCAAAAAGAAGATGAAGACACAAAACTCCTAAAGGAGAAATCAATACTATTGATACCATAGTAAATGGAACAACACCACAATCCCAGTAGCAGAAAAATTTACAACAACATATTACCTAAGAAGTTTAGTAATATGTATATTCTCCAAATCTGATTTTTCAAACATCTTCTTGTGATTAATGAGGCACCCTTCACTGAGCAGAAGAAAGATTTATATCTAACAGAAGGGGAAGAACTATGAAAAGAGCAGTAATAAAATAAGATAGATGTTAAATTGCCTGGAGATGCTGAGATATATGCATCATAACATTGCCTTCAATACACAGGAAAAGTAAAAAGGAAACATAAAAATTATATGAGGAGTAATTCTTTAAAAGTTATTAACACTGCAGTTACACTTTCAGTAGATAAAAATTAGTTTGAAACAGATCAAATAAAGATTATTTCAACTACTAACAAGATATTAATCTCAAAAGTGAGAGAGAGATGAGCATGGAGGGAAGAAACAGAACAAGGAAAATATTGGATAATTTTTATTGTCAGTGTTCTGCAGCAAAATTTTCACTGATTTCAGTAGTAGTTTTGATATTATGAGAGTAGCAACCATTCCTACAATCCAAGTTAGTGACATAAGAAATATGGAAAGCTGCAGCTCCAAGAAGATAAAGTACAAGGAGTGAGATATGAAGTATATGGAAGCCTTTCCACTTTCACTGCTTTGTTGGGACACCTTCCTTATTTTTTTCTAATGTGCTATCTTCAGAAGTAATTAGAATTCACATTTTTTAACCAAAAACATGTAAAAATATATATGCAAATGTCATTCAATATATTGAAACTATAGCTGCTTTAAGTCATTCTCAATAAGAACAGTTGAATCTGATATTCAACTTTCTTTGTTTCTTCAGTAGATATTGTGATTTACTGTTAATGTCTTTCTTTGCTGTATTTGTCTGAAATTTAAACATAAAATTTAGTTTGCCATTGTAACTGAACATTTTATCACCAGACATTTCTGTCAAAGCAAAAGTTTTTCAAGGTTTATTGACCCCAAGTTTACCAATGTTTATCAGTCATTTAAACCTCAATTGAAACTTTCATTGAAAAAAACTGCAATCACAGTTGTTAACTCTACATTTGAAAAATGTTTTGATATGTTGCATAAAGAAACAAATAAAACAGTTCCAAAGAGACAGGTTACATACAATCTCTGTAACAATGATTCTGCTTAATTTTATCCATTATCTCAGTCTTCCTCTCTTGAACATGTGTTTTCATAGTAGCCTGTGAGCCTGTGACAATTTTTGCAAAGGTTCCCTTCATAATGATTCAAAAGGCATCTTTTATGTAAATGTTATCCAAAAGAGAGAGCAAATGTCTACCAAGTGTAAAGTATCATTACCCAGTTCACTGTAATACAAAAGTATAATTGGAAGAGGTCCATTAAGCCCAAGAAAACTAAGGTATATCCCTATTTTTGCAACAATTACAGAAGGTCTTTCAAGCATAGATGTCTTTCTTTAGATAACTTCTCAGGATTGTTTTTCCCTGCAAGCTAACCCTAAAAAAAATGTCAGAAATGGCATTCTGATAATTGAGTAAAATACCTTTAAAGTAATGTTCTCTGACAACAATAGCTAGCTAGGAGCCATGCTAGAGCACTGCTTTAATTTAAGTCTTTTTTCAAGATCTGTATTACTGATTTTCAACACAATTACTTTTAATTATCAGACAAAGAAAAAAACTGAACTGGTTCCGATTCAATAAATAATAGAGATCCCATCTTGGTTGCCTCCTCTCAAGCCTTTTCTTCTAAGAGAGGTATTCCAGTCCCTTAATCACTCTTGTTGCCCTCCTCTGGACCCATACCAGGAGCTCCATGTCTCCCTTGTACTGAGGAACCCAGAACTGGACCAGCATTCCAGATGCAACTCACAGTAGTTGCTCCTGTTGGAAGTGCTAGTAGAAGGTATCAGTTACTGTGGAATACAACCATAATAGATGTAAACTGTACCATTGAATTCAGCAAGATGCTAGGTGCAAAGACTCAATTTTACCTACTGATTAGCATTGTTCTCTATGGCAAAATTAGAACTTCTATATCAGGCCTGACTTATTTACTCACACAGATACATTCTGATGTAAGATTACTTAGGTGCTCTTTTCTGATGGTCATGTGCCCTGATCTGTTTTTCATAGTTTGATTAGAATAGTTAACTATCAACTAATTTATTAACAATTTAAAAGACTTTTTAAAATTTTACTGCGTCAGGTTAACAGCAGACAGGTAAAGTGTTTTGAACACCTTTTCCTCTGTATTAAACCTCTAGTCCTCTTTCCTATCAGTACAGTTTTGTTAGAGAAGATCTGAATCAATGATTGTACTTTTGAAAGTTTCATTTTAACATAATGATTTCCTTGCTGAACAGACAAATAATTAAAACACAGATCATACCTGACTTGAAATTCAGCTAAAGATGAAAATGTTAAGCATTAACAAACAGTTTTGTATTTTCATTTTATATTAATCTCTTCCAAACATAAAAAGGATTTTAAAGTTTGCTTTCTTTCTCTAAAAGACTGAAGAATAAATTGGAGGTAAAACATGGAAACATACAATTTCACATTATGGACATTAACGCATGACAGATCTGGTAATACAAATGTTTCAACTTTGCTAACATAGTTGAAAAAAAAACCTGATCACTTTTAACAAGCCTTTAAAAATGACTGAAACTTGATAAAATAACTTTTACTATTATAGTAAATATGTTAACATTTTTTGGTTAATGCTTATAAAGCATTGTCTCACAAGCAAATTTATAAAAGATATTCTGCCTTAGTACTAAGTTCAGACAGAACAGATATTTCTGATTTGCTGCAACATTAAAAGCAGAGACAATAAACTGCTGAACTGCCAGGAATGTAATATTTGAATCTTTATGTTTCATGTTAGCAAATTCTACAACTTATGTTCTTGTTGTAAGATTGCTTGTAGTAATAATAGGTACATGGTAATACCTCAAATTCTTATAATAGTGTCAGAAAAGAATTTTGCAGAATATTACAATAAAGAAGGAACTCAAAATGCACACTAAAATCATTGTCACAAAGGTACCTGGTTTCCTGCTTGAGTGCAACTCAAAGTGCATGACTGTACTGAACCCCTTCAGTGGTGCTCCAGGCTGACCAAGCTGCTGGACATCAGATCACTATGGAAGTGTACACTCTGTACATTGAATGCCATCTTTTACATCTCTAGAAAATGGCAGCAGGCTTTGGCACTGAGCTTCAGCACACTTCCAGTAACTTTGCCAAGGAGACTAAGCTTTGCAGTGCAGTTGACATGCTGGAGGGAAGCGATGCCATCCAGAGGGACCTGGCAGGCTTGAGAGCTGGGCCTGTAGGGTCACCTAATTGCATCCTTCCAAAACCCAAAGGGAGCCTACAAGATAGAGATGTTTTACAAGAACATATAGTGATTGGACAAGATCAAAGAGATTTAACCAGAAAGAGGGTAGGTTTAGATTAGATATTAGGAGAAAATTCTTTACTGTGAACTTGGTGAGACACTGGAACATGTTTCCTACACAAGTTGTGCCTGGCCCATTCCTGGAAGAGTTCAAGGCCAGGTTGGAGGGGGCTTTAAGCAACCTGTTCTAGTGGAAGGTATCCCTTCCTGTGTCAACGAGATTGAAACCTGATGTTCTTTAAGGTTCCTTCCAAATTAAACCATTCTATGATTCTATGATAAGTTCTATCCCAATTTGCAGTGTATGCCTCTGTTTCACTTTAGACTTAAGGATAACATAAATGCTCAATAAATACGTATGTGTTATTTTTCTCTAACACGATGCAGTCATCATGTTATATTGCTCAGTAAGTAAATTATGCTGTTTGACTGTCTGTTTAATCATCTGGTTTGATGTCTTTAATTAAAATATTCTATGAATAACTCCAGCATGAGAAAAAATTCAAATTATTTTGCCCATCTTAGTATAACTGATTCATATAGCCACAGAAAGGACAGAAGTAATGTCTGAATTGGTTTGCCTTAGGAAATGGAGCATATATTCAAGGAATAGTGGTTTATACTATTTTCCCCATATCTATTCCCCTCATTCAATGTAGTTTCTGTACTAATGAAATGCACCTGTAGTCCTTCTTTCAATAACCTTTCTTTCAATCGCTCTTTCTCTTTATTTTAGTTTTTTGAATTTTAGAATACTTCTAGATTTTATTATCTCTCTAAGCTTTTTGCAACAATAATGAACTTTTATACCTTGGCATATATTTTGCTTAAATCAGCCAACTATTTTTAATTGTATATTTAAAAACTAAGGAATTTCAGCTCTAAGAGAATATCATAACAAAAACAAACAAAACCAAAAGGAAAGTAATTACTAACTCCAGGGCCTTTACTAATTACACTTTATTCTTCCACTGAAAGACAATCAAGTAATTATATTACAGTTCTGTAGTTCCCACTCTGTTAGAATTTTCTTTCTTATCTAAACCTTTACAATGTCTTCCATACAGCTTTCCAAGTCTCACTAAATTAGAGTTACTATCACAAGTTCCTGCTGGTTTTATAACATTAATTTTGATGAGTTTAATTTCTTTTTGTTTTGTTTTGTTTTGTTTTTTGTTAAATGCATGAATAACGCTTCATTTTTATGAGTGGTAAAAAGAAACATACAAGGAGTAGTAAGGGAATATTAATAAGTATCTTAATTTTGAAGCATATTTTACAATACCTAATGACCTCAAGCATCTCAGTCTGTGATGTGAATGAAAAAGTATGAAAACCTTTCTACTCATTATATTAAACAATATCAGTGCAACCACCAATTTACATACAATTTTGAATCAGAAACAGTGAGTCATATTTTTAAAGCGTGTTCCTATTGTAATTTTAAGGTTTTTACTTACTCTGCTAGTCTACACTGAATTCTTTGGGATATTGGCAAGTTTATGAGAATTAGGAACAGCCTGTGGGCATCTGTGTTCTTTAATCAGCAGGTTAGGTCTCTAGTGACCAAAGACTGTTTTGGCAGCTAATAGTAGGAAATTCTCTGGTGTACTTTGGCTGTTGAAATAAGTGAAACACTGCTAGCCTTTGGCATGTTCTAAACAGGTCACGAAAGTACAAATGTTTCCTTGCCAGGTTTCCAATTAGAGTACAACTGTACAACTTAAACACACAGTAGTATGAGTCAGACTTGCTGAATAAAATGAACACAACACCATGTAGGTAGTTTGTGACAGAAAATATCCACCTGCTCATTCTAATCAGGGGCTCCCTTACCTATCCATACACATGAAATAAATCTGTGCTTACTCATCATTCCCAGTGTGTCCATGAGCTAAAATCAAATATATTTATTTTTGTTTAAGCTTAAAAATAAAAAAGCTTTTGAAAAAGCTAAAAAAAAATCCTAAAATTAAGCTATTCCTGAAATTATTATTCTAAATTACAATTTCAAGTTAATTTTTTTTGACCAGCAGAACAATTTTATTCTTCAGATTTTCATTTGTTCAGTTAATTACTTCAGCTGAGATATACTACAGACAGTTTAGAGCCTGTTCTGTGACTTTTGATTTAGCAAAAAACATTTGAGGTTTGGTATTATCTTTGGTGGTACCCAGTTGTGCCTAAATTAATATCAAACAGGCATGGCATGGTTTACTCAAGAAGCATTAACAGTCAGACCAAGCCCCAGCAGTTTATTTCAAAGCCTGCTGTGATCTATTGAAGACATTGTCTAACTTAAGGACAGAGACATGCCCTTATAACCTGTTTGTATCATTTCCTTTTGGCAGTCAGTGCTGACTGATCAGTGGGACATGACAGTAAAAGGCAGTTATTTGTCTCGGTGCCTACAGTTTTGCTCTTTCTTTAGAACAGTGATAAAATGCCCTGCCATAGGTCTCTTTCTTCTTTTCCCCAATTCTCCAAAACCATGATCAATTCAAACCAAGGCAAACTGGACAATATATTCCTCAAATCAACTGTCAAAAACCATAATTTCCTGAGCAGTATTAGCAATATTTCCAGTGCTACTTACACTGTAAGTGATAACATGCACTTTTCCTTACAGTGGTTTTCACTTAGATTTTTCATTTACAACTTGAACAAATATGGATCGAGGTGTCAGTTAAACTGACAGTTCACATAAAATGGTATGTTTGGTTAGGTAGAGTACTGTAAGTCCAAATAATTAATGCACAAAATAAGAGTATGGTAGCACTGGATTCACTTTATTGCCTCCTGTTAAATTCCTAATATCCAAATTGTCTCAGCATATTGTACAGTATTCAGAGGGTACTTCATTATTTTATTCTCTTAGGGCTGTTTTAATTTAAATATCTATTTCAAATATTCATTGAGCTAGTGATGAGAATGTAAATTATGCCAATATCATAGAACACTTTTTTTTTCCAAGTGATTTTTGGTTGGCTTTTTTTTTTTTTGTATGACTTTCCTACATCTGTCATCTGACTTATCATAAGCAACTTTCTTATATTTGTACAGAATTGTTAATTGGGATACCATACCTCCAGATAAGGCCACAGAGAGGTGAGCTATGTCTGCACACATCATCCAGACCACCCACTGCATATGGAAACACTGGGCTTATTATGAATTCATGACACAGTCATTCTGCCATTAGTAGGTCTGATGCTTCTCAAAATGCCAGATGTCCAACACATCCCCAAAGGACTGCACACATGCACAACCCACTTGAAAAAATTTTGCTTTCCTAGTTCAATATTTCCTTTGGTATTTCCTTCAGTATATCAGCCTTAAAATCTCTTTTATCTTTCAAACAGAGAAAGTATTTGGCAGTATCAGCTGCAGTTCAAATTTAAGTACTTCACACAGCATGGAACAGTGTTAGCAGGAAATTCTGTGAAAACAACCTATCCAGAATTCAAGGGGACTTGTGACAAGTTTGATGCTCATGCAAGCATAGTAAAGGACTAAATCTGGGACTCCCACAGCCTAAGATATTTCTCTACATATTTAACTTAGGTAAAAGACTTGTTAATTGTGCCATTCTATTCTTTTAACCATGAATAGGTATTGGAAATGAAATTATGTGCTGCACTGACAGAGTATCTGTGAATAATTTATGATTTACTAAACAAACTTTTTTTTTCCAAGTGTATATTCCAAAAATAGTATATAGAGCTATGCAAGAGTGAGATTGCATGAGGAAATTATACTCTTTTGGGAGTTTGAGAGATGTATACCAAATTTTTCTATTACAGTAATCTTGCACAATCTTGGTGAAATACTTTGGTTGCTCTGTAATAAAAAGGCTGGATCCTGGAGCTGCCTTGTCTATGTATTGTCAGTTCATAGGTAGCCTGTAGATGGCAAACATAGGTTTTACTCAGTGAAGTAATGTTTTCTTTCACTTACATATGCAATACTTCATGTGTGCTAGAAAGTGTATTTCATTCATATCTGAGACATCTATGGGCTTCTATGCAGGTGGCAAGGCAGTTCAGTCCTCTGTGTAACCCAGGGCTTGTTCTACTGTAGAGACATTGGGCACTTGGCACAGTGCTATTCTGAAGGTCATGATTAATGCATGTTTTAACTCACAACTGTTTGCAGGAATAAATATTTTGAAGAGTGAAAAATACAACTAAACCTCAGTACAGAAAACCCCACTTGTACTTCTTGATCTTTACAGATTTCTGCATCTTTGCAGAAACTTACATTTCTATTTAGTTTTTTTCCTCAGGTAGTAAAGCTGCAAAATTACAAATGACTTTTCCACATCTCAGATCAGAATGCAAATACAGCAGAGCAGAACTATATATTTGAAAAAGGCACAATGCTAAAGAGATTAAATTAAATAATAAACAATAATTGTTGGTTTCTTGTTTCCTGAAAAAAACCTCCAATATTTCAAACAACACTAATTTTCTATGCAGCTCTACTCACTGCAGTTTATATAAAGTGCTAATTGATAGCTAATTTTATTGATGAACCTTGGGTGAATGTAATTACCTTAACTAAAAAAGGTTCTGATTAAATTAATTACAGTATAATAGCATTTCTATTTTACAACACTCTAGCATCAGAAAAAAATCACATTTTTAATTAATAAATTTTATTTCTTCTGTTTACAAATGTTGAATTATGTCACTTAATAGAATTTAAGCTCTTCACTTTAGTATTACACAGAATATTGAGTCTGCTGCAAATGCAAATGACTCAGCACCTACTTTTAAAATACAGTTATATACAGATTTCTATGTGAAGTTTGCACAACCTATACTAAGACAATAAATTCTCCTACTCAAGCTACATAAAACAGAGAAACAAGAAATTAAACAGAGGTTCACATAGCTTTAGGACAAAAGATCCTGAGGTACTTCTAAGTTGAAAGGTGAAAGTCACACCAGCACATCATGGTACAACATTTTAACTGTTCAAATATACAGATGCATTCAGGTTTCTTCAGGTCCTCGAACCAAAAATGGAGTGGAAACCAGTATACTGTAGGCATCCATTTGCTAATCATGCATGTGAAAAGGCCAAAATACAGATGGACTGCAAAACTGGGATTGCATTTATGTCTTTAATCTGAGTTTTGGGCTGCAGTTACAGTGTGTTGTCCCTTGAGAATCCCAGCACTCCTTCTTTTCTCTAACCACAGACTTCACCTGTGGTGACTGAAGGTCTTCCCCTGCCTCCAGCTGCTGTGGGAGGCAAGCGTGTACCTCCTACAGGTCCTGAACCATAGCTGACAGCATTGAGCAGTTGACTTGAGTGCTCCTGGGCATCAAAAATGTCATGGGGCAACTGTTTGTAGGCAACTGAGATGAGTTTAATTTGTTAGCAGAACTTTGTCAAAATGTCTAGCTAATTTTATAGACACCAGTTTATGGGGTTGCTGGTCTTTTTTCCTTAACTTAATTATATTCCATTTAGTGCTTCATTTAGATCGTTTGGCTTTTGTTGCTGATCTTCATATGGATTCAGATATAAAATGTAGCCAACCTGTCCCAGGAGCAGAGCAGGAATTTCATTATAAACCTGGAAAAAATAAAAAAAATCACTCGTTTTGATTTTACAAGAGAACTATAAACTCGTCAACCATCTGGGCCTCTACTGAAGGATTAAAGAGCAGATAGAAGGTTTTTTTCCAGTTACTAGTTCCTTCTGCCCTGAGAGCTCCCTAGAAGAGGTAGGTGGCCAATTGGGCATCTGTGATTATGTTTTCAGGTCAGTCAAACATGTCCATGTTTCATGTGTTATCAGAATCAGTAGTTCTCTGTTCCTGACACTGAAGCTTTGAAAACATTATTTTTTTCATTGCAGAGAATGAAAAGTCTAAATTGCAAAGCTTAAAAAGAAGAAAACATTGCCTCCTCTGTATTCCTTAGCAAGGAGGTAACAAAGAAGAAAACAGATTGCCTTTGCTGTAAAAACACATGCATTTCACACACAGAGCAATCTTGAGCACATCTGAGGTTCAGCACATTTGTCTTCTTTCATTTTGGGGTGGGGGGGGTGGGGAGTTTGCCTTACTCCAGCTCTAGGGAAAGATTGTCAAGTTCACAAGAGTTAAATGGCCACCAAACCATAATGTATCTTATCAATCTCAGTGACAGCACTGCAAGGAATCAAGAATGTTTCATGCTTAGTGCTGCATCATCTTCAAAATCAATGTGCATGTCTGAAGAGACAGATTTAGAGTCAAGTCAGGAGAGAACTTATATTGCTTTCTGGATGTGCATGAAACATTATAGGGTTTTTTTCACTATATTTCATTGTAATCATGTAATTCCAAGTAAATATTTTAGAAGGATAGGTTTAGAGTTATTTTCTTACACTCTCACAGATACTTTAAGGTAGGATCACATTTTTTCTGCTGGTCTTTGAAATAATTGCCATGCAACTTTCAAAAATACCCCAACATTTGAATAGGCACATATTAAAATACAATTACAAATACAATTAAAATATTTTATTTAATATTTCCTTAATTTTTTATTTCATTATGAGTTTTATTATTTCTTGTCTGTATTCATAAATATATTGTATACGTGTACATGCATATATCTACACACACATATATATATCTACACACATATATATCTGCACATATATATATATATATATATATATATATATATATATATATGTATGTAAGTGTTGTACTATCTCACAGAATCACAGAGTGGGTGAGATTTGAAGGGATCACAGTGGGTCATTTGGTCCAAACTTCCTGCATAAGCAGGGTCACACTAAAGCACATAGCACAGAATTGCATCTAGACAGTTCTTAAGTATCTCTAGTGAGGGAAACTCCACAACCTCTCTGGGCAACCTGCTCCAATGCACAGTTATCCACACAGGAAAGAAGTTCTTCCTCATGTTTAGATGGAACTTACTGTGCATCAGTTTCTGCCCCTTGCCTCTTGTCTTACCTCTTGGCACCACTGAGGAAAGCCTGACTCCATCCTCTTGACATCCTCCCCTCAGATACTTATACACATTAATAATGTCCCCTTTCAGTCATCTCAAGGATGAAAGGGCCCTGCTCCCTGCACCTTTCCTTATAAGACAGATTTTCCAGACCCTTGACCAGCTTAGCAGCTCTCCACTGGACCTGCTCCAAGAGCTCCATGTCTCTCTTGTACTGTGGAAGCTGGAGACCAGAACTGCACCCAGTACTCCAAATGCAGGCTCACCGGGGATGAGCAGAGGGGTAGGATCACCTCCCTAGTGCTGACAATGCTCTTCCTAATGCACCCCAGGGTTCTGATGACCTTCTTGGCCACAAGAGGATGTTGCTGCCTCTGTCCACCAGGACTCCCAGGTCCTTCTGTGCCAAGCTGCTTTCCAGTATGTCAGCCTCTAGCCTGGTCTGGTGCATGGGGCTATTCCTTCCCAAGTTCAAGACCCTTCATTTGCTTTTCTTGAATTTCAGAAGATTCTTCTCTGCCAGTCTCACTAACCTGCTGAGGTCCCTCTGATGGGCTATACAATCCTCTGAGGTACTAGCCAGTCCTCCCAGCTTTTTTGTCATCAGTGAATTTGTTGAGCAGGCACTCTAACTCCTCATCCACATCACTAATTAGTCACTTCCATAGTAAATTAGGAATTCACTTGCTGAATTGAAACTAAATGCAAATTAGCTACAGCTAATTTCAGGGTAAAAATTTTCAGTGTAAGCTCCACTCCTCATAGTTCAGGAACAAATGAAATATTTGCAACAGCTAATGAATCAGTGTAAAAATACATATTTGAAATTAAAAGTTTATGCTAGGTGACTATAACAGATTTTTTGTTTATATATATGAAGCCTTTTTACATAGGCTGTACTTTTTAAACCCAGGATTATTTGAAAAACAGGTTCTATTTTTATAGAAATAAAATATTTTTTAGTTTTAACCTCACAATTTCTCAATATGTGATATTGAAGTAAATGCATGTTCTTGCAGAAGAAGACTTTTGTTCTTCAGCAAAGTGTTACATTATGATTCATTGCAAAAAAAAATTGGGTTTGTTTTCACCCTGTTCAAGAGAAATCTGTAGAAAAACGATTTATGCCATAGATTATGTGGTATGGAATGACAAAACTTAGAATCAGAATATCTTGAAAGGGACCTATAAGAATGATCAAGTCCAACTCCCTGTTTTTCACATCTAAAACTAAACCACATGACTAAGAGCATCATCTGTATGCTCCCTGAACACTGAATTTCTTGTTTGGAGTCTATTTCTATAAACACTTTAAGCTTCATCAAATATTCTGGACTATCTGCTGCTTCAGTCATTTCACTCTGCTTAAAACTTTTCCAAGATGCGTCTTTAGAGTGTACTTCCTATAGGAACTATACATAAAGCATGGAGTCATTAGACATCCAATTAAATTTAAATTAAACTGAAATGAGATATACCATAGTTGTAAAAAGGCTTCTTTGTAAAAGCTGGTAGCTGTAACAATAGAGGTCTCCAAGAGAATATGTGCTGTTGCAAAGATGCAAATTCACTTATGCATCTGATGCATGTGGGCAAAGGAGTGCTGTTTGGCTGTTTGATATTCAAGGGTATAGCTCTGCTTTTGAACCTAATCTGCTGTATTTAAATGTAGAAAGGGGGATTTCTGCTCTGCCTTTCTTTATACACATCTTGGCTGAAAGCTCTTGAAAACTCTCCTTTCCCTAATGCTTTTGCAATGAGCTGAATGCAGGGAAGCAAAGAAGAAAGCCCAGGAGGTGGGGAAAGAAGCCAGCAAGTGTCTGTCAGAGACCCACATTCAGTTTACATAAGTCATAATGGGAAACCACATAAATGAATGAAGCAGAGAGAAATTTCAACACAGCCATCACAGGGAAAACAAACACAACTGATGCAGCCAGAATATGTACCAAGAACAAGAACATCAGAAAAAGTCTGGAGAAATGGCTTTCAGAAGTGACAGCTTATTAAAAGCACTTTTATTATATGCAGACAAATTGTTTCGTGGTTCATTTCTCCCAAGCATAGAGAAACAAGATTTTGCATTTTCGTTTACAACTAATCAGCTATATCAAAGAAAAATCCAACCCATTATCACTTTTTTCACTTAGCTGAAACAAATATGTGCCCAGTATTTCTGAGCATCTGAAAACTTAACTGCTTACTTTGACATATTTTATGTTGGTAATACAGAGATGAATGAATGTAGAATGTATATATTAGATGTTTTACATCGTTTGATTCAACATCTCTCATTAAATCCTTTAAAGACCACTCATGTTATTCTTTTCTTTTTTTTCTCTCTTTGTGAGACTTAGATACTTCATTATGCCACATAACTAATTATTATTCAAGAGATATTTCAGTTTATGAAATTTTAAATATCTTCTACTAGCATGTCTATATCAAGTATTTATCTATGAGATTTCTATTCCAGTCTGAATTTTTGTTTATTCATAATTCTATTAATTATTAATAGCGAAAGGATCCATTTTGATGCTAACAAACATTTGTTCCACGTTGCAACCGAATTTAAAGTTCACGATGAACTTAAGATGAGCAATGCATCCTCAAGGTTGTTCAAATTTCAACAATGAAGTGTACATTGTCATGAAATTATTGTGTGCGTGTGTATGTGTTTTCTGTCAAGGTTAAAGTTTCATCTTACATTCTCTTCATGATTAGATTATTCTGTTCTATTAACAGAATTGCTGGATAACTGCAAATAAAGAATAAAAGCCTGAAGACCATTCAATACTGCCTATAAGCCATAGAAATTTAACAAATACTTATTCTAAAGTGTACTTTTTCTTGATAAATACCATAGTCAAGGTTGATTATTATTGGACACAATATAAGATGTATTCGTTTGGTCAAGCCTTTGACTGATCTCTAGCTATATTAAAGTCTACAGTGAAGGCATAATCCAAATTCAGTAGAAACCTCCCAATTTTATTAAATAAACATAAGTAGTTCTGACTTTTAATATTTCGATACAATAAGTCAAGTGAAGGATGAAGGGATTTAGTAACTGAATATTGGGACACTAAGTGGCTAATTCTAATTTGATCATACTAAAATCTACAAACACCATTAATATAAACTGTTTATTTTAAAAAACATTCTCTGTTATCAAGCATTGCAGCAATCAGAATAAATATAAAATTCTAATTACATCACAGAAGTATACCAAAAGAAGATTTCAGCTAGACCAACATAAATTAACATAATTTGCCACTTTTTTTAAAAAAAAGCACACATATATTTACATTTTAAAAAATATAAATATTATTTGAAAACTTATTTTCTCACAAGAGGAAAGAAAAATCTCTGGAGCATATATATACAAACTTAAACCACACATACAAATTGAACAAATACTGGAAACTCTAAAACATCTAAAACTGTAGATTCACGGTAGAAACTAGAATACTGGGATAATTCCATAGAAGTTAACTTCTGTAAATTAGAACAGAAGACCACATTTTCTTCATGGCATGTTTACTTTACATCCTGAAGAAAATACCCAGGATTCTGAAAATTATAAAAGTAGAAGCCAAAGAGCTATTGAAACAACCCAAAACCTAGAGCAAGTAAAATTTATGATAGAAGGTCTGATGATTCTTGCTAAATCATAGTTAAGCTGTTGACAAATTGCGGACAATAATTGATTAATTTTCATGGAAAGCTTTATCTACATGACATTAAATTAGAAATGACACATCAACTAATGAGAATGTAAAATAACTGGCTAACATGAAAAAAGTTATAAAAGCTAAATATTTTAAGAATTTTTTAAAAATCATTCTGTTTTGCTTCTAAATTCTATCTGCATATTGTCAAAAAATTAGAAAATTTGTGTCTTAATTAAACCAGAAATATGGGCAGTATTCCTCTGTACAATATTATAAAGAACATTATTATTTATGTTTCCTTTCTGTGCTATCCAGTGAACTGCAAGGGAAATGGAAATTTAGAAAATTATTCTAAAACCCTGGGAATAAAGAATCTTTTGTTTCATGTAGTTTTATTTCTTTGTTGCATATCCTTGAAAATCAGTAATATTGAAAGATTAAGCGTTTTGTACTACACAAATTTTCTTTCTTGTCTCAAAAATCTTGATTTCAGACATGAACAATGTTGATGTAAATGAACACATTCACCCTAATCACCATGTATTTCAGTATCCTTCCACTAAAGTTACTTAGAAGAAAAGACAGGCTCATTTGCAAACACCTCCTTTTTTAGATATTTAAGAACACAAGATTTTTTTTTTCTAAAAGTAAAAGTGAGTTTTTAATTTTTTCTTAAACTTTGGAATAAAACTGAAAAAACTCACTTCATGAGTAAAGTAGAAGGCTGTTACATGCGAGATCAGTTATTATTGGGTCAGAACCACCTGTTGTGGGGGTGCATCTGTGTGTGTGTGTGCTGGGGGAGAGGATCAGCCTCCAGCACAGTGTCCATATGGTCAGCAGAGATGGCTGCCAAGATTTGGCCACAGGGCATGAAGGCCACACAGGTCACCCGTCCATCAATAAGGTCCACCTGGAAACCCACCCACATCACACCCCCTGGAGTTTCTGATTGACTGTGGCACCCTCACTGTGGCCAAGGCAACAGAAAGTGGTCAGTGAACTGAAGGTCCCACCTGGAGGGAGTGGCCACCATAGCCAGCACGAGGTCTCCAGTGTGGGCCCTGATCTGTTCTCTTTGAAGCTTTCAATGTGTGACCTTCTAATGTGGTAACTATGTTCTTTCTGCACTCTTTTTCTCTCTTTACTTCTTCTAATCTCTCTTCCTGTATTCTTTTCCTCCTCTTGTGGGTAACTGAAACACTTATTTTCTGTAAGTTATGGGTACCTGACTTAAGTTGCATGAAGTTCATGTTTTCTGGGTGTAACAAAGGTTCCTTACTACAGCAATGCTTGCTGGTCCTGGTAACCAGTTGTAATGCTTTTGTGAAGTTGCATATTCATCTTTGTAAAATCCTTTTTGCCAAAACACCTGTATTCTCACCAAATTAAAAGAAATCTCTTAGGGAAAAATGGGTAGTTGTTCTCTGGACATTAACTCAGGGTACTAAAGAACTAATGGCTTTACAAGGGTTTGTGTGAGTTAAATCTCTTGAAGCCTGAAATTAAGATGTACACCCAGTAAAGTCAGAACCATGCTGTAACAAAGGTGTGAACTTCATCTTTTTTGTTCAATACATTACTTAAGAATTGCTCAGCCTTCTTTTCAAAACAGGTCAGTGATAAAAAGTAATGGATGAAGAGGAAATAGTTTTAGCATACCATGAAGTGATTGATTAGTGCTCTGTGGCAGTGAGGACATGAACCCACATCTCCATGGGAGGCATAAAACTGATACAGTTTATTGAACTGTGTGTGCATATTTTATACCAGGGGATAGGGGTGTTACACAGGTGTGGACATCTTAGCCAGTAAGCTTCAAGTCCATCTTCTGGGCATGCATAGACTACAACTGCCAGCGTGCCCCACGGCATCTCCATGGCGCCCATCTTGCAAGGGGCTACCCCATCCCCACAGTGCTCCGTGTAGTTTTATGTAGTATGTTTTGTACTTTATGTCTTCATTCTATATGAAGACTAAGAGCTTTCCAGATTTCTTTTCTAAACTACGTGTGTGCCTTCATTTACTGGTATTTCTTTCACTGTATTCAAGCCAAAACCACCTAAACTTAGGTTTCCTTTGTATCAAGAGAGTATTTGAATTCCTTTTTTCTAGCTATTTTCTAATGTTTTTTTCTCAATAGTTTGAGCTGTTTTAATATATTTCAACAGCTAGCTATGAACAGAGGATAGAGAAATATACTTGAATGTCCTGTGTTGAACTGGAGTGCTTTTTTATCTACCTCACTGGGCAACAGTACAATTGTATTTCAGAAATTCTGAGAATAAAATGCTCAAATGTGTCGTAGGAATTCAAGGTACCCAATGTAAATAAAGCCTCTCTTTTCATTGGATCCCCACAAATGCAAAAATTAATTTCTCACCTTTTAACCTCATTGCAAAATACCTAAATAATTACTAGAAACTAAAGAGATGTCTGTAACTAAAACAGGTACCTTATTCTATTCATATACGTTATTCTCTCCAAGATTCTTTACAATTACAGTAAAACTGAAAAATATTTTCTGAAACTTCTTAAGAAATATGTTTTCTGAGACTTAAGGCCTATTGAAAACTCACTGTGTTTTATTACAAAAACAATATAACTTCTTTCTATCATATCTCTACAGCAAGATACCTGTTTCATAGGACACATAATGAAGTAAGACAAAAGATTTGATTAGAAATTTATTTTATTTTGCAAGCAGAACTGGAAATCTGCGATGACTGAAAAAATACATCAAAAATACAACTTAGAAACATTAGATTTGTTTCTTACACATAGAGTTCTAGAGAAACTTCTACACAAGAAAATATGGAAATTAAAGTTTACTGAACACTCGGTATAATAAAATAGGTACACAGCTAAACCATAGCAAGGTTTTCAACAATATCTCACAGAATCCTGTGCCCAAAGGGAGATATTATAGTCAAGGTGGGTGGTGCAGAAACCCAGAAAATAAGGGAGCTAATGTGCTCTCAAACAACCACAGCCAGATAGCTGTGGAGCCAACCAAGGATTCTGGGCAATACCAACTGAGGATTGTTACCAATACCACACTGTGAGAGAGAACAGCATGTGTCTGGAGAAGGTGGCCATACAGAAGTAGAACGGCACATTTCTAGGACAAATATCCTTGTTCTAGCTGCTGTAGATAAGCACAGCACAGTGCAAGCAAAGGAATGAGATCAGAAGAGGGCATGGACTGCAGGGGATAGTCCATACCACCAAATGCCCCTGAAGCCCTTCATCCCATTTCCAGAAAGGTCTAGAAGAATGAATTGTACATGACCACTAAATTCTGTAGAAAGCAAGAAACTCCCTTCCTTCCTTCCTTCCTTCCTTCCTTCCTTCCTTCCTTCCTTCCTTCCTTCCTTCCTTCCTTCCTTCCTTCCTTCCTTCCTTCCTTCCTTCCTTCCTTCCTTCCTTCCTTCCTTCCTTCCTTCCTTCCTTCCTTCCTTCCTTCCTTCCTTCCTTCCTTCCTTCCTTCCTTCCTTCCTTCCTTCCTTCCTTCCTTCCTTCCTTCCTTCCTTCCTTCCTTCCTTCCTTCCTTCCTTCCTTCCTTCCTTCCTTCCTTCCTTCCTTCCTTCCTTCCTTCCTTCCTTCCTTCCTTCCTTCCTTCCTTCCTTCCTTCCTGCCTTCCTTCCTTCCTTCCTTCCTGCCTTCCTTCCTTCCTTCCTTCCTTCCTTCCTTCCTTCCTTCCTGCCTTCCTTCCTGCCTTCCTTCCTTCCTTCCTTCCTTCCTTCCTTCCTTCCTTCCTTCCTTCCTTCCTTCCTTCCTTCCTGCCTTCCTTCCTTCCTTCCTGCCTTCCTTCCTTCCTGCCTTCCTTCCTGCCTTCCTGCCTTCCTTCCTGCCTTCCTGCCTTCCTGCCTTCCTGCCTTCCTTCCTGCCTTCCTTCCTGCCTTCCTTCCTTCCTGCCTTCCTTCCTTCCTTCCTTCCTGTCTGTCTTCCTGCCTGCCTTCCTTCCTGCCTTCCTTCCTGCCTGCCTCCCTCTCTCCCTCCCTCCTTTCCTTCTTCCCTCCTTCCTTCCCTACCTCCTTCCTTCACTCCTTCCTTCCTTCCTCCTTCCTTCCCTACCTCCTTCCTTCACTCCTTCCTTCCTTCCAACTCATCTCTTTCTCTCTTCCCTTACACCTTACTGCCTTATCCAAAACCGCTGCCATGTGCTTATACTAGGAGGTCAGGGACTAACATGCTAATTTCCCTGCCAAGTGTCTAATTTACTAATAAAATTTTGTAAGTTATTGTGGAGGCTCTGATTTTTGTAATTCCTTTTGACCACAAGCATCTACTAATCTTGGCTGCTCCCGTTCCCTTGAGGGTAAGATGTCACAGGTGGATAAAATATGTTTGGATGACTTGGCTCAGCCATTAATTGTTCTCTGCCTGGAGGGGAGTCAGTGGAGTGTCACAGGACTGTCATAGGATCTGTCCCTTAAAGCATTTTCCCAAGTGACCAAGAAGAGGTGACAGTGTGCACATCAGTGTAACAGATAACATCAAGCTAGTGGTAATAAACAATACAGTCAAGTACAGAGCTACCATTCAGAGGGACCTAAACAGACTGGAAGAATGGTCCAACAGGAATCTTAGAAAATTTAACATTGTCAAGTATAAAATCCTGCACTTGGAAAGAAAGAATTCCCGGCAACAGGGAGGGAACCTGACTGCCCAGGGAGCAACTGTGCTGAAAAGAGTCTGGCAGTAAAGGAGCGAGCAGCATATTGGGAGTTGAACTCAGGAGCCTGTCAGTAGCCATGGATAGGTTACTGCAAATACCAAGCCAGTCCCTGTACAGCAGTGCATGGAATCATAGAATCATTTAGGTTCAAAAAGTCCTTTAAGATCATAAAGTCCAACCATTAATGGAAGGAATAAAATAAGCATTGGCCATAAATTGAATCACGAGAGATACTGACTATATATTAGGTGACAGTTTTTCCCCATAATGACAGGCAAGCATTAGATCAAATTTTCCATTCTCTGACTTTTTCAAAACTCTTGGTAAAGCAAAGGGCAACCAGATATGGTCTCACATCTGATGCTGTGTTCCCTTCCAACCTCAGCCATCTTCTGATTCTATAGGAAAGAGATTTTTGTTCTCTTCTATTTTACTTATGGTGGCAGATTCTGATTTTGATTATTTTGGGCAGATCCTGTTCTTTATAAAAAATGCTATTGACAAGATCTGAGGTGATAGGAAACGTCATTTCACTTTTTAATGCATCATTTTATGCAAGGAATTATTATCAGCATAAAAATTATCTGCCCACCCCTAAAACAGGATCTTTGTTTATGTCCATATTTTCTACGTTATTTCTCCAGTCCACCGGCTAATGCTGTAACTGTAACTCTCCATCTCTCTTTCCTGAATCCATACACTGTTGACAAGAGAAATTAACTTCTCTGCATGCTTGATAGATTTTTTTTGTTTTGTTTTATTTAAAACTTTGCAAACTATGCTGAAGTTGTACTACACAGAAAGCATAGATGTGTTTTGTCAACAGCTCAATGGTCTGTAGTAAAATTAGCTTCCCACAGAAAGCAGACAACACAAAAATTTACCTAAAACTCTTCAGTTACATTTCTTTCAGAAACTGGAGGAAGATAATTTTGTGGAAAAAGGCAAAAGGATGCAATACCAAACGTCACCTCCCTTCTTAATTTCATATTATTTTCTTCCATCTCTACTTCCAAAAATGTAAAATTCAGTTTCTTTTAAAATTGGGAAGCAGTCAAAGTACTGATGACTCAAAGATCATAATTTAGTTCCAAAAACTTAGACTCTGAATAGAGTAGAGAAATTAGATTCATGTATAGGTGATAGGCATCATTAGTTTAAGCAAACAGGTGAGTGTACCACATACATGGCTTTTACAATCAGTCCTCTGTATTATGCCACAAATGAAAAGGAAGTGCAGGACACAGCTTGTCTTATCATAGACAATTTATGGCAAACAATACTATTGTGCAACCTTTTGCTATACATTTTTTCATATTCTTTCCACTTGGTGCTCATAAAGACCTTTTTTTTTCAAAAAAAAAAAACCCCAAAACAAACAAGAAATTCTGCTGTTTCATAGTTAAAGATTAAATATAAATCTTGAAAACTTTTTATTTGTGAGATACCTTATTTTGATGATGCAAGCTGGGTAAATGCAGAAATTATTCCTTTCCACCAAAGGATAGAGTAACATACATTTCCAATCTCCAAGATGAATGAAATAAGCTTAAATTTCCAGACTGCTTCCAATCTACTGGTTTTTCTAAGGTACTGAATGTGTCATCTAAGTACACAGCTACTTCTAAAAATTTCTCTGAACATTTTGATCTTCATTTACTATTTTTGCAATATTTTGTTCCATTTAATATGGCCTTTTAACATGACACATATTTAATAGAGTGTCCTTTACTATTTTTCTTAGCAAAGAACTGGATTAAAAAGTCCTACTTCATTCCATCTACTTTTCACGATAGCAGTGCAACACATTCCCACCATTAAAAGTTCCTTTGACACCTACAGTTAGTTTTAAATAAAAGATGGGAGAGATGAAGATGCATTTAAAGTTCTCAGGATAGAAAAGAGTGCTTTCATCTTCAGAATTTTCACAAAAGAAGAGATGTGGTTGATTTTAATACCATTAGTGTGTTTAATTTCACATTATCTTGGTATTCTTTTTTACTAGATATAATATTTGTCCCTTCTTCTGTCTTTTTACTTTTTTTAGACATAGTTTTCCCCCCTCACAAATTATCTGATCATATAAAAAGAAAAAAAAAAACAAACCAAAACCAAACTTCCATGCAGCTAGAAAATAACTTGCTTAGTGAATAAATATTGTCTAAAACATGAAATTTTTATTTTATTAATGCCTTCTATGAGATCTTCATAAATTACTTCATGCATCTGAATTTCTGCTGTGCTAAGGCTATCACCTTGAAAGATCTTTGAGAAATGCCTTGACTTTCATGACATATTTCTTCATTGCCTGATGCTGGTCTAAAGCTCTCCACTGTATAAATAAAAAACTAATGATAAAACTTACTCTCTGAAAAACTAGCACATTCTCAGTAGAATTCAGATTAAAAGCCAAACACAGTGCTTCCCTAGTGAGCCCAGCTCCATCCAAAGTCCTAGTTTAACATGGAATTATTCTAAATCTGTACCACTGCCTCAGAGTTTTACATAATAACGCAATGAAAACACATGTGAAATTCAGTTCCTGGGTCAATTTAAAAAATATTCTGTCACATAATTTCCCTACTACTTTCTCACTTCAAATTGCCAGTTCCTGGTCACTGCTAGGAAAAGTTAAGATAACTCTCAAGGTTTCAGCTGATCTACACATAATCAGTCCTGTGACGCATATACAAAACTGTGCTTTGCATAGATAGGAATTGTCATTTGACAGGAAATTTATTCTGGGTGAAATGCGCTGCATTTTGCACCTGCAGATATGCCAAATCTTTTAAGTGTAAAACTCTAAGACAGAAAATGACCTTATGAGGCTTTCTATTCAGAGCAGTTTGACATCCTGAATGAGTTCAGGAACATGCAGATGGCAGCTGAAAAATGACAACTGATTGCAAAGCTCTTCAAGATTACCATGAAGAACAAATATACAGTCCATTTATTTCTTAAAAGTGTAAGTGTATTTTCAATTCATTGGAATGCCTTTTTTATTTTTCCTAAAATAGTAGTACTATTCCATGTGAAGTATCCTGTCAGGATGCAAAGTAAAATGCTGAAGTAACATGTACTGACATTCTAACTGTAATGTGTAAAGAAAATATGTGAGAATCATAGTTGTGGGCATAATTATTTTACAGCTACCACTGCTTTACCATGATGAAAGTAATGTCTTTCCCTAGAAGTTGCTGATTGTGGTTTACTGTTGTCCCCTTGCACAAGCAAATGAGAGAGGGTTGGATTTATCCAGGAAAAGAGAAGAATATATACTTTGTAAAACCAGAATGTTTTCCACTGTAAGACTCTTGAGGCATTTCTTTTTTAAAATACAAATTTTTAATATTAATGTCTTCTTAGATTACAATTCAAGGTAATTTTTCAATTCAGCATTTTAAATAAAAAATTCATGCACTTCCAAGCATGTATTTGAAGTGGAAGGAGTGTTCATCGCCTAGTTATTTTAAAGTGAATGTGAAAGAATTTTCATAGCAAATGGATTTAAAAAAATGTGACCACATTTTTATTCTGGAAACCTAATTTTAAAGGTACTTTACTGCTTGCATGAGTTGATCCACCTCAAGATCAGATTCTGAGTGAAAACTCAATGACTTTTCATGTCAGTAAAGTTTAAAATTAAAGGAATGAAAGTGCTATAAGAATATTCTGCTGTTTTATAATGTAGCCTACAAATGACAACTTTATTCTAAATTTCTTTATCTTAATTAGATTTTGTTTTGGGGGGCTTTGACAGTTTGCAATGCCATAAAGCCCTACTTGGAGACAATAATTAATTTTTTTTTTTGTATTAGGAGACCCCTTACTGCAGGTTTGGTTAGCAGATTTTCAACTGGACATTTTTTATTTTGCTAGCCTTTTATAAGATACCATTTTTAGTTTCATAATGATAAAGTACTTTCTGATTTGTCATCCCATTTGAGGCTTTAAGAATAACTTTTATTTATTTTGTTATTTCTTATGGCATTCAGCATAAGGAATGAGGGTCTCTGAAGGGGAAAATGTTTCCTGTTTTTTAATTATTTCACTTTTTTAAATTGCTCTTTCCTGCATTTCCTGAATTATCTTGGCATTGATTCATGAAAGAGCTTATAAAAATCTTAGAACCATGGATTTAGATGCTTTTCAAACTGCAGTTTTAGCAAAAGAAGCAATGGGCCGTATCTAAATGAAACACTTGTGGCCTTTTCTCTAAAATAAATCATCTAGGTTCCATTTCAGCTCATGCAGAGTCAGACCTGTCAGAAGGATATTGAAATCTAACAGCTCACTGATCAGCAACAAGAAAACAAGGAAAACGGATTCAGGTTTTCGGCCCCACTCCCAGAGGGACATTTATGCCTACAAAGATATCCTCTCTTTGGCCCCTTGTGCAGCTGACCAACCATGCAGCAGAATGATACTTCTGGTTCTTCTTAATTCCTTCTCCTGGGTTACTTCTGTCCTAGGCAAAGTGTTGGATATTCAGCTCTAAAAGAGCCTACAGTGGCATAGTGAAGCAGAAATTGTGATAAGGACAGTAAAAGGTGACTTATACAACTAAGATGAAATCGAGTTAGACTGAGCTTGATTTGGGCTTCACATATATTAGCAAAAAAATGTGATGCGAGAATGTGCAGAGGCAAAGAGATGGCATGTGAGGCACGATACATACATTTCAAGATGATTACTTTAGACCAGCTCTGGTTTGATCCCATAGACTGGGGTCTACCAGTAGTTTGGTGAATTAAATGTGACATCAGAGTTTCTTTTTTTAATTTTTCATGTTTATTTCATCCAGAAAAAGAAAAGGGTTAAAGTGTCTAGCCTCTAAGAACATCTAAATTTAGAAAGCATGTGAAAAAGCTTATTTCTAAGTACTTGATCTTGTACTACATACTTGAACATTTTCAATTTTGAAAAATATTTTTTTTCCATAACTGTTCCTCCTGCCATTCTGATCTAGTCCATTATGGTAATATTTCTATGGTTAACAGTACTATGAATTTTTTTCCCTTGCCAAAAATGTAGGTTCCATGACATCAGATATGAACCTATTTTTGAATTCACTCTGTGATTGTTCTGATTACAGCTGAGGGGTTTGTTTTTTCCCCTGGATAGAAATGATACATATTTTGAAAATAAAACCCTTTAAATGTTTAATCTGAATCATTTTTTAAAAACTTATAAATGTATAAAATATTTAAAATGTGATTTTTTTTCACCTTTAACTATAAAATAAAGCCTTTTACTTCCATGTATGCAAAATATTTCTCTTAAATGTATTTTAGTTTGCATGTTCTTTTCTATTTTATTATTATAAATAAATAAAATTGCTATTTGTCACAGTTTTGATATTCTCATGATTGGAGGACTATAACTAATTCTATCTTGATCTTGAGTAAATCAGACATATGTTCTAAGGGTTACTGAATCCAGTAGCTCAACAGAGGCAAGGTGGCTACAGCTCCTTGGCTCCTGGTCCTGCCCATAGGAAGTTTGAACATGTCTTCCAGGTAGGCACATATGTCAATATTGTGTAGACACATGTACATAAAATACACCCAATGACAAGGCCAGACAAATGAATGGACAAAGACAGAAACATGCAAACTTATGAAACATAGGCAAGATTTGGACTTGGTCTGTCTGCAAAATGAAGGGTGGAGACCCCAAAACCTTTAAGGATAATCTATTGGTAGCAACCTACTGGATCTACTATTCCAGTTTCTAAACACTCCTCTCAAAATGAACACAAATATTTCAGATGCAGCCTTACTAGCAGAGGGTAGAGGGTGGATAACAACTTTGCTGAGTATATTACTGTGCTGCTCCTAAAACCAGTCCATTGTGTGGCTCGCTTTATCTGTGAACAGAGTAAAAACTGGACTCAGATTCAGTACAGCATCCAGAGTTTTGTTCTTGAAAAGCTTGTGTTATGCTTGCTTAATCAAGTTTATCAAGGTCCTCAGAAATGCAGATTGTTCTTTCATTGTGTCAAGAATTTTGTTTTACTGTTTCTGCAAATTTACTATGGGTTCTCTGTGTCACTTTTCACATCAGCAGTGAAAATAATGGACAATGTCCAGTGTCTCCCTGACACTATTATCAATCACCATCAAGCTCTTTGATTCCCACCCTTTGAGTCCAGCAATCCACCCATTTTTCAGCATCCAAACCAGTGCTGTGTTCCAGACCTCAGTTTCCAAATGAGAATACAGTGGGAGATGGTGTCATAAGACCTACCAGCATCCAGCATTGCCAGTCACCCCATTCTCCTCTCATCCATATAGATAGCAATTTCTCTGCAAAAGGCTAGATGACTGGATAAGCATCATCCTTGAAAAATTCATGTTAAGTGCTCCTGATTTCTTTACTGTTCTTTATATCTAAAGAAAGAGATTGATTCCGTTACTTCAAAATCTGTCTAGGGACAGAGGGGAGGCTTACTGTCACAATTTTCCATGTCCTTCTTCTTGCTCTTATATGTATTGAATTAACATTGTTCTGGTTTTCATGGACCTCTACCAGTCACTAAATTCTTTTAATAAAATAATAGAAAAGAACCTTGTAACCAGCCTACAGTTTCATCATTTCCATGTGAATCCCATCTAGCAGATGAATTTGAAGACTTACTGCTGTTCTGAGTCTGGAGCTCCCTCACTTTGGCAGGCACCACTCCTGTAATAATACTTTGCAGAGATACTTTGCTCTCTTAAGGTACTGGAACCCCATTTTCTGGATCCATTTACTAGTGGCATATCTGTAGAATCTGTTTCTGTTACCCTTTAAGTCCCTACCTAGTTTTAGTTCCATGTAAGTTTTGTCCTCTGATTAACATTACTGCCCCTAGTAATGCTATTATACTGTTCTAATCTTTTCTTACATTGTCTCTAGTTCTTCTACACTGTTTTTTTTAATTTCAGTTAGAAGAAAATTCTTTCTTAGACAGATGGGTGTGTTGCTGGAAATTCAAGGTTTTCCACACAAAAGAATGTTTTGCTCCAGTTTTCTCTGTTTTCATAAAAATTTAAACAGCTTTTTCTTTCCATAGCAACATCCTAAGGATTCTGATTGGATGAAATTACCTGATGTCTACTCTTCTGAAACCTTTGTCTAGCCTTTCAAATCTCATATATAAAAATCTACAGATTTCTCTTTCTATCAGCAGACAACTGGAAGTTGGAAGGTTGCTAAGCTGAAGGGAAATGGGAACTATACTTTCTGTAATGCAGTCAACAGTCCTTGATCAGCCAATCAGGCCCAGGACCCTGAAGGCTCTAAAATAGTTCATTCCACTCAGCGAAATAGAAAATTATTAAAATGACATCACATACTTTTATAATCTCTTCTCTCCAGGGTTCTCAAAGTGCTTTGTAATAACTAATTAACTAAGCCTTGTGACATGACTTTGGCCTAAAATACTACTATACTCCAATCTACAAATTAATCTGTTCATAATAAATATGTATGCCAGTTAAAGAAATGTGCTGTGCCTGTAAGCTTGCCTATTCTTTCAGTTAAAGTAAATGTATGAGAAAAAATGAGATTAATTGCCTTTTTGTGATGACATTGGCCAGACACTAGAGGCATACCTTAAAGAACTCTCTTATATCCAAAAATAAATCCTGTTCTAAATATCCATTAACTCAAAATATAAGCACATATTGTAGCAGACACTTCAATAAATTGAATGGCAAAGGATAAAAAATAAAGGGGGTGTTGGTTGTTTTTTCCAAGTATAATTTGTAGTTTTAATGTGATCTCTCAATGGGAAATAAATCTCAAATTCTTTTTTTAAAAGCTGAAAGCAGCAAGTGGAATAAGCAGATGATTCTGGCACTCAGCTAGGAACTGGAACATGCAGATTCTAGGAACTATTCTTCCAAGCTGGAGCAGAATCCTGAGACACAGTCCTCTACATCTGCCATTGCAAAATATGTTGGCTTTTTTTCAATATATTTTTCAGTTCTGATTGCTGTATTAAAAATAGTGTTTGATGAAAAGTGCTATCTCTACAAAACTAATAGATGTGAAAAATCATGAAAACCAAATGTTGGCTATGAAATTAGGCCTTTCCCCATGATACAAGTGAAAGGTTTATCTATAAAATGTAAAATTTGCTTTTCTAGAAAAAAAAGAAGTATTTTATATATCTATATAATCAACATTTAGCATTAGATTCCAACATGTCATAAGGTGACTGATTTCTCCACCAGATATAACTGCTGTATTGGCATAGGATACTATAATTCCTAGACATATAGAATATTGGGGAAAAAAAGATAAATATATGCAAACCTTTTTACTTCACACAATTTAATTTCATAATTTTTAATTCTACTGAATAAATGTCAAACACATGAACAAAACCAGAGAAGACACATTATTTTTAAATAATGTTTTATTAGGGTAGCATTACCATATGAATCAATTTAATTTTCATTGGTATGTTTTTTCATGCCAACCATGACCTTAGTTGAGATAAACATAAGTGATTGCTTTTTTGCTGTTTCAAATTTTGTGTTTTAGAGAAGGACCTTAGCTGATTTTAATACTAATTTACCAATGTTTCTTTTAGTTTATGTCTTTCTCAAGAGCAAACTTCAAATAGTTGAGATGTTTCTAAGATAATATTAAGGAATTTTTCAACAAAATACATTTGTGGTTATGGTTCAAATGGACTGAAAACTATTCTATGATTCTATAGGAAAGAGAGACTCCATGTTATTTCTAAGTTAAAGTCAAAGAATCAAATAAGACATCTTTACAATTATCCAGTATGATGACATCCAAAATTTCCATACCAAATGTTTTCTTACTTGTACTGAGGTCAGAAAGCTTTGGCTGATAAGGAACAGTGTATGGAATGCAAAGCACAAGACTTGCATAGTTTAATATACAGGGGAAGCCTATTGCTGAAAACCTCTTGCTCCAGCTACAGAAGGCATCATGCTCACAGGGTCTTGTCCTACTGGGGGACTTCATCCAGCCTGACATCTGCAGGAAAATTAACATAAAGAGCTGTGGGCAATCCAAGAGACTCCTGGAATGCATGGAGGATAACTTCATGAGCCAAGTAAGAGAAAGCCCTACCAGAGGGGCTGCATTACTGGATCTGACTGTCACCAATGTAAGCAACCTGGAAGCATCCTAGGCTACAGGGATCATGTATTCGTGAAGTTCACAGTCCTGGGGAAAAAGGGCTAGATATGGAGCACAGTTGGGCCCCTGAACTTTAGAAAAGCAGGCTACTAGCTCTTCATGGAGATAGTCAGTGGGATGCCCTAGGAGACTTCCCTCAGGGACAAGGTAGTGGAACAGAGCTGGTAGATCTTTAAGGAAATCTTCCACAGACCTCAAGAATTAACAATCCCCATGAGTAAGAAGGCAAGAGATTGGCATGGCTGAGTAGGGAACTGATGATCAAACTAAAGGGAAGGAAGCAAACGCACAGACAATGGAAACCAAGACAAGTGATCTGAGAACAGAGTAGACATGAAGTGCTGTTGGGTAGGGATGGGGTCAGGAAGAACAAGGCAAAGCTGGAATTGAAATTGACAAAGAATATAAAGAGTAACAGAAAGGATTTTTGTAGTTATGCTAATGGAAAAAGGAAGGTCAAAGAAAGTTTAGCCCTTTTGATAAGTAACGCTGGAAAATGGGTAACAATGGATGAAGGGAAGGCTGAGGTATAGAACAACGTTTTTGCTTCAGTCTTTAATGGCAACCTCTATCCCCGCACTTCTCCATTAGAAGGACAGAAGGATGGGGACTTGGGGAAAAAAAGTCCTCTATGCTATAAGTAACGATCATGACTACTTGAGGAACCTGAAGGTACATAATTCTATGGGACTGTCCTGGCTTGAGTCACAATAGGGTTAATTTTCTAAAGTAGCTGGGAGGGAATGTAGCTAATGCCCAGATGTTATTCTATGCATCATCACATCATTGCTGGGGATGTGTGGAAATGGACTCTCACTCTTCCAGGCATAAGGGGCTCTTTCTGGTCAGGAAAATATGGCAGGGGAAGCTGCTCAGTATTTGTTTATTATCACAGACTTTCTATGTAATTTTTTTAAACCTTTTGTTATTAATATTGTTACTGCTACTGTTAATTTTTTTAATCTTATTGTTGTTTCCAGTAAATTGTATTTATCTCAGCCCATGGTCTTTGACTTTTATGTCTCCAGATCTCAACTTTGTCTCTCTGTAGTGGGAACGGGGAGAAGAAAGGGGAGTGAGAGAGCAGCATACAGTTTTGGAGAATCTTGGTGGGGGGCACTTAATTGGGGAGTACTATTCCTAAACCAATGAGATAGATCCCAGAATCCTGAGGGAATTGGCTGTTGTAGTTTCCAAGGCACTCTATGATATTAGAAAAGTCATAGCAGTCAGCTGAAGTCCCAAGGGACTGAAAAAACAGAAATGTACCCATCTTTAACAGAGGTAGAAAGGAGGACCCTGGGAACTACTGACCTGTCAGCCTCACCTCTGTGCCTTGGAAAATCACAAAGCAGATCCTCTTAGAAGCTATGCTAAGGCACATGGAGGACAGAGAGGTGATTTGAGACAACTGACATGGCTTCAGCAAGGCAAGTCTCCTGCCTGATCGACCTAGTGACCTTCTATGATGGAGTGACTACATCAGTGGACAAGGAATGGGCTATAGATGTAATTCATCTGGATTTCTGTCAAGCCTTTGACACAGTGCCCCACAACATCTATCTTTCTAAATTGAAGAAAGATTAGATGAGTTGATTGTTAAATGGATAAGAAAGTGGTTAGAGAGTCACATCCTGAGGGTAGTGGTCAACAGATGAGTCCTGATGAACATCAGTGTCAAGTAGTGTCCCTCAAGGTTCTATATTGGCATCAGTATTGTTTAATATCTTCATTAATGACATATACAGAAGGGATCAGGTGCACTCTCATCAAACTTGCAAATGACACCAAGCCGAGTGGTGCAGATGACACACCTGAAGGATGGGATGTCATCCAGAGAGACCTGGAAAAGCTCAAGGAGTGCACCTGTGAAAAAAACAGAGGTTTAACAAGACCAAGTGCCAGATGCTGCACCTAGATTCGAGCAAGCCCCTGTATCAATCCAGGCTGAGGGATGAGCAGATCAAAAGCAGCTCTTCTGAGAATGATTTGGGGATGCTGATGGAGGAGAGGCTGGACACTAGCTAGCAATGTCTGCTTGCAGCCCAGAAAGCCAATCTTTTGGGCTGCATCAAAACAAGTGTGACCATCAGTTCAAGTGAGGCGATTCTGCCCCTGTGCTCTGGTGAGATCCCACCTAGAGTACTGTAGCTCTGGAGTGCCCAGCACACAAATGATGTGTTAGAGCGAGTCCCAAGCAGGCAACCAAGATGATTAGAGGGATGAGGCACCTCCTATGAGGAAAGGCTGAAAGAAGTGGGATTTTCCAGCCTGGAGAACAGAAGGCTTCAGGGTGACGTAATTGTGGCCTTCCAGTACCTGAAGTAGCCTAAAAAAAAGGTGGAGAAAGACTACTTGAAAGAGCACGTAGTGATAGGACAATGAAGAATGACTTTAAATAAAAAGAGAGTAGGTTTAGATTAGGCAAAATATATTTATTGATGTGAGGGTGATGAGGCACTGAAACGTGTTTTCCAGAGTGGCTGTAAGTGCCCCATCCCTGGAAGTGTTCAAGGCCAGGTTGGATGGAGCTCTGAACAACCTGGTCTAGTAAAGGTATCCCTGCTCATTGTAGGGAGGTTCAAACTAGATAATCTTTAAAGTCCCTGCCAACCCAGGATATGCTATGATTCTGTGATTTTGAATTATGGATTGGGCTTTCACATTTTGGCTCTGTGTATGGCAAATCCATATGTACTTCTCAGGATGCTGGAATAGCTTTGACTGACTTTCAAAACTATAAGCTTAGGCTTTTTCAAATAGGTTGAGTTACATGCTGTGATTCATAATGGACATAGATGGACAGACCTTCTATTGAAAGGCAACTCTTTAACATGTCTTAAAAGTGTATATGCTTTTTCTGACAAGAAAAGACTTATGCAATTAGTTCATGATTATTCCGGTTGTTATATATTTGTATGTTCAGTCTGTCATCTGGGCACTCAGCTCATTTTACTTAGCTTGTTTGAAAATATTTTAAAAATTATAGTTCAGAACACTTTGTATAACTATACAGTTTAAAATGCTTTTATGAATAGTAGCTGCACAGAGCAGCTTCACTTGATTTGTAGAACAAGACTTAATCTGGCAATGACTAGCTAACCCATGCACATTCTATGAATAACAATGAAAATAAATTTGCAAATATGGAAAGGCAAATGAAAACAAATGGACATTTATACTGAAGTGAAAGAAAGCAAAAGCAGCTGCAAAATGGAAAAATCAGTGACTCAAACTGAGTATCTTTGTACAAATTCTAGTGTGAGTTTTAGCAAGTATTTTACTTTCTATTCTGGTCTCTACTTTTTAAAGCTGCTTCTCTTAGGCCTTACAAAAGCATTTTGGTCTTGCTAAACTTTAGAGCTGGGTTATTGGGGTTCTTTGGTTGTTGTTTGGTTTTGGGTTTTTTTTCAGAAGTACAATATTATCAAAGTGATTTTCTGTATTTCCCACCATATATTGCATTTTAATCTCCGATTTGTGTCTTTTTGCATTTCAAATGTGTGAACTATTCCAGGTTGTTTTTCAAAGATTGCTGGTTTTAGCAAGCCGAGATTTTGATATGACCCTTATCTGAATTATTGCTGACAATGTAATATCTGTATTTTTTTAGACTGAATGAGTTATCATTACTGTCATTTTTCTATAGAGTTGCACATATTGTTTTCTTTTCAAAAGGGAATTGCAATGTCATATATTTGTGTGTGGCTAGTGTTATCGTTATCTATAAGGAAATGTCAGAAAAGTGTCATTTAATGGAAAAAGTTAAAATAATAGCATTTTCAAAAATGTTTTGAGGCCTCAGAGGGTTTTTGATTTTTTCTGATTTTCTAATTTTTTTAGATTTTAGAAGTAATTGTAAGTGCAGTGAAAATTCAAACTTTAATGTGGTAGTATTATGTTCAATGTTTATACATGACAAGTTCTATCCCATATCAATGCTTAAAATTCCATTAGCTATTTCGTCTTCTTTTCAAGGTTGAAGGCTCAATAATATCTTAAGGCCTGTGCTACGAGACATAAACAGTGGCAGAGTGACCTCAAAGCCAGAACACTGGAAAAACTCCAAGGGCCTGACGTGTGCTGAGGAAGACAAAGATGATGAAAAGAAAGTCTCACTCTCCCCCAGACTCAATTCCTGGCGGTGTGTCGGAGTGGGACGGAGCTGGACCAAGGAGATGTGTAATAGGGGATTGGTTGACCAATATAAAAACCATAAAAGTCCGTTGATATGTATTCCTGTACGCCCTAGGCCTGACATTAAAGGACTCACCTTTTATCTTGCCCCAAACTAACTTGGAGTTCTGCTTTCTGGGGTGTCTCAAGGAATCAGTTTACAAAATTTAATTTTTATGTATTTTATAGTTATTTTTAAGTAGAAATACCTGCATACATAAGTAAGGAAATTATTGATTTATTAATATTAAATAAGGATCATTTAAACTTTCATAGTTAATTTTCAAGGGAAATATGTGCTACACAACTATCACTTATTTACATCTTATTTACACTTATTTACAAAAAAATTGTGGTCTACTTTTTTTCTCTTTTTTTCTTCTTTTTTTTTTTTTTTTTCCCTGGAATAAAGGACTAAAAGAAATGTAAACAGAAGCAAAGCCTAGGAGAACATATGTATAGCATAAGTCAAAAATTACAAAGTACAAAATACTTTCTCTGGGGCAATTTCCATACCTTGAAATCTGCTGAAAACTACCTCCAAACAACAACTAGGAGCAATGATGGAGGGTAGTAGGAAATACATGAATAATTTTTACCTTGTGCTCAAAGTAAAAATATAAGCCATTAAAATCAGGCAGTTAGTTTTAAGTGACTAGCAGGAGGTAAATAAGATGAAAGGAGAGCTGATCATATGAGAGAAAGAAGGACATAATTAAATCATAAGTATAGGTATTGTGAACTGACTTTCAAATCTCTGATTTTAGCTAGAATAAATTGCTTCATGCATCTCACCACCTGCCAGAGGTGCAAGCAAGTCACATAATTCACCCCCACTGTTTCTGCAAAGGAATACATGTGGGAACTTGAGAAGATGAAAACTCTAACCAACATCATCCAGGAAGAGAGCTTTTGAAAAAGGTTGTGAGCATGTGACCAGAAAATTCAGGGGACTGCATTAGAAATCTAGAAAGCTTACATTTCTCTGCTCATAAAAATATGAGAGGTAAGACTGACTACAGTGAGACCACAAGTGTTTCTGAAACAGCACCATATCTTGAAGACTGGACAAAAGCACATACCTAAAGGAACACCTAAGTACAAGACAGTTATGGAGTGATACTTTTCTGAACACTCCACTACCTTGTATTTGTGCCCTAAGGACTTAATGAATCACTCATCATTTTTATAGTAAGTCATAGGGAATTTCTTTTCCCATGAGCTTACTATACTGCCTGGAGACTCTGTAAGCTTTTAGCATCCATCACACCCTGCATGAGGAACTTCCATTTTTTATGAAGTGAGTAAATGCATTGCATGATATGTGCTCCACAGCCATCAGTGACTGTAAAGTTCCTCATGCTCAGTTTGGTAAATGTCATAGTGGGAATCAAAGTGCTGGAAACCAATAATAGAGATAGTGTCTGACAAAGTGTGAAAAAGAATACACAACCTGCATCCCAGGATCATATGAAAAAGACCATAAATCTACATTTGTAGATGTGTTACAGATGGATAACCCAATGTCAAGGAACAAATTCTGTTTACATGTTAGTATATCATAGCATGAAATAAAAAAAAAGACAAAACCAGACCTAAACAAACAACAACAACAACAAAACAACAAAAAAATCACCTTCAGAGACACAAGAAAAAAAAGATTCAAAGTTAAGCTGAGTTTCTTATGCCGAACACAATCTGCTTTCAAAGTGAACTTAAACCGAGTTTATTTTTAACACAGGGAATAAGTCATCAATGGATTTCTGATTGACTTAACTTCTGCATAAATACTGACATCTTTTGCAGCAAAACTAGGGAGTAGGATTAAAATATATCTGAATATTTAGCAGGAAACTTCTAGCAAGGATTAGAGCAAAATATTGCAACTTCAACAGCATTTTCAATGGAAAAGTTTTCTTTACTCCAAGGGGGACACTCCTGTAAATTTCAGAAAGAAGTGAGAGGAAAAGGAGGAAGAAACCTCAAAATTTATCCTTTTCAGTGGAAGCTTCTGATGTAATACACTGAAAATTATTTGAGAAGCTTTTATTTCATTTCAAGGGATTAAGGAAATACATTTTCAACCTTGCAAGTCAGAATACCATTCAGTTGCTTTCTGGATAAGTCTAATGACAAAGATACTTAAAAACTGAAGTATATGTGAAAAGCAGGTGAAAATGGAAAATGTATCCATAACTAATAGTTCCACATGAATGAGATTAGTTTCCTGTCACAATGATAAGACACTGAATGCATATGGTTAACAGAAGCTAATCAAGTGAAAGTAAGATCTTGAACAAGTGTCTCCATACCTTTCCTTAGTTAATGTGGTATTGTCTCAAAGAAAGTGTTCGAGAGAAGCAGCCACATTAAATGCATCAAAGAAAAAACAATAAAAAGATACTGTGCTCCAAAAGAGAATCACAGAAGACCAGTACTCCTGAGATTAAGTTTTTTACTACCCCTGACTCTTTTTAATCTGGTTCTGATTTTGGGGGTTAGATATTGGTTTTGGTTATATGTTGTTTTGCTTTCAGTCTTGCCTTCTTCTGAAGCCTGCTTTCTAAAGCCTGTTGGACATACTTCATTCGTCATCTTCTATTGTCTCTCCTCACACTTTACTTCACCAACTTTTCTGTCTCCAGAAAGTTGTGATATTGTACATATTGTGTCACTGTGCATGTGATATTTGATGGTTATTTTTTTTCCTACACTCAGTCTCCTGCCAAAGTTCAAGAGTGCTGCATGACTCACCTGTCACAGTCAGAAAATAGTAAGTAGGTGGTACTTCATAGGAAAAATGTCCCAGCATGAATCTTTTAAAATGTAGATTTTGAAAATGTTCTTTAAAGGGAAAAGAAAAACACTCTTTTAATGTGTTTTTAAAAGGAACGGCTTAATATGTTTGGAAGCAATTAAGTTTAAAAATGGTATGATGTGCTATTGACATGTAACAATTCAATGTCAATAATGTTCAAAATACAAAAATGCCCTGAATTTGTATGTACATAGAATAGATCTCCCAAATATTTTTTGACAACCTACACATACATTTTTATTAGGAAACGGTGATAGATCTCTTTTTTATTTTGATAGAAAGTATAAACAACAATTTGAAATGCTTTTGCCTATCAAAGGTGAAAATGAAAGACACCTAAGATGTGTTCACATTTTCTCTTATGGTAATGTTTTGTTTCAACTTCACAGTTTCCATGTAATGTACGATGTTTATTAAAGTCTTCTGCAAGAGCAATTTCCTTTCTGCTATATTCTTTCATAGATTCTATTATTAAAAAGAGAAGAGGAATAGAGAAGAAGGAATCAAGATCAGATCTTGAAGTGATAGTAAAGGGCAATTTATTAAAAAAATTAGGAATATATGCAATAATTTGACAGTTGTTCTAAGCAGTAATAGCTATATTAAGATGCTTCAAATTCCATTCACAGTAACATATTGTCAATGGCAGACTTGAAGACATAAAGACCTAGGCAAATACATCTGGATAAGACAAGATCAGGGAAATAACATTTTGCCCAAAATAAGCCAGCACTTTATGTATGACATCGGATCTGTATCCACAGTAGGCTGAAGCTTCAAAATTTGAGATTTTATGGTTGTTTTCACCAAATATTGGTCCTTGTTCTGAGACAGACTGTCACAAAAAGGTCAAAACAGGGATCTGGAGAAATGTCCTCAAATGCATTCTTTCTAAAGTCATATTATGCTGCAAGACCAAGAATCAAATGCTTTAAATACAAAAATAAAACCAATAAAACTACTTGTTAGGGTTTCATATATTAAGGATTATCAATAACACTCCCTAAGAGTATTTTTAACAGATAGCAAACCAACAGTTACCTTCCTGATCTCTATACTATTCACATTGCAGTGTCAATAAAAAGACCACCTCAGGTAAAATTTTCAGAGTTCATAGAATATGCATGCTGTGTTTTATATTATTGTCAAGGACAGACAATTGATACAAGTATGTTATGTTATTTTTTTACTATCCATAGTGAATCAGTTGTTTTATGCAATCCAGAATTAGAAAACCTGTTTTGGTGCTCTCATGTGTAGGATATCCCAAATTGTGTTCATATTTCAACTATATATATTAAGAATTAATGAAATTATCAAAATATCAGAATTCCTGGAGGACAATATTTCTCTCCTTTACTTTCCCTCTCTGTCCCCAAATATGGTGCAAGAAACATTGCAGGATGCATTTACAAAATGTGAAATAAAAATGAATGTCCTCTCACAGTACTTGTTGGTGAAATTAATATCTTATGTTACAGAGCACTATTGAAAACCATAGACTAAAATGAACTAAGGATTATTTGACATCTACAACAAAATATTTCTCAGAGAACCTTTTTCTTAATTAGAACTAATATTATAACATACATTGCGCAGAACAGGCCAGACTGGGTCATAGATATTAGTGTTTATGTACAGAAATCTGACGGCCAGTTTGTAGGGGTTTTTCCTCTTTTGGCTAAGTAATCAGTTCTGCCTCCCCTCTAATGGGCATACGGCATTAGCTCCACCTCAGCAGTCAGCAATATGAGATTGAGCTCTTCTTCTGCACAACTCCAAGACAACCAGGTGGGAAGTGATTAGCATGAGTTGGATAAGGCTGTGAGCAAGAAATTGGCTTGTATGTTTTACTAGTGCACTCTGATTCCTATCTCTGCATGATACTTGGTTTCATTTTTCTCCAGCCTTAATTCTAACAGAAAACAGCTTGATGTCCTCGAGCCCTCTTGTCTCTTGAAAAAGGGTCTTATTTTTACCAGAAGCTTATGGCGCTGATATCTGTTATCTCATTTTCTCTTTTCAATGCTTCCAAGATAAGAGGTCCAGTTACCAGAATAGTCAGTCTGAGTCAGAGCAAGTAGTATATTCTCAAATTCTCTTAGCTACTATCTTAGTAGTAGTTTCCTAAATTCCAGACTATGATACTGTCAACTGATAGGAGAGAAACTTGTAGCTATAACAGATTGTATAGAGCTAGAAGTATTTTTGATTTGAAATTAGAGAGGGGAAAATTACTACGAGACAGGTGTTTTTGAAACAGAGAAAAAAGACAAAGTTATTGGCATGATGTAACAGTCCATAAGGGAACTAACCTACCCTGGATGAGTGGAAATATAAAAGGATTATTTTTTTCCATGTGTTTTCTCTAGTGCCCAGTATCCTTCTGAAAGGTTTGCATTTTTCTTCTTTTGAGCAACAACTCTCTGTGTCTGAGTGGGGGCTTTTTTTGCAGGTTTTAAAGAGAGAGTTGCCTACCAGAAAATGCATAAAATTAAGGCCTTACAGGCGCAAATGATTTTATTTGCCACAAAACTACACTCGGGCTACTATTTCATAAATTTTGCATTAAAAAAAAATCAATGAACTGAAGAATTACAAAAAGATTAAAGCCATTCTAAATATCAGTGGGCATCTAGATGGAAATTCAAAGGTTTGCATTGATCCAACATTCAGAAACATTTATAGGTTCAAATCATGAATTAGAAAAGCCAAAATCTGATTTTGAGCAATAGCAAGCAAACAAAAAGACATGGAAAAAAATCATGAAGTCAATTTTTAAATAGGATAAAGTTTTCCATTGTTTTATTCCAAATAAATCCATGGAGCCCTTTAGCCACAAATTTAAAATGTTCCTTATAGCTGATTAAATCAACAAGTCTAACACTATAAAAGACATGTATAGCAGGGTGGTATTATCATTTCTCAGCAGGTTATTAAGACTTTTTCATTTAAGGTAATTATGTCTAATAGAATCAGATTTCAGCAGTTATGTCACTTTTCATGTTGAGAGAATAGCAGTAAATATGTTCTTTATTTTCCCTTTTCAAGTTTCCCTTTGTAGTCAGAGATTTCTTTTTGATTAGTTTAAATCTAGTATATTTATTTTTAAATTACATAATCAGAAACCTTATATAGCGGAAAAGTCATTGCAAGATATACAAATACTAATATGATGTAGAGAAAAAGGTTTTTTATGCTTTTTATGTTTTGTAAATAATTTTAGTTTAAGTGAAAACCTTGAGTCAATGAATGGTGATGCCTTTCTCAAGATATCCTTAAGAACAAGAGAAATGCAACATAATATAGTTTATTGTGTCTTTCTTTTAAACAAAGAAATTCCCCAAATCTACTGTAATATTCCCTTTTCTTTTTTTATATTATCTATTTGAATTAGATAATGCAGTATTTACCTGTAAAAAAAAAAGTTTTAAAACTGCAGATTATTAATCTTTCAGACAAAAGTTATTAAAGAGAATCTGAATTTTATCTCACCATAAGGTTTCTTTCCTCTCTTCTACAACAAATACATGCAATGAGGAACTAAGTTCCTGGAAGTGAAAGGTTTCATGAAACTCATTTGAGAATATAAATGTAGATGTGACTTTTCTTACTTATTTAAAGGTGGACAGATTTTTTTTTGGGGGGGAGAGAGGAGGGGTGGGATGAGGAGCAGGGAATGGGGAGCCACAGAAGCCATTTCTATGGAGATGGCATCCCACAAAGAAAATTTGTCATGATTCAATACATTCTATTACAATTATTTGTTGGAGTATACTCTGGGGACCTGAATGAAAACTATTAAGAGACAGTACTAAGCTAGGATATTTTTATGCTCATTTTGTAGGTGAAAAGGTTGATGTCCTGTGAAGGACACCAGAAATCAAAATGTAAAAGTACAAGCCTTGTGTTTTCCTTAGAAGTTCTCTGTACAAGGCAGAAAATACTGTTACATAAAATAGCATTCAACTTGCTTCCCTTCAGTAAACATGCTTGACACCTCTGATCTAGTTAAAATTGGTCCGTTCTTCTTAAGGCATAATCACCAATAGCTTAATAGCAATGCAGACTACAGCCATCCGTCTACTCACTAATGAACATGTTTATATGTGTCACAGGCTGAAACCTGCTCAGATACACCACTGAGAGAAAATGAGTCCTTACCTACATGCACCCAAATGACTATTAATTGCCTTTAGATATAGACAAAATTGGAGAGCTTTATCTGAGACTACATGACCAATGAAGCCACAGCAACTGGTGCCAACCAGGAGAGTTAGAAAGTGATAAATATTAAAATGGTAATACCTTAGTGGGCAAACATCCGTGTGTGTGCAGCACTGTAAGGAGGGTTGAGTCCCAGGTGGCACTGCTAGGCCACCAACCAGGGCTAGGACACACAGTGGAGCAATGGGAGCATACTGGCCCCAAGTGCTGCTCATAGCTAGACTGGAGCAGGAAGGGCCTGCTTTGGTGGCCATCAGTATTTTCAGGGGAAATTCTATTCAACACCATTCTGTTTCAATATTTGTAAGATCCTCCCTATTAAGGTGTTTCTACCAAAAACTCTGGAGTAAACTATAAGGTTAGTGAGAAAAGACTGCTCTTTCCATTTGCTGCTCCTTTAGCTGAGAAGATTCATGTCTTAAAAGTAGATTTTTTCTTTTTTTTTCTTTTTTTTTTAATAACAAAGCAATTTTAATCAAATGTGTAACAGGAATGAGAAAAAGAGAGTCTAAACTTGACTACTTTCAGAGTAAGTTCTTGATACATCAGGGACTGATGTTTTTGTGTTTAGTAAAGTGTTAAGACTGAAGGAGGGAAGTCATTAAAATAACATTCTTGAACTTTCCACTAAATATCCCTTATAAATGGAGTACAACTACATTCTGCATTCGCTGTCAAGCAGAAGTTATGAAGTTTGAACAGCTTTTGAATACATCCGTGTGTATATTAATGATACATTCTTGGTCTCTCATTGCTCCGGTAATACAGCTATGCTTTTGTGAAAGTACTATTCTGCACAATCTCTAATACCTATTTGGGCCATTAAAACATAATCTAAACACAATGTGTGATTATAGGGGAGTATCTAAATGCATTCTGTATCATGTGGTTATGTTATCTGTTATAGGTTATGAAAGATATGGTAATAGAGGTATATTATTATTAAAATGGAACAAAATAACTTGGATAAAAATTTGAGTAAATGTAATAGTGTTTCTTTTGAGAAACTAAAAAAAAAAGGATAAGAGTGCAGAAATCTTTTAAAATACTATAACTAGTTTCTTTTGAGTAAACCAAGAATATATAGAATAATCTGCTAAGCTACAGACCTAGACTAATAAATTGCTTCTAAACATGATATGTATAGAAAAATTAAGAAGTAAATACCATTGAAATAATTCTGTATTGGAAATAAAAATCCTTCTTATAATACTAGGACAATTTTTTTTCTTAAAAGGAGAGATTGTAGACAACTTTTATGGTGGATTTTGAGGCATTTTCCCTTCAGTCTTGTCAAGAAGCTCTTTTTAAAGGGAAAATAATCTGTAGATAGTAATCTTTGATGGCACTTCTATAAAAGGAGCAAATTTTATAAGCACTTAATAATTTATTTGGCTTTGTGTAGGTTTATCATTGGGGTTTTTCTGTTATTTATCAGACATTGGCAGGTTAAAGGAATTTTCCACTAAGTATTTGGTACTTAAAACACATGACTAGAACTTTATTGAAGTGCATCTCTTTTGAGATTTCTTTTGTCACTTTGAAGAATGTTAAGTGTCTATTTTTGGTAGATGCATCATAAGCTACCTAACATTTATTTCTACATACTGCATCATTTTCTATAAAGCTTGTATATTTATTGGTATGATACTATTCCCTGATCAAGAAAGATGGCAGTGAAACCAGATGAAAATTTCTGTCTTCCTTTGTTCATTGGTCTTTTATTTAGTGACAAAGAACATCAATGTGCAGACAAAAAACCAAACAAAACTATGTTGAATTGATCACAATAGCACCAAATTGTTCTCAGTGCAATACAGAGAATTCATGCCTGCTTAGTAAGTACATTAAATGTATCAATTATCTATACAGTTGAAAATATATTATAGACTATATCACATTGAATGGCAAAAATAGTGAAAACATATCTTGAAATAAGAATTCTAAAATTCTTATTCTCATATTGTAAATTCTCCAACATACAAAGTTTTTTTTTGCTCAGGTTCCATATAATCTTCCTAAAGATGTTTAAAGGTCAACATTTTGCCTGAAAGTAGTCCTTAAATGTAAGAGAATTTTATCTCAACAGATTGAAGCTGAAATACTTGCTGAATACAGCGCCAGCTTTGTAGTAATGAGCTGAAGAATTATTCCCACAAAGTGAATACCCTATGATGATGTTTTCATCTTCCTCAAATTCCAAGATTCCTAAGAAACTTTATTTAAGATTTTATGCTAGCAAGTTTATCTAAATGTACATTTCAATTAAAATCTATGTCAATTAATTTTAAAAACCAATGAAATTTTGGAAAAAACCCCTATGGTATCTATAAAGTGATGAAGAAGCTACTCCTTTTCATTTGGATTATTTTGTCATTGACTAGAAGAGAGAGCTAACATCGATCTTACTTTACTTCAATGAAGACAAACTGTGAAGGTTACTTGCATGCAATATTCCAGAAACTGTTTCATCCCACTGTAAAGAAAATATTGCTGTCACAGTAGCTGTGTAGTGTTCTGTCCTCTGAAAAAATGTTGCCACTAAGAAGTGCTAAAATTATTTAGTTTTGAGTCCTTTATCTGTGGCAGTAGTTTTTGTTTCTTTTTGTATGTTTTTTAAAGGAAAAACATACAAAGAGTATTGATAACAGTTAGATTTGAGGTGGGTTGTGTTTATGTTGTTCACAGCCTTCTTTGCTTTGACACTTCTGCACAACACAATTTTTTTCTTGAACAGATTATCATGTGGAACAACACTAGTAGGAACTTTTTTATTCAACGACTACAAAGAGTGGACAGAGACTTCACACTTCTGGGAGTTAATAACTACATGAAGGACCTGACTGAAAGCTTTTTCAAACCTCTGTTTTGATCATACTATACAACTTCTAAGAGCAGATGTGTAACAGACTCAAATGTTGTTTTGGATTGAAGTAGTTAGTATTGAGAAATTTGGGGAAAAGGATTATTGCAAAGAGATACTAGAAATTAAAGGCAGCAGTTGAGGACAGGATAACCTCCTAAGAAAGGACATCATCTTACACTAGAAATTATGTTTTTCAGAACTGATGAATGGGAAGACACAAATCCACTAAAAGTCCACTAAGAGTTATGCTGGATATGTATCAAATACATACAGAAGAAGAATCAGAAAGTGAGGAATGTCTGTGAGGACAAAATGTCAAAAGAGAAGGTGTGATTGATCAAGCTGTGAATCAATGTGTGAACATGAAATTGAATCGATGGACCTAGATAGGAAGGAATCACTATACCTACACTCTACCAAGACACCTGGGTTGAATAAAGGAGAAAAAAAATAGAAACCTCAAATAAATACAAAAAATAAATATATTTAATTGCTTTTTTGAGATTTCAGAGACTGAGGTATTTTGTTTGGTTGTTTGTTTGGTTTGGTTTGGTTTTAATCAATAATAAAATGGAAGCTTTTATACAGGGGGAATAGGTTAACTTCCATTTCTGCCTGTTATGATAAAAGTACCATCACCAAGAATCTGATTTATATTGCACAAAATGAGCAAAGAGGAGATATTAAATTGAATGTACTTTTTCAAAAAACCTTTTTCATTAAATAGAATATTTTCCATGACTATAATAATTCTTATATAGCCTTTTTTCTCCTTTATTTCTGAGCAGTTTTAATAAAAGCAAATGAATATATTAATAATGTGAGTATACACTAGAGCAACTTTTTAAAAAGAGAGACAATAACTTTGCATCTTGGTGACCAGAGTATTGAAATGATATCTTTTATAATCATGTTTTATATCAAATGGAGAAAATTAAACAGCAGAAACAGAATACTCCAGAGCCCAGTAGTTCAGAGGATGCAGTTAAGATTTTAATTTTTATAACTGTTCTGTTGTCATTGTTCATATGGAAAGAGATTTGCATATGTCTCTCCCAGATATATAATATATCTCTCACAGGCTATAGAGCAAGTTATGGAGGAGGATATCCCTCAATGAGCTTGCAAGCAGTTACAAAATCGTCTTGTGAAACCTCAAAAAAATCCACAGGTTTACCCATTTGTCATTTATCACGTGCTTCATGAGGAGTTGGCTACAAAGTGTCACACCTGAAACGTTACTACACCACTGCAACATGAAGAGCAAACAAAAGCAGAGTGAAGCTTTGGTCCAGCGCCAGAGATTTGACATCATTGTCTTGAGCAAAACTCAGCAGGATGAATCATATCATAGAATCATAGATATGATATCAGTTGGGTTGGAAGAGGACTCTGAGATTATCAAGTCCAACCCTTAATCCAACCCCACTTTGATTACTAGATCATGGTACTAAGTGCCATATCCAGTCTCGCCTTAAAAACCTCCAGGGTCAGAGAATCCACCACCTCCCTGGGCAGGCCATTCCAATGCCTCACCACTCTCTCTGTAAAGAACTTCTTCCTGATATCCAATCTAAACCTCCCCTGGCAGAGCTTAAGCCATGCCCTCTTGTGTGGCAATGCATTCTCAATGCTTTAACAACTGATGTTTTTAATGTGGTTTAAATGTACTAAATGCAAAAAGTGCATAGTCTTTGCCTTTTCTTCCCATAAATCCCTGCCAGGCCAGGGGGCTGGGAGAAGGACAGTGACCTCATATTTCCTGTCACCCCCTCCCATTGAATGTAAATCCCCTTACTCCTACTGGCACAAATCCAGACTTCCCTCTTGTCCCTTATTGGTGAATTTGTATCCCTCCAAAGTCTATATAAACCTGTACCCCTGATTAAACTTCCTCTTTGTTCCTGACTTCGCCTGTGTATCTTTTCTGGGGACTCCCAGAGGCCACATGGTTGGGGTAAGCAGAGAGTGCACACTTCTCCTAGGTTAATGGACTAATAATCCAGGACCAGGAAATTCCATATCATTGCAGATTCCTTCAGCACACAGCATAACAAGGCTACAAGAAACCAACCCTCATACTCTTGTCCTACTGTTGGTTGCCTGAGAGAAGAGACCAATCCCCACCTGGCTACAACATCCTTTCAGGTAGTTGTAGAGAGTGATAAGGTCCTGCCTAAGCCTCCTCTTCTCCAGGCTAAACACCCCCAGCTCCCTCAGCCTTTCCTCATAGGACGTGTGCTCAAGACCCTTCACCAACCTTGCTGCTCTTCTCTGGACCCACTCCAGCACCTCAATAACTTTCCTGAACTGAGGGGCCCAGAACTGAACACAATACTCAAGTTGTGGCCTCACCAGTGTTGAGTACAGGAGAAGGTTCACTTCCCTTGTCCTACTGGCCATACTGTTCTTGACACAGGCTAGGATCCCATTTGCCTTCTTGGCCACACAGGCACACCGCTAGCTCATGTTCAGCCTCCTGTCAATCCAAACTCCCAGGTCCCTTTCCACCTGGCTGCTCTCCAGCCACTCTGTCCCCAGCCTGTAGCACTGCACGGGGTTCTTATGACCAAAGTAGGACCTGGCATTTGGCCCTGTTAAACCTCATCCCATTGGAATCACCCCATCTCTCCAGCCTATCAAAGTCCCTTTGCAGAGCTCTCCTGCCTTCCAGTAGGTCAACACTCCCTCCCAACTTGGTGCCATCTGCAAACTTGTCAATGATGGACTCAAAACCCTTCATCTAAATCATCAATAAAGGTGTTGAACAAAATTGGGCCCAACAGTGACCCCAGGGGGACACCACTAGTGACCAGCTGCCAGCTGGACGCAGCCCTGTTCACCAGCACTGCCTGGGCCTGGCCATCCAGCCAGCTCTTAAACCAGAAGTGAATGCCCCTGTCCAAGTCACAGGCTACCAGCTTTTCCAACAGTATGCTGTAGGAGACAATGCCAAATGCTTTGCTGAGGTCCAGATAGAGCACATCCACAGCCTTTCCTCATCCACCAGGTGGGTCACCTGATCATAAAAGAAGATCAGGTTGGTCAGACAGGACCTGCCCTTCCTAAATCCATTCTGGCTGAGTCTGAGCCCTTGCCGATCCTGTAGGTGCTGTGTGATTGCACTCAGGATGATTTGCTCCATAACCTTGCCAGGCACTGAGGTCAGGCTGTCAGGCCTGTAGTTGCCTGGGTCCTCCTTGCAGCCCTTTTTTTATGGATTGGTGAGACATTTGCCAACTTCCAATCAAGTTGGACCTCCCCAGAGAGCCAGGACTTTTTGTAGATGATGGAGAGTAGCTTGGCAAACTTTTCCACCAGCTCCCTCATCACCCTTGGGTGGATCCCATCCGGTTCCATAGACTTCTGAGGATCCAAGTGTTTTAGTAAGTCACTAACTGTATCCTCCTGGAATTTAGGGGGGTTATTCAGCTTCCTCCTTGTCTGTCAGCTCCAAAGGCCAGTTGTCCTGAGGGTCACTTGTCTTGTTGGTCAACACTGAGGCAAAGGAAGTGTTAGTTACCTCAGCCTTCTCCTCATCCTGATTAACTATGTTCCCCCTCAAGTCCAGCAAAAATTGAGGTTTTCCTGCCCCTCCTTTTGCTATTCATGTATTTATAGAAGTGCTTTTTGTCAACCCTTATGGAAGTAGCCAAATTAACTTCAAATTGCACTTTTGTCTCTCTAACTTTCTTCCTACAAGACCTAATTAAGTCCCTAAACTCTTCATGAGTAACCAACCAGCCCTTCCTTCAACAGTTGGTAAGCTCTCCTTTTTTCCTTGATTTCCTTCATAATCTCCCTGTTCAAACAAGCGGGTCATCTTCCCTGCCGGCTTGCCTTTTGGCACACTGGGACAGCCTGTTCCTGTGCACTCAAGACGTCCTTCTTGTAGTACGTCCATCCCTTCTGTAACCCCTTGTTTTCAGGGGTTGTTTTCCAGGGTATGCTCTGAACCAGTCTTCTGAATAGGCCAAAATCTGCCCTCCGAAATCCAGCGTAGAAGTTTTATTGATGGTCCTCCTTGCATCCCTGAGTATTGAAAGTTCTATTATTTCATGGTCACTGTGCCCCAGACAGCCTCCGATTACTACATCTCCCACCAGCCCCTCTCTGTTTATAAACAGCAGGTCGAGCGGGGCCCCACCCCTGGTAGGTTCATTTACCAGCTGAAGCAGGAAATCATCCCATATACACTCCAGGAATCTCCTAGACTGCCCCTTCTCTGTTGTGTTGAGCTCCCAGCAGAGTACTGTGATTGAAGTGCCCTGTTCGATGCTTACAGGCTCTTTAGAAGGGATAGGCAAGGCAGAAGAGGCAGGGGGTAGGGCCCTGCTAGACCTACTGTTTACAGAGAGGGGTTGGTGGGAGATACAGTCATCGGAGGCTGTCTGGGGCACAGTGACCATGAAATAATAGAATGTTCAATACTCAGGGATGCAAGGAGGGCCACCAATGAAACTTCTGTGCTGTAGAACTGTGTCCGGGGGTGCATCAGGTAAATCATTACCAGCAAGTAGACAAACATAATTGCATCTCTGCTCTGCACTGGTGCAACATCATCTTGAATACTGTGGGCAGTTTTGGACACCACAATACAAAAAGAAGACATGAAGCTGTTAGAGAGCATCCAAAGGAGGACCATGAGCATAGTGAAGGGTATGGAGGGGATGCTGTATGAGGAGTGGCTGAGTTCACTTGGTTTGTTCATCCTGGACAAGAGAACTCTGATGGGAGACCTCACTGTAGTGTACATCTTCATCAAGAGTGGAAGCAGAGAGACAGGTACAGGTCTCTTTGCTCTCATGACCAGTGACAGTACTCAAGGAAACAGCAGGAGGCAGAGTCAGGGAAGGTTTAGGTTGGATATCAGGAAAAGGTTTTCACTGAAATGGTGGTTAGGCACTGGAACAGGCTCCCCAGGGGAGTGGTCACAGCACCAAGCCTGACAGAGCTCAGGAACTCTTGGGGATGGTCTGTGCAGCGACAGGAGCTAGACTCAATGATCCTGATGGATCCCTTCCAACTCAACAATTCTATGATTCTATGATTATTCTAAATAACATGGTTTTAATTTTTTAATCTGAAATGTTAATTTCTATTGTTAATGATAAAAAATTACATTTTCCTTTAAATCAAGAGATCACTGTAAACCCAGAGTTAGTTAGTCTCAATACTCTTTTTCTCTTCAAAACCCCCTTGTCACTAGGTCATATCACAGCACTCTCTATGGTGCCTGCACCTGAAACAGCTTACTTGATTCACAGCTATTTCTGCATAGGAATAACAAGAATTCTATGTTATTTTGTGTCAGCAAATCTCTATATCTTGGTCTTTTATCTCCAATTCTATCCTCTAGCACAAATTGAAATACATCTTTACAGTGCTTAAAATTATGAACATAAATGTCAGCAGCATTCAGAGAGGATAATTTTTAATTTCAGGTACACAGCTGTTCTAGGCAAAAAAGCAACACTGCCAATTTTTACTTCTTTTGTTGTCAGGAGTACAAAGAATCACTGAGAAAATATGAAATGTTCTTACATGAAAATGAAATCTAAAAATATATTATTTTTTAAACAGCAGAAACCTTTGAGCTGTTAAAACGTATTTGAAAGTTACTGTGGTATAGCCTGATCTCAGACTTTAAATGACTCCCCAGAGAATACTCTGAAATTCAAACTTTCCCATTAGCTGATTCATCATTCATTCATATGATTATTTAAGTTGGAAGAAATTCAGATCTGTAGTCCAAAATCTTGATCAAAGCAATGTGTGGTCTTAGGTCAGAACAGGTTGTCCAAAGCTTTATCCAGCTGGGACCTGAAAAACCTCCTTGGCACCTAAGAGTACTTAATGTGCAGCACACCTTCAATTCAGGATATTACTCATTCAATCTAGTAACAGACATCTTTAAGCTAAGCTTATAGCCAAATCTAGCTAGGTCCACTCTCAAAAACAAATGAAGACACACAGAAATCTTCAGGGAATTCTTTATGCAAATGTACCTTGAGAATTTATCTAAAATAATATGGATTATCCTTTAGAGATACTTCATTGGCTTATGTATGGCCAGACTTCACAGATGAAGATTTAGGAAGGGCTCTCCCCACGTGGGTATGCCCTTCCAGCCTGCATAGTGGATTTTTTAGTGTTATCTTATATATTAATGGAGAAACTCATACTAATTAAAACAGGGAGACTAGAAAGTAAAACTTGAACTGAGAACCTTTTTTTCTAGCTAGCTCTAGTTCAGTGAGGTGAATCTTAACACTTCATTAATTATGAGCTTTTGGTTGTGAAGATACTCAATGGGGCCCACATAGACCATCTGAAAATATCACTGTTTACACCTCTGTCATTTTAACATGATGCAAGCTGTGGGCACAAATCATCAAATCATTCAGCTTAGAAGTGGTCTAAGTAGATCTCTAGCCCAACTGCCTGCTGAAAGTAAGTATGCATCCAGTTCAGACCAAGATGCACAAGGCTGAAGCAACTTGGGTCCTGAAATATAGATATAGATATAGATAGAGGACATGGAACTCCTTCTGTTTATTCCCCATACTACATAGAGGCATTTTAGAGAGACTTACTCCATTTCAGAGGGCTTACTCCATTTCAGAATGCTTACTCTATAAAGCTGCTGTGCAGGTACTTCTTTCTTTATATCTCAAGCTTGAAGAAACTCCATTTCAGTTCTCTTTTATTGATCACTGTGTCCCTCTTGTTCCCATCATCCTGAGCTTTTTGTGTGCCTACCCCATCTAAAACCTACACAATTTCTGAGACTCTAACAGTTTTTCCAGTCTGTTCATAAAAATGCCTCACTTAGTCAAGGTGGATTGTCTTCTCCAAAGAGCTGTTGCCTGTTAAGAGTAGAACATGAAGCCATACTGAAACATCAGCTGTGCAAACCTGTAAGGTTAGGTCTGCCTAATGCACTTTCTTCCTCACTGGCAGGAATCAAACTCTATATATATGCTGTTGAACACTGCCCTGGTAGGCAGTCCTGTACATATATTTGGCAATTCCCATCTATGCCACTGGTGACTTTTTGGAAGAAGAGTAGAGACTAATAGGATGGATCAGGAATTGATCACCTCTCCAGAAAGTCAAAAATGCAAGCCCTCAGAAAGTAGCAGACCCCTCTAGATGACAAGTATGGTCAGTAGGTCAGCCTTCTGTCCCCGGCATGGTGACTCTCCTAACCACTTCCTCCTTGTGGTCCTGAGTGGCTCAGATTCAGCCCCAAGAGATTCCATTTGAAAGTATACCCAGCTCTTCATCAGCTACAAGTGATGAGCCTATTCTGCAACTGCAAGTCGTCAAGTGGTGCAGGATGAAACAGTGATTGAACAATCCTGCCAAACTTCAGCTGTTAATTAAACACACATGCAGTTGTTCCTCAGAGAATAAAAGGGGTCTTTTTGTAACTGAGAGGAGGGAAAGAGAATGAGAGAGAAATTAACAGTAAATCTGGCTTGGATTTTGAGCACATTTTCTAGGACAGATGTTACAATTAAAACTAAAGTATACAGACAGATCTGTCAGTGCATCAAATAATGAAGGAAAAGACTACTGGCAATTACCTGCCAACTATCTAAAAAATAGTAGCCTGCCAGATACATAGAAATGTGTTTCATATTAGTGATCATATGCAGATCATGCCACTGCTTAATATGTGGTAAACTGAGGAAAAAATACTACAATGCATGTTAACATGTTAGTTTACATCTGCAACAAAGAAGAGAAGTTCTGTCCCCTGTGATACCATAGACACTATATTCCCGTGTTGGTTATACAAAATAATCATGTCTGCCTTATATCTATTGCAGATATAAGGCATGGAAAATTCTAAAATTCACATGAAAAAGCGGAAACTTCAGCTATCTAAATACTTGAGGTGCACTTCAGAAAATGAAGACAACAAAAAAATCTGTGAAAAGAGGATGAGGTCATTGCCTTGAGCAAAACAAAAAGAAACATTTGATTTGTCTTATATTTTGTCAGGTTTGTTTCATCTTACTGGTTGCAACCTTAAAAAGAACTTTAAGTACTGCCAAATAGGGCAATGAAAGTCATACAGTATTACATAGCTGATGTACTCTGGTTTATGACTTTCTTAGATGATGGCTATCCTAATATCAGCGAACAAATGTAGAGGTAGGGATATTTTTATTCAGTTAAGTATTGTAAATTTATACTTGTCAAGCCCAAACTGCCTTCCCCCCTCTTTCCCACACTTTCCCCAGCAAAGGGACAAAAGTGAAAAGAAAGCAAGAACTCAAAAGAAACTAAATCAAATCAGAATATACATACATTTTTTAACATCTACAACCACGTATGCAATTTGTACACACCATTGCCTCCCCTCTCCCCCGGGGAAACAGGGAAGAGGGAACAGGAAACAAGGAATAAGGAGGAACAAAAAACAAAAACGACACAGACAAATACAATCGAAACTTCAAAGAAGAAAGGAAACTGGCAAAAATACAATCTCACCAAGAGAAAACCAGCTCTCTCCTCTTCTCTCTCTCTGTGGGACTCTGGTGAGGACTAACATCTGGACTATCTGCTACCCCAAGCCTCATCAGAAGAAAGAAGAGGGGGGAAAAAACCCAACTAACTTCTTATCTCCTTTTTAGTCCAATCCTCCCTTGTTACGTGGAAAACACGTGGAATACTTATGTAATGCTCACTTCCCTAGTTACAACTAGTTACTAAGGCAGCCTGGATCAAACCCATCACAATACCTTTTCCATCTAGTGTGAAAAATAAAGTATTTCATACTTCTTTTTGCAACTTGGATGCAACTACTACTGAGTTTGGTGAGATGCTTCCAATTCTGAAAGGGATAAGAAAGATCAAAATTATACATTAGCAGATGTTTACTGGTCCATTGCTCTTAGATGGGAATAAGTATTGTAGCTTTTCATAACTGACAATTCCAAAATCACTAAATGTTGACTTCAAGATTGCAGGCTTGTGTGTCAGTTACCAGTGGTTTAATATAGACCTGTAACAGTAGAATTGACTGTATTAATTTGCATATTTGATTTGATACAATTTCAAATTTCAATCTGATGTTAATTTGCAATAACTAGAAAGTTGAGGAGGTTATTTAATATAGTTGAGAGCTTTGCACATGTTTATTCATAAGCAAAATAACATTCCTACTTTTCTATTTAATTGTTGTATTTTAAGCTGAATTTCTATTTGATCTATTTCTGTAATTGTTTGCTTTGAATTGCACAGCCTCAAGTACATTGCTAATATCATTGTATGTCATTGAAACATGATTTTTAGGAATATAGTATGTTCATAGCTGTTTAGCCTAGTGGTTAGGATCTCAATTTACCAGCGGGAAGGGGTCAGGATAAATTATAGTCTTTCCTGAATTTTGGACCTCACAAAGTATTTGAAAGATTTCATGTGACATCTTTTTCTCACAGGGAGATAAATCAAATGATCTAGTTAGAGCTGTGCATTCTGGATTTCTGTATTTATTTTCTAATACAGAATAAGATTTTCTTATTTACTAATGCCTTAAGACATATATATTCATTTATATCTCTAACTGTGTATGGTTTAAATTTATGTTTAAATATAGTGGGAAAAAAAAACTTCCCCCTTTTCAAGGTATTTTAAAAATGTACTTAGTTTCCTGTCAAGGTTAATGACAAGTGCATGTATATTTCCTGAGTAAAGCTCTTGCCTTATCCTTAAAATATTTATAAGAATTCTTATGTAAAGCTTATTGCTACATTTGTTTACTTGGGACATGATGACCAGTAGAAGTGAACCATCAAAAGCACTGAAAGACCCCATTAAAATGCCCTCCTAAATATTTTAAAAAATAAATTACTAATTCTTTTCCACTGGCAACAATAATATTATTTTTCCACCAAGACAAACCCCACAGTTAGTTATCACTTGAACATTATTATGGTGATTCTTTGTATTCTACCTCCAGCTGGATCACTCAGTTACTTAATTGTTACAATGGGGACTGGTAGCAATTCTTTATTTGACAACACAGGAACCTGGCTGCAGAAGTGTTTTATTCATAAGTGGTCTAGACCATGGCTAGCAAAATAAGAAAAAAAGAGGGACATCTGGGAATAAGCCACAACTCATACTGTGTAACTGAGCAGTTGTATAACAAGTGCTGTAGCTGTAGTCTTCAGTAGTATTTCTCTTTTCTTTCTCATATATCCTACAATTCACCGGAGGTATGAGAAGCAATGCAGACACATACAAAATTATGAAAACAACTTTTGTGGGATGCCAAAAAGAATTGTGCTTTTAAACTTTCTAGGCAATGCAAACCAATGCAGAACAAACAAAGGTAAATGAAAGAAAATTAAAAATCACTCCAAATCCTGCCATGTCTTCTGTCAATTAGCTCATGCTCACTCCAAAACTGAATTCTGCAAGACACCAAAAAACTGGTAAGGTTCACTCATGTTATTTAAATTAGTCCAGAAAAAGTAATGGCAATATCACAGCAATATTATCAGACATTTCACTATGTTCTTTCTTTCATTTTTGCATTTCTCATGTATGGTGTGTTTCTGGGTTTTAACCCTTCCATACCTACTTACTCTGTCAGTTAATGCTGTCAGATTATTTGGTGAAATCAGGACCATTTCCTCTGATGACACCGCACTAAAAATTCTTAATTTCTTAAACTTATGTTCTTTAGAATCTTACATTCACTATTTTTCTTTGTTTTCTTTAAAGTGATTAAATAAAACTAGACTATATCATTCAGTACAAAGTAGGTTTGAACTGGTGTAATACAATTAAGACAAATGTTGAGCTGCCAAAAAAATGCCGAAAATTATGTTCAGCAGATTAAAAAAACAAACAAAGAAAAAGACAACCAACACAAAACCCCTACAATACATATTTCCAATATCCTACGAGTATCAAAAATCTAATTCTGCTAACAAGCATTTTTATGTTAAAATATATAAAGGGAACATTACTATGGAAGATGTGATGGCACAACTAAGAGCTATGTCTACTCATTTATTAAGGATTGGATTATTTTTGTACTAATGATTTACACACAATCACTTCTACAGGAATAAAACCTTCCACAGTGCTTTGAAATCAGTAAAACTTTTGAGATCCCCTGATGTTTCTAGTGAAACATTTCAGATTATATATAAGAAATATATTTTGCCTAAAAATTTAAGGTCAGTTTTGCTCTTGGTGATATCCCTTTCTGTGGAAGGAGCATTCTGCTGTACTGGATGCAGGGTTAAGGCCATGTTATGGCTCAACATGTGGAAACAGATCAGGTTAGGGAATTCAGATAATTAACTGAACTGTAACGGTTTTATGAGGTTCAATAGGTCATAAGTAGATAATTTTAGTAATAGTTATCATTTTCTGTTTTGCTAGGTACTTGCACTCAAGAAGAAACCAGAGTATTAAATAGCAAATAATTTTAGAATTCTCTGTATTTAGAATTCCTTTCACCAAGTGGTCATTATTTGAAAGCTTTTACATCAGCAGTAACACTTGTATTAAGAATACTTTACTTTTTGAAGAATCAGAATTAAAGGACTGTTGGAGAATACCAACAAGCTTGCTGAAGATTTAGGGAACTTATGTCTATCAGACATTTTTGACTGTTAAATCCTTTTTTCCTTTTCAGTTTTTAGTAACAGAATGGAAATGATTATTCATCATGCGTAGAAAGCAGTGTCGAAAGAAAAAAAACACTATAAAAAAGCCCATAGAAAATCTGGAATTATCTGATGGATGTCCCATGAATGCCCAGTGTTTGGCAATGACAGACTTTCTTTGCCAAAGAATATATTTGGACTATTGTGTTAAGCAGATAATTAATTGTTCTTCAAATCTATTCATACTTTCAGTTTCTAGACCATCCTATGGCAATGAGCTCCTCTCTTTCATTTCTACTTTATTTCACCCTGGTGCCACTATTAAACCCATCAAAATTAAACATAAATTCTCTTTTTATATAAGGTTATTAAAATATATTGAAAACTTTTTCATGCAGTTCAGGAGGAGCAGAATCCTACAAAAACCCCTAAGATGGGTACTTTTTGATTCACTGGGAAAAATATATTCTAAATTATAAACCAAAACATTTGAGTTACATTTCTGTCTCTTTTCTCTTTCCAAAAGATTTTAAAATTATTATAGGTGTTTTTAAAGATATAACATGATAGATTTTATTCTTGACGAACTTTCAACTGAAATAAACTAAATAAAAGAGGACAGAGTTGTGGATTTAGGCTTTTTAAGCTTAAAAATAATTAGAATTAAAGGATATCACATTATAAAATCACCCTGGTACATGATAAGGAAAATTTAGAACTAAAAATTAAATGTCATATAGGCTTTCCTCATCCAATTTAATCTTTTGAAGAAATATAACTGAGAATTTTAAATTCTAGAATTAGTCACATCTACATAATTCTAATTTAAAGGTGTTTTATGTATCTCATGATAATAAAGATTTCCCTATAGAAATATATATCTATACATACATACATATACATACATATGATATAGAGATATATAGGTATTGCTGTCGGTCCTGACCTTGTCTTTTAGGTTCTGATTTAACTTTCCTCAGTTTTCTCTAAACTTGTATTAGTTCCAAATTCTTTAAGTAGCATTGTAAAAGAAAAAAAATAGACTGGTGAACTATACTGGCCTTTCAATATTCTTTCAGCTTTAGGATACACACTCTGAACTATAAAGCAAACAAGGAAACAAGTGGTACTTCTAAACATATTAACTTTATGGGCTGTGTCAGCCTTTCCTAGAGTTTACTGAATCCCTCTATTTGATGGTTTTTGTTAAAATTATGATGCTGGATTTGAGAAATTCCAATTGAGGCAATCCCAAGCAATAATAAAGAGAAAGAGGGTGTAGGATGGATTGAGAGCCCTGAGAAGATCTCGGGAATGGTGCTGGATGAGAAGCTCAACATGAAGAAGGGCATGGACCTGCTGAAGTGAGTCCAGAGGAGGGCCACAAAGATGGTCAGAGGACTGGAGCACCTTTGCTATGGAGATGGGCTGACAGAGTTGGGGTTGTTCAGCATGGAGATGAGAAGGCTTCAGGGAGATCTTAAAGGAGCTTTCCAGTACCTTAACAGGACATACAAGAAAGCTGGAGAGGGACTTTTTCCAAGGTCATGTAGTGACAAAACAAGGGGGAATGTATTCAAACTGAAAGAAAGTAGGTTTAGATTAGGTATTAGGAAAAAAATTCTCTACTGTGAGAGTGGTGAGGCACTGGACCAGATTTCCCAAAAATTAGGTGGATGGCCCATCTCTAGAAGTGTTCAAGGCCAGGCTGGATGGAGGGCTTTGAGCAACTTTTAGTGGAAGGTGTCCCTGATTAAGGCAGAAGAGTTAGAAGCAGGTAATGTTTAAGTTCCCTTTTAGCATAAGCCATTCTATGATACTATGAAATCACCACATCTGATTTATTTTCTATATACTTCAGATATTGGAATAGACTCAAAGTGATGGAAAATGAATATATTTTCATATATTCTTTAATATAATGCCTTTCTTTTACTCTTGAACACTAGGAAGCCAAAACAACATACATTAGTATAGAACAAGAGAAATAGAACATAAGCAATCTTGCTATTTAGTGCCACTTGTATGTAAGAAACATTTTTGAGAAAAAAAAAATTTCCTTTAGATAAATGTTTGATTCAAAGCACACTAAAACCATTAGAGGTCTTTGCATGTTATTTTAGACACAGATATAGAGAAAAAGTAAATAATATAAAGGATGTTTTGTTGCTTGCAAAGTTCAAATGTCATCTGTAGTTCAATTTTGCTGCAGATATTCAATGAAGACAGAAGTGTGAATCTACAGAGTACTTTACAATGCTTATCTTCTAAACTTTACTGCACTACCTTATTTTTCTCATTTGAATTAATGTTCAGAAATGTTCACTATGCAGCCAACATCACAATAACATAATTATTTATGAAATAATGCAGATCCCTATCAGAGAATATACTTGGTACAGGATCACTACACTGTTAAATTAACCTATTTTATGTGACCTTTTATTGAGCAGGCAATGCCTTCCAATCAAATTAAGAAAAGGAGAAATCAGAAACAGCACAGTTTCTAGAGTACCATAATGTGACTTGAGAACAATAATAGTAAAACTAGATACAACCACTGCTTAATGCAGTACATTTGACCTTAGTCCATTGCACAGAATATTTGTGCTGATATCTGTACTATGCTTACTTGAAGTGAGAAACAATTTGGTGTGGTATTGCTTAATCATTTCCAATCTACCAAAAGAAGTAGCAATGTGGTCCTGACTACATTTCACCTACACTTTGTCATTCTTGTAGCAACATGGGGGTAAATCCTCAGTTAAGTCAATGCAGCTCCACTTAAGATCATTGATGAAACTGATGTAACAGGATTGTTATATTGATGGTAAAAACATTTAAATTGCCACTGAAATAGACATGTAGCAATTTGATGTAATAACTAATGCATCATAAAAGTGTGATGCTATACCCTTTCTTGACTACTGAAACTTCACCAGTTACATTAATGAATAGGAATTTTTTTCCTTTGCCCATTGCATCAAAAAGTTTCAAGTTTACCAGCTACAGTGCCAAGAACAGTCTTTCAGTACAAAAATGCACCCAATACTATGATTATGCATTGTCTCTCCTTGGCATATTCACTAATATCTCACCCTGCACTATGTCATAGTAATAATACATTTTTATTAGCTCTAACCAAATTAGATTTTGCCTAGAAATACAAGTGCAAAATGGTTTTTATTTACAGGAAATGGCTTTATTATTCTGAGAAATAGACAACTGCTAGTGACTTGGATTTTTGCTGATATTCTTGATATGATTTGAAGACATCCATCTGACTTTGAAGACAGTATGAGGAAGCGAACACAGGATTAATTTCTGACTTAACAGCAACTCTGTATTAATGTGCAGTTTAATATCAAAGCCAAAAATTATTTACAATATTGACATAATTATTTGTGATACCATTTTGAACTAGGTAAGCACTTGATTTAGAGTCAATTCTATTTTTAAAGATGCTTTGTGAGTTTCATCTAATCTTATTTTCCTACATTTAAAGTTATTGTTTGGCCAATACAGGAATCTCATTATTACAGAACATTTCACATAAAAAAGAATAAACTGTCTTTTTTATAATTTTTATTGTTGTTATTATTATTTTGAAAGAAGACAGTAAATTTGAGCAAAATGCTTTGAGAAATTGCTCAAATTCAAGTAATTTTTGACTACAAAGTTGCTATTATTTCTAACTAATATCCTTGATTAAGTCTACGAATACTTTTGTAGATATATTTGGTGTTGAGAATGACATAAAGTCCTACTCAGGCTTCCAAAATTATATTCTGTATTTTTACAGAACACTTTATGATAGATATTTGAAGCAGGTCTCTTAGCAGGTTTCTTGGCATGTTTCCTAATATGATCACAAATATTTCTATAAAAAGAGGAGATTAAATAACTTTACATTCAGCAGAAACACATTTTTGAATAAACCCCACAAACTTTACTCCATAATGGTATTGGCAAAACTACTTTACATTTTTCCTGAAATTTGAAATTCCTTCACAAATGTGAAAGATTTGAAACACATGTTACCAAAATTTCTACCATCTCTGCTGGTAATTAGCAGTCACCTTGAGGTCATCTACTTTGCTTAGGTGATATAAAAGGAGCCACTTTCCTAACTCACTGAATACCTGAAGGCTTGTTGAGAGAGCTGCATTCCCTGTTCTGACATGAACACCTTGATTTCCCTGATGTCTCAGACACTGAAGCCACTAAGCTGCCAGCTGCTGACAAATCATTCAGATTTCACTTGACTAAACCATGTTACTGAGTTATCCATCCTGTCTTAAATAAAGCAATTATAACCGCTCTGAACTAATTATTCATTTCTGCCCAACTTCAAATATTCAGTATTTCCATCCTGATGTCACCATTTTCTGGTTGATATTTCTTCAGCATAGAGCACACATTACCTGTGTTGTGTTGATGTTCATGCTGTTCAGTAGCTATTGAATGTAGGCTATTATGTACATGGTGTTATTTGTCACGGGGTGTCACACAGGGCACAAATTGCTTACAAGACAAGGCAAACCAGATGTATTAGTAGTGAATCCTTGACTGAATATTAAGATTTCGAAAAGTAAGAATGCAAATACAGTTAAGAAATTACATTTAGTATTTCAAGTGTGTTTTGTGCTAGTTGGGGTTTATACCAGAATAGAATACACCTTAGAACAATTTCTTTCAATAGGAACATTCAAATTGTATTTGGGGGAAAGAAAAAACCCAGATTAAATATTACAAAAATAGTCATATTGAATGTCTCTTTTCCACAAAGAAATGAAAACTAAGCTAGCACTTGTAAAATCCACAGGATCAATTGGACTGCAAGACAGCACAGAAAAAATTTAACTAGTTTAAACTACTAGTTTGTGTTCTGGAAGCAGCACTTTACTGTACAGTATAGTCTTAGTTGGGCCAATAAGCAGATGGCAAACGAGCAGAATGAATCCGGAAAGGTAACCTCTCGTCTTCCAAGCTTCTCAAGGGCCTCTTGCTCCTAGGCCACATAGACTGAGCTCAGGGGTGGCCAGCCTCCAGATGAATTGCTGGACACACAACAGGTATGGTTTCCTTAGTTGCTTTTCACAGATCTGCCTCAGTGCAATCACTAACTCCCCAGTACTCTGCAATGTGGAATGACAAACCAATAACTGCAGTCCGTGACAAAAAAGCTCTGGTTTTGTAATACTTTGAGGGCTCCCCTCTTCTTGTATCTTCACTATGCAGTTTCTTTCTAAGACTACCAGCATTTATACAAAATTAAGGAAAATGGAGAATGAGTATTGGAAAGCATCTTTTTGCTGCATTTGTTTATTTGGCTTCTGTTGATTTGGCTCCTTGGTATCTGTGTATATCAAAAATTAGAGATTAGCGAGCTTGAGGAGAAAAGGTTTTGTGTAACTTAGTGTTGATATACAGTAACCAAACTATCCTTCTTGTCTGATCTGAATACAATGAGACTGCAGATTAGTAACTTTGAATGTGAACAGCTATTTCATTTACAGTATGAACAACTAAATCACTCCCTTATGCTCACACACACTGTTGCAAGTGAGCTGGCACTAGCAAACAATACCGGTACAAACGCAGTAACTCCAATTCTGATGATACTTATGAAAGCTTTATTGTATCAATTAGCAAAGCTATATTAAACAAAATAAATCCACCATCTAACAACTGTGATGAGTTGACCTTGGCTGGATGCCAGCTGCTTACCAAGCCATTTTGTCACTCCCCTCCTCAGCAGGACAGGGCAGGAAGAAAATACGGTGGAAAAAACCTCACAAACCTAGATAAAAACAATTCAATAAAACAAAAGCAGATATCACTTGGGGAAGCAAAGAAAAACAAAAGAATTATTCTTTATTTCCCATCAGGAGGTGATGTCCAGCCATAGTTTGTGAAGTAGAGCTTCAGTATGCATAACAATGGCTCCAAATGACAAATATAACAATAAATACACACCTTTTCTTCTCCTTTCTCTTAGATTATATTGATGAGCTGATGTCGTATGGTATGGAATATCCCTCTGGTCTGTTTGGGTCATCTGTCCTTGTTATGTCCCCTTCCAAATTATTTCCCACCCTCAGCCTATTGGCAAGGGGGATGTATTGGAGAGATGGCCTTGGTGCTGTGTGAGCACTGGTCAACAGTATCCAAAACACTGATGTGTTATCAGAACCTTTCCAGCTACCTAAGCACAATACAGCTCTGTGAAGGCTGTTATGAGGAAATGAACTCCATCTCAACCAGACCTAATTCAAAACATACTATGGAAAAATTACAATAATACTTTTGTCTCCTCACATGCTAAAAAAAACCAAAACAAAAAAAAACCAAACCAACCAAACAAAAAAAAATTTCTCTTTTTAAATAGCCCAAGATATATTTAGTTAAAGTAGAAATGCTTACACTTCCCCCTGTTGCCCTCATTATCTATGAATAGAGAAAAAACAGTAATATATAGTTTCCCTTTAAAGTACACACTTCAGACAATTTTATTTCATTTCACTAGGGGATGTTATGAAAATTGAATGTTGATCCACGGCTGATTTAGGTAGTTGTTTGATTTATTTTCAAGATAAGATAACTAGTGCTGACTCTATACCCAGACATATGAAACAAAAAAGGATTTATTGAAAGATACAAATGATATCTTCTAGGCTGGGTAAAGTCAAGCAATTCAGAAATAAGGTGAAAATTCTATCCTTATTGGATCTCATTATGTTTAGTTATTGAGTTTTTTATGATATCTGAGAAGAGTCACTGCTCTGAGAGCCTCTGTGGAAATCTGTAACAAATGAAATGTATATTTGAACAATAAATTTGAGTTTGTTTTAGATATGAGTGGTATTCTCAACCACTATAACCCCATGGTACCAGATAGGATGGACACCAAACTTCTGACAGATAACTGATATCATTATGACACTTTTTTCAATCAGATTTGAGACATTGTGAAGATAAGGAGAGGTCCCCAGTAACAGAAAAAAATCTTTCACCTGTTTTCAAAATAGGGCAAGAAGAATGAGTGATAAGTGCAAATACAAGAGTTGTTAACCGAACTTCAGTCCCTAGAAAATTCCATTCCAGACCATCCTAGTCACATGAAGGAAAGGTTAGTGGAACCAGCCAGCATGGATTTATCAAGATTGAGATCTTAGAACTATCAAAGTAAGATCCCAAAGCTAAAATATAGCACACACACACACAAAAAAAACCAAAACAAACCAAACAAAAAACCCCCAACAAAACAAAACAAACTGGATCCATGAATGAACAGAAAACAGGAAAAATTCATTACCTTGACATTAGTAAAGCATTTCACAGAGCCTCTCCCAATATTCTTGCATCCAAGCAAAGATGTCTGGATGTCTGGACTACCATAAGGGTAAAAATTGGCCTGGATTTTCAGGTTCTAGGTAGCACGTTTTTTTTGTACTCGCTTAATAAAGGGATTTCCCCAGGGGTGTATCCTGGTATGTGCGCTGTTTAATATCTCTAAAGAGCAATTTGGAAAAGGAGACAAAATGCATCCTCATAAAATCTAAAGATTACTCCAAACATGTCAGACTGACACCAGCTGACATGTTCAGGGACTGGGCTGCCATTCAGAAGAGCCCAGAAAATTCTACCCAGGAGAATCAGATAGGAAATTCAACAGGGGCATACTTATAGTCCTGCATCTATGAAAGATAACAATAAAGGCAAGACACTCACTTGTGGGGGAGCAGATCTGCTGAGAAGGTTCTGGTGTGACCTGTCAACGGTAACAGCAAACAGCACCCTCACTGTACCAATGAGTAGCACAGCAACGAGCTCATGAGAAGTGATGAGTCCTTTCTGATTCAGCACTCTACAGAGCACATTCAAAACTCATCATCTGGGCTTGGGCCTCACAGTGCTAGCAATTTGTGGATAAGTGGAATTAAGTTCCATGAGAGGCTACCAGAAGGGTCAAGTCTGGAGCACTTGTCCTGTGAGGAGAGGCTGAGCAAGACATACTGATTCATTCTAGAGAACAGATGGCTTCAGGGCAACTACAACTCCTGTAAGTGCCTATGAGGAGCCAAGAAAGCAGAGACAGGCTTTATCCTGAGATAAATTATAGGTAAGAGGTAGTGGTTATAAAGTGGAACTAGACCATTACAAAGTTGATTTACTATGAGAAAAGTCAGCATGTTGGTCAGGCATCACAAAGATTTTTCACTGTCTACATGCTTGGGAGTTTTCAGAACTCAACAGACTACTGCCTTGGGCATCTTGGTCTGAATTAGATATCCTATTTACTTTCAGCAGGAGAATGGGCTACAGACCTCCTTAGGGCACTTCCAAGTTGAGTGATTTGATGATTCATGCTCATAGCTTGCATCATATTAAAAAGAAAGAGGTGTATGGTCTACACAGGTAACATTCAGTACCTTCAAAACCAATAATTCATATTAAACAGACCCAGCTAAAAATTAGGGGCTCAGTTTCTTTCCTAGTCTCATTTCCATTCAAAAGTAGTATCTCTAAAGTATCTCTAAAGGATAACACATCCCACTTTTAGTAAATATTTAAGTGGAGATGGATTATTCCCTGAATGTTCCTGTATGTCTTCATTTCCTGTAAAGAGGACATGCTTAGCTGTGTCCATTTGTATGCCTCACTTAAAGATGTCTACCACCCTGGATTTAATATGTTTTTTTTCACTAAATAGTCTGTATCAAAATATATGTAAGCTCTTCTTTAATACATTTGAATAACATATCTTAGCAATGAAGCACAATGAAACCAGCAAGAGTTATTTTGCATATTTATTTTCAGAACAAAAAAGAATAGAAGGCTTTGGTTTTTTTCAGCATGTACTGGAGCTGTAGTTGAATCCTTCAGTGTTCAAAACAAACAAATAAGTTGAGGTTCACATTTTCCAAGTTACAAAGTGATTTGGGAGGAATCTGCTGCCTATCTTCCTGTTTCCATATCAGACATTCTAGTGTCACAAATGTAAACCTGTAGTAACTGATAAGTGCCTTGATGTTAAGAACAAAGTTGGTTCTCTGTCCCAGTTATCACTGTTCAACTTAACATTCCTCAACACTTACAGCCTAACATCTAGACTTGTCTGATGTGTAGTCTTTGGGGCAATGACACAATGGAGGTCACTTTATGGAACTGGAACTGAAGAATTGAACTAGCACGTTCAATCCTCACAATAACACAACAGATTGCTGGTCCTGGAGTACAAAGGTTACTATAGAATAATACAATATCCTGAGTTGAAAGGGACCCACAAGAATCATTGAGTCCAGCTCCTAGCCCCATACAGGACCATTCCCAAGAGCCACACCATGTGTTGAGTGCATTTTCCAAACACTTCTTGAACTCTATCAGACTTAGTGCTGTGACCACTTCCCTGGAGAGCCTGTTCCAGTGCCCAGCCACCCTCTCGATGAAAAACCTTTTCCTAATATCCAACCTAAACCTCCCCTGATACAACTTCAGGCCATTCCCTCAGGTTCTGTCCCTCTTCACCATAAAGTAGAGATGAGCATCTGCCCCTTCTCTTCCCCTCGAAAGGAAGCTGTAGACCACAATGAGGTCTCCTCAGTGTCACACTTACTTGGCTGAATAAGCCAACTGACCTCAACCACTCCTCATATGGCTTCCACCAGAGAAGAAAATTAGAGACTCTCCTTTAAGCACTCTAGTAGCTTCATATCTTATATTGTGGTGACCAAAACTACACACAATATTCAAGGTGACACCACACCAGTGCAGAGCATAGTGGGACAATCCCCTCCCTCGACCAGCTGGCGATGCTTTACCTGATGCCCCTCAGGACATGGTTGGCCCCCCTGCCTGTCAGGGCACTGCTGACTCATGTTCAACCCACCACAGACCAGGTACTCCAGGTCCATTTCTGCAGTGCTGCTTTCCAACTTCTTTCCTCAGTCTGTACACACAACCAAGATTGCCCTGTCCCAGGTGCAACATCTGGCGCTTGTCCTTGTTGAAATTCCTATAGTTTGTGTAAATGGCATGGATTGTACTTTTGCAATGCAGCAATCAAGAGCAGTGCGAAGACCAGAGTTTCAACTCTCATATCCAATTAATATCATTGCATAGGTTTGCAAAAAAAAATTCTATTTTACTTGTAACTCAAAAAGTGGCTTAAACAAGAGCATTCTAGTTTGTCCATGAGTTCAGTCTCACAGCTTTAATAGCACAGTGTGTGGTAGACCTCATCCTACTGGACTTAGAGCAAGAACCTGCAGACATAAGCTAGCTCTAAACAGGTGTATCTTGCAGGGGAATGTTTAATACTCTTTAAGAGATGTTTGAAGATGTGGAGTCTCAGGGTACTTGAAAGGGTACTTTTATACCTAGATTTCCTGGAGCCATGAACACGAATGGCAATGTAGTTACAGACACCATGGTTGCTAAACATAGATTCTTCTTTGCTGAAATAGTAAACATTATTAAACTGTGTTAATTTTGTAACAGTTTTCTGTAGCCTTCAGTGCCCTCATGAAATATAGAGATAAAATATTATCATAGACATATATGCATCTCAACCATCTACAAACATTTACTCTAAAAGCAAACAATTTTATTGACTAAATGGAACTATTCCTTAATAAAGCCTGTAGCATCAGGATTATGTCAAGTATTACATACCAGTGTATAAAAATGCTAGTATGAAAGGAGCAAAAGAATATTTAACTGGAATTATTTAGTTTAAAAATGTGAAGAAACTTTACTGATTATGTTTCAGTTCAAGCTCTTAATGTTAAAAAGTGGGAAGGAGTTTAATGGTTTTTTTTCAGTATTGGCTTCTTCCTCTATCTCAGTGCAAGCAACATCAAAAGGGAAGGTATGCAGGAGAATTTCCTAAAGGTTTTTTTAATTTGCACTTTCTTTCATGGATCTAATAATTTGAAGCTGTGATTTGAAAAATTTTCCCATTCAATCATTCACAGTATTCCCTAGGTTTTGCCAGTTTAGGCTGCTAGCAAGTTATCGTCTCTTTTTAATGTCCTTTTCTTCACTACTTCTCGGTCTGAGTTTTCAGAAAGTCGTATATGTCCTTACTCCCTCTAGGATCTAATGAACAAGCATAAAAAAGTAATGCAGTTCCTCTTCCTGTTGCATATCATCTGTTTTCTTCTTTTAAAAGTCCAATGCTTTTTCCTCCTTGACTAAGGACCAAAAATTTATAAAAGCAAAACTGATAAATGCTAATGGTAATATTTTTACTATATACTCAAGCACTGAAATGGAAACATTACACCATGTTCAGTAAGTGCCTGTTTTAATTCACCTATTAATGAAGTGAAGAACAAATGTAAAAAACATGACAGTGTTCTCTTGTTATCAGACTTCATGCTATTCTACCTAAAGGCCATATGCTCCATTTACTGCCACTAACTTTACTTTGAGCAACTTTCCCACATAATAGAGAAGTAACTAGACTTTACTCAAAGGTAGGCTGAACAGAAATATATGTCAGAATTGGTTCCAATGGGATGAGAACAAAGTACAAGTTCACTTTGAACAAAGAGAGGAAGCAAAAAAGCCCACTGTACATACACATAGCAATAAAACTGCATGTCTTATTAACATGACTGTGGAATGTGATAGAAGTCTGTTACTAAAAAAATACATTTCAATCAGCATGGCTATTACAAATGTCTAACTTGTATAATATTGTATTGACTTACGAATGTACATGAAAATTCATGTTTAAGGTAAAAATAATTGCTAAGCAATGAGCTAACAGATCACCTTGAGACTGCAAAAGCTGTCAAAATATTTTTTTCTCGCACAAATTACTTGACTAGTGACGTTCTTCCCAGAGAATGTGCTAGGTTATAAGGTGTGCAGTTTGAAGTGTTTATATTGGTTCTAACCAGGTCTAAAACAAAGTGTAAAATAACCAAAGACATAGAAAATAGGAATGTTTCATCCAGTTTTCTCCCACATAAGATTTTTAAGTTCAGCACACTTCACATTATCCATCTACATGCCACTCCACCTGCTCCTCACAGGATGGTGTGTCTTGATACAACATTGGGGGGTAGAAGACTGTTCCCGCAGGTCTCTCTGAGCTGTGGAGCGCATGAGAGAGATCTTTCACTTAGAGAAACTGGAGGTGAAACCAATTTATAATGCAATCACACAACTTTTATAGGATGCTGAGGGGAAGGTGGTGGAACTTGGACAGGTTTGGGTAAGGGCTCAAGTAGAAGGGAGTGACTTGGGTACTCAGCTAGCCAACAGGGGAAATGGAAAATCAAACCCAATAGGTACCAAGGGTTGGGGATAGATGGGCGAAATAACCAATGGGCTTAGGACAGAGGCAGAAACCAACTGAAGGGGCAGGTGTGCCACCTGCAGCTACATAGGCAACTCAACGCAAAGCAATTCTGAAACAGGGCTGCTCTGGCTCAACCCAGCAGGGGTAGCTCCATCAGGACCCAGCTACTGCTGCCACAGCAGTGGCTCCGTTGGCAGCACAGGGGGTGGAATGCTCCCCATGCCTCAGCGGCGTGATGATTCATCAGGGACAAAGCCTCAGGAGGAATACACTGCAGACAATAAAACCTTTTGAACTAGAACCCATACAGTGAAATGCATAACTTTCAAAATCCCATCACCAGAGTCTTTCATATATGCAGTTAGTACAGTCCGGGCTGCTTTCCAGCACCATTCTCCGTGTGGGTCTGCATCAGAACTTCTTCTTTACATATTTTTTGGTCTGGTTTGTTTCCCACATTTCCCCATTGGTTCCAATTGGAAAACACTTTGAAAGCAACTCTGCCCTGGGAATACGTTTTTTGTATGAAGCTAGGAATTTATTGTTAGTCAAAGCAAAATCTTAATATGATCAAAATTTGGAAAATATCTATCTTTAATCCTGTCCAAATTACATCAGTCCACATAGAGACAAACTTCATTGTTAATAATATGCTTGTAAACTGTTATTCATGTGACCATACTCAGAGCTACCCTTTGACCATGGTGTTGTACTTGCACTTTCAATATCCCTCTGCTGAATGGCGCCAGATTTCTTCAAGCAGAAAGACAATGGGGTGTCAAAGTGTGTTAGCATCTCAAGCCCTGTGCTGAGTGGGCTGTGGTGTTCCAGGTGGGAGTGAGGACATTCCTTTCTCCTTATGCTCAGCATTATTTTTTTCCCATTGTTCTCTTAATTGCTTGACTCTTACTGAATTCCAGCCCATCTGGATGCTGCACCACAGCATTCCACAGTCCTGGGAGTCACCACAGGCTTTGAATGTGTGTGAAATCAGCACCTCCATGTGACTGTGTTGGGCCAATGGCAGGGACATTGACAGGCTCCACTTACTCAGAGAGAGACATGCTGGGAGACCCCAGTTGTCCCCGCATGTGGCTGTCCCACAGTGACTATCTGGTTTGCCCAGATTTATCCATTTGCAGCTCAGGTCAAGAGATGCTCATGTGGCCATCAGGCCATTGTTAACACAATCTAACACCAGCTCAGTCCCAGGCAAGACCTCCCTAGCACTGAACACTGTCCAGTTAGACATCTGTTGACATAATGTGGCAAAAATCCTCTTCACTGGGCTATATTTGACTACAAAGCATTATGTAGGGAAGCAAAAATCACTCTTCTGAGTAATGGATAGCTAAAAGGGAATAACTAGAAACACTCTCTGGCTGCCACTGTTCAGATCTGGGAAGAAAAAATCGAGCCTCAAACTATCTTTCAGATGTCTGCAATGTCTGCCTTGCAGTCAATTCCTTTTTCCCCAAGAGCAGAAATCTTTCTTTAGAATCAAAATGTCTACATTGGCATAAACAGACAGAGCAAGCAGTAAATTATTTTCAAAGTGGAGCTGAATAACATAGGCATTTATGCATTATGCCTCTTAAGAACCTTGTTTCTCATCACAGGAGTGCTGCAGACCTATGTGGTGCTGTAGACATGCTGTTTGACACAGAAAGACAAAATATCACAGACAGTTCTTGTCACTTCGTTGCCACAGCTGTACAAATGGACTCAGTGACAGCATGCACAGCTGTGATTCTTATTGATAGCTTAATGCCTAATATATGTTTGAAAGAGATTTGTTTTACTCCATGTGTGGTTTGATCAGACTATTAGATCTATAGGGTAGCACCTAGAATTTGTGTGATTTTTATTTCTGTACATGAGAGAAACAGTCCACTCAGAACTTCAGTGAAGAGATATAGTCAAAATAAAAATCTTCTGTAAACTCCTAATGATTCTTGTGAACTCTAGGTCACCCTCATGGACCTTCTGTGGGTTTAAAATGCTTTTTCTTTCACTGTTCCTATAATTTGTTTAAAGAAAACTGTCAATGAATGGGAAAAAATGTACATTTGGACCTTACAAGACACTTACAATCTCAATCATTGACTTAAGCAAAATTTATGGATATACTTTGTGATGAAAACTCCTATGAGCCACCATGTTACTTTATAGGTTGGAACCATTTTTAAGACATGATACTCACACTATCAATGACTAGTGATCAACTACAATTTAAGAGCTTTTAAATCTACTGACATTTTAGCTCTTATATGATTAACTGTAAGTTTGCAAGAGAAATTGTTTATGAAATCTTATTGGGAAGAAGTTAACAACTACTACATATATATATATATATTTCTTATTAAAATGATCCTTTTACTTTTTTATATTTTTTTTCAATTAATACATAATAAAACAAGATTGAGGATTCTGTAGACTGGAGGGATTTTTATATGAATAATTGAGAAGAAAATACAAGTTGACCCATAGAATCTTTGATTTTTAGTTCTATATGGGTGAAAGATCTGCTCTGGTAGAGTAAATCAACTTTTTCCAATTAAATGCTTTAAAACTTTGCTAGTAGAAGGAAAGTAAAACAAATAGGGTTATTTTAATTTTTTGAGAACATTACTTTCATCTTGGATTTCTTCTTGTAGAAAGAGGATAAATGAAACCAGAAAAACAGACTTTTAAAAGTCTTTGATGTATTCTTTACACTGGTAGCACTAATCATTACATGCTTGTTTGATACTTTTTGGAACATATTTGGAACATACCTACTAAAATCAACAAATTGATGTAAAGGGATCATCCCATCAGACTGAATTAGATAGTGACATGATTAGTGCTATACTGATATATAATGTTGCATGAGGGACTGCCTTCACTGAGACTGCTCGTGTCTTGCCAATAGTTCATTTTCAACACACTCCACACAAAGACAGCCGGATGTCAGGGCTTTAAGGCCATGTTAATGTAGAATGAACTGAAGCAAGTGGCATGAGACAAAATATCTCCAGTCATTAGTATATCATAAGCAACATATTTATTCTTATGTATTTGTCTTGAAGATAATAAAGTCTCTGATTTTTCCAGAATAGATGTCTGAGCAGCCAGTCACTGCTCATCTATTCTGGCTTTTTACACTTTAGGTCTTCTGCAGACCACAGATCATGTTCAATAGAGCATTAGTTACCTTCAGGTGTGGTTTGATTACAAACTTAAACCAGACTTGAAGCCAGGGTAGCAAGAGTGTTTAAAAGACATTGCTGCCTGACATGCTTAACCACAGGCTTTTTCAAAAATGCATCCTACTCCCACTGCACTCAGTAGTCTTTTACCACTCCTTCTAGTGGGATTTGGTGTACACAGACAGAAGGGTGCTTTTTACATTTTAAGGTTCATTCTACAAATAGATAACTGAAAAAGATGTTCTGTCAGGTATGGAAAAAGGCAAGGGAAAGAACAAGTGTGATTGCTGTCACACAGGACGTACAAACACAGTTTTGCTACATTACTGGTTTTCTCTGCTGATGGTTCATGATGAGATTAAAAAGGTTATGATTTATTAAACAGAACTAATGACCATTATTACCTTTTTAATAAATGTCAATCAGATATACCCCATAGAAAATAGAACAAAAGCAGCTGAACAAATGTTTGTACTATATTAAATTTACAGCCTCATTTGCAAGGGTAAACAAGGGTAGATTGTGGCAGATTCTTGGGGTTTTTTGTGTTTTTTCTCTTATGGAACTGAAAATCTGCTTATGGGAAACAGTACTAGGTGCATGATCTAGCTTTATGCAAAACCAGATTGTGTGGATTCTTCTGTCTTCCCAAGAAGTATTTCCAACTCAGACTATTCCATGATTCTGTGAACCCAGCAGTCTCTCATGACTACTGCATAGTTCTAGTTAAATATTACACACTACTTTCTCAGTGTCTATGCAGCAAAATAGCTTCAGTCCACTACTTTTTTATATGAAGTTGAATTGTAATGGCCAATTTACAAACTACAGGACTATAATTCTAAAAAAGCTTCCACTTAATACTCTGCAGAGTGGTACTTCTCTGTTAGTATAAAGAACACACTACCTTTTTGCTATGATTTCTAGTACTAGTAATTAAATTGTTTTGTGCCCTCAGAAAACAATGTTTCCTTTAAAAGGTTTGCAAATTTCTTTCTCCACATAAAAGTTGTTGTGCTATTTAAAATATTTTTAATGAAATCACATCTATCATAATGGAATACACTTTAAAACTGATTTCAGTAAGCCAGAAAATTATTATGATGATCTAAATCTCCAGTTACTTTACCCTTAAGTCTTTCATCAATGTATTTTTACCAACTGCCATAAAAATACATCATTGGAAAAGCAAGTAAGGAAATTATAGCTATAATTCTTGGGATCTGGCAGGTTCTTGAAATCAGCCATTTCAGTTGGTAACTTAATGTTTTATGGATTATTGGAAGCAGTCTATTTATTCCCAAATTTCCAATCATATACTAAATAACAATAAAGGGAATAATGTGAAATATTTGAATTAATCAGAACAGAATATATACTTTAATTATAATAAGGAAGTATTTGCTTAAGTGAATTATACTGATAAATAAATTAACAATGCCAAAAAGTGGTAACCTTTTATATAGAAAAAGTCAAAACTATGAAAAAGAAAGTCTTCAGCCTCATAAAAGCTGAACACCTGAAGATCTGTACATGGATTTAATTGTTGTAATGCTGTTTTCTGAAAAAAGTTGTAGTCTACATAGAGCTGGCATCTGTAACAAGATAAACTACATAGCTTATTTAATCATTATTTAAAACCTCAGCTATTTCTGCCAACAAAAGAATATAAACTAGAAAAAAAGCATTAAACTCAGTGTTATTCTTGGAACAAAGGGAAAAATGCCAAACTGAAATATACACTATCTGTAAATACAAAAGGTGACATAATTCTGCAAGAAAACACATGGGAAATCTGCCCTTTAACTCAACAAAAAATGTCATGATATTTGCAGGTTGGAGAAAATAACCCCTTTGACGAGAGCTCTTTGACACATTGCTAAAACATGCAGTTTTAATGTTGCTTGCAGTGCCATTTAGGTCTCAAGTCATTATTCAACTACTGACTGTGCAAGCTAAAGCACTGGCTTTCTGGGAACAATGATTCCATGATGACAATGATGGCACAAACAGCACAATCACACTTACTTTCAGACCAGTAGTTTCCTGGTACTAGCCTTTAAAGGATTTGTGTGTCTTCCAAAATCTTCAGTGCAGATCTTTTATCCTGATGTTTCATAAAATAAATCTTTAGGAAAAATTTGTTTGGCCTGAAATAACAGGTGTTTATGAGAAAATTTTTGGTGTCTGGAGAAGACATACCTCTACTGTGATAAAAACAGATAGTTTATAACTCCTCTTACAGTTAAAACCACAGATGGAATGCACCAATAGATAGTTCTTCTACACCTATGTCAAATTGTCCTCCTCTACCCTATTTCAACCCAAAGTTATTTACATTTGGGCGGATACAATTGTCTTATACTTAGACTGCTCTTATATAATGCAAAATATCATTGGATTTGAATTGTCTGAAAAGGACTTATTTTCAAGAATTGCAAAATACTTGGGCTATTCATACGTGTAAGAAGTATAGAAGTATAAGAATATATGAAGCAACAAGAAAAATACCCAAACCTATAATGTCTTGCTCTGGGGACAGAATTCTATTTGTACCACTCCTGAAATCTATTTATTCTTTTATTTTTTTTCAAAGAATGCCACATCTATAGGGTCCATGACCTCTCGCTGCATTTGCTCACTGCCTTCACTGTCAGAAAAAGTTCTCCCATCTCAACATTTTTCCATTACATCCTTTTGTAGTCACCAAGAATATGTAGAGTATTCCCCATTTTAAGAAACTTGAACACCATATTATCTCCTTTTCTCTCTCTCTCTCTCACACACACATATATATATATGAATCATTCTATCTTTCCTCATGAACCTCATTTTTCCTACCTTTGGGCATTCTTAATGTCCATTAGGATATTTTTAATTGGTTTACATCTTTCTTACAGGAGTGTTCAGAATTACACAGATTTCTTTTCCTGGAATCTTACAGCTCTTTAGCATCACTTAAGCACTACTCATAATTTTTTGGCATTTACTTCTGCTTGCACAATCTGTGCAACAGTGGAATCACAACATTGATTTCTGCTTCATTTCATGATCTATTTCAGAACTTTTCTGCAGATGGAGTTATACAGTAAATTATTTCTCTGCATTTGTGTGACTAACTAAATATGCTACCATGCAAACATGTTTACTGACTAACATATTTCTCACCTTTGGGGCACTTATTGAGGATTGTATAAAATCTTGGCATATTTTATGTGCTTTCCTATACCTGTAGGCATTCTCAGTTTTTTTGTTTGATGCAAATTTTAATTGGCACACTTATGTGATGTCCTGTAGTGTGTCTGAATGCTGAACAGGACCAGATCCAAGAGAGTCACTTCGAGAACTCTATTCAACTTAGAGAACTCTGAAGCTGTGAAATTATAATTCTTCAGTCCCATAGATGAGAACAGGAAGATCTTAAAAAGAGAATACACACTTATCACCTCTGTAATCTGCCTCACACCATCTAAAATCTGACATGAGTGAGGGCAATTTATATTAGGACATGCTTTGTTCCCAAAGAGACATTGCAAATTGCAGGATTTAGCAAGACTACATTGTATCTACCTACAGGCTTCACTGAAATGCCAGATACGGTTAATACAGTGTGTCATAAACATACTGAATGTTATTCTCCTTCAAACACATAAGTCATAAATCATTCCTCTGTCATTGCACATTCTTACTGCCTACAAGCTCCAAAAGCAAAACTCTGTACATGTCAAATCTGTTTTTTGGTTGGCAGTCAGGGAACAGGAACTGCAGTGCATGAGTCTAGCTGAAGTCACATTAGATCATGGTGTCATACCCACAGGAGTAGCAGAGACATGGTCTGACCGCTTGAAAAGGAGAGCGTATGACTCGGGTTTAGTGGCCTGGAATAAGGTGTCAGAGAGACATCCATTCCAGGAAAAGTATTACTTGAGTGTGCAGCAGGTGTAAAATTATTTTGAATCAAAATGACGGTGTTCTGCTTTTCCTGATTCCCATGTATGGCAGTTCTGCTCTGGTAATGTTAAGAATGATATAATAAAATAAAGAGATGTAGGAACAACTGTGGGGTACAAAAGAAAAAACATCCATCTAGCAGTTATCAGTGGAAAAGATGGAGATGAAAGGAGAAGAGGTTGGCTCTAAACAGGCACTTGCTAGATGCAAGAAATGCAACCAAGGGTCAGATATTTCTATGCAGGATAAAAAAAAAAAAGGAGGGCAACAAGAGTGAGTATTGTAAGTACTTTAGTCCTAACAGGGAATATTAATTTAGAAATGCTGAATATTGCAGAGACACAGTCCTACTATCACAATTTTTCTGAAGTAACCATACTTTTATTGACATTATTAAAAGCCAAAATATTTTAATTTTGAGACTATGTACAATCTTCACTGCAACAATTTATCCAAATTAAGAAATGCAAATTCAGGAGCGCCCTGACAATTCCAGGTAGAGTGAGACACTGAAAGACAGAAGCAGCTCCTGAATATATACAAAGGAATCCCAAGGTGTTTTGCTGTCTGATTATTACTTTCTCCTTATTAACACATGTCTTGACTGGAGCAAAGCAATATATGCAGCAATTTTCATGGGAGTGGAGGAGCAGTTGTAAACCATCAATTTCATCATCTAGAGATTATCAGTAGATTAAATGCATGTACATATATTTCTACTGACTAGAAATTCAAGGAGTCAATTTAATAACAGCTCCTAACTGAGAATTCAGTAGTAACCAATATTAGTCTAATGAAAAAACAGCATGCTACCTTTAATGATCAGAAGGGTTCAAAAACTCAGACCTCATTTGAAGTCCCAGCATGAGCCTGAGACAGGTTTGATACAGCCTCGCTGAAAACAGTGCTGCAGTTCTGCTTAAGTGGTACCAACAGTTTATGAACCCTGTTTTGTTCCTCTGGAGGTAATACTGTGCCTTCATATCTCCTTTTAAGAATATTCAACCTTTTGAGCTCAGTGGACTTCATATCTTCTACGCTTATTTAAAAAATACCAGGTTGAAAGCAACTTGATGTCTTCTGCTGTTCTCCCCATCAACTGCTCAAAATGGGTGTTGTGCTTTAGGAATGATACTCACCAGTTTAATGGTCCCACTGAAACTCTCCAAATCACATTGCCACTGACTCCCTCCCCTCCATCCCTCTCCAGGCTAGAGAGGAGAATTGCAGGCACAAAAGGTCAAGATCACAGGTAGAGATAAGAATGACTTACTGGAGTTGAGATCAGAAAACTAACAGAAAGAGCAACAATATTCATAACTAAAATGTGTACAAGAGAGACAATTGATTCACGTAAAAGATGCTCAGAATCGGCATTACCCAATTGCTGCCTTCACCACACTTGCTCTACTAAAAGAAGCCCCTGCTTCCTGGCAGAGTCTCTTCTCCTGCCCCTCCCCCCCCCAGCAATGACATAAGGTGGTATAAAATAACCTCTGGGCCCTGGTGATGCTCCCTCCCGGATAATGCAATAATTAACTCTGTCCCAGACAACAAACTCAAACTTTTGAGGAACAAATTCAAAATTGACATATATAATATTGCATGCCTGCTATTCTAACTTGATTAAAAATAAATAGCAGACTACTGTCCCTGAGAAGCTACATAATTTCTAAGATTAAGATTTATACTAAGTTCATTTTTAACATCAAATTTTCCCAACTGAGATACAGAGTAATTTTAACTACATTTCCATAGCTTCTCAAAATAATAATAAAGAGTTGTATTTCCATTATTAATTAATCCAATTGGGTTTTATGCTATCCAGAGTGATTTTTTCTCTCACCTTATTTTTAAAACATATACTTGTATAAACTAAGCACAGGTAACTTGTGATCTTCTTACCCACCACCTCTCTCATTGCTTTTTCAAGGCTAATTTTTGGCCTGCACTACCTTTTTTGATAAAAGAAGTCAATAGAAGGAAAGGAAGAAATGAGTATCTGCCTAAGCAATACAGAACTCAGTAAATGAAAGAGGAAAAAAAAGAGAGCCAAGCAACAAGTGAGAAAAGAGTGAAAGTAGACATCTCATTGAAAAGATGAACTTAGCTGTCTAGAAGGGTCAAATCCTGATACAAAGCTGTGTGCAGAAACTTTATAGAAAATTTCCTATTTTACTAACTTTTTGTTAATTTACCCTCTTAAAAGAACAAACTTCATATTTTCTGATTTGTTGGTAGAGGAGGAAGAAAGAAAAGATATCAGAGTAGTTAATAAAATTCTCAGATTTTCATGTGTAAACCCAAGGAAGTTCACTTCAAATACCTAATAGTGAATTTACCATGCTTCTGTGTTAAGACAAAGTACTGAAAATTTTAGGAAAGTAGGTAGGGATAAAGGTAAAACTACACAAACTTCTCAGAAAGAAGGTTAATATATTCCAAATCTTCCAAAACACTAAAATCAGTCTGATTTTCTCTTGCCAGCTAAATGGCAGAACTGCTCAACCATTTGTAATTGAACTGTCAGCATCAGTGAACTGATCATCTTTTAAAAAGGTATGCAATGTGCCAAGAAAACTTTTTCCAAGGTATGAGATTCAGAAAAGACAGTTTGAAGAATGTTTCATCTATGCCAAAATAAAGAATAGAAGCTCCACCCATGTGAAACACTCTTCAATATGCAGTTAGTGACCCAAAAAGTCAATAGACTTGAATTTCTATTTGTATTTTTTTCTTTTGCAACTTTAATGACACAAAAATTAAATTAGTTCATTAGAATAATACTTTAGGAGTTCATACCAATCTCTGCCTGAGAGACAGAGCCTATCTTATTTGCATGCCTAAAAAGGTCTTGCTCTGTAGCATGGTAGTATAGTACTATCCCAACCCTCAGTCACACTGAGTAGCAGTCAACTACAATGCAGTGAACTTAATTCCAGTCAAAAGTTCGCTTGTGCTGCCCCTTTCATTTTCCTCTTCCTTCTGTCACTCCGTAGGGGTTTAGAAATATGCTAGGGCAAAAGCCAGTAGGCATGTTTTCTTCCTTTTGTATACCTCTTTCACAATAAAAAAAAAACTCTGGTGTGCAAAAAAAAAAAAAAAAAAAAAAAAAAAAAAATCTCTGTCCTCCTTTAAACTGTCCATACCTGAAAGTTCCTTGATCCCTCTTGGGCAATGTTACTACATTCCTTTCACCTCTCTCCTGCCTGCAGGTTCCTTAAAAAGAAAAGAGCAGTGGAGCCAGGTTACCAGTCAGGTTACCGCTGTCTTATTGAACAGCAAGAAAAAAACAATCAATCTATTCCAATAGGAAATGTATCTCTTTAGACTGTTGTCTTGAACTGTCTATAGAAATTACATGGGAAATGTTCAAATTCTGCAACTTCTTTTTGATGACTTTTTGAAAGCTTTTTGTACTTTTACATCTAAATGTTTTTCTATATCCCACAGCCTTTCTGCTGTGTGATGTACTCAAGCTGCCTTTAAACCAGCTCTTCAGAAGGGTAAATGATGAGCAGCATGTAGTACTAACATTTTGTGAAACACCTCCTTATAAAAACTCCTTCTTTTCTAAAATGCATGTGTGTGTTTAGACTGTTTTGAAACCCACAGAGAGCAGGGGAAACTGGTTACTCCATGTGATCCAGATTTAGAGAAGTTTTAGACACAATTGCACTTTGCAGAAAGATAAAGTCCTATGAAGAACAGCAAACCTCAGTTCACTAGTGTCTAGTCTTATCTAGAAACTGCAATTTATATTGCTCACAAAATAATCAGTAACTTTGCTTTTGGAATCTATTGTTTGCTATTTTGGCTGCTGCCACTTTTGAGAAACCACTGCTTAACACATTGTTAAAGGAAGACTTTGAATCTCTAGAGGATGAAGTGCCAGTCACATATCAAAGAGAATCAACAAACCCTTAATTTTGTACAGGAGCCCAACAGACACTTTGAGCCTGCACTGCAAGCCTACACTGTAGATACAGCATTTTTTGTAAGTGCCTCAGCTTTTCTGTTCGGTGTACCCATTACAAATATCTCATATTTAGTGTACCTGCTTAGACCAACCATGCTATCCTATCCATGCAGAAAATAATGTTTTTGTCTCCAAAAGTCAAACATTGGACCTGAAAAAAGAATTTTGTGCCTGAACACTAATATATTCTATTGAATATTTTATCTAAAACAAATAGTGACTTAAATTTATAAGCTTTGGTGCTAACTCTCTTAGGAAAAAATACAGATAATAGAGGATGAAGTTATGAAAGTGTTCAACTTAATTTCTAACCTGCCTACACATGATTCCTAAAGTCCTGGCTACAAAATTTTCATAAAGGTTCACTGGATTGTTTCATCCTAATTAGCATCCAGGAATTTCTTGGCTTCTCTCCTATACAATTGTCCTGCTAAACTGTGCGAGGCAGAAAGTAAAGGATCTCCACCTGCTTGGATGAAAAATTTTCTCAAATCTCGAATAATCTCAAATTGATAAACTCAGAAGAAATACCAACGTCTAAGCAGAGACAACTTTAACAGCTGAATAAAAAACTCACACATTAGACCCAAAATCTTACTATGCCCAAACAGAAAACATAACTTACATTGAGCCAAGAGTTTAGTATTTGACCAATTAAGTTCTTCACTGACTAATTAAAATGCAAAGATTAGTTATCATTTACCCTGTGCCAATTATTGTGGTGCAGCCTAAATTAATTAATTATTTTTTTTTAAATAGTGAAAACCCACGGTCAATTAGTAATGTAGTTACATTGTCATACATAAATCTACTTGTATCCACCCCTTTTATTATACCCACTTTTCCAATGCCTCCCTGGGCTCCCAGGCTGAACTTGTTTCCTGCAGAAGGGGCGACAGTGAAATAACAGCTTTCAGAGTTCTCTAAGATGAGTATGATACCAATGAAGTGGAGAGACTTCTTTCATCAGTCTTGGGTCCACTATTGGTATTACTTTTTTATGGTTTTAAAGAGCCTGTTCAAGCACTCTTCCTTTCTTATTGACCCACATGTTAGTTACACAATGACTGCTTAATATTGTTAGACCTTTTTCATATATGGTAAACAACATGTTACAGAGCAGATATTAACCTGTAGCAATGTCCTTGAAGAATTAGAGCTAAGCTGGCTTCTTTTGAACACTAGGCATTTTTACAGTTATATCTTTTTCACTTGTAACTTATATTTTCCAGTTATAACATTTATATGACAGATTTTTCAAATTCAGCAATTCTGAATGAAGGAAAAGAGTGAAGATTCCTGTTCTGTTTGCTTCCCAGAACTGGGCTTTATTGCCATAATGGAACATCTCTATTTAAGTTTTACAATGAAATTACTGACATTGATAACCTTGATATAAAAACAGAAGTGAAACTACACTTTTAGAGTTTAATATCACTCTCTTCCCTTTTTAAAATAAGTTTTAAAATAACTTAATCATATACCTCATTTTCAGAATGAATATTTTATTTCTTTGATAATAGTTCCTTGATTTTGTCCTCTTCTCTGGGGAAATTAGGTATTTTATAATCTGTAAGAGCAGTGTTCCAACTGTAAGTATTAAAAAGTAATAGCATAGTAGTAAATTCTGATATGATATTAAAACAAACATCAGTTTCTACTACAGGTAATTACACAACTTTAAAATTACTGTATTTCAACAATGGTCTAAAATTATTTTGGGAACAATGCTACTTACTGTAATGATGAATTACCATTCAATAACTTCACTAAACTATAAGACTATAATCCAATGATAAAACTAAACCATATATTTTCTTATTCACATGTAAGATGGAAAAAGATTTTTGCTCAAAATGATAAGGTACCTTAAAAATATACACATGATTTAATTTTGATTACAGAGAAGCTGTAACTTAAAATCAACTTAATTTGACAAATATATCAATCTTGAAAAGCTATAGAGATTGCCTATTCCTATATGCCTGGGTTATCTCTATTTTAAGATGTAGGACAGCACATTAAGAATAGATTAATTTAAATAATTGTAAAACCCATACAGCTTCACACTAATTTCCAAAGAAAAATGACAAAAAATGTGTTTATTATATAGTACCTCTTCCTATAAGAACAGGTAAATGTCACTTCCTATCACATTTCATTGTCAAAAGTGTTTTTAAACCAGAAAAATTTCTTAAATACTAAACTTTTTTTTTTCTTCTGACTTTCTATTCACAAATGAACAGTACAGATTTAATATTTTATATACAGAGTACACTTTCCACTCTAGTAAGGCGGGAAACATAATTATGAAGACATATTTTAATATTTAATTTTAGCTGAAAGTAAACATAAGAATGTAATGAAGTTACCTGGAAAAAAGTCATGCCACATCACCCTCTTTATTGACTAGAAGACACATTGCATTGCCTTGCCACACAGAAACTGCATCGGTTTCTGTGTCTATCCTTCTTAATTCAGACCAGCCCAACAAAAACTCAACGGAAGTAATCCAGAACATCAAGAAGGTGTAAACCTCCAAAGAATGCAATGTGCAAACCTGTTGGCTATATCCCTCAGAAACTAAACTAGTGGCTTGTCAGACACTGAATGCTGAGCTCTTTCTAAATTTAGGATATACTCTCACTTTTCCTTCTGCTGGTATGAAACACATTTTATGAATTCAGGATAGTTTAGAAGGTGCACTCCAACAACTGGCACACATCCTTCATCAGTCCTCAAAATGAATTGTTGCTACAAATTAGTCTGATTCTTTCCTTACCTGGAAGTTTTGACCAGAAGTTCTTTGAAATGAACTGACTTTGATGTGGAAGAGGTTTCAGCATTTATGGATCCGGAGTGATGGGATCTGTTTCCGATGGGAGGTAGGGGATTGTTGTTGCATCTAACCTGTTTAGGTGTGTATTATATTGTAGTCTACTTTTAATTTTCTCTTTTCTGTATAAAAATATAAACCCGTTTTAAGTTTTCCAGTACTTATTTTCTCCCTTGTCTTGGTGGGGCAAGGGAGACTCTGACTCTCTGTATTGGGTACTTGGCATTTTGCCAGCTCAACCTAACACTTCAATTTTGCCTGGAACTTCTGTAATGTCAAGCAAAAAATAACAGAAAACAATTATACACTTAAGAAAAGGAATAGATGACATAAAAAAATTATATTTACATATATATGTATATATATAAACAGAATTCTTGCTAAGAATATTTTCAGCAAAAAAATATTAATAATGTATAATCTCACCTAACTCTTAAATATGAAAGGTTTTCTCTCCTAAAACAAAGAAGATAGAGATAAGACCTTCTCTCCAACTACCATACCATCTCAGGATGAAAAGAGGAAAATAAGTCTTTCTTAAGTCTTTTACCACCAGTTAAAATTTAAGCACAAATTATTTGCTTTATTTCTTAGAAAGGATAATACAATAATACCAATGGATCAGAACATCATCAGATATATGTCCTTAACTTATCCTATACCTCATCAACTTGAACTTATTTTCTTTTGGTATTTAAACTAAAAATTAATGAATACGAAATATCATTGCTCAGGACTCGCAGATCTTTACAGACACTCCACTTCTCACTTTCTGGTAAGATGTACCAAGGGTGCACATGTGCCAAGACACCATGTAGTTGAGTGTCTTCCTAAAGAATTACTGGAACAGAGCTGGGATTTCTCTGAATCATTGGCTGCACATAAAATTTCGGAGGGAATTCAAACATGGGTATTTTTGAATACAGTTATGGATGAATAGAAAGCCTTCATTCCTACCAGAATTACAGGGTTTGCAACTACAGACTAAAACTACTATAATGAAACTTCTTGAAAAGTAACAATATGTTTTTGTAAACATAATATTAGTATGCTTGCCAACCGGCACTACTTTTCTCATAATGAAAATCAAAGGCTTCTGTACCTTTTAACTTCTTTTGAGGAAAAAAATAAACTACATTTTAATTGTACATAAGGTATATATACAAGACTGGGAGTCTTTGCGAGATCTGTGAATACCATCATAATGCAAATAATTCTCTGGTTTTGATCAACAATTTTCAAAGCTTAAATTATGGTCAGATAATATCACAGTAACACACTATGAAACAAGAAGGACAAAATGACACAAAGAAATTCAGGGAAAAAAAAAGAATAGGAAAGAATGTATTAATTATTATAGTACTTCTAAAATAGTGCTTCCTTTTAGAAACTAAAGAATAAAGGAAACATTTCAGTTTGGGGGTTTTTCTCCTCTTTGCTCTTTCACCAATGGTAATGTAAATAATTTAGATCTTAGAGTATTATTATTTAGCTGCACTAGAGGTTTATTGAAGGGTTATGTGGCACTATAGAAAACATCCCTGAAGCCCCAATCCCTTGGAACAACATGTCAAAAAAGGAAATCTTAAGAATCTTTATCTCTTTTTTTTTTTTTGCTTAAGAATAAGACCACAGAGGCATTAGATTTTGACCATTTTAATGCATAGCACATGTTTTGTAGATGGGCGTTTCACATTCTGAGGATAAGAATTTCCAAGAAGAGATTTTAATGGCAAAGAATACAATATTAAAAATGTTTTAGACAATTTTTTTCTTGCGGACTGACAGGTCCTTTAGAGTTCTGCTAAAGAAAAACTTATACACGAGGACATTATGGGGTTTTTTTAAGTCATATTCTATGTTGCTGTTGGTTGTATATGCAATTTAAAGGCAGTTACACTCATAATTTCTATACTGGAATGAATGGAGAAAAAATATTTTTAATGGTATTAATTATATATCCGTTATTTTTACAGAATGTTTCTACATTGAGAAAACTGCATAAGCGATATAACTAATTTTACCCTCAATATGATGAGCAACACCACTAAAAGAAGCTCTGCTTGGAAAACCATATCATGCTCAAGCATTTCGATAAGCCCAGCCCTAAAGTGCATCCTATATCATCATAATGATAAAGCTTCAGCCCTACAGGTACAAATATACCACTGTGAATGTGTCAGTTTTGCTTCAGAGACAGTTCTACCAAGCATTCTTGCTCTTTACCTCATATACAGTTCAGTTTCCCTTATCTAGCTCCAATAATAGCAAAATTTAAATTCACTTGAAGTGATTCTCCTTTATGCATATGGACATGTAGTTATAACACTGATTAATCACTGGTACTGTAAACAATATTTATCAGAACCACACATTACAAAATTGTGTGAAATATGTTCAACTTCACAGCTAAACATTAATTATTGTAATAGATTTTGAGACTTTGGTAGGTCATTTGGAGAAAAGTTATTAAATCTTTCCTAGCTTATCTTGGAGTTATCAAAAGAATGACATTAATTATTAACAAGATTTATGAAAGAAAATTGTGAAGAAGTGCAGGTAATGATTAATACTGCTGCTTAGATAGTAATCCTAATGTACTCAGCTGTAAGTTAACAATAAAACCCCCCAGCATTACAGTACCAAGTCAGCATGGTTTCCCATAAATGCTGGGCTACAAATACCCGTAGAGCAATGGAATAGAGAGAGAATCAAAGGTCAGACAGACATTCCTCCAGTTCCTGAATCAAATGTCATCTGTCTTACAGACTAAGGAAATGATGCATCAACGTCTTGCTTAACAGCTGAGGACTGTAGGACTTACAAGAAGACCAAAGACAAACTTCTGAAGGTGAATTATACCCAGAGTATTTTCAAGACAGAACAAAGGAAGTTTGTTAGATGTCTACTGAAACTGCTTATCTGAAGAAGTGAAGTAAGGCCTTGTCCTCATGAATTTTTAATGAAACAATGTATAAGAAATATTCTAGAAGCCAAGAGAAGGTGCTCTTCCTATAGACAGACAAGGCTATGTCTACATGAAGCACAAGTCCCAGACACATCCATCTGGGTTGGTTCAAGAACAGTGACAGATGTGAATGCTGTGACACATATCATAACGATAAGGCATGGTTGCAGAACCACAGCAGGTGCCATACAGGATAGTTATACTTGCTTCCTCTGGCACCACTGGCATCCTCACAAAGAAACCATCTGCATTCCAGAAATAGGTATTCCTGAAAATGCCCCTTTACAGTTGAAGTAATGCCTCAGCATATACTCCATTTTTATCACTTATGTCTATTCCAAACATTAAAGGGACCATACAAGGCCAATTAAAGATGTTACTTGAATGTAACCATGATTCTGATGCACTTCAGTCCATGTCAGTCCCTTTACTTGTCTAAATTTGTTAAAGAAACAGATTGGAAACCTGGTAAGTTCTAACGCATGGAAGCCAAGGTCCTCTCTTTTCATCCACAGATAAGTTTATCTCATTCAAAAGCACTTACCCTGTTTCACTAGAGATTTCAGTCTGGATGAGAAACGTTTGAACTCTATCCTACCCATTTCTACTGAAAGCTTCGTCTTAAATAAATAAGCAGGAAAGAGTAACTTACTTAGTTTCAACACAAAGGCCTCAAAAACTTCAATTAAAAGAAAAAAAATAAGAAAGGAAGAGACTGATTTTCCAAGTCTGGAAATTAAGATAGGAAATTCATAATAATTAACATTTGCATTGCTATAATAATTTAAATTGTATATCTAACCAAAGGAGATATAAAGAATAAGTCACAAATGAGTACAGATATTTTCAGCATCTTTGTATGGACCTGTTAGCAAATCTGCTAAACTTCACTGGAATTTCATTATAACATTTTTTGTAAAAAAAGAGTGAGCAATCTTGAAAGCATGAGTTTTAATATAATGAAACATAACTGAGTATTGAAATGCAGAGAAAGTAAAAATATTTTTTCTATTAAACCTTTTCTGCAACAAACAAACCCTTTCCTGAGTATAAAACATGTAGTCTAACAAGCAAAAAGGACAAGAGTCAGTAATTACTACATCTTTTACATATTTCTAGGCATTATTGAAAAGCAGATACAATCTTATGTTAATGGACAACATTAGAAGTCTCTACTTAGTTGAAGTAAATGAAACTATTTGAAAATAAACCTGATGTAATTGTCTTATTTAATGGAAGGTTTGCACTTGTTAAAAAATTACAGAACATAAAGCAGCCACTCACTGAGGAAAGAATCAGCCAAATGTTGTGTATTGTCTGTCACATTGAAAGACATAAGTGGATAAAGCTTTGAGCAATTTGATCTGAGCTCACAGCTGACCTGCCTTGAGTAGGAAGTTGGACACAGAAACTACTGGGGTCCATTCCAGCTTGAACTCTCCTTTGAAACTCTGATAATAAACTTTCGTTAAGTATCAGAACCAGTAGAAAAGAAGGAAGAGAATATTTTTGTTTTGCATTTCTGAATAAGTCTTTTAAAAATTCAGGATCCTAAGCAAAAATAAACAAGCAGACACACAAGGAAAGGAGATTGACTGAGCACTTAATAACTATTCCTAAAGTCACAGTGCATCTTGAGAAGTATGTGAGGAAATCAATTGCTTTACTTTATATTTATGAAAGTAAGTTTAAAATCTGCTAGAACAAATTGCTCCACATTGGAAGGCAAAAAAGCCTGCACTATTGCAACACACACGGTGCTCTAGCAGGCATTGTGCATGCCCCTGCGTAACATGCAGTGTTTGATGAAAAAGATTATGTGTTAAGTTTACTTAGCATAATGCATAGTGCACAAGTATTATATCACTTTCTCTAAACTTCAAATTCTAACGTCCAAGGTAATTCAGTAGTCAGATTTCTTAGCACAGACTAATCTCAAGCAAACACTGCAGGTTTCCAGCTGACATTTAGAATGTGCTCTTGACAAATGAGAAAGGAAAAAATTAAAGAAGAGGAAAGAAAAACCCCAACAATATATGACTGAGTTGGAAAGAAAAAATCCCCTCAATGTCATTTTTCCCATCTTAACCACATTGTTAATATTTATAAGGATCCACAAAAGAGTTTGGCTGTGTTTCTCTCTCAATGATTATTTTTAAATTCCAGACACTGAAAAAAAAATTTCTTCTGTATTTTGTGAGGCTTTTTCAATTAAAGTAAGAGTTCTGTAAATGTAGGGTTTAGACTTAGAAGTGGCTATAGTCCAAGAATATATTAAGTATTTTGTGACCCACAAAATAAATGAAAATAATATTATTGGTATGGGAATCACTTAGGGAAGGCAATTTATAGGAAATAGGAGAGACTTCAGGAAGTGAGAGATCTGGGGGTTGATTAAAATTATTACATCAACTTTATGGTACAATTTTTTATCTTTAATCTTTGTAATAACTTCACACTATCAGAAGGAAATTCTTCTACTATTACAAAACAGTGTTGCCTTTCCCATCCAAACCTATACTGCATAGGCTTCTTATGACATCAATGCAATGGCAAGGCATAAAAAATGAAAATTATGATTTATACGATAAGACTGCAATTGTCAATGCATGTTTCTTCCCTCAAACTCACTTTTCAGCAATATTTTGTCCTTATTTAGTCAAAGATATGTTCCAAATTTCAGTTGAATAGATCCAACACAAATTGTTATATTTAAGACAAAACCCCTTTTAATTCTCAACATAATTCTACTTAATCCCTGTACAAATTTTATTTTCTAGAAAGTAAACTCAATTATGCCTATGCACCATAGGCAAATTAATATAATTCCACTGATTCCTATGAGAATGTAATTGGTACCTCTGCATAGCAGATGTATCATAGGTTCTTCTCAGGTTTAGGATACAAATTCTGAAAATTTAAAAATTATGAATCATTTGTATAAAATCTAGTATGAAAATAGAACTAAAGGTTTACACTAAAAAGATATGCAATTTTTTTGATCATGTAAAATAGACAATGCAAGAGAAAAATAAAAGATGAAAAGAAGAAAGCAAAGCTTAGCTCATCAAAAGCATATTGCATGTAACACAGTTCCTGGAAAAGAAGTTTCAAGGCTAAGAAATTCAAGTGCATTTGAGTTTTGAATTTGGTATAAAATAATATCATTCTTTAGAATACCATTTTTTACAGGTTACTCACAAAAAATGCATTGTGAGGTTGAAATGTTCTACCCTTAATGAACAAATTTCCTGTGATGCAAGAGGTGGTGGTGATTTTTCAGATCCAGTAAGCAACATAAGATCTCAAAGAATTTCTCACAGTTCTAGTTTCCCATAACAGGCTTATAAAAAGCGTGGTGCCATGTAAGAGGAATAAGATATAAGCCAGGTCTTTTTATATCTTTACACACATTCAGTGCATAGTAAGAGGTGCAAGGTGCTATGACAGGACAGAAAAACGAGTTCTCACATTGTTCTTTTAGTTTTGATTGACTGTTAGGTTATTTCCTTTCTTCTGTAGTTCTTCAAAGAAACAAAAAGCTCCTGTTTCAGTTTGTGGGATTTTTTTTCTTTCTTTTTAGGTTTCCGATGCAAATTATGTGTTTGGGACTATTAAGAAAAATAAAGCTTTTCTTAAAATGGACTAAGGAATTTTGTTCCTTCAAAAGTGTAATGTAAATGCTTGGTTCATAGAGTAAGGAAATAGATGTCTTTCCTTAACAGTTGTCTTAGATAAGCAAGACAAATGCTAAATGTTCATACATGTTTTCCACAACACAGAGCAAAATCCACTCTATTTCATAGTAAATATATAGTAGCTCTACTCATATCAATGCTGCTGTACAGTCAAGTGAAAATACCTCCAATCTACCAAAAAAGCAAACAAAAAACCCCCAACCAACAGCAACAAAACAATAAGAAAAGAAACCAACCAACCAACAACAACAACAAAACCATCAAAAACCAAACTCTGAACACAAATTAAAACAATCCATTCAGGGTCAAAGATTGGATAAATAGTGACCTCTCTTCTTTTTAAGCTATCTGCAAAAAAAACCCCCAACACACACAGAAATCCTCTAAAGAGTGTCTTACTCCCCTTCTAAAATTTGCCATTAAGTCCTGACTCACAGCCTGACTACAACTCTACTAAAATGTTAAAACTGTTTCTTGAATTTTAACCAAAAGAAATGTTTTGTATTAATCTGATATGGAGACAACACAAGACTACCTGATATTTTGAAAATCTCAGTAATTGCTTAATTCTGCAATACAACCTAAATACAACACACCAGAGATATAGACATATTTCTCTTATCTTCAGATTCTGAAATTATGATAACACTACAGAAGAATGCACTAGAATACAAAGATCCAAAGTCTTTCATGCATAACTTAGAGGATTTATGAACAGCTGAAAAGATGTAGGAGAAAAAAGTAGGTGACTTCTAAAACTTCTCAGTTTTAGGTTTAGCTCAGCATCTTTAGATGTGCAATCTGAAGTAGAACAGCCTCACAGATGGTGTAACTGTGTCCCTCCAATGCGGCTCCTTAACGCACAACTGATTTCACACTGATATTGACTACCTACACACCTGGGTAAACAGCTGCTAACATATATTTAAAACATATTTTAGAGCTAGTACTTGACTTTAAAACTAAATGAACTTTTTTTCAGTGAGTCCTTAATCATGGAAAAAATGACATTTTCGATAAACCAAATATGATTTGAATTGATGAGTAGTTTTCACCAAAATTAATATGGTAACAATTTGAAGTGTTAGAATTTTTTTCTATTACATGTTTAGAAGTTTTTATCATTGGTAATAATTAAGAGTTAGATTTATGAAATCTAGAAAGAAACAGGAAAATAAAAGGTGCTTTTTCTTCCCTAAATGAAAATATCCAGTCCTGAAGGGCTGACTATGTATCTAATCAGTGCAACATAGAACATGGTCAAAGTAAAAAACTGGGAGCTAATTTCTGGCAGTTCTCCTAACCACCTGATGCAAGAGTTCCCTCCAGGCACAGGTACTCCAGGTTCTCACTCTCCCTGCAAAAAAGGAGTCTCAAAAAAGGTTCCCCTTTCCTGGAAACCGTGACACAAACTCAGAAGTATTGAATAAATCAATTTTTGTCCAGCCTCTTTTGAAAATCTGGAGATGCTCCTCTAGCCCTTTATATTTTTTAGCTGTATTTCAATTTAAAACCCTCAAAAAACAGAAGTTAAAACAAAAACACTAAAACTAAACTTACTATGAAAATTAACAAAAAATAACTAGGAGTAATTACAGTGTTTTATTCAGCTTCCGATATATTTTATGTCAAAAACCAAAATTACAATTGTTATATTTATATATAATTTTTCATCTTTATTAATCTTTGCTTATCATGCAATGTCTTAAAGGTCTATTTGCCATTATTGTGGACCTACAGACTGTCACAGTGAGAGCTGAGACTGAATAACATGAATGACTGCCAGGAAACTCTCACCCTGAGCCAGTAGTCCAGAAGGTCAGTATACATGATGTCTAAAATTTTAGGCTTCTCTTAAGCCAAGAACCACTACTCGTTGTTGATCGTCACTCTTGAAGGACTGGAGTCATTGGTTCACTGGCCTATAACCTGTCTATAAACTGTCCCTTAGACAGGAGTGACAAAAAGAAGCACCTCAGTTGTAATTCCACCTTTAAATTTCTAAATTAATTAAAATTTATGATTAGAAAGTTTGGAGTTTGATTAATCACTTTCCTATTTAATACATCTACTTTTTTAAAGTTGGCAACAATACTAATTCCTTCTGAAGTTCAGAAATTTTCTCTTTGATAAGTCTAGAATTAGAAAATGAAAATAGTAAAATGAAAATAATAAACAGAAGACAATATGAAAAAAGAGGGACAGAAGAATAATCTAACAACACTGGTCACTTATTTTTAAAAATGTGAAAATCTGGGAGGAGTTATTCGAAGATATTTGTCTGGTATCACAGAGGCCTTACTTTACATATTGCAGAACAGCTCTTTTGGCCAGGGAAAAGGCTTAGTCAGGCTATCTTCTGAAAGGAACTCTACAACCCACAACCATTTAACATGATCAGAAATTTTCCTTGTACTACCAAAATCTACTTGGCCATTAATATTACCCTTGAGACTGTAACTAATGCTACCCCAGATGAAAAAGTATTCATGAGATATCTGAGATAACTGAGGGTTACTTAGCAAAGTAGTGTGCAAGAAAAAGAAATTTAAAGACCTGTTACTTGGCACATTGTAGTGATTGTGGGTTGCCATCATTCAAGCAGTCTCCAAACACAACAAAGCAGTTTGAGTTACAAGAGTAAGAGCACTGAATTTTTAAACATTAATAGATTTACAGAGTTGATATGGTCTAACATAGACATATTTCCCAACAGTATATAGAAGCTTCTATCATGACCTACTTTTTCACCTGAGTTAATAGAATGGGCTTTACTGGGAGATACCCTTTAGGCAAAGGGATGAAGAAATTCATCATCCTTTAAGCAAACTCTGCGCTCTTTCTCTCCTATTACTTGAACTGCAATCAATAGACTACATCAAGACTGACTACAGAAAGTAAGATTTCTTGTGCACTGTAGGAACTGCATACTGATGATCGTCACTGATGTCAGTAAGTAAATTAATAAGCTCTTTTGCTCTACTGTGGTGATATGTGAATTCATGTACTATAAAAAACATAGCAATAAGGTATTCCAGTGAACCTTCTCAGGCTGGTTACTCCTCTCGGGGCTTCAGCTGATAAAAGAGCTCCCATTATATGTTCACTGAACATTGTAAGCCTTGAAATATAGTACCACAATGCACTCATTTTCTAATGCCCAGCATTATTCCAGAACATTTTATTGATTATTACTGGTTCTTGGCACACAGTTCCACATGTTAGTGATTATTTCAATCTCCTGATTAATTCATTCTAAGGTTTGTTTCCCTTTTCATTTAACATTACTAATTAGTGGGGAAAGCAAAACTTTGCAGTCCCCCAGTATACTCTCCCAGCTATGACATACACTTGGCAGCTGCCATTATCTTATTACTGCACTTTAGTCAACCATTCATTGAATATCAGATAAAACATTTTAACTGCTCTAATTACAAGCTATTTTTCCTTTCTGGTGTCTCGTGCACTATTTCTCAGTTATTGACAGCAGCATTTATTCATTTTCATATCCTATATCACAATCTGCTTTTGCTATGGGCTGCAGCCATCTTTACAAAATCTCAGAACTTCTGGTAGCAAATCAAACATTTCAACAGAAATACTGGACAAACTTCTATATAGGAATTAAGTTTCCACGCAGGGCTTAGGTAGACTCGAGGTCCTTAAATTATTTTCTTCAGTACCAAAAACTCCTGTTTATCAGCATTGTATAATAGAGGATGTGTCTAAGTAGATGAATACTACCCTGGTTTGAAATAATTGCTCCCTGGAGTTTTAACTATGGATCATCTCAGAATTGCTCCAGCCTGAACAGCCTGGCGATTATCTCCTCTATAAATTTCACTGAATCCGGAGTAACTCAAGCATTTCTCAGAACATGCTCAAAACTCAGGTACACTTACATACAAATGTAGAAAATTAAGTCTCTCATAAAATATAGCTATGACTGTTATCTGTTTTGAAATTACTGGAGGGAGAGAAGTGGCTGTTCATCTTTTCAAAGTGGTAACCTCATGATTTTTAGATTTTCATATGAAATACAACAGTAATTTCCAAATCCTTCTACACCTATATTTCCAAAACACACATTTTTAATACAGGGAATGAGGAAACAGAATAAAACAAAAAAGAAAAGCACTCTGTAAGGACAATGTTCCATTTAAATCCTAGGTGAATTCAAGGACAGGGAGATGAGAAAGAGAACCTGCTTCTCGGCAGTATTTCAGCATGTCATCCTGATACTATTCAGCACAACTAGAGAATTAATCCTATGAGCTGTGAACAAGACTCTGAAACACTAAAGAGTTAATCGATTCTACCAACATACCCTTGCCCTGTAAAGCTTGACTTCTTTTCTGAAGAATTCAAACACAAAAGCAGACTGCTACCCCAGCATAATTTAAAGCCTTTGAGATCAGGGCTTGCATCTTGCTGGCAATATATGCGGATTTTAACTCCCTTACGCTGAATGAAGCTGTTCTCCCTGCTGAGGATTCATACCAGTTGGCCATTATAAAATTGTAACAACTTTACTGCCTGTTTGAAAAAAAAATATTCCTGCCTTGAAATACACATCTCAGGAGGGGCTTCTGGGGTCTCATTATTGAAGATATATAGCCATGCAGCACATGATCATGCTCGAGAGAGAGGTGGCATTTCAACAAAATATGGAAGCCAGAAATTTTTGTTTGTGGGAACACAGTAGTAAAAGATCACACCGTGTCCCCCTCAGAATGTGTTATCTTACTGGGGGAAAAAATAAAACAAAACAAAAAAAAAAACAAAACCAAACAAAAACCAACACCAAAAAAAACCCCAAATGTTGGTTTGTGATTAACAATATGAAAGAAATCTACTAGAGGAAAGGAAAGCGTGACAGTTTTTTACATCCAATATTTAAACTGCATCATGCATAATTATATTTACATTAAAACCAGCTGTACAGTATTGTTTTTTATCTACTTTATGTAGAAGTCCATAGGATTGCACTGGTAAGTTACAGGCACATGATTTGACCACTGACCAGATGCTGGCTGAGATTATGCTGATCCAGCAGAACATAGAAGTCAACTGAACACGACTGGTAACCATCACAGACAGTGACACAAAAGACATTTGGTTCTCATAGTCAGGTAGGATCAATTGTCCTGGCTGTGTCTCCTCACAGCTTGCGCATCATCAGCCCCCTGACTGGTAGGGTGAGGTGAGAAGCAGAAAATGCCCTGACACTATGTAAGTACTGCTCAGCAATGACAAGATCATCACTGTGTTATCCATTCTGTTTTCAGTACAAATCCAAAGCACAGCCCCATATCAGCTGCTATGAAGAAAATTACCTGTATCTCAGCCAAATTCAGCAGACAGTGTCAGAAAAATCAAATTTGAGTACAGATGCAGTAAAGTTGGGATCAAAGGGAAAAGAGAAAGTAACAGACATAGGTGTAGGAGAAAAAAATATTAAGGATCCAGAAAGGTAATAATGTGGCAGGCAATGATGCAATAATTTGCTGGCTATTGAGGATAACTGATGTGCTTGATCTCTGCAGCCTGAGCGGGATAAGAAACAAAAGCAGTAGACCAGATCACACAAGTCAAACCCATCCTTCATTCAAGGGAAGGGTGTAGGAGAGATGCAAAGGTGGCAGCCTGCAAGTGCCCCTGTTTTGATGATATTGTCATCTTTATGATCCCTTTCTAAAAACTATTTAGAAATGGCACAAAAGCAACTGGCAAGCTGCATCCTGGTTCTATCAATGAGCTCATCAACACCAGGAGGATACTCAAACCCTCCTAGATCATATGTTATCAGCCTGTCAGTGGCACCATGAAGCTAGTTTGGTCAATATCAATTGAATTAACCTTATGTAAACCTGCAGGAAAAAAGGGTGAATTAAATCCATGTTAGGATTTCATTTAGCCATCGTAAGTAGATAGGTGGTTGTTGACTTAGTCTTTCACAACTATAACTAATATCAATTTCATAAGCACCACTGGAACAATATCAAAACTTTTGTATAATAGAAAGGTAAAACATTTCAAATAGAAGTGAAGCCAAACAATGTATATATTAAAGTCAAATAGAAATCTAAAATCATTGATTTGTGTCCTGTAAAAAGCTACCTTTTCAGAATGCTGAAACTTGTTCAAAGGTAATGAGTGAGAAATATTGATTTCCACAGCTATCGTGTTCAAATCGATCTTTACTCTACTTTTGAAAAGTATCTTACAACATTTACACCCTTTCTCCAACAAAAGCTCTTGTTCCATCGTTGAAGAACACTTTATAGTCTACTGACATCTGAAAACACTTACTGAAAGTTATTGTAAAGCTATTAGATTGTGTGATTACAGGTGGTCCCACAGGTGCAGTTTCACATTACAGAAAATAAACAAAACAAAATCCCAACGCACACAGAAACTGTTTGCTGGAATAACCCTGCAATAATTTTCTGTGAACATACTGTTACAATTTTGTCAGAATAAAAGCTGTATTTAACAAGTTCTTTTTCATTGTTTTGTTTAAATTTTAGAAATTTTAATCACTATGCCCCTTCTGAAAAGTTTTTTTAGCTCAGGTTATGTAGATGCTTTTTTGACAGTAAACTTTCAGAAGCAAAGCTATTCTGACAAGATTTTATAAACACTAATAACACATAGAGTTGTTCTACTTCAATGTTTTAGCTCAAGATTGGTTTTCATATGTATCACCACATTAATTTTATTAACGTTTAGAGAATGTAGAAGGACTAAATTAAGGTCTTTGCTACAAATTAAGGTCTCTGCAGAAAGTCTACATGCTTGAATTGAGCATAACTTAAGTGAATTTAGCTATCTAAATATTTTGCAGTACAGTTGTGTGAGTTTTTGCTCAGATGATTTTAAAATATGTTGGGGGGGGAGGGTGTTTTGTTGGGGTTTTTTGGTTGGGTTTTTTGTTGTTGTTGTTATAAGCCTATATTGGATGTTGTGTTTGTCTTGCTAAATACAATACAAATCAGAAAAAAATAGAGGCCAGTGATGGTAATTTGACAATATGTATTTTCAAATTTTCTTCAGCAGAGCATTTTATTACAAGGAGAAACACTTAACTGAATGTATAAAAGTATATACATCAGTAAAAGACTAGTGCTGTTGTTGCTACACTAACATACCACAAAATGTGTAATGCCTTAAAAGATGTATTTGCAAGCATGTTTATATTTTCTCTCACTCTTCTTTCCCATTTTTGAAGGATTAAAGTCACATACAAATAACATGAAAAGGAACACATTTATCTATTAATCTGTTTTTTTCAAAATAAGTACTAATTAAAAACAGAATCTAATTTTGGATCAGGTTGTGGTATATTACACTTTTAAACCTTATTGTAGACACAGTATGTAGAGTATGCAGTGTATGTAAAATAAAGATTTTTCCATAAATTAAAATCTAAAAGTCCCTCTCAGCATGTGAAATTTGTCTCATGTAAGATCTCAGAACAGAACTGAGCTCAGCTCTTGCCACCCTTAGTGGATGGTGTTCATTATGGGATGCTGGAAAGGGCATTCTAGGACTATGCAAGACTTGTTACAGAATGCTTGAAGGAGAAACTAAAAATGGGGGAAAGGAAGGAATATGGTGCTTTGAGGAGAAGCAAGAATGGTAAAATACAGGGAATAGAATGAAATCTGTCTTTTCTTATTAAACTCCATTTCTAACTGGCTCAGGGCTTTCTCTGCACATATGTATATTTGAGGTCTGAGTGCAGATATTGGAGTCAGACAATGGATCAGAGCCCATGGGTCCATGGTGCAGCAGCTAGCGAGATGGGAATGTGTATGTAGTGTGTGTGTGATTACGTGCAGTATTTTAATAGTGTGCATCAGACCAGATTAGCCAGACAGTAGAATTAGAAGTTTGCGAACCAGGTATGAGAGAGGTGATAGATCACTGAAGAGACCAGATATTACGAGACTTGGCTTCTGGAGGAGCAAGCACATTACGAGGTAATGCAAGGTAATTTATATTTTCAAATTATATATAATTTATTGCTAAAAGAATCAAAATTTGTGCCTCACTTTTATATTTATAAACATTTATTCTTTCCTAAAATGTAAAGTGAAGCTGTTCACTAGGTAAATAAAAACATCAACAAAGCCCCATAAGGCACTAGTCATACTTCTGCAATCCCTCAAACTACTACATGCATGAAAAATCTCTATTTTTGGTCCTTAAAAGTGAGGAAGAAAAATGAAATTGTATATATTCTAGAAAGAGTGATTAATTTGGAGGTCATACAGCTATTAAATTTTTAAAACAGCTCTTTTTTTCCTACTTGTAGAACTTAGCAGAATGCAAAAATAATTCTTTCTTATAATTTTTTTAGTATGGTATCTTCAGTGCAGTAGTAATGACTCATTTACAAAGAATTTTTGTACACATACTGAAATTGAAACAATAATTGACAGAGGACTGAATTTAGTAAAATTTCTGTCCTTCCTAATATCAAAGATTACTGCGAGAGTTATCAAACTTAAAAACATCACTGTACAAGAGAACGTTCATATACAATGTGTGTCCTACTGTGATGGCAAACTAAAATGTCCATAAAGAAAATAATATAAGGAAAAAATCATACATTTCTCTGTAAATGTCAAGTAATGTTATTATGAAAAATGTCACAGCAGCAATTAGATGAAAATTATTCCAATTATTATGTACTATGTGATCATGTTCAGTGTATCAATCAAGGGAAGTTTATATTATCACTAGTTGTTGTAAGAGCTTCTAAATATATTCTTGACTAGCAACTCTTATAAAGAAATTGATGTAGCTATAAAATAGCCAAATATTAAAATTTGATTTATAGGACCTGGACTAAAATGAAATTTCTTTTATATTAACTTTAAAATTAAAAAAATACATGTGCACTTGGGAACTCAGGGTTAGAAGGCTTCTGGGTCAGTGACTTGAGCTCCTGATAATGAAGGCAAACATAGTGTATAAGCCTTTTTATACATTTTATCTTCATCTTAGATTGTTGAATTTTTTTGTCCTTCATTACTCTGAATACAAGGTTGTTTCAATACCTGACTATTCTCATGGTTTGAAATCACTAATAAGCAACATAAATTTATTCATGCTCACATTATACTTTTTCTTCTTTTGACAACTTTATCCCATAGTTTTGAGAGGTCTCCTCAGTTTCTAAACAAACACTACTGATATTTCCTCTTCCTCTTCCTAAGTCAAAGCCTTATTTATATTTTTATTTTTTTTTAGTAGGAGAGATTCTACATTTTATTTTCATTTTAGCTGTCCTTTTGTACATCTGCTGGCAGATTTTGTTTGTGCAGTATCCCAAAAAAGATTTCAGTTCAATTCTCTGCGATAACATTTTTATCTCTGCTGGAAATAATTCATGCATTAAAATCTTAAATATGATTTACCATTCCCAGTCTGCCATCACTTGCTGGACAGGTTTATAGGCATCCTATGGTAAGTAACACAACCAGATTTTAATGGGCTGTCTACAGCTCATCAGGTTAAAGCTTGTCATTACTCAGGATCCTGCTTTTCCCATTTTTCAAAGTTAACCAAGATGCTCTGTATCACAGCCTTGCTTCTTCATATTGACTGTACTTTCACATGATTTCTAAACCCTCAGTCTTCTGGGTTAACATACAGTTACCTTTAAACTGATGACATTAATTCTAAGAAGGAGAAAATTAAAAGCAACTAAGCAAAAATCCCTTTTCACAGTCAGGCACAACTTCCTATAAAATGTGAGTACAATGCAGAAGCTCTTTTATATTTCCCTGACTTGTCATCTTGTGCCACAAAAGAATTATTGCTTCTCTAAATCAATAAATTCCATAAACATGACTCAAAATTAAGGAAGTTCTCAAACAGGGATTAGTACAAGTAAAAGCCTTTTTAAAACCTGGCTGACCTATTACAGATTACCATAGTAGAAATACTTTATTTTATTTTTTTTAAAAAAGGAAAGAAAGAAAAGGTGAGAGAAGGAGAGAGAAAGAATATGAAGACTAACCAAACAAGTAAGTATATGCATTTTAATGTCATATGGGCTGATGAAGCTGCATAGAAACTGAAACATAAAAGTTGAAAAGCAGATATTTACCTATCCATAGTCAAAATCAAAGATTTTTGAATATTAAGTTGAAAATACATACAGTCAATCCAAGACTAGAATTTGAGCCTTGGAGGAGTAATTCTGTATTTTACTGTGAGAAGAATGTATAGGTAATTTTAACTTTGTAAACAGAAGTGATCCCAAGAACACCTTCATCAGTAATGCTTGTAGCTGAATGAAATGTAACAATGCAGGCAGGATTTAAAGCTGGGCTCAGGAGTAGACGGAGCACTGTAAGAGTTAGTCACAGCATCAGCTTAGCCATAGTGTCATTTGAAACACAATTTTATGCACCAAAATCCCTCTGCAGTGCAGGGAAAAAGTAGTACCTTGCAGTAAGATCTACAAGACAGCAATGCAGCTAAAGGCAGTTGATAAAAGACACTGAGGATAGTGACTGGCCTTTGAGGCAAAAAAGAGCTTTTCCTGGTTAAATGTAATAGTCTAAAACTGTCTTGACAGTAAGCTTTTGTGACTCTTTTTTTTCTAAGCTACTGAAAAAACTCATTTCTTTCCTTTGAAATACAACTTGATAGATAATAGAACTATGGATTTTACTTTAAGTTTTTTGATAGATACTAGACATTCTGTTAAAAAGTTTAAGGTAGGCTTATGAAAGGAAGTTTTTGCAATGCTGAGTATGCTCAGTGGAGGAAGCTTGCCATCTACAGCATCTATGAAGACTAAGATAATTCATGGCAAAGTCTTGGACAGGGGATGAAAAAAATAGGATTGGGTGATTGTGACCATCGTGGTGTTACAACCCACCTATGAGGCAAGTTAACTGAGGTTCTTGTTACTAGATCTCTTGGGGTGGATTAGAATGATACATGTATATTTTAGGACAGTTTGGATGAAATGCAAAGAGGTATGTAGTTGTTTTGGTTATTATCTATAGAAATATTACCATGGAAGTATAAAAATATCACTTAAAAATATATATATGAGGAAAATAAATAAAGACAAGCAAAGGAGAAGAGTAGACAGTGAAGAGGAAAGACATCAATATCCATGGAACCTGGAACAAGCAATTTGCATGCCTGTTGGTTGAAGCCCTGGTTCCAGCCTTGATCAGTCAGGGGTGGGGGAAGCCTATGAAATAAAGAGTTCAATGGGTTAATACAAGTTCAGGCCTGGAATCAGTGCCTTCCTGTTGCAAAGTCCTCTCTTATGTACTTATCTCAAGTCCCCACTGTGGTGGTTTATCTTATGGTAAGTTCCTTCTGTAGCCTTGACAATGTTTAGGACAGGCAACTGTGTTTTCTACTACCCTGTGATTCAAACACTGTCCTTCTGTGACTTTTCCTCAGTTCACAGTTGTCCATGGAGGTGACACATGCATAGAATATAGCAGGAAAAATGCGAGAAGAAAGGAAAGAAAGGAGAAAAGAGAGATGAAGGAGATAGTATGAATCATTGTCCAATACAATTCCATTACCAAAATGAAAAGTAAAATCATAAACATCAAGAAAAAAATCACAGGGTGTGATTATATTGCACCAATTGATGGGGTAAAACAGGATCTGAATAGTTAAAAATCAAATCTCGTAATATTAGAAAAGTTACAAACACAAAACCAAGGTGGTTATTTGTACCTTCAGCTAGGTTACCCATGCATACAAAGTTCTCATGCAAACATATCCTTCCATCAGGCCCATGCTCTATTGCTCCAGGGGATAGAGTACAGCTCCATTGTGATTTAATACTGATGCAAATCAAAAACTGTGGATATTTGTGATAAAATGTCTAATGATTGATAACATATTTGGTTCTATAAATGCTTCCAGGTAGAGTTTATGTGGGAGGTGGTAAAAAGCTTACTTGTATTCTATCCATGCCCCATTTGCAGTCCATGCCTGTGCCTCCTTCTGGTTTAGAAAGGGAGACTCAACAGCTCCCTGTGTGGCATTTTCTTTTGTTTTGTCAAGATTATTTAGCTCACTCATTAATATCTCAAAAAAAAATTTGTCAAATCATCATAAATCTAAAGCCAATTGGGCTGACAGAAATGTTGAACCAGCTGCTCAAATGCAGATGAAAGTACTCAAAGTAGACTAAGCTAATGAATGAAGTTGTTATATGAAGCACTAAAGAGGAACTTGGCAATACTAACACTACAATGTTGATTCTGTTTGCAGTATTGAGCTTTTAGGGTGAGGTTTTATGATAGCTTAAACCAATCTGAATCTGGGTTTATGCATTTTTACTTGACCACATCCAATTTGTGCTAGTGTGGATGTGAATGCACAGTTTTCCAGTTCAGGGAGACAATCTTGCAAAAAACTTTTAGCTGTGTCTATGGAAGGGGTTGAGAAGAGGCAAGAAGGAATTAGTTTCCTGCTGAATCAAATGATGGAAGGAGGAAGAAGAGGTTGATATTGAGGTGCTGGAGCAGGTCCAGAGAAGAGCAACAAGGCTGGTGAAGGGACTGGAGCACAAGTCCTATGGGGAGAGTCTGAGGGAGCTGGGGTTGTTTAGCCTGGAGAAGAGAAGGCTCAGAAATGACCTCATCACTGTCTATAACTACCTGAAGGGAAGTTCTAGCCAGGTGGGGGCTGGTCTCTTCTCCCAGGCACTCAGCAATAGGACAAGGGGGCACGGGCTTAAGCTCTGCCAGGGGAAATTTAAGTCAGATATCAGAAAAAAATTTTTTACAGAGAGAGGAATCAGGCATTGGAATGGGCTGCCTGGAGAGGTGGTGGATTCACCATCCCTAGAGATTTTTAAACACAGATTGGACGTGACACTGAGTGCCATGATCTGGTAAATGGACTAGAGTTGGACCAGGGGTTGGACTCGATGATCTTGGAGGTCTTTTCCAACCCAATCGATTCTATGATTCTATGATTCTATGATCAAAACTGTCGCCCTATAATCCATTAAAATATAATCAGTGTAACAGAAGCCTATTCATAAATTGCTGATGATTAATCTGTTCATTAATAAGGTTTTTAAAAAGAATTTAACATGCTCATGAATAAATATGAAATGACTTATCTGAAACTTTTTTTATTTTTTCACACTAAAAACATAGAGGATTCTTTAAAGAACTCTTACTACCTTTTTTTTTTCATTCTGTACTTACAGGTATGTTTTCAGGGTTATAAACAGAAAAGTTTACTGCAACACTGTTTTAATCAGCAGGAATTATACAAAGAAATTAGAGAGTATAAAAAGTAAACCAAACCCCAATCAAAATACATTCTGCAATTATGTGAAGCAAATATGTCTCTTCTGATTACTGCTAGTGCTTAATGATTTTTGTTTTTTTACTGTGATTGCAAAGTTTGTTTATTGCAATCTTTTTTCTCTTCTATGTTTTCCTATAAAGCTGGGAAGCCAGGATACTCTTTTTCTAGAATTCTGTCCTTGTCTACAGTTAAGAACACTTTCACTTATTTGTTTGTTTATTTCTCAGAAGGAGCAAGTTATGTGACTATATGTGTGTGATTTGTTTTGTTTAGTTGGTGTGCTGGTATTTACATAAATTCTTTCTTTTCTCTCGTTCATCTGTTTCCCTGTTTGGTAATTCCTTTAGTTATTTCCATGTTTATTTTATTATCAGATAGATCGGCATGTTTTCCTGGGTGCTTGCAGCAATAGCAACATCATGCATTAGTTGTTTTACTTACAATTATTTTTCCTATTTTTATATCTGTATTTTGATTTTCATATAATCATTTCTCTATTTCTCTATTTTGTTCTCTTAAATATTAATATTAATATTAAAGTAGATCATGCTGAAAAAGATGTGTCAGAAAACTCTATTAAAGATATTTACCAATATGAATGAGCATCAGAAAGTAAGATTCTTCATTTAGAGTTTTATATGGTATTGTTATTCCTTCAGAAGTTTTTGGTGCTGCTGTTACATATTGAAATGCACAGAAAAGCACAAAAAGGTACACGTAAAATGTTTCTTCTCTAAGATGCCACTATGTGACAATACTGCCACAGAGAATTGTGCAGGGATTGACTCTTCCCCATAAGCCAGTTGGTGCTAGCTAATATTAAACAGCCATCATGCCTCATAGTCCCAGAAGAAAATGATGTCCCACCAAATATCACATTCATACACATTGTGATGGTGTGAACTTTGGTCATCACCAGGTGCTCCCCAAGGCATTCTCTCACTCCCCTTCATCAACAGGACAGGAGGAGAAAATGACATGGAAAAGCTCACGGATCAAGATAAGGGCAGGGACAACATGCAGCAATTTTGTTCCCTGGCTAAGCAGACTTGACTTGGGGAAATTAATTTATTGCCAATTAATAACAGAACAGTATATTGATAAATAAGAACAAAACTAAAAAGATCTTTCACCCCACTCCACTTCCCAGGCTAAACGTCATTCATGTACTCTCCAGTACATGAAAAACATGGACATTTTGAAAAGAATCCAGTGGAGGTCTATTGATATGGTCCAGCCGGAGCTGGACTTTGCTCAGTCAGATGAGAAGGTGGATGTTACTATGACTTCAGCTACGTAAAGGAATGTCCTAAAGAAGACGAATCTAGAGTTTTCCAGGAGATGCACATCAGTATATGAAAATGACACAAAGTTGCAATATAATGTTACAATTAAATATTTCCAGAAGGAAAATTAGAATAGAGGAGTTGTAAAATACCCATTGTTGGAGCTTTAAACCTAGACTAAAAAAGAACCAGAGCTCCTTTGTGCAACTCAACCTGCTTTGAGCAGAAGATTGAAATAAGTGCCTCAAAGGTGTTTTCCAATCTAAATTATTCTGTGATTGTACAATTTCAATTCAGGGAGTGTTCTGACAGTCAATAAATAATCAATAGTGTTCAAACTTTTATAAAAATAAACAAATAGATTTACTTTCATTTGTGTATATCAGGTAAAAAAATCTGTAAAAAAATATTTTATTTTAATCTTTTGCATTCAAAACCAGTACATACAAAAGGGAAAATACTAGATATATGGAGAACAAAAGTTGTTGTTAGCCTACTTAGAATTGGTTTCACCAGCATTCATACTGCTTCTGAAGGGAGACCTAGGGTGAATAGAATTGCATAAATTTCAGATATATGTGTACCAAAATCTGGGAGAAAAACAGCTTGCCAGTGAAACTACTTCATCATTAGATATGCCAAGTAAGTATTCAGTTGGCTGAGCTATTCAATAATTGTGTTTAGTTAACACTTAACTTCTAGACCCTGATTCAGTTATTTCTGTGCTGTATCACTCATTCCGTTGACATCACATAACAGAACAAAGCTTTAGCATGATTCTTCTTTTTAGCTGAAACAGAGCTTATTCCCTGTTTGAGTTTTTATCATATAGACACAAGGATAAAACAAACCTGTGTATAATTACATCTCTAAATAGTTTCTATATACTCCTGTTTCAGCATTATTTAGAAATGTAAGTCACACAGCAGCTCCCAGGTGTTTTGTTTTGTTTTGGTTTATTATATGATATGGGACCATAGCAATAGTCCCATGACAATCTTATGCATCACAAGATTGGAAAAAAATTGTCTTTTGTCAGTCTCTTTATGGCCCTATTTCTTTCCTGTAGCTGTTATGGCTCTCCTAGTCACTCTGACTTTTGTATTTGTTTTTATTGTAATTTTTAGTAGGTCTCTCGTGCCTTTATCTCTGCTGGTCTTTGCCAACCAAATGCAAGTTTATATTCTCTAATGGCTAGATTGAATGGATGCAGTTTTTCTAAGCTATTGGAAAAAAAATATTAATAAAAAAAAAGAGCTGATTTACCCATTAAAAATCAATTATTTTCTTCTCCTGGATAATAAATTTCCAGTCATTTGAATACTGACTATACCTTGGTGTAACATGAAATTTCTCATCAATAGACCATAAGCTCTTTAAAAAGGGAATAACAACATTACCACCATTTTTTCAGCCCAACTGGCAAATTTGATAGATGGTAACAGAACCTCCTTTTATTTTGTCTAATTCATGAGTGTTTAAACATACAATCATGCAAAAGAAGCATTTAGTCCAGGAATGGCCAGTTAGGCTAACTTGACATTTACATGATTCAACACATTATGAAAAAAAACAAGTACATAAAAGATCACCAAAATGCCAGCAGCTTTCTTACACTTCATCAGTCCTGCAATAAAATTACATTTCCTTTTGGTTATTTGATTTTTGTAGTTTCAGACTTCATTGGCACTTTGCATACTTGTCAAGTTCTTTCCTTCTGTACAGCTTCACTCTGAGGCAAGCAAACACTTTTTATTGGTGTTTCTTGCCTATATTCTCTGAATAATTTACGATTAACAAATCTGTAATTTCAGAATACCATTGCATCTTCTGTAGCACACTGTGTTCTATGGCCCATCAGGTTCTGTGAAACCAATCCTCATAAAAACCTTTTTGTTAAGACTTTATGTGAAGCTGAAATTACGTTATCTTTCTCAGTTTCATAAAATTATATTGGGTGCAGAGTTAGATCACATTAGAGGTAAAATTTAATTCCTTGGTTTTAAGATATGTTTCACTGCAGTTTTATGTAGCATTCAAAACGCACATTTTGGTATTTGAGATACATTACAAACATTTTTTTGCAGTTAAATCAAAATTTGTTGCAGTTTACATGAGATTTTTCTGGATTGAATTGTTTTCCATAGATTATGATGTGACCTTATTACAGTCTTCCCCAATTGCACCCCTTTTGCAATGGACAACACTGCAACTAGTCTTCAATGAGGACATAATTCATTCAGAAATTGCCTTGAATAGGAGACAACCTCTGGCTTACAGATAAGCTCTAAACACTTCTCTGGATGCATGTACTCAAAATAGTGACTGGCATGTTGGTGTAGAGAACCTAAGTATTGATGCCTTACAGTGTAGTGCTTCAGTGTCATGTCAGGAACATTGCCAAGTATTCTTATGCAGCAGCTGTCTCAATGAACCAACCAAAAGTAATTCAAAAAACAATTGCTGTGCAAAAACAGTAATTTTGTCCTGAACTTTCCATAATGCATCTTGTGCTGTGATGCTTTACATTGATGACAGACTCTTGTGATCCTTTCAGAAGTATATATTCTACAAATTTTCTTTCTTCATGAATCAGATTGTATCTGGACTGATTTTGATATTTTGCACTTTAGTTATGATATCCCTTTCTTTAGTAACCAATCATATTGTCTCTGAAATTATGTTATAAAATTGTTCTTTCTTATCTATAATGTATGACCTGCCCTACCAGGCAAGAGCAACTTTTATTTTATTATTAAATCCATTGAAGTGAGTTAAACCATACTAGATGATCAGTGTTTGCAGATATATAGGGTTTATTTTAGAACAATATGATAGCAAAGGAATACAGAGATTTAGCTGGTTTTATTGTAATATAGACACCTAAGAAAATGTGTAAGGAAAAAGAGAGAGAAAAATAAAATAATCAGATTTAAAGGCAAAATAGAGAGAGAAAGAGAAAGACAAAAAGAATAAAGGTTTATAGTCACCACTTCAGAGGTCTTTGACAAACTTGATTGCTGTTGTACTTGGTGTCTTGGTCTGTCAGGGAGTGGTGGGGGAGAGAAGCCCACGAAACATACAGTTTGATGGGTTTAAATACCCTTGTAAACCCTCCTGGGGCCACCCTGTGGTGTGGGGGGGGCACTTTTGTGGAGGCTGGAACTGCTGGTTTTTGCAAAATCATTTAGGCTTTTGGAGGGGGTGCTTCCAAGGCACCCGTGCTAAGAGACCTTCTCCAGTGCAGTTGTGGGTATGTGTGCACATGGGGCCTTCTTTGACACAGCCTGGCCCATAGGAGATAAATATTATACACTCAGAGAATGCCACTGGTATCTCTTAGATAAACATCACACACCTAAAGAAGGATCACACACCCCAAAAGTATCACACACCCAAGACTTCACCCCTAGGGCCTCAAAAATATAGCAGCTTGTTGGCTATGGCTTCTCCCTTCAGCCTTATCTTCAGTCTCCTAGCAGAAGGCTTGAACAGTTTACTCCAGTAGCAGTGTTTTAGGGCAATTAAAAAAGTTCTGACATATGGAAATGAATTGCTGCTGTCCTGATAATCTACTAAACTCTCTACAAATCAGAGAAATCTAAATTTCACTTCCACCTCTGCTAATCCACAGAGAGGTCAAATCCACTTTAGGTAAATCATTTATGTCTCCGTAAAACTCTGAATCTATCACTGAAGACTACCCATCATTCATCATGCTGTCATGCTTGTGTAGAGTTGTCACTTCCCACTCCTACATTGAGGGAGCACCTGAGAGTCAGAGGTGTCCATGGTCAAAAAGGAGTGGCAAAAGCCAAAAAGGTCCAAAAAAATCTCATAGTTTTATTAGCATACAATACACTCAGCATGGAAATTAGTATATGTTTTGCCCCTATCTTCTAATAGTTAGAGAAATAAAAGAATAAAAGAGGGAAGGAAGAGAAGTGAAAGGCAGATCAGATGGAGATGAAAGGAAATAACCAATCCTGGTTCCAGCATCAATCCAGATGACAGGGTGTCCTGAGCCCTGGGGACACCACCCAGGCTTTGTGGGGTCACCTTTTTATAAGTAAGTTTTCCCTGCCCTGGAATTAGGTTTCTCACTCTTCATGTAAAAGGGTTAGCATGTGCTATCTGTTCTTTTGGACATTTCTGGAAATGCGTCAGGAGCTTTGAAGGTCTTTTGATGCTCTTCATGCCTGTCCGCTGGACTGACCATCAGCTGAAAGTTCATGCCTGCCTCTTGACCCCATTTCTGCATTTGCACTATCCTTCATTTTTGTGTGTAAAGTCCTGGGTCTAAGCCACACACTTGCCCAAGTGGTTTACTTATATCTAAGACCCTCAAGAGTTCCCACATGAAACTTTTGCAGAGTTTTTAGTTCTTTAATGCCTTGAGTTTGCATAAAGAGAAAATGCTACACATTTTTGCCCAAGAGACTTCTTTTAATTTACTGTGAAAATAAGAATTTTGGTAAAAGGTTTTACAGGAGTAACAAAAAACCAAGGAGAAGATTCCACAAAAGTACCCAGCAAACACCAACCTACAAATTAGTAGAATACAACTGTACCAGTTCAGCAGGTGGGACCAGTTTATCACTGTGTGGGTGTGACCAAAGCTATGTATTCTACACCCTCTATTCATTTACCAGGAACTGTTAATAATGGACCATTTACAGTAGCTGCCCAGGTCACACCCAACCCTCAGGCTGTGAGCAACATGTGAAAGACACCTGTGAGATAAGAGCTGTGATAACTGCCTTCCAGGAAGTCATTAGCACCTCCACACCCAGCCTAAGATGTTATCTCTACTTTTTCTCATGTAATTTTGCTTATTTGCACTAAGGGAACAGTTTTGCATATACTATTTGCTTAGACAGATCACATTTACTATATTTTGCTTGTTGATAGAAGTGTCTTCTGTGTGTCAAGCACATGGGTTAAGACTAGGATCCTATGAAAGGTGCTTTTGTGGTTTATGTATATAACTCAGAGCACTGATAGTTTAACATACTTCACTGGGAGTTGCTCATCACAGTACAATTAGAGAACTTTTCAGTGCTTGCCTCTCAGTACTGCCCAAAGACCAAGGCTGGAAAATAAGGATCAACACTGATGGAACATTCCTATTAATGGATGTCAATGTTTTTGTCAAATATTCATGGTACTCTGAAACAGAGAATACTTTTGGATCAGGGGATTTTAGCAGAAGGGTATTGTAGTCCAAGATTTTCAGTCACTTTTACTTCATACCTTTTTGATGGTTAATGACAGGTGCTTAAGCCATCATCTTTTTTGCACAGATGGCAGCCTCAGAGGTTGCTCTAGGACTTGTGAAAGGGATACGCAGTTGATTAGTTATTTTCCTAGCTCCTAGGAACTGAAAAAGTTTCCAACAGTGAGGGCAAAGATCTGGCAAATTCTTTGACCTTATCCAGTCCCCTGTTCTTCTCTCATGCTCCCTACTGTTTCACATGCTCCTCCTCTAGCCTTGTAAATTAATAAGAGTTGGAGAGTTCAAAACCTTTTCTCCTGCTATAACAGCTGTTCCAAGAGGACTTTGTTGTTTTTTGCACCTTCAATCATTTCCTGAGAGAACTGTCTTATCTGTATGAATAATTTTAAAGGCTAAAAACTCCTGACTAATGTTGTCAGATCATTTGTTTGGATCATCTAATGTTGTCATGCTGTTATGTGAAGCACTTCTGGAATCCAGTATTTATACAGGTCAAGGCTAAAAAAGTTCCAAAGGACTTTCAAGCCCTTATACTTTTGATAGCTGAAAAACTAACTCAGACCATCTTGTATCAATTTTGTTGGATTTTTAATCTGGGGGCTTTTATTGTTGTTTTGTTTTTTACAGCTTGTCTGCATTTTTAGAGGGGCTATATATCAGTGGCTGGAACATGGCATTTCGTTCCATTAGTGACCTACATTCTTCCATGATAACCTCTTCATTTCTCTCTAGAGTTGATGAGAGATGATGGCTTACATTCTATCATTTATCTTCAACCTCTGTTTCTGGAAGAAGTAGCATGTTTTAAAGATACTGGTGCTGAGTGAAGAATTATGGTTTAGGTGTTTCCAAGATTTCAATTTCCCTTTGACTGTTAGCCCAGCAAGATTTAACTGCATTCCTAAATTCCTGGCCTAGGGGTTAATTTAAGTGGGAAAAAACATTGCTACTTACAGAAAACATTGGAAGAGATTTTTTTAATAATGGCATTTGCATTTCAGGTAAAGTGTGTGATTTTCAAGAGAAGCCTTGGATTAGGCAGGCCAAACACATCTACAAAGTGATATGGTTATGCTGTAGATGTTGGAGCAGGATTATAAATCTGAATTTGTGATCAAGGACTATCTTTGTAATAGCAGTTCTGAGGAGGTAAACTGATCAATCCATGGCACTTTAGGAAAAGGAGGAAGGCATCTTCCCTCAGATGAATATATTTTTTCTTTAACTCACCACATGCTAGAACTGGACCAAACTTTGATATCATGCATGGCAGAATATAGAGCAGCACCTTGCACCCCTGTAGTGAAAGCAGAAATTGTAAAACTGCTTTTGAAGATAACACTAACATCCATGCCCGTGTCATTTACGCAGGGGATACACATGTGCCATATATTAATTATAAGCTTTCCTGGAGAGTAATAGTCTTCTCAAAATTAACACTTCATGTCAAAGAAGTTACCAGATAGTGAGCAAAATATACTGTCTCTCGAGCACATAGTGCTAAAATATATAGGAAAAAGGTGACAAAAAACCCCAAGCTTTAAAAGCTACCAAATCTTACCAAACCTCTTATTTCCAGCTGAGATGTGAGCTTAGGTTTTAGTCTACTATTCAATCACTTGAGAAGTTTCAATTACTGTATTTCTGGTCCAGGTTCCCAAACAATCTCTTGTGTTTTGGTTTACTTTTCATTCCATTTCAGTACCATATTTTATACATTAACATATGCTCCTTCTTTTTCTCTCTGAACTGTAAAATCCCTCTTGTCGTTCATTGGTGCTCCTGACAATTTTTTTCTGTAGCTTTTAGTTCACCATGAAGAAGTATGTGTGATAGGAAAATGCTACTGATATTAATTGCACCAGAGGCTGGTTATTCTTGGTAAAGTTACCACTACTGTCTATTATAATCTGTTTGACTGGCAAACAGATTCACAGTGAGAGTTATCAAAAACAGGAAAAAACTGCATCAATTAACACAAATTAACATGCCTGATGGAAGCTCAGAAAATCATAGGAATCATGGGGAGGAACATAGCATATTTGTCCGTGCTCAGACTGAGTCCTCAAACTTCATTTCAATTTGTACTGGTAAAATTAAAGCCTTACATAGCCTAGAAATGTACGCCAAGGTCAGCTGCTGCACAGACTTGGTCTTTGATTTAGTAACAGATAAACAAGAAATAGCTCTAATTTTCTAAAACTAGGGATGCACTGACCTGTGTCTCAACTGTACAAAACACTGCATAGTCCCTTGCTTTCACATATTTTTCTGAGTCCTGGGATCATACCACAGAGGAGAGGAGCATAAAATTAATTGCACACTAAGTTCAAATTATTTTCTCCAGCTAATGAGATTGTCCAGAGGATCATCCTGATAGGATTTTTTCTACTTTATTCTACTGAACTCTCTATTTTCTCCTATAACTCTCAATATAAATTCTCTCCAATATTAATTTCCTTTATTCTAAAAAAAAAAGGCCACATTCTCCCACCAAAAAAAAAAAATTAATCTGTCAGATGAGTTTACTGATGGCACTGCCACATCTTGCTTAGACAACTGTTTTGTGCCAAACTCCACTTCTTCCCATAATTACTACTCTCCTCTTGACACTGGATGTCATAAGAAATAGGCAGAGCTAAAGGGCTGTCACATGAAGAGAGAAGGAAGAAGTTTCTCTTTTTTCAGATGTGGTTTAGGGAAAAAACAAAATCTGTATTCATAATTTGAAACCAAAAAGAAGGACAAGGAAAGCAGATATTTTAAAAAAAAGTAGTTGGGAAGACACAGCCTGAGCCCAATATTGAAGAAGTATTTAAATATACAGAATTGATCTTCTTGGCCGTTTTATTGATGAAATGAATGGATAACAAACATAGTCTACGATACCATGACTACTGGAGTAAGGGTCAGAGTCAAGGCACACTAGGAGACACCTTGTATTTAGCTGTCTCAGAGGGTCACACAGTAACGTAAATCTCGGATGAAGAGTGGGAGAAATAAAGCAACAATGCATGCATCAGAGATTATAATTTTTCAAATAAGATGCTAAGCAACAAATTCTCTTTCTGCAAAGCTAAGTTTTACTTCTTTCTCATTTTACTATTTTCAAGTATGTATAAGTTGTTGCTGAACCCATTTGTTTACCGTTAGATAAAGCACAACATTATTCTAATCCTGTGTTTTAAAAGGTTGGATGTATTTATTTATTAGTCTTGATATGTGAATTCATTACATATTCACTGAGATCTGTCTAAAAAAATACACCAACTTTCTATCTGCTTTTATAGGATTGATTTTATTAGTTTAGTATGCGGACTTTCTTGTATTCTTTTTATTAGTAATGCAGGCTCCACTCAAATTATCATTCCTATTTCCTAAGCTTCTCACCATTTTCTGTATTCATCTTTTCATACAAGTAATATTCTTACAGAAAGTGTGAAGGCAGTTGTGCAAGCTGTTTTAATTCTATCTCATAATGTCATGAAGACAAGTAGACTATTATGCAAATTAGAGCCCACTTCTTAAGTACTGTCTACTTGTATGACCTCCTTATCAGAAATAATATAATCAAACTTGAAAAATAGGACAGTCAGGATGATAAAATCTTTTTCTGAGGAACAGCTAACCAGACTATGATCCTTTAGCACTGAAAAGTAATATAAGGACAGAGAAAGTGATGCTGATCTGTATAAAACATATTGGCATGACAACACAAAACAATTGGTGAAAAATCAGATACCACTTGGACATGACCAGTTCAAAGAAAGAAAAATGAAATATTTCTTTGCATACTGGAAATTATGCCATAGCAGTCTGTGAATCCTCCAAGCTTATCAGCAATTTAAAAGCAATCAGAAAAATTCATGGGAGAAAAATCAATCAAGAGCTATTTATCCCAAAGCTACCATGTCTGGATGAAGAAGGATGTTGATCTAGGGAGTTTCAAGGTTCCTTGTTTGAATGCTGTGAATTCATGGAAAGTGGAAAATTCCCAGAATATCTGAAGATAGGTAAATTAGTAGGAGGCAATAGTAAAACTGCTATTTTATTATTTTTATTTATTTGTTTCTGTCTTGCATTGTGTAGAGTATGCTGAAAATACATACTCACCAAAACAATTTTCCTTAAGCTATGAGCCAAAATATAGGGAAATATTTGTTTTCTCTAAGGACCGAAGGGCAGTGTGTGCCTCTCAACCAGCTGAGCAAGATGGTTATTGGTAAAGAATCATAGAATCATAGAATCGATTGGGTTGGAAAAGACCTCCAAGATCATCAAGTCCAACCCTTGGTCCAACTCCAGTCCCTTTACCAGATCATGGCACTCAGCGCCACATCCAATCTGCGTTTAAAACTCTCTAGGGATGGTTAATCCACCACCTCTCTGGGCAGCCCATTCCAATGCCTGATTACTCTCTCCGTAAAGAATTTTTTTCTGATATCCAACTTAAATTTCCCCTGGCAGAGCTTAAGCCCGTGCCCCCTTGTCCTATTGCTGAGTGCCTGGGAGAAGAGACCAGCCTCCACCTGGCTAGAACTTCCCTTCAGGTAGTTATAGACAGTGATGAGGTCACCTCTGAGCCTCCTCTTCTCCAGGCTAAACAACCCCAGCTCCCTCAGCCTCTCCCCATAGGGCTTGTGCTCCAGTCCCTTCACCAGCCTCGTTACTCTTCTCTGGACTCGCTCCAGCACTTCAATATGCTTTCTGAACTGAGGGGCCCAGAACTGAACACAGTAGTCAAGGTGTGGCCTCACCAACGCAGAGTACAGGGAAAGGATCACTTCCCTGGTCCTGCTGGCCACGCTATTTTTGATACAGGACAGGAGCCCATTGGCCTTCTTGGCCACCTGGGCACACTGTTGGCTCATGTTGAGCTTCCTGTCAATTAGTACTCCAAGGTCCCTTTCTGCCTGGCTGCTCTCCAGCCACTCTGTGCCCAGCCTGTAGCGCTGCAGGGGGTTGTTGTGGCCAAAGTGCAGGACCCGGCACTTGGCCTTATTGAACTTCATCCCATTGGAATCAGCCCATCTCTCAAGTCTATCCAGATCCCTCTGCAGAGCCCTCCTGCCTTCCAGCAGGTCGACACTCCCTCCCAACTTGGTGTCATCAGCAAATTTGCTGATGATGGACTCAATCCCCTCATCTAAATCATCAATAAAGATGTTAAACAGGACTGGACCCAACACAGACCCCTGGGGAACACCACTGGTGACCGGCCGCCAGCTGGATGCAGCTCCATTCACCAGCACCCTCTGGACCTGAGCCTCCAGCCGGCTCCTAATCCAGGAGAGGGTACACTTGTCCAGGCCATGGGCTACCAGGTTTTCCAGGAGTATATTATGGGAGACAGTGTCAAAGGCCTTGCCGAAGTCCAGATAGACCACATCCACAGCCTTCCCCTCATCCACCAGGTGGGTCACCTGATCGTAAAAAGAGATCAGGTTGGTCAGACAGGACCTGCCCCTCCTAAACCCATGCTGGCTGGGTCTAATCCCCTGTCCATCCTGAAGGTGCTGTGTGATTGCACTCAGGATGAACTGCTCCATAACCCTGCCAGGCACGGAGGTCAGGTTGACAGGCCTGTAGTTGCCAGGGTCCTGCTTGCAGCCCTTTTTGTGGATTGGGGTGACATTTGCCAACTTCCAATCATCTGGGACCTCCCCAGAGAGCCAGGACTGTTGGAATTTTCTTTCCTTTCTGGTAAGAGCTCTAAGCTTCTTCCTTCTACACTCCTGCCCTGAAAGTTTCCTCTCTAGGTTTTCCCAGAATCTCTATTATGTTGAAGACTGCCTGCACAGTTCAACACTAACCCCTAAAAAAGTACAATTAAAAATTAAAAATAAATTTTAACTGTCAGTTTGCTAGTAGAAAGCCTCTAACAGTATAGTAGAAGTAACACAAAACAAAAAAGCATCCTGCTAACCCTTAATGTGGATATTGTTGTGGTATGGAATATATGTCTGGATTTCAGTGTCATAAATATTGAACTATTGCTTACAAAAAATATGAAATTCTGTTCAACACAGAAATTGGTTCATCAGAGTTTTAAAATTAATGTTACAGGGGCAATCCAATATCCCTTAAATAATTGTTTATCTTGCTAAATTAACTGCTTGATTTCCTAAATTGAGAAGTAGGTCCCTCTGAAGACACTAGAGTTATACAAAGTGGTTACATAAGTATATGCTTTCCATCCAGGAATGCCTCAACACTACATGCTAAAAATCATACTTTGTTTACAGAACCTCAGCTTTTTTGGAATTGCATGTTAGTTTCTTTCACAGCTCATTTAAAATCTTACAAATCTTGCTCTTCTCTATGTCTAGATACAGTCTTTCAGAGTGCCCTGTTGACTCACTTTGGTATTAATTAGTATGTGCACTAAAATTTCTTGCTGTAAATGTGTGCCTAGAACTCAAGTCTACTATTTCCAAGATAGGTACTCTAATCACAAGGCTCTTATGCAAAGACTGAGCATGACAACCAGTAGTGTTAGGGTAGGTGGCTGCAGTCTTCTGAGATCAGGCTACCAAACTTCCCTGGATATCTGTAGCTTGAGAAGTTATCAAGTCTCTTACAAATTACTTCATAAGTCTAGACATTATCAGTGTTTGGTTATGTTGGAAAGTAGTAGCTCTAGATAACTAATTGGGACTTGTGTATTTTTAGGAATTACTTAACCCTAAAAAGACCATATTCAACACAAAATATGAAACACCGGACAATGGCTACCTTAGCCAAGTGGCCTCTTAATTTTGCCAAGTGACCTTTTCAAGCCTTGACCAATAGTTTTTGCATGGATGATGGTTTTAGATAAGGTCAGTTTTTCCACAGGATCAGCATTTAATAGAACAGATTCCAATAACTTGACACAGGATTGAAAATTTCTGTCATTTCACACCCTACTTGGAGTGGTACTCAGCATTTCACCATTTCTTAATTAGATATAGAAAAGTAAGTACTATAAAACTCATTGTGATTAGTTTCCTCTCTCCTCTAATGAGTGAAATTTCATCTTTAAAGGATATCTCTCAAGAAAAATCTGTAGTACCATGGTGAATTTGGGTTTTAGACACACAAGGGATATCTTCCTTTACAGGTCCACTGTGAGTTTGACCAGGAGAAACAAGACAAGTTCTCTGCTCGTATATCTTTGCTATGCTCTTTTCATCTGATTAATAATAAGCTTATATATGCATGTACAAGTACTGTACAGGTCTTGTTGCAAAATCTCTTTCTGGGGAATATACTACATCGAATTTTCATGGAAAGAAAATTCTGATAAATTATTAAAATTCCAAATTTTTAATCTGTTCTTCATTCTGATTATTCACTTCTCACTGGGGGTTTGTGACCTTATGCTCTTTTAAAGTTGTTTTAATTTTTTATGCAGATCATCTCTGTTAGAAGGCTCCAGATTGTATTGTTTCTCATGTCTCTTGCTGTTCTTGTGGCAAAATCTTTGGTTTATGTCAGCTTTTAATCTCTTTAACATCTTTCACCATGAGGGAAGAGGAGTTTCACAAAAAAAACCTGCAAAATGAACATTTTGTAGCTACTGGTCTAAGAAAGATATAATTGATCATATCCAGCTTTTAGTCCATTTTAGGAAACTTCTTATTGTCATCAGCTTTACTCCAAAAACTCCTATAATAGTTTTGTATTGCACTTTACTTTTTTAATATTTTTTCCCAGGCTATGCAATTTATAGTCTCCTTCCAAACCTTCCCCCTTCATCTTTCAAAAACAACACAAACTCAGAGTTTCTCCATTACAGCCTGTGCCTAAAACGTGGGCTTACTCTTACTACCAAGGTAGGTTTACATAATCTCATTTAAAACAAAAACAAACAAACAAAAAAACAACAAGCAAAACCATCAAGTGAACAAAATGTTGTTCGAATCCTGTTTTCTTGGTTGCAAAATCAGGCAATAGAGACTTTATAGTAACTTTACACCTTTATCAGTCAGCATATTTAACCTAGAGCATTATTCAGTTTCTCCCTGTTTTCTGCTTTCTTAAATTTCCTCGAGGTTGCCTCTCCTCTCCACCTTTCTTCATTAAAAGCCATCTTTTAAAAACACAGGTGGCACAGTCTTCTTGACCGCCCTTATCTTCAAATACCAGGAGATACCTCTGAAAGCAGGACTGATTTCTTTCTGTCTGATTTCAGGTGAAGTCACTTTTCCAGACTAGCACTAGACCTAGGTGTAAATTTCCCCTTAACTGTAAATTACTGTAACTTTCCCCTCTGCGACACACTCTTTCTGCACATTCAACAGATGGCATGTGAGGATGTAAATGTAAGGAAAAAACTAAATATGTTGGTTCATACAGTTGTCAGGAAGATGTCACGACTTGTGTAGTGCAGCGTTGAAGGGAAGGGAGAAGGGGTCTCTGCCTTCCCCTCTGTCTGAGGGGGGCAGAGACGGGAGAACAAAGAGTTTCAACCACTTGCAGGCTGGAGAGAGACTGTTTTTTCAAAACATCCATGAGGTAATATCAAATCTCTGGGGGCAGTCCCCAGGTCTGGGCTGGATTGGGTGGAAACTGAGGAAGAGGCAGGCTCAAAGGTCCATTAACCAATGGATTTGGGACAGGGGCAGGGCCGGCTGGAGCCCTGGCCCTGCACACCGCCCCCCAGCCAGGAGGCAGGAGTCCCACCCAGCGGGTCTCCTACCGTGGAACATCAGGGCAAAGAAGGGAGGGGGCACCTGGAAGCCCTCTGACCCCCAGGGCTCCCGGGGGGGGGGGGGAGTGGGAGGGGGGCATAGGGGGGTGCCACCACTGCCTGGAAGACAGAGCAATCCAGCCTAATGGCTGGGTCATCAAGGGAAAAAAGAAGGCTCAAGGGATAAATGGACAGGGTGTGGGGGTCATCAAACAGCACAGACAGGGTAAAGAACCATTTTAAAACTTAGTCTCTCAGGTTTTTAAGGTGTTTGTCCAGAGATGTCTTTGTAATTCATTTCAGCATCTTCCTACAGTGTAGTTTGTTTTGCTAACTGATGAACATCAGAACGTGATTGAGTGGTAGACATAAGAGGTGTGAAATGGTGGCATATTCTGGACTGCAGCTGAACCATTAAAGCAAATCAGAAATATTGAACAGATATTTTCCATGTAATCAAAGAGGAAGAAATTATCAGGTATTGTATTATTCACTGCTGACTTGAATTGTTTTGAGCATAATTAAAATTATTTATTTTTCTAATGGTGTTCTGCATCTATCTGATATGTTTTAAATTGATTTACATGGAGGATTTTTGGCAGCATGAACTGTATTATTTTGAGTTTTAACTCTGAAGAGATGAAAATGCACTGGTCTAGAAATAGCTAGCAAATTCCTCACCAAATGAGTAGCAGTACAAATCTCCACTATATCTTCAAAAAAAATCAGCACATGTTCCCATTGTGTCAGTTGCAAAAATTGTGAGTGATCCAGAAAAAGAATGGAAAAAGAGTCCTCTCTTGAGTAAGTGAAATAAGTAAACATCAGAATGTCAGAGCAGTTGCCACTTATGTTAATTTTTATATTTATAAGCAGGCTAGACCTTACTGAAACAATGATACCTTGACCTCCATTCATCAGTGTATAGACACAAATTTACTGCTGCATTTCAGGTACTGGCAAAAGGGCAAAAACTCCTCTCCTGGAGGATGGACAAGCTGTATTCAGTAGTTGAAGGCCAGAGCAACTCATGCTTTATCAACCCTCTGCACTCACTGGTGTGTGGGAAGTGCCACACCATGAACCTTTCATCCATCATGTGAGACTGAGCAGAGGTGCAATTGCAGCACCATGTTCCATAGGATCTTCTTTTCCTTTTGCATTCAGCTTCACTATAGATTGCTGAAGAATGAACAATAAAGCAAAACTGCTAAACATTGCCAATTTCTGTAAATGCTGTGGCACTTCCATTTTGTACTGCTAAAGAGTGTTGGGGAATGTGTCTCATCATCATCATGGCTGAGCTTTGCTAACGAAGATTTGGGAAGGGCTCTACCCACATGGGCGTGTTCTCCCAGCCTACACAGTGAATTTTTAGGTGAGGCACAGTGTGCGCAGAACTGGCCCCACCCTTGAACTCATCAGGTTCATCTGCCATGGCCAAGCGAGCTTGGATGGTGACAGTGAAGTCCTCAGCACTAGAGCCTACAGGCCCCAGTATTCCCAGGAGGTCTTCCATCCAAGAACTAATCAGGGCTGACCCTGCTTAGCTTCCGAGATCTGACAGGAGTGGACTTCACGTTGGCATTTAACTGCCAGGAATATATTTATGAGAGAAGGAAATACATGTGTGAAAGCATCATTGGTTTTCTCAGATTTTTTTTTAAAGCCTTATATTTGTTTTCCTTTCTATGTGTAAATACTTGGTAATATTTAAGTAGTGGTCAAGAGAAAGAGCTAGATATGTTTTTTGACTTACGTTACCAGTATGAAGGAATGCTCCTGAAGTTCACAATTCTTGGAAAAGTAAAATGAAGATTCAGGCCCAGTGTCTAGTAATTTGCATAGAACCCATCTTTTCACTTTAAAAGCTTATTTTCCTGTTTATGGTTACTTTTACACCTTAGGATAGTGTTTTCTAATACAATGAACATGTCCTTTTAAATAAAAAGTTTTCAGATGTATTGTCTGCGATCTTTCTCATATACTATTTCAAATGTAATAGAGACATCAACTTCCCACAGAAAACCTGTCTGTAGTATTTTTCAGTTTTGCATTATTCATTTTGTATTATTCTAGCTAATGTAGTTGTTATGCACAAAATATTTCTAATATCTAGTGTACAGGTTTGGTTTTTTTTCTTTATTTGTTTGTCTGCATTTAGATAATATAGCACGTTGTTCATGCAGTTAGCAGTTATTCCATTCTTTCACATCTGCAGGGACTGAGTAGTGTTAAGAGCCCTGCTAAATTAAAAAAACGCTCTTAGTCTTTGCTAATTGTACTGTCATTTAATCCTTTCTTAAAAATAGTTTTATTTGATATATATTTTAATGTGGTTTAATTCAAAAAAGGACTATTGACTGTGAAAGGCCCTGTACTGGTTATTTAATTTTCGTGCTTTTTGTTGCCAGTATTTTAAGAGAAAGATCATTAAACAGACTATGCAGAGACATCCCCTTTTTTTATTTTTTTGAATTGTTGTATCTGCTTTGAAATTAATAGTTGCCATCGCTAATCTTCCCAAGACCTCTAGCTCTCTGTTTAGGTCTCATGTCTTATCTCCCAGGCATAGAATTTCTTTCCTGGCCTAGAAATCAATTCTCCTACTAAGATCTCATTTTAGTTTTCTTTTGTTTTTGTTTGGTGTGCTGGTTTGAAGGTGAACCAGCAGGGGAAATGAACTCACCACGAGAGAGATTATAAGTCAGACCTAAAATTTAATAATAATATTACAATAACAACACTGACACACAAGGGAAATTGCTTTCAACTCACAATACCCCAGCAGTATAACCCAGTGTCCTGGGGCACAAACCCAAGGGGTTTGTCTGCCCTTGTGCTGAGACCCCTGTGGTTCCCCCAAGTCCAGAACAAAAGGAAAAGAAAAACCTGTTGGTGCAGGCGAGGGCTGTGGTCTGGGTGAGAGCGGGGGATCTCCTGCTGTCGAGGTCCTGCTGCTGCTCTGGATCCGACGAGAAGTCCCCGAGGTCTTCTTACCCACCACTTATGTACCCTCAGGGAGCACTCAGTCCCTCCCCCTGGGCGGGGACTCACACAATGGGTGATTGACTCTGGGAGCCAGGGGGTGTTGAGCTGTTGATGGCCCATTAGCAGCTCCGCCCCCCTCAGGCTGGGTGTGAAGGTGATAATGGCTCCCTGGGCAGCTGCTGCTAATGGCCCATTGTCCTTGGGGAATGAATAGAGGGGGTAGAATACACAGCTTTGATCACCCCCACACAGGGTTAGCTGGTCCCTCCTGCTGAACTAGGACATTATCCACCCCTTATTCTACTCCATCTAGTCATTCCCAAATTAATCCCCTTTTTACCTATACATATATATATATATATACATATATGCAATGAAACATTACAAACTCTTCTCGCTCAAAATTAGGTCCCCTTGTGGTACACAACGTGTTTCTCCATCTTTTTGCATTACCCACCAAGTGCAACCAGGTCCTTGAGCAAAGACAATCCCTCGGATGGGTTTGCCTTTGTTTGAGGTGGGACTAACCCAAACAGTCTTTCCTAACATACCTCTCATATGGACCACAGGGACTTTATCTCCATCTACAGTATTCAAGAGTTCTGATTGGGCAGGGCCAGCTCGATTGATGGAGCCCCGAGTGTTGACCAACCAGGTGGCCTTTGCCAAATGCAGCTCCCAGTGTTTGAAAGTTCCCCCACCCAACGCCTTCAAGGTTGTTTTCAGCAGTCCATTACATCGCTCAACTTTCCCGGCAGCTGGAGCATGGTAGGGGATATGATACACCCACTCAATGCCGTGCTCTCTGGCCCAGGTGTCTATGAGGCTGTTCTTGAAGTGGGTGCCGTTGTCAGACTCTATTCTCTCTGGGGTGCCGTGTCTCCACAGGACTTGTTTCTCAAGGCCCAGGATGGTATTCCGGGCAGTGGCGTGAGATACGGGGTATGTCTCCAGCCATCCAGTGGTTGCCTCTACCATGGTCAGCACGTAGCGCTTGCCTTGGCGTGTTTGGGGAAGTGTGATGTAGTCAACTTGCCAGGCTTCCCCATACCTGTATTTCGACCACCGTCCACCATACCATAGAGGCTTCACCCGCTTGGCCTGCTTGATGGCAGCACATGTGTCACAGTCATGGATAACCTGTGAGACACTGTCCATGGTTAGATCCACCCCTCGGTCACGAGCCCATCTGTATGTCGCATCTCTGCCTTGATGACCAGAGGCATCATGGGCCCATCGGGCTAGAAACAATTCACCTTTATGCTGCCAATCCAGATCTACCTGAGAGACTTCAATCTTGGCAGCTCGATCCACCTGCTCGTTGTTACGATGCTCCTCATTAGCCCGGCTCTTGGGTACATGAGCATCTACGTGACGGACCTTCACACTCAGCTTCTCTACCCGGGCAGCGATGTCCTGCCACATCTCAGCCGCCCAGATGGGTTTCCCTTTGCGCTGCCAGCCGGCCTTTCTCCAGCGCTCCAGCCATCCCCACAGAGCATTGGCCACCATCCACGAGTCAGTGTAAAGGTAGAGTCTTGGCCACTTCTCTCGTTCGGCGATATCCAAAGCCAGCTGAACAGCTTTCAGCTCTGCAACCTGACTTGATCCACCTTGTCCTTCAGTCGCTTCTGCAACTCGACGTGTAGGACTCCATACAGCTGCTTTCCATTTCCGGCTTGTCCCTACAATGCGGCAAGAGCCATCTGTGAAGAGAGCATATCGCTTCTCCTCTTCTGGTAGCTGGTTATATGGTGGGGCCTCCTCAGCTCGTGTCACCTGCTCCTCTTCTTCTTCAGAGGACAATCCGAAACTCTCACCTTCCGGCCAGTTGGTGATGATTTCCAAAATCCCAGGGCGATTAGGATTCCCTATCCGGGTTCGCTGCGTGATCAGAGCGATCCACTTACTCCATGTGGCATCAGTGGCGTGATGGGTAGAAGGAGCTTTTCCTTTGAACATCCAGCCCAACACTGGTAGTCGGGGTGCCAGGATGAGCTGTGCCTCAGTGCCAATCACTTCTGAGGCAGCTCGAACTCCTTCATAAGCTGCCAGGATCTCTTTCTCAGTTGGGGTGTAGCTAGCCTCAGATCCTTTGTATCCCCGACTCCAGAATCCCAGCGGTCGTCCTCGAGTCTCCCCAGGTACTTTCTGCCAGAGGCTCCAGGATGGGCCATTCTCCCCGGCTGCAGTGTAGAGCACATTCTTCACATCCTGTCCTGTCCTGACTGGCCCAAGGGCTACTGCATGGGTAATCTCCTGTTTAATCTGCTCAAAGGCTTGTTGTTGTTCAGGGCCCCACTGGAAATCATTTTTCTTCCGTGTCACAAGGTAGAGAGGGCTTACAATCTGACTGTACTCAGGGATATGCATCCTCCAAAAGCCCACGGCGCCTAGGAAAGCCTGAGTTTCCTTCTTGCTGGTCGGTGGGGACATAGCTGCTATTTTGTTGATCACCTCTGTTGGAATCTGACGACGCCCGTCTTGCCACTTCACTCCTAGGAACTGAATTTCCTGAGCAGGTCCCTTGACCTTACTTCGTTTAATGGCAAAACCAGCTCTTAGGAGAATCTGGATTATCTTCTTTCCTTTCTCAAAAACCTCCCCTGCTGTGTTCCCCCATACAATGATGTCATCGATGTACTGTAGATGTTCTGGAGCCTCACCCTTTTCCAGTGCAGTCTGGATCAGTCCATGGCAAATGGTGGGACTGTGTTTCCACCCCTGGGGCAGTCGATTCCAGGTGTACTGCACCCCCTTCCAGGTGAAAGCGAACTGCGGCCTGCACTCTGCTGCCAACGGAATGGAGAAAAAGGCATTGGCAATGTCAATGGTGGCATACCACTTGGCTGCCTTGGACTCCAGCTCATACTGAAGCTCCAGCATGTCCGGCACAGCGGCACTCAGGGGGGGTGTGACCTCATTGAGGCCACGGTAATCCACCGTCAGTCTCCACTCTCCACTGGACTTCCGTACTGGCCATATGGGGCTATTAAAGGGAGAGTGAGTCTTGCTGACCACCCCTTGGCTCTCCAGCTCACGAATCATCTTGTGTATGGGGGTCACAGAGTCTCGGTCAGTGCGGTATTGCCGACGGTGCACTGTGGTTGTGGCCAGCGGTACCAGTTGTTCTTCAACTTTCAGCAGTCCCACAGCAGAAGGGTCCTCTGAGAGGCCGGGCAAGGTGCTCAGCTGTCTGATTTCCTCTGTCTCCACAGCAGCTATGCCAAAGGCCCAACGCAGTCCCTTTGGGTCTTTGAAATATCCATTCCTCAGGTAGTCTATGCCAAGGATACACGGGGCTTCTGGACCAGTCACAATGGGGTGTCTATGCCATTCCTTCCCAGTCAAGCTGACTTCAGCTTCCAGTACAGTCAGCTGTTGGGATCCCCCTGTCACCCCAGAAATAGAGATGGATTCTGCCCCGACGTATCCTGATGGCATCAACGTGCATTGTGCACCAGTGTCCACTAAAGCTTTGTATTTCTGTGGGTCTGATGAGCCAGGCCACCGAATCCACACAGTCCAATAAACCCGATTGTCCCTCTCCTCTACCTGGCTAGAGGCAGGGCCCCCCTAGTTCTGGTCATGGTATTCACTGCGCTCTCCCTGTGAATATGACCGGGAGGTTCCTTCAAGAGGATCGGGCATAACATCATCATTCCTATACTGTCTGGAGCCTTGCCCACGAGAGACCGGAGCAGCCTTCAACCTTGAAGAATTCCCTGTGTTAGTTGTGCCTCTTTGCAATTCACGTACCCGAGCTGCTAAGGAAGAGGTGGGTTTCCCATCCCACTTTCTCATATCTTCTCCATGCTCATGGAGGTAAAACCACAGATTGCCGCGTGGAGTGTACCCTTTCTCCTTAGCTGGAAGACGCCTGCTTCTGATGGCAGAGACTCTCGTTTGTTCTGGAGAGTTATGAAAGAGTCCTTCCTTAATCTTCTCTTCCAGTTCAGCCAGTTTTGTTTCCACAGCTGAGACATGGGCTCGTAATGGAGCAGTGACAGTGTCTTCATAAATCCTGAGTTTGCTGACCAGTGCGCCCACCTTGTCTTCTCCCTCTCTCCACTGCAATGTTGCAAGGTAGCGAGAATACATTTCTGGCCCAAGTCGTGCAAATTTTAACCACATCTGGGATGTGCACTGGACACCATCTGGACTTTTAGGGAATCTCTCATCTTCTGAAAAGATTATCTCCAGTACGGCTAATTCCCTTAAGCACCGGATACCTTGTTCCATCGTGTTCCACTGTCCTTGCTGTACGTGGAGGTCCTCCTTACAAAGATATCTCTCCCTCACGCTTGACAACAGTCGCCGCCAGAGGCTGAGAGTTTCCTGTCTCTTTCCAATGCCCTGATCAATGACAACATCTCGAGAAAGGGATCCCAGCTGCCTCGCCTCACTCCCATCTAGAATTGTATCATTGGCTGCAGCATCCCAGATTCGAAGTAGCCAGGTCAAGATGGACTCATTTGCCTGTCGTGTGAACTCTCTCCGGAGCTCACGCAGCTCTCCCAGGGATAGGGACCGGGTGATTATTTCTGGCTCCATTTCTTCTGCTTGAGATGAAGGTCCTGACTCTTCCTCGTCATGCACTATACGAACTGATTTGGTCTTTGATTTTCTTTTCTGGACAGGGGCAACTGCTATCGGTTTCTGTTGTCCTTCTGGCTCCTCCATGGTTTGTGTGGACATGGTGCTGGTTGATTTGTTTCCCTTTCTCTCTGGCCCAGCTGTGGTTTGTGTAGGCATGGTGCTGGTTGATGTATCTCTTCTCCTCTCTGACTCAGCCATGGTTTGGGTGGACATGGTGCTGGTTGATGTATCTCTCTTCCTCTCTGGCTCAGTCATGGTCTGGGTGGACATGCTGCTGGTTGATGTATCTCTCTTTCTCTCTGGCTCAGCTGTGGTTTGGGTGGACATGGTGCCTGTGGATTTGCTCCCTTTCTCCTCCTCCTGATGGTGCTGTACCACACCAAGCAGTGTGCGGTAGGCAGTGGCCAGGGCCCAGCAGGTTGCTGTGAGCTGCACATCTCTGGGACTACCAGAGCATCTTCCTTTCACATAGCTTAGCATTTTGGCAGGGTCCTGCAGTTGTTCCGGGGTGAATTTCCAGATCATTTGAGGAGAGAAGGTCTCCAAATACTGGCCCATATCTTCCCACTTCCCGTGCCATTCAACATCATCCGCTCCCAGGGCAGGCCTCCAGCAAGTCTCCTTAGAGAGCCCAGTTCTGACCCTAAACATGGTGTATACAGTACAGAGGAGACAAAGCAACACTAACAGCAAGATTATGCTGTCCCTAACATCAAAAGGAAGCTCAATATTTTCAATGATTGTTGTAGCAGAGGTGAAAAGGTGGAAGTAACCATCTCCGCCTGTTTTCCCCACAGTCTGGGTGCTATTTTTAATGAGACCCCAGAGGTAACAACCCAAACCAGGACAGGCACACCAGACTGAATATACATTCACAATGAAATTCATTGCTTCTGATGTTATGACAACATAAACATAGTATATTAATAAAGCAATTTTGATCCTTCTCCCTGGTATTAAAGAGAGCATCAAAACAGGCACATGGTTCCCCATGTGTCGAAATATGAACAGGCCCAGATACACCACCCACATGAATACATCAAGCAACATGGTAGTCAGGGAGTTTCTGTATCCAAATACACAAAATGAAATTGTAATTCTGACTTCTCTCTCGTGGCCCCACGTTGGGCGCCAAAAAATGTGCTGGTTTGAAGGTGAACCAGCAGGGGAAATGAACTCACCACGAGAGAGATTATAAGTCAGACCTAAAATTTAATAATAATATTACAATAACAACACTGACACACAAGGGAAATTGCTTTCAACTCACAATACCCCAGCAGTATAACCCAGTGTCCTGGGGCACAAACCCAAGGGGTTTGTCTGCCCTTGTGCTGAGACCCCTGTGGTTCCCCCAAGTCCAGAACAAAAGGAAAAGAAAAACCTGTTGGTGCAGGCGAGGGCTGTGGTCTGGGTGAGAGCGGGGGATCTCCTGCTGTCGAGGTCCTGCTGCTGCTCTGGATCCGACGAGAAGTCCCCGAGGTCTTCTTACCCACCACTTATGTACCCTCAGGGAGCACTCAGTCCCTCCCCCTGGGCGGGGACTCACACAATGGGTGATTGACTCTGGGAGCCAGGGGGTGTTGAGCTATTGATGGCCCATTAGCAGCTCCGCCCCCCTCAGGCTGGGTGTGAAGGTGATAATGGCTCCCTGGGCAGCTGCTGCTAATGGCCCATTGTCCTTGGGGAATGAATAGAGGGGGTAGAATACACAGCTTTGATCACCCCCACACAGGGTTAGCTGGTCCCTCCTGCTGAACTAGGACATTTGGTTTTTTTGTCTTTGCCAATTACATGTCAGATAGATGTGAGAGGGGAAACAGACTGTCCCTCTGACATCTGGATTAAAGTGATTTTTCAGAATATCTTCACTACCAAACAACTGCGTAATTATCCACAGAAGGATATCACTGCAGAAAATTGAAATAAAATGCACATAGCAGTGAAAATTGACATGGAGAGGAAATTGTATAACTATTAAATCTATGGGCACTTTTCATGAGGAGCAGGGTTTGAGAAATACATGACCACTATACTTAAAAGAGGCCATTCAATTTGGATGTAGAATAACTTAGCTTGTAATTACTCATTGTGTTAGCAAATATTCCAATGTGTTTTACTTAATCCTAAAGAAATAATATCCGTGTTAAGAAAACTTACAGTTTTAATTTAAGGTGTATAAAGGTAGTTGATTTTGATTTTTTCATTTTGAAGACTGAAATAATTCTTCACTATTTTTACTATAAAATATTTTTTTTGTAACTCCAAAATATACTTAAAACATTTTTTTCCCAAACAAAATCAGTGTTTCTCTTCTAACCCCATATACAGTGGTAAAATTGAAAGACAAATACATTTGCTGTAAAAAACCCCTAATGGCATCTTTTCCTCAAAAGCCAGTTGAAAAGGTATCAGCAAAAAAAATCTCTTTGTGGTGAGATCAGCCTTCTGATTGATGCTAATATTTATTTTTACAGCTGCCTTTGTTTTCTGACTTTTATATCTGACTACTGTGCTGTGACAGCAACATTTTTTTTGGTTCAAATAGCTTTGATATAACCTTTTACCATATCTAACAGAGGTCTGCATATCCAAAATATGGACCTGGTGTTTACAGAAGGAGGTGCCCATGTGGAAAAATATATGCAATCTCAAACAAGACCCATAATTCCACTGAGTCTCTGTGTATCAAAATTTATTTCTTTGGTTTAAATCTATATGAAATTGCCCAAGTAACAATAAAGTGCACAGGAAAAATAAAGTTGGGTGGGTTTTTGTTCGTTTGCTTGCTTGCTCGCATGTTTGGGTTTTTTAAAAAAAGGATGTTTTAAACAGTGTTTATATAACATACCTAGAGATTTCTATTTCTTCTCCCTAAACTCATTGAGCTGTTATTATTTTAGTTCAGGAAAGAAAACAGATGTCAATATCAAATGCCCTTGACACACACAATTCCTCACGGTACATGGCTGTATCGCTTTCTCTTACTCTCCCCACAGCCCCCACTTCCCTTTTCTAAATAGATACTATTCTCCTTTTCCTCTCCTGCCCGATTGCATGCCGTTATATACTTAATAGTCTTTGCAGATTTCTCACATTTTTCCTGAATCCAGTTTATTATACAGTTTACAGAAAGCCTTTCACAGGCTGCTTTTTTGTGATTCTTTAGTTTACTCATAACTCTGATAAATTACTTATTTTCCTTATTGTCTTTATTTCAAGCAGATGAAATCTGATTCTGAGTTATAGCATCACAAGCTGTCTTTTACTAATTTCATCTGGGACAGAATTTAAATCATGTTACCATTCATTTCTATAGAGAGGGAGGATTCTATACTTAGATATGCATTTCTGAACAAAACAAGATATTTGGACCGTTCTGTTCTTCAGCTGGAATATAATGCTTAGCTCTCTCTCCAATTTTTTTTTTGACCTTAAGGGTTGTGGTTTCCATAGAAACATGTATCAGTCTGTTTAAGCATCAAATATTTTCCTTGTTGTAGACATTAGCTCAGCAAACTGAGGCCACAATTTAGTAATGGACTTGGCATTGTTGGGTTAACAGTTGGACTTGATGATCTTAAAGGTCCTTTCCAACTTAAAGGATTCTACAATTCTATGATTATAAAAGATACTGTGTCCCTAGATATGTTGAAAATCCAGTCTGGTGAAGCACATCAAATGGAAAGGATACCTTATTTTTCTCCAGTAAACAGCTTTGCAATAATATTGTCTTTAGAGTAAAGAAGAAATTTTGAAGTAACTAATGCAGTCTGTTCTACAGACTACTGTCTGAAGGCACAAAAATAAATTAAAAAAATAAATTCAGTAGCAGTCTTACCTTAGATGTGTGATCAGCAACATGATCTACTGTGACTATCTCTCAAATATGAAGAGGAAGGTGTTAAACACCAGATCAGTTACTATTGGGTCAGAACCATCTTGTGGGGTGTGTGTGTGTGTGTGTGTGTGTGTGTGGACGGGGAAGGGACAGGTCGAACCTCACAGAGGTGGGATGACATTGTATGCCTCATGGCCCCTGGAGACCACATGGGAAGCCCTGGAGCAGCTGTCAGTCACAAACAGCTTGGGAAAACTATAACCCTCACAACTCCTGGAGCCCCTGACCCAGCTCAGATTGGCAGGGACAGTGAGAACACAGTCCCTCACCCTGCCCTGGAACCCCTGAGTGGCCAGTGGGTCAGAGGCCCCATCTGGGGGATTTGGCCATGGAGACCAGAGCAGATGTCACGTTTCACGGCCCTGTTGTCTGAATGTCTGAGAGCTGGTCTGCCACAAGGTTCCAGTGGTAGCTATATGATCTATCTCTCCCTCTTTCTGTTTCTCTCTTCTTGCTCCATCTGCTTCTCTTTCTTTGCTCCTTTCTCGATGCTTTGGGTGGCTTGGAGCTGGAGCGATTGGATTTTGACTTAGAGTTGTGGATTGATTGGATCTTGACTTAAGTGTTGTGGATTAATATGTGCTGTGTTGATATTTGTCTACCTTGTATAGTGCCCTTTTTGAACCTTTGCCAAGTTCCCTTATTTTCTCCCCTAAATTAATAAAGAAACCCTTGTGAACAAGTCCATGTCTTATTCTCTCTCAAGTATTAAAGAACCCTATTTATATATTTTAAAGTTAAACTCCTAATTAAGCCTGTGAGCTTGCAGCACCCAGGGCTGGAGTATTACAGAAGGTATTCTAGCATTTCAGTCATTATGAGTTTTTACAACTTCAGAAGTGCTTGATGAAGTAATAGCACTCCTTTGTAATTCAGCAAATATTGAATGCTGTCTGAGATCCAATGTAAGGATTCTCTCTCTTACAGAGTTTGAAAGGTACATTCTCCACAGCTAAAAAAGACTTCATGTCATCCAAGTCTCTCTCCTGCAAACTGCATATACAATTCTGTAACGAAAGAACAAGCCAACTTACAGCAGCACAGCACAGTGGCTATGACAATCCATTCCTTCCTTATAAAATTCCCACTTAAGTCAACAATTAATTCCTTAGTCCTTACAAGTCGATATTACCACATAATGAAATGCAACCCCTCCAAAAATGTAGTCACTACCACTATTTCTATTTGACCAGAGTGGCTGTATATCCAAAAAGAGGTGTAAATGACAAAGCATAGTGCAAGACAGGGGATACCAGCTTCTGTTACAGGTTTTCACTAGGAAATATAAGTTCATTTTTAAGTTAATGTACAGAAATATAAGATTATATTTACTGATTGGATGCAAGAATATGCTCTGAGTATTTTAGCTAACTAGTTGAGCATACAGCTACCATTTATCACAGAATCACAGAACATGAAAAGCTGGAAAGGACCTACAAGAATCATCAAGTCCAACTCTTAGCCCTGCTCAGGACCATCCCCAAGAGTCACATCATGTACCTGTGAGTATCATTCAAACACTTCTTGAACTCTGGCAGTTTTAGTGTTGTACCCTGGGGGAGTCTGTTCTGGAGTCCAGCCACCCTCTGTTTGAAGAACCTTTTTCTAATATCTAATGTAAACCTCCTCTGACACAACTTCAGGCCATTCTTTCTTGTCCTGTCACTGGTCACCACAGAGAAATCAATGCCTGGCTGATCCCCTTCCCCTCAAGAGGAATTTGTAGACTGCAATGAGGTCTCCCAGATGCCTAAAATGGAGGAAAAGAAATTTCAAGACAATATTAGTATAGATAAAATAGAGAGCAGGTCACTTAACTAAAGCATTTTAAGGTATACTGAATACATAAGTGCACAATACAGTATAAAGTTCTTACAAATTTATAACATTATCATATCTAATGAGTGCATTCAAACCCAGAATTATTTTCCCCGAGAACCTCCCTCTGGTCTGCCCCTTGGCGCATGCCTCCCTGGAATTGAATGAGAAGTTTCAAGACCTCTTACTTCTTCACCATTATTATCTTCACATCACATGCCTTCTTTGGAGTTTCTCCAAGATTTCTGGGCCTTCTGTTTTGACTACAATGGTATATTATTATGTCCTTCTATGTATGTGTCTCAAACAAGATGTCCTTGCTCAAAGCCTTTTTCTTCAAAAGAACATTAAACAAATGTCAAGAATTTTAAGAATTTGATATAGACCATGAGAAAGGGGTTTAGCAATTGTTACAGTTTCTGTTAGAAAGTATTAGAAACTACACAGCTATATTGTTCAAAATCTACATGCTACAAATCTTTAAGGATCTTAAGGCATCATCACTTCAGTCTTCTCTAGGCTGAACAGACCAAGTGAGCTCAGCTGCTCCTCATACAGCTTCCCCTCAAGACCCTTCACCATCTTCATTGCCCCCCTTTGGACACTCTCTAATAGCTTTATATCTTTTTAATATTGCAGTGCCCAAAACTGCACACGACATTCAAGGTGAGGCCACTCCAGTGCAGAGCAGAGCAGAGCGGGACAACCCCCTCCCTTGACTGGCTGGTGATGCTTTGCTTGATGCCCCCCAGGACATTGTTGGCTGCCAGGGCACTGCTGACTCATGTTCCACTTGCCATCGACCAGCACCCCCAGGTCCCTTTCTGTGGTACTGCTTCCCAGAATCTCATTCACCAGTTGCAGAATCCAACACTTCCTCTTGTTGAACTTCATGCGATTGGTGGTTGCCCAGTCATCTAACTTGTCAAGGTCTCTCTGCAGGGCCTCCCTGCCTTCAAGGGAGGCAACAGCTGCTCCTGGTTTGTGTCATCTGCATACTTGCTTTGTAACCCTTCTAGTCCTGTATCCAAGTCATTTATGAAGATGTTAAAGAGCACAGGGCCTAAGATGGAACCCTGCAGAACCCCACTAGTGACAGGTCACCAGCCTGATGGCACTCCATTCACTGTCAACCTCTGTGCTCAACCCGTGAGCAAACTGCTCACCCACCACATCGTGGGTTTATCCACCTGTGTGCTGCACATTTTGTCCAGAGGGATCCTGTGAGAAACAGTATGGAAAGCTTCACTGAAATCCAAAAAGATTACATCAACTGGCTTCCCTTGATCCGCTAGATGGGTTACCTTGTAATAGAAGGAAATCAGGTTTGATAAACTGGTCTTTCCCCTTGTAAAACCATGTTTGCTGTGACCGATGGCAGCATTGTCTTTCAGGTGTTTTTCAATACCTTCCAGAATGATCTTCTCCATAACTTTACCAGGCACTTCAGTGAGACTGAAAGGCCTCTGATGTCCCACATCCTCTTTCTTGCCCTCCTTGAAAATCAGGACAACGTTCACCAACTTACTTTCATTCTAGCTAAGCAGTCAAGATTTAAAAGAAGATTCAAATTGTTTTTTCCTCTGTGAGAAAAAAATACTGTCGTTGTGTAGGTTTTTATGTTCGTAAGCATATAAGTATACTAGGTGTTTCATAACCAGTTTTAATGTGTGTTGTATTCACAAAACTCTCTTAAGAAAAGATTTCCACAATGTGAAATTGAAAAAATTTGCGAAATTTTAACATTTAAAATTATGATATTTAAAATGTTTTAAATGTTGCTATTTATTTTTTAAGGCCTTATTTTCTTAAGCTCTTTATCAACACAGTTAAACTAATCCAGAAGTGGTATAGCTGCATAGTCATGTTACAATGTTTGTAGTAAAATACATGATTTGGAGGTACTGTCTCTTCCATAGCTGACAATGAGGAGGGGAATGAGAAAACTTTTTCTAAGGTGAAGTAAATATTTCAAACACATATATTTAGAATATCCAGGAAAACAGAAGAAATACTTACTAAGAAATCTCAGGAATTTTATTCAGTGTTCAAAACTGTGAAGCTACATGTGACAGTAAAAATCAGCAGTATCTAGACATATATACCCTAGAAAGTTCCATTTATTTTATTGGGAGTTTTTTAGGCTGAATATGATTTTAATAATTGAGTGTGTGCTTAGGTATAAATTTAATTTATCAAAAGTGTAAGAAGTAGTTCTAGGATGATTCTTACCTCACTATATCCTTATATATCTGTCCAGGGCATCCTAAATAGAGCAGAAATCACCTATTAGTTGTAAAAGGTAGACTCATTCCAGATGCATTAGCCCAAGATGACCCAAATGTGAATTTCACACTCAAATACCTCAGAGCCAGGCCTCTCTTTTAAATCTAAAATGTCTGTTTCCATTGAAGTTTATAATTCCACAAGATCAGGAAAATAAATCCAAAAGTCATCTTAAGATGGCTATAGATTCCACAAATAATTAGAAGATTTGTTGGTTTGGTTTTAGTGGGTTTTTTAGACTGATATGCATTAAGAGGGGCTTGCACTTCTTAAGTCACTGATAGTACTGAGAAAATGAAATGCTGGAAAAGGCTCCTAATTATACAATCTGTTACAAGCTTCTGAAGAGGAGTTAGAAGCATAACTCTAAAAGGAGAAATAGTATATTTGACATAGAATACTTTGATAAAAGTCGGATTTGCATTTGAAAGCCAGCTGAGTACTGCTAGAAGGATTATTTTTTACAAAAGAATAAACAAGAATAACATTAGAAGTATTAGAATTTTAAGACATACAGAAAGAGTCATATCAGAGAAATAATTACTTTCAACATAATTATTTTAATTTCCTTCAAAGCTTAACACCATCCACTGATGATATTGTTATGCATTTATGTTTACTTTTTAACTCAAATTACTTTGCAATACCAGTCTGCCCATAAGTAGAAAAACAATGTTTTTTCCACTATGAGACGGAGAGGTTATTTTCTGTAGGCCATTTTGTTTTCATTAATCAATGACTTACTTTATCATAGGTTAATGATACGTGTCCTTTCCTGAGAAGACAGCAAGGGCTTCTTCCAGTGTGTACACTGTAGGTTCAATCATCCTTGCCCCACTTTGTTCTGACTTTCAGCCAGTAGCTCAGTTGACTAACTCGTTTTCCTGATAAGATTTCTTTGGCATCTGCATCACATCATTTTTTTAAATTTTTTTTAGTATGAGCACTCACCACTGAGTGAAGCCCTTCACAGCTTTGTTATGCAATTACTTCACTGCTCCTAATTTGAGGAAATGGGTTCTGTACCAAGAGCACATACAGGTTCTGTTAATTGTCACAACATGAATATATTGGTGAGAACAGTTAAAACAGGGAAAGGAATCAGTGTGGGTGATGACATAGTCCTGATAAATGAAGTATACTGACATTTGTAATAGCATTAGGATTGAATCATAAAGGCTATGAGTAGCAAATTCCAACTATTTGTAGGAAAACTAGCTGGGTCTTTCTCAATGGTGGGAACAGTTGTAGGAGCGATTATCACGTATGATTTATTTTTCTTATTTATTGGAAAGTTATGTTAGATGTAGTATGTTGTGCTATTACACTTGTAGGATAATAAGTAGGCAGGGTGGAAGGAGAGAGGGGGAAGATACTTGTGGGTTAAAGGAGGTTTGCAAGAGCAGAGACTAAGAGGACTGAGAACAGGTAGAAGACAGCTGTGATACTGAGCAAGCAAAGGGAAAAAAGAAAAGATTATTTTTAGGTACTCCAAAATGTTTGATGCAGCCCAAAAACCCACTGAGAACTGCTGGCTTAAAAGCAAACTTAAGGAAAGAATCCACTCTGAAAGATTGCTGGGGAGACATTTGCTTGAATAACTCTGACTTCTGTTCTGCTTTACTAGATACTCTGAGTTTTCTCCATCTAAATTAATTCATTTTAAAGATAAAGTTCCAATAAAACACAGCTTTGGTACTTTGCTGTGTCCTATTCTGAAGTAAATGTGCAGCCTGTTTTATCTTAGATCTCTCAAGGTCTTGTCTCAACACATCACTAGCCTGATCAGTACACATCCAAGAAAAGTGTGTGTGAAGAGAAGTGATTAATAGATTGTGACAGGTTACATGCTGAAAATCATAACTCATAATCTTGCAACTGGTGAATACCTCTTCTGGTAGTTGTTTAGCTAGAAATGCCCCAGTGCTCTCCTGTATGCTGGAGTAACAGTCACGGTTCAAGCTGAGATCTTGACTGGAAAGGCCAAGGTCTTTCAGCTGGTGACAGAAAAAGTTCATGCTACTATTTTTGTTTAGGATGTTCTATTCCAAATGTGTTTTCTGCAGTTTCTCAGGAGATATCCCTAGTGTGTTGAACTAGCAAAGTATTCTGCAGCAAGTGTGTCTAAACTCTTTTCAGCCTACATTTTATCTATATACATTCAGGAATTTATATCTTCCTTACAGTAGGTGTGAAAATGCCAGCAAAATCACAAGCACATGAGGAGAATCAAAAGTTAAATTTGTAAAGCTTTTACCTCCTCCATGAATCTAGCTCTTCTTTTATTGAAATGCCTTAAAAAGAAAAATATTTTGGGGAGTTGACTGAAATATTGCAATTACAAGTTTTAATTTGCTGAATGTTAAAAAAATCCCTTTCAGTCAGTCATTAAGCAACCAAATAGGTAAAAAACCAAATATCAACAGGGTCCTATGTGATATTTTGAGGCTACAGGTATTACACCTTACATGAGTGCCTGCTTCAGGACTTCTTACATTAAGACTGAAATACATCAGAAAGTGATGCATCACGCTTTGAGAAAAACTTTCATGATGATTCTCCTACACTCAAACCTCAACAATTAGTCACTTTATATAACTGTCACCCTATTTATTTTTGTGTTTAATTTTAAACATGCTAGCATGCTATTTGTCAGTTATTATATCTGTTTAATTCATGGAACAGTTGCCTTCTTGTGAATATTTCTGCAAAATCCCAACTCAAAAATTATCCTATTGTATTTTTCAGTAGGAAGACCTTTAGGGAAAAAGTATTGCTTTCTTATTCTTCTTTGCCTTTTCTAATAATCTGCCTTAGACTCATTGCATTAGTTTATATTCTAATAGGTCAGATTTTATAGATTTTTTTCCACTGCATCAACACCATGTAATATTAATGAAAGCAAGAGATGAAGGGAAGTAATATTACTGAAAGAAACAGAGGAAAGGAAAACAATATCTTTGTCCAAACTAATTTTTAACCCATATTTTCATATTCATTTTTCACCAGTTTGTTGGTTATTTTCTCTAGATTAAATTTCATTCTTGTTTTACTGTTCTTTTAGTCTGTCTAGATTTCTTTTCATTTACTATCAGTCAACATCTTTCTCATATTGGAAAAGCACTGATATATGTTTGTCATCATGGCTATTATATGCATACATTCTACATGCTAAAGATCCTAATCAGCAAAGAAAAGCACTTTTTGGATTTATCCCATCACAGAAATAAAGACACAACACCAGATCACTGAAAGTTTTAACTGGTATATGACAACAAGCAACAAGAAATATCCTTTTGATTTAATGTTATATTTACCATGACTTAAAAATAATGTAAAACTGTGATAAAAAGCTGCAGAAAATAGTAAACCATGATGGTCTGTTTAATAAATGGTAGGTTAGGTTAGAAATTATTCTGAACTGCTCATTAAAACAAATTTGTCCTAAGCTGTGCTTTAAGACATCAGAAGTTTCTTTCACTAAAGCTGAAAGGTCAGACAGCAGAAAAAAAAAAATCCATAAATACAGTTTCAAGATGGTAAATCATGCTGTCAGTGTAGATACTGAAAAAGACCTAGGGATTATGGTAAATAACATTTTGAAAGGGAGTTCCTTGTTCCCATTCTTTAGTTATGGAATTTAGCTGCTTAGTTTCTTGTATCAGAAAAGGAAAACTGATCGGAGTGGAAGGTTGGTCTTCCTTTTAGATATAATTAATAACACTGATATTTACAGGATGTAGAGACCTTCCTATTTGAAAAAAGATGTTGGCAGAGTAGAAGAATGTCAGTGAATGGCACAAATATAACCAGAGGCTTGGAAACATGTTTAATTCTGAGAAGATAAAGCAGAATAATAACAAAATTTACCTAATAATAGAAAGAACAGGAGTTGTTGACATCCATGCACCAATGGAGAAAAGACGATACCTTAGTCTTGGGCAGGGTGGCCCAGTATTAACAACAAGATGGAAGATGTATTTTCGATTTGTATCTAAAGGTCAAAAAGTTTGGAAGCTCTCCTATAATCAATTTTTGAATGAAATATGTAGGCATTTTCTTGAGCGATTTAACAGAAAGGGTAAAGCAAAAGACCTACAAGAATGAAGAGAAAGAAAAATAGGTGTACTCATTAACTGATAACAATCTACCCAAGATAGGCAAATGTTTAAATGGCAAGCATGGACATAGTATCTCCAGTGGACAAAATAATACCAGGGAGAATGGATTTTTTAATGACTCAAGGTAAGTGTGATACTCTATAGATCTATTTGCACTTCAAAGACGGATTCATATTATTGCAGATACAGAGTAAAGAATTTAGTGTGATGATCAGACACATAGCAGTGTACTGGAAGACTGTCTTACTGAACATGCAACTGATAGAAGATTACATCTTATGCAGATGTTTTAGAGAGTAAATACAACTTAATAAAATTAAGGAAAGTTTCACACTTCTAATAACACTAAACTAAGTGGTGTATTGGACACACCTGAAGGACTGGATGCTACCCAGAGGGACCTGGGCAAGCTCAAGAAGTGGACCCATGGGAATCTCATAAGGCTTAACAAGACCAAATGCAAGGTGCTGCTCTTGGGTCGGAGCAACCCCCAGATTCTAAGTCTATACTAAATAATGCTGCTGTTGATACTTTCAAATATTTTAATTATGTACCGCTTTCCTTAGTCTTCACTTACAAGTACACACCTCTGCTCTTTTTTCAGGTATTTTCTTCTGATATGAAAAGGATAGGAAATATATGACTTTACCATCAGATCAGCTGGAATTAAATTGACCATTTCCCTAGCTGTGTACTAAGGGTGGGATTAGATACAGCAATCACCTGCAATTTGTTATGTAATTAGGTCAATATTCTTGGTTAAGTAGAATTATTTACAAGAGCAGTTCAATTTACAGGACTACCTTCGGCTTAATAATCTGTGTTTTCTAGATATGAGCTGACAGTTGTAAGAATGATTTTAAGTTCTCTGTTCACATAGGCAAAGGATATTCGGAAGTCAGTTGCTTTTGGAATTTTATGTTATAATACAAACGAATGCAAAGAGGATGGAAATATTTTGCCTGGCTTAATAAATTAGATAAACAAGGTAATAGCCTTGAGGAGCACTGGTGTTTCTCAGTCTATGCTGCCTCTATTCTTATTAAACAATCAATGGTAAACAGATGGAGTTTGAAAAAGAGCTCATCTTCTGTGAGTATGCATATTTTTGCACAACTTGTTGCTGTTGTTTGTTTGATTGATTGGTTAGGGTTTTTTAAATGAATACTGAAAAAGAGCATAAGATTTAATCAGGTTGGGCTGATCAACATAAATGCATCTTCACTTTTTAGGGAAACTGAGTTATAAATGTTGCTACTGTCTTTTCTGAATCTACTAACCAAAAAAGGCAAGCTTAAAGACTTCATAACATAACATTTGACATCAGCTTCCCAACTAGTCTCAGTCATTTCATGTCTAAAGCTAACAATGTATGAAGATTTTCTTAACTCTATACAAGTTCTGAAGAGTCCTTTGTAAAATCAGACTAAATAGAAACTTGTTTGCTTAGAAAACTGCACACTCATTAAAGCTATTATTTCAAAAAAGAACTTTTATTTAATTAATTCACTTTTAAATAAAGATATTTTATGAAGATTTTCTTACCATGAATTAATTGTTTGGTCGGAAGCAGGAGTCCATTGCTAATATCTAAATTTCTGTATTGGTGTGTGTTAAAGGTAAAATTACTGGAATGAACTTTTGTGAAGGGCAGGGAAAAGGTACATAAAGATAAAAATTTTGCCTCTTCATTTCCTCTATATGGTTTTGCAATATATTACTGAGGGCAAGTACTCAGAAGCTAGAAATGTCAGAGTTTCTTTTATACCTCTGATTGGGCATTTTTGGAGGGAATTACAAAGGGCATTTTAGATAAATGATTTTCTAGTTCTATAAAAACACATTGAAGAGAAAGGAATTGTAGTGGAGCAAAATCAGAGTGTAAAGCAATATATAATTAAAGTTTAATCTGACTAAATTCAACTTTACAATTGTCTGAAATTCAAGAAGGAATCTGACAATAGGGAAATTATGAGATTGGTAAGGATTAAAACAAACCCTTATAGCATGACAGGAGAAGATCAGGAGGGATAAGGCACAGAATAAACCACTGGAAAGAGAGTGACAGGAAACTAAAAAAAGAAAAATATGTATGTAAATTAATAGAATACAATCAAGCAAGGCTTTTGTGAGGTATTCATTGAAAACAGAAGAATGATAATAGGCAGTGACAGGAATGACAAGTTTTTGAAGCTTCTCTTGCTCAGCTTACATTAACATAAGTAGTGGCAATAGCTTAATACCAGTAATACCACATATAAATGTGGAAGTTAAAGTGAAGGTAAGAATGCTTAAATTTGTTAAAAGTCTCAAATGAACTGGACCTATAGCTATTCGTATAGGCTACATAAGGATTATGGTGTATTCTAGAAGATTAGAAAGTTACAAATGTATATGCTGTCTTTGAAGAAAACAAAATAAGAAAAAATATTAAAATAAGATGATCAGAGATTTGTAGCTCATTCAGCCTAGCTTCAGTATACAAAAAAATATGCAGAAAACCTGAAAGAAAAAATAATAAACCATCTATTTTTAACAGTCAACATTCATCTGTCAAGAGCAAAACAAATCAAAACAGCTTAATGTCTTTTTATGACAAGACAAAAGTTCTTGTATGTAAGAGAAGAATAACAAGTGCCATGTTTTAATACAGAATTGGAGATCTGAATGCCTCTAAAATTTTCATAGGGAAGTCAGGCGAACATTGTCTACATGAAACCAAAATAGGAGGGTAAGTAGACAGTTAAGCAATGTTGAGTAGTCCTTAAACTGAAAGTTGTATGAAGCAAGGCATTTAAGAAGTCTGTTCTAGGTTTTCTACTACTCAGTTTTGTAATTAAACATTTAGATGCTGTATGAGAAAAATTGAACCTGTTTGTAAAGTATATAAAAATTCAAGGAAAATCACTGAGCCTTCAAATACATTAAATTAGTTGGAAATAGTCCAGTGGAGAGTAACAGAGCTGTTGAAAGAAATAATTGGTATTGTTTAAAACAGAAGAGAAAGCTTAAATTATGATATGATAATGGTACGTTAAAGGCTGTCAGTAGGAAGGAATTAGACTGCTGTGTCCACAATGAATAGGACAAATGTAATGGTCACAGACCCATCCAAGCACATGCACTTCATATGATTATATTGATCCCTGCAGTTACAGACATGCACAGCCAGAATTTAGAGCTTTATCTTTTTCTTATTAATTGAGGAATAGAGCACGACACCTATAAATTGGGCCTGTAACCATGAGTCAAACTAGCGTACTGAAAGATGAAAAAATTGTCCTGAAGTGGGATACTACTTTGTCTGTGAGACCATTTTATTTCCCTTAATTTACTCTTTTGGGTTTCTCTGAGTGATACAGATACGACAACTGTGCAACAAAGGAAAATATGAGAAGTTTGTAGTTTAGTGTTTGATGCTCAGATTTCTGTTGAAAGAAATTTATATACCCACCTCCACGTATTTCAGAGTACCTGGGTATTTCCAATATTTGTGCAGGTTTATTCACCGCAACGTGTAAGTGAATGTCAAGAAACCCTTGTTCTTTCTGCTAGACTTCACTAATGTAGAAACAATCAATCAGTAGCACTCACTTAATTCTTAGTCTAACAGAGTGTTTACCATGGAACATTTGTGATGTTGCCTGTCAGTTCTCATTACATTTTGATCAGTAGTGTTTCAGAAACGGCACTGCCAGAAGCAGTTGACTTTGACAATAGGAGTGCATTTAGTAGAGCATCTTGCTCTTATGTGTAAGTTAGCCATTTCACAGTAGACATAATAAATTATGTTAACTTTTAGAGACAATTAAAGCTAGGCAACCCCAAGGGTTCTGTGGTTTAAACTAGATTTGACCAAAGATAATGAGCATTTTTTAGTATCTAGCAAACCTCGAAGGTTATCAAATGTTAAGTTCTGAGAGAAAAAGTAGCCTTGTGCTTTAAGAATATAATTTATACCCTTTATTTTAAACTTTATTTAAACCCCAACTGCCCCTACATTTAAAACCTGAGTATTTGTTTGAATGCATTCTATCTGCTGTATGCTTAGATCAAACAACTCTAGACTATTTTTTGAGCTCAGAGAGATACTTTACTGAGCAGAAATTTTGCATCTCTCCCTTCATAACTGCCTTCACTTTCTAAAATTATTTATCCCTGGAAAGTTCCTCTCATATTATGCTCTTCTTTTCGTGAATGCTTTAATTTCTTCAAAGTTCTTATACATGATTAGAAAAATTAAATCTGCTTTTCCAAGTTGCAGACCACTTACATCAGAGCTACACAGTGAGAGCTGTGTCACTGTAGAAGTACCTTTAAATGGTTATTGAGTTAACAGGGTAAGTTTTCCATAACTGCTACTACACCGTTAAAAGAGTGTTCTTGAAGTTGGTAATTGCTGTAGAGACCTGCTGCACACTCTGCTGTGTGTCAGGCATGATTGAGAGCACATTACACATATGGTGGCTTAAATGTGGGAACTCCAATCTCCTTAGTCACTCCAACAAATTTTCTACTGTCAGTTTTCTGTCAATGTTTTAGGTGCTTTTATTAACATTTATTTATACATTAAATATTTTTATATATTTTCCATTCTTTTTTTTTTATTGTCAACCCCTATACTTACATTTTTATGTATATGCTCCTAGTAACTTACATTTTGACAGTCTTCTGCAAAATGTGATCCAGCAGTAGAAGTTAAAAGGTAAGTGTTTCTTGCAAGTTTGGTGAAAAAGCAAATAAGATGAAATGGGTGATGTCAGAAAAGACCCAGCTTACACCTCAAGAAGAGAAAGATTAATGATCTAATTAGTTATTAGATATGGGAGTCACTGAAAAACAGGACCACAGCTGTTCTTATACATGAAATGACTTGTTTAATTTTCTAGATGGTTTACATTTGTTAAACTAAGCTTTCACACAAACGTTTCTTTGTCTATACATAATTTTCTTTTACTTTCTTGAATACAAGTATATTGAAGATGGAAAACAAATGCTGAGAATTGATAGCCTTGTTAAAAAAACAAACAAACAAAAACCCCAAACCAACCAAACCCAAACAATTTAGCTCATAAAGAACTCCTCTGAAATTTTCTCTTGGCTTGTGACTCACATATGGCAGAATAGTGGCTCACCTGCAGTTATCTGATGTATTATTCTAAAAGTACACTGTACGATGAGAGTGTCTCAAATAGAAGGAATCCACCCAAAGAGAAAAAAAGATTAAAAAAAAAATAAAGCATTAAATTCCTAAGAGGCAAAAAGAAGGAATCAATTTGTTAAAGTGGAAAAAGATAATTTGCAATTCCTCACATGCTGAGCACTGTATGAGTAATTTGTGATGATCATGATTTTGTTTACCAACTGCCTTTAATCCTGCATATTGTTTTTTGTTATATTCCTGTCAAAAGGTAGAACTGTTAAGTGAACAAGGATTCTCAGTGGATAATTTAATTCTTTACAAGGATTGAATGTTTATTACTACTTAGTGCAAAACCACATATAATATTAAGAAAAAGATAAATACACTTTTTCACTTTTCATTTCCATAACATATAAAATTAGGTAGTTCTCTTGAAGACCAGTATTAATCACAGCATCTTCCACGTACAGCACTGAGAAACTCTTCTTGCCAAGTCAGAGCAGTTTTCCAACAAAAGAGTGATACTTGGTTGTCATCAAAGACATTTTCTAAGAAAATTAGGATGTAGCTTAATATATGTAGGAAGAAAGGTATGTGAAGAACAGGACACTTTAGAAATGGGAAAAAAGATCACCAAAACACTGTGTATGTGTGTCTGTGGGGAGGGTACCACAAAAAACCAAATGAAAAAACTCCAAACCTTGTGGCTGTAATTAAATCCATACTTCAGAAAATCTTTAAATGTCTTCATTATACTCAGGAAAAAGTGTGAAAATTTATATTGCTTAGCCCTATTTTGCTTATCTTGCCAGACATACTAAGGTGAAATGTAATATACTTTTTGGGCTGGATTTCAAATAACCTGGGGCAGCCGAAACAGAAGCACTTTGAATAACAATTTGTTTTGCAAACAATTTTTGAATGTAACAACTGAAAGTGAGGACATTTATGGCCATGCCCTTTTGATTTTAATATCATTTTTTTCCCCATTAGGAAAACATTTAATGTCAAATCAAGTGTTACTGGAAGGAAAAACCCACTGATTACATATAAATCACTTGATAAAGGGTCTATTTGGAAATACCTGATTACTATGTTAATTTCTGGTAAATCACATGCTCTTAGTTCTTTTTCCTTGATTTCTAAAAAAGAGGACCCTAATTTATTAATATTCTAAATATGAATTCCCCCTCATTCCTTGGAAAATGACTGAAGATTTACCTTTTAAGATGTTCCCAAAGGTCTGCCATCATTTCCACAATAAATGATATTTAAATAAGTTGAAAACTCATTCAACTCTAATATTTTTTTATTTCACGTAAAAATTCTGTATCTTCTAGATAAATGAAAGGTATTCAGGTGATGCTATTTTTCAGTACAGTAAAAAAAGGTTTCTTTTACTTACTTTCTGATTTTACTTTTGAATGTGAATAGTTTCAGTTTTCATATGTGGCTATATAACCTATATGACATAAAATTTATTAGGTTTACTAAAAAAAATTGAAACTATTTTTGCAAATGATTGCTTAACCATGCTATTAATTTCGATGAAACCAGATTTTAAACATATAGAGATGTTAGTTATATGTAATTAGTAAGCATCAATAACACCTAATTAATTACTCAAGGATAAAATGTGCATGGAGAGTGGGACAAAATAAAACACTGTCGTGACAGATCTTTCTACTGTTCTTTGATTTTTTTTTAAGCAAATGAAATGTGGTAGCTTTTCTCTTACAAGGAAAAACGTAAGTAACTTAACGTGCATGGGAACTTAGGTGGATACAAAACGTTGAGAGGTTGTGTTAGAATAGGAATTGTGGTTTGGAGATACTCCCAATGTACCTTCATATTTGAATCTGAGTTCTCTTTAACTTGGTGGTTAACCCAACTTGACAAAACCTTAGGCAATCTTGAAACAAGAGTATTGTTCCTTAAACCATATTCTGTCATGACTTGATAAGTGTTAACTTACAGTTTAAATGATTTGCAGGTTCTCTAAGAGTTTAGCATTGTTCATTCAACTTCATAGCTAGCTACCAAGATTTAAATCTTCATCTGTTCCCTCCTTCATATAAACTCACTTAACTGGTTTACAGCTAGGATTTTTCTATCTTGTTATCCTGCTTCACATATTTTTTCCTCTTGCGTTTCTTAAAAATCATTCTCTTTTCTTCATTGAGTCTTTTAATCCTTACATATGGCCACAGCAGTGAAAAAAAATTCCTCTACACTTTGTGAGATAGTATTTGAGCTCTAATACTAGTTTCTTAAAAAAAAAAAAAAAGAAAAGAAAACTAATGATATTTATTTCAACAATCTGATCAGAGCTAACAGTAAGGTTTTAAGTCTGTTGTCTACATCAATTTATTACAGTGCCTAAAACAATAAAATGCCTTTTTTCAGAGAAAATTTCTGTTTCATTTTTTAAGAAGTAAAAGCATTTTTAAAATGTCACCAATTCTGGATACCCTAGACTGCAGAAATCTCTTCTTAAGACTAAATAGTGGAACATGTGTGAGGATTGACATACATGCAATAACTGTGTAACAGTTCTAAAATCTGGGATTTCCTCTATAAACGGTAGTAAGGGACATAGTTCAAAGCGAGGAATTCACTCTCTCTAGTTTCAGTCTCTCAATTAAGGTGCTTGCTCAGAATACGAGTCTCCCAGGCAATTCTCAGTAGAAAAGCGGTCTACTTTGAGAAGAACTCTGACTTAGGTGCCATGACTAACCCTCTCTCCATAAAAGAGTATGTTTTCATTTAAATAATATGCAAACACTGTTCTGTGATTCAGCTAGTTGGTATACCTCTGTTCCAGGGCTGAATTCCCTGTATGAACTTGTGCACCACATCTAAGACTGAACAAAGTTTACCTATGATTTATGTATTGCAAGCCTTAGGCAGCAATCACATCTGTTTACTTCTCTGGGCATCTCAGAACTCCACAAGATGAAGCGAGGGTACTGTAAGACCTCAAATCCAAGCCACAAGCTTACCCAGGCATTTCACTTTTAAAAATATATTTAAGACTCCAAAAGTTCACTCATCGAGCTTATGCAGTCTTTGGTTCTTCAATACCTTGACATTGCATAAAGACAGAATACTGCACGTGTTTTGCTGGGAGACTTAATTTAGGGAGAAAATAATGAAGCTTGGCAAAAGTTTATAAGGGGTAATATACAACAAAATAGAGCATTCCACTAAGCACTGACCCATCACATGGCAACCCATATACATTAGAAAATCCATGCACTTGATTTTAAGTTATGCAAAATGTTAAGAAAAGAGTAAAGAAAGAGATTAAGAGAAAGAGCAGAAGTAAAGAAAGAGATTAAAAGAAAGAGAGTAAGAATAAAAGAGAATAAGAAAAAAACCAGATTATTTAAATAGATACCACCAAAGAGTCCTATGGAAGTCTGACTTTGCATGGTGATGGCAGGTCCTAGAAGAGTGAGAGAGAAATAGAACCTGTGTGCTTCTGCATTAGTGTTTCTGGCCACGGTGGCCATCCCTCCCAAGTGAAACATCTGGCTCACTGACCACTCAGGCTGTCCAGGCTGGACTGAGGGATGGTGTAGCTAATCAGAGGCTGTGTTAGGAGTTCCAGGGGACTGGTGTGGTTCGGTTACTAGGCTGCCCTTTTGACTGACAGCTACTCCTTCTGGGCTCTGTGAGCTCTGCCCTGTGAGTTACAGGGCTACCATGTGGTCTGCAGCCTGACCCTTTCCCCACAGACACAAATTGGTGCTGACCCAATAAAATAATGCTTTTATTTGATCCATCGTTTCATAGGCACCTCTGCAGAGGTATACCTAGTCTTCACATGGAGAGTTTAGGAACCCAATACTCCTCTTGGGCTTTGACACCTAATTCCAACCAAAATTGTTTGTTACAATTTTCTGTCTTTTGCCCATCTATTGGTTAGATCATTCAGAAAGCTAATAATCTGAAGTGGATTGGATCTATATAACACATGTTCTAGGAAGCTTCCCTCCATTTTAATGAATCCCAAGTACCTCCTTTCGTCACCATTCTTGTTAAACTGAACATGTAGAAGCCTCAGGCCAGAGGGAGAATGGAAAAGTGTCAACTCAACATTTATCTAAGAGTCAGGTTTTTCAGCTGCATCAGAAGAGTTGAGACTGTTAGAGATATCTAAATTTAGCCTTCTACCTGTGTCTGCATGTGAGCTATATGCCTAAGCTCCATTCTGCCAACAAAGCATCTAGGCTGACCCACGGCTAGGAGGCCTACTTTAGAATGAAACAAATTTTCTTCCAGGCTCCATTACTTGTACAGACTACTTCTGTGTTGAATGCAGTGGAATTTTACATTCCAAGTGCACGTGTAGACACTTCAGCCCTGTAGCCGTGTAATACTTGTTACTGCTGTTGCTATTAACAAATCATCAGTTTTGGATGAAGTTTGCAGTGCCTCAGGACAAACTTGCCAGGTTTGCCCTCTGAACATTTCTAGACCCTCCAACAGCTCTGTCTTAATTATTTTAGATGTGAAAGCAATTTTTCTAATTCACCAGATCTGTCTATTTTTATTTTTGTTTATCGTCGAATCACAGTGTCGAACACTTATTCTATGAACCACAATCACAGCACTGAAGACCTATTGGCTATGAAAAACTCATGCATGATCATTTAAAGAAATGTGAATCTGGAGCTGGAGAAAGTTGATTTTATGGTCAACTGAACAAAGAAATAGCATATAATGTGCATTTCTTACATATAATGGTTGGTTAATTGCTTATGTTAGGAACATGAAAAAGCATAATACTGTGTTTAATATATAAAGTTTAGGTTTATAGCACCATTGCAGCCTGTGCCCACCAATATCTAAGGATTGAATTCAGTTACTATTGCTCTATATCAAACAAATTAGATTCTAGACAATCTGTCTTGGATTTTTCCAGACAATACACCCAGATACTTTGTAATAACAAAAAGAGACAGAAAAGAATCTTTTTTATGAAGACTTTAATAAACTTTCAAACATAGATAAATGCAATATCATGAGCACAAGCAAAAAAAAAAAAGTAGGAATTCGAAACACATTCAGCCCTGCAGTAGAATAATGCTGTATACAAAATCCTTTCTGTCGCTACTGCTGTCTCCTGTTCTGAGTATTTTGCTATCACAGAACAACATCAATTTTGCAACAAATAACCACTTACAATGCTTTGTGCCTTATGTGATGTTTCACCACAAAAATGCAGTGTATATGTGATCACCACTGAAAAAAATACAGTCTTTAACTTTTTGGGGCAATACACTTATTTAAATTAAATGGAATATTCTAGTATTGCCCTATAAAAATGTGTTATAGTTTTGATGTAAATTCTCTCCCTGCCAGTAACTCCCCACGCCATTAGTTAACAAAAGAAGTAGTTAACTACTACCAATTTCTTCTTGATCGTTTTGGGTGGGGGAGACGGGGGAAAGATCTGGTGGGAAACAGGCTTGGACTGTCTCTTTTGTTCTTGGGGACTACACAAGGCTCTGGCGGTGTGTGTGCTGTGGTGGGAGAGAAGCCATTGCTGCTCCTCCTTACTGCTACCGTGGAGTAAGCCAGTTTTTTCCCCTGCCACTGCTGTTGCTCCTGGTTTTGGCTTTAGGGTCCTGATCCCTGCTCCAGTCCCACCGCCGCCTGCAGTGTCGTGACCAGCCCGCCCTGACTGCAGTGGCGACCCGGGAGAGAGAAGTCGCAGCTGCTTTCTGGGACATGCTGTGGTTCTCCGTTTTCCACCTTTCCTTCTTCATTTGGGACAAGGGACACAGAGGGAGAGACAGAATTCATCTGAGTGCTCACCGCTCATCTGTCTCGCCGGAGAGGGACTGGGAGCTCACCCTGTAGCCAGCCGGGCTTTGACACAGACATTGCCCATAAGTATAACTTTTCTCCAGGAGGAAACCTGCGGTTTGGGGTTTGTTGTGTTTCGTTTTTCTTGTGTTGGGTAAGCAGTTTGCTCTGGTCTGTTCACAGTTATATCTGTACCTACACACACACATATATATATAAGTTAAGAACAGTTATCCTCCTTGTATCCATTTTCTGATTAAAGTTCCTTTTCTTAAATTTGATAAAGAGTGACGTGATTATTGTGGAGGAATCGCCTCCCCCGTTTGTGGGTAAACATTTTGGTTCTTCCCCTCAAAGCTAAGACAAAATGTCATTGAGATATACCTTTTAAATATATAAACTCCTGAGCTGTGTGCAGCTGTTTGCAACACTACTGATGTATCCTTTCTTAGATGACCTTGGTGAGTATACAATTATTTCAAATCATTAAAACTGTTTAGAGAGAGAAAAAAAAACATGTCTAAGCAATAATTTGGACAGAAACACTAACTGAAAAAGTTAAATAGAGTCTGCCAACAAACTTACAAATTCCAGATTAGTTAAAATACCATGACAAAGACCTGAACGTAATCTGTGAGCCAAATCCTGGGGTCAAAGTCATCTGTCTTGGAGGATAGGAAATGCACATTCAAAGGTGACCTTCCATCCATCCTGGTACTATTCCTCTGCACAAATGTTTATGCAGGGTTGCAGCAATATAATTCTATATTTCAATTGCTTGGAATAGGAAAGATCAGAAAAATCCCTAACTGCTTTAAAAGCAACAACTCTCTGCATGGTCAGTGTAATAGTAAAATGAAAAGCTCATATTTGGGCCGCTCTTATGCATAGATGTACGCTCAAATCTTTCTGGTCTGCTTTTGATGTTGATCAGTGAGACACAGGTCTTGTCACAGTGCAATTTCCAGCCATTACAGGTAGTATCCAATCATACTGTGAAAATTTAAATTTCAGCTGTCTTGGATAGGATGGTTCAGTTAATACAATGAATGTTTTGGAAGTTAAACTCTGAGTTAATAGCATATTTCTGAGACCCTGAAATTACTCTCAACCTCGAAAATGCTGGCTCAGGATTTCAAATGCAAGTCTACATTTTGATGATTGGGAAAGCAGCAAATGAATTAATAATGCCAAAGGAAAGAAAGAATGCACTGCAGAATATTAGCTAAAAGCTCCACTCACCCCAAAAAGAGTTGAGAGGTGTCACAGCAGTACAAGCATATGCTAATTTGTTTGTCTTTGTCTAGAAAAATCACTTCAGTGGAGAATATTTTTGACTGTATCAAAGTAGAAAATATTGCTTGAAGCCTGTAAAAGTTTGAAGAATATAAAACTTTACGAATGATCATGTCAGATCAGTGGTCTGTCTATGCCAAAGCCTTTCTTCAACAGGACAACAGAAAGTGCTTGAGAAACAACAAGAGTAAAGCATGTGCTGATTGCTCACATCTCTGAACTATCTTTCCAGACACCACTGATATATGGTCCTGAGAAAACATGAGTTGTCTTCAGTGTCTAATACTTTCCAGTTTTACAATGTCCGATATGCCTGTGTGCAGCCCTTGATGAAGAGTAAATTCTTTAAGGTATATAAAGAATGTGCATATGATTTTGTTTCTTCCTAAATACACTTCACTTGGCAGTATCTGCATCATTTTTTAATTTACATAAAATGCTCCCAGAAGCATTCATCATACCTGCTTCCTGTATTTACCCTAAAATTGTTTAGTAGAATCACAGAACGTTCTGAGTGGGAAGTACTCACTGGGATCACCAAAGTCCAATGCCTGGCCCTGCAGGAGACAACCCCAAGTATCACACCATGTGCTTGAGAGACCTGTACAAATGTTTCTTTAACTCTGCCAGGCTTGGTGCCATGACACTTCCCTGGTGAGCCTGTTGCAGTGCCCAAACACCTTTCAGGTAAAAAAGCTTTTCCTAATATCTAAACTAAATCTCCCTGACATAGTTCCATGCCATTCCCTCATGTCCTACTCTGTTCACCAGAGATGAGATCAGTGCCTGCCCCTCCACTTTCCCTTGTGAGGAAGCTCTAGAGCATGATGATGTCTTCCCTCAATATCCTCTTTTCTAGGCTGAATAAGCTGAGTGACCTCATAGCTGCTCCTCAAATGGCACCAGTTCCTCATGCAGTTTCCTGCCTCTCATGCACCTTCAACAATGTGGTGTAGTTTCAACTTTTTGGTACATTTCTTCTGCTACAAATGAATCATAAGTGTCTTTAACTTTCATGACATTTGTATAACAACTACTCCATGGTTGTACTATATTGTCAGGTTTGTCAGTTTGAAACTTTTGTCCCAAATGCTTTCATGAATTCGATAACTGTCCAGAGACACTGTCTGGGTATTCATAGTTGTAAAACTATATTGTTTTTAACCATGTGCTGAACGTCCAGTTCCAGTATACTCTTTAAAACTTGCAAAAGAATGCAGTAAAAAAGGTTGGAATTCCAGGATGGGAGAAAATAGTGCTTCCATTATAATGTGAAGCTGCCTAACATGTTCAGTTTTGGATTAGGTACTCTGGAAAGACGTGGTGGTTTTGTACAAGACAGTCTATGATTGTTGTTTGCAGAGTCCAATTTGTCATTTATGGTTTAAGCTGTTCATTCATCTTGTGTTTCTTTCTTTCCCCTTCCTGCTGGAAATATAAACCAACCAGTGAGGAAAGGCATTAAAGATATGCTTAAGAAGATCAATTGCAATTCGATGCACTTCCTTTGCTTTCTAAATTGAAAGTTCACATTTTATCAGTTTGACATATGCATAAAAATGAGGAGTTATAAAAACAAAACAAAAACCCCAAACGCTCATAGAAGCATCAGGGGTTTTTTCTGATTATTACACAAAGGTAGACAAAAAGTAGCAATAACAATTTTTTTCTAGTGACAGCATATGTGGCAGATTAATGATTGTTATTTGAATCTACATTTTAGTTCATTTTGCTTCAGGACATAAGTTAATAGGATATTGATGGCATTTGAACTCAGAACTACGTGTTCTGTAAACAAAAATTTTGTAAATTTTAATAGGTCGTTTTGCTACCTGATCTCTGTACCCTCAAAATGTGGCTATGTTTCCTGAGAACTGTTGTAGAAAATAGAAATATCTAAAAAAGACACATGCACTACTGCATACTTCTTCCTCTGCCCAAAGACTAATTTTCACTCCCTTGTTTACAGAAACTATGCCTCAGGTTCTGCAAGAACTTAAACATAACAATATGTTTGATTACAGCATTGCTTTGGTAGATTTTAAGGGTGTTTTTTTTGTTTTTGGTTTGTTTGTTTTTTTTAATTTATCTTTCAAGCAGATCAATTAATTAAAAAACTATTACTGTTCAGCCAATTAGAGCCTCAAGATGGCAACTAATTAGTTAGTTGGTCCTGTTCTTTTTTGAAAAAACTAAGACTAAAAATCTAGACAAACAAACTCAAAATATGTATTCTTATATAATACAGAGATGAATTTTGGTTAATAATAAAAGCCACATTCTGGAGATTGGATCACAATACCTTAATTTGCAGAAAATATTATCCTGCCTTTGGCAGTTATTATATAGAATGAAAATACAACTTCTTGTTTATAGCTTTTTACATTGTTAACTCTTCGTATTTGTTCTGAGCAGTCAGAAACAAGAAAAATGAATGCTATTTTCCAGTGACATAATTTGCAGTATGAATTAGTATGCTATAAGAAAAATATTATAAAGACTTAATTTGAAAAAAAGAAACATTTTCATCATTAGGCTCATTTTTTAAACTGAATATGGTATTTAGTAAAACTATAATACTTTTTCAAGAGACAGAAATGTACATTTGTTGAATTTGCAAGAGTAAGTCTTAACTGTTGAGATATGCATGAGACATCATACTAAGAAAATAACCCTATTAAATTCTTATGATTGAAATAAAATTGCTTTTTAGCCCTTTCTGAAAGGCCTTCCTTTATTTTTTCCTTTATTCTTCTGTATGTTTCCTTATTTTATTATCTCTCTTAAAATGAATTTCAGAAAAAAACCTATTCTGTCAATAAATTCCTCTATTTTTTCAAGTGCTTGCAATACTAAACCACAGTCATACTATGTTCCTGTGCTCATAAATCTCACTGGAGGACTTTTATTATCACATCTCCTAGTAAAGAAATATAGTATAAGTGTGAGCCAGTGAGATGTCCTTTATTACAGAACACTTTCTCAAATGGTTAAGATCCACTGGCTTTTCCAACACTCAAAAGTACCCTTGCAAGTTCTGTTAACTTTGGGGGTTATAGACTCTTGTACATTTTATCATCCATAAAGGACAAATATAAAACTTCTTGCTTTAAATATATGACATATGTTCCTATGATAGTTGATAGAAACCATCACTGCAATAATGTTTCTTATTTATGCAATGGAGGACACTGTGCAAAAGAAAACCAGAAGAAAGGGGGGGAAATAGTAATGAATAATAGAATTGTGTGACTGGTATTTTGTGGCATAGCTCACCGTCATCATGTTTTTCCAAATTAAAAAACTCCTCAACAACAACAAAAAAAATGGAGAAACATATTGTCTTGGTTTGAGGGGAAAAAACCCAAAATGTTTACGCACAAGCGGGGGAGGGGGCCTTCTCCACAATAATCACACCACTCTATCAAATTTAAGAAAAAAGGAATTTAATACAAGAAGGATAACTGTTCTTAACTGCTATATATAAACAGACTAGTGCAAACCGCTTCCCCAACACCACAAGAGAAAGAAAAAAAAAACAACAACAAAACCCAGCAGGTTTTCCTCCGGGAGGAAAGTTATACTTAAACAGTGTCAATGTCACAGTCCGGCTGGCTGCGGAGTGAGTTTCCAGTTCCTCTCCAGCAAGACAGACGAGTGGTGAGCTCTCAGATGAACTCTGTGTCTCTTGTCCCAGATGAAGGAAAAAGAAAGCTGAAAGTGGGGAACCACCACATGTCCTGCAAGAGCAGCTGCACACCTCTCTCTCCCGGGTCACTGCCCCAGCCGGGGCGGGCAGGCCGTGACGGTGCAGGCGGTGGTGAGACTGGAGCAGAGGCCGGGATCCCAGATGCAGGAACCAGGAGAAACAGTCGTGGCGAGGAGACAAACAGCGTCTCAGCAAAAAGCCCCAGCAGTAGCCAGCAGAGCAGCCTCCCTCCTCGGCAGCCACCGCTCCCGCTTTCCGCCAAGCTAAGAAAAGAAAGATGTCCCCAAAAACAAAAGAGACAAACCTGCCCCCATCCAAGTGATCAGCAGTTAACTACTTCTTTTTGTTAACTGCTGGCATGGGCAGTTAGTGGCAGGGGAGAGAATTTACATAATAATCCCAAACTACAACACATATTTTCAACATAAATAAAGAATTTGGAAATATGTTACTCTTTCAAGATATGCATTTTAAGATTTTTGAAAAGTAGAATTCAGCTAGATCTTGTGATCAAAATTGCAGTGGCTCAGTGTTTAGAGGTGGAGAACAGATAAAAAATTAGTTATGGTAGCGTCAGAATGCAAAGTTTCAAGTTTAGCCCTTCAGAAAACTGTGTGGAAGCAAAAAAATCAAATGATGATATTAAGTGATACACCTGCTGACTCACTGAGAGTAGGAAAAACAAAGTCAGCTAAATCAGTTTTGTAGGTATGTCAAACACACTGATGGGATGACAGAGACTGAAACATAAGCTTAGACCTGCTTAGAGATCAGACTAGTAATTTTCATATTCCTAATCCCTTCAATTTTTCTGAACGATTTTTCTGTTTTGTCTCAAACCTTGTGAAAACATTGAATTTTAACTCCTCAGGCTAATGGGTGATACATAATGGAAACAGTATTTGATTGTACTAAGGGCTCATAAAAGATCTAAATTAAACATGTTAGTTTAAAAAGGCTACAGGAAGGTACTTAGCTGCATGTGAAAAATATTGGAACAGTTCTAGCCCAAAGGCAGCAGGACAAAAATGTTCCAGTGAGATATCAGTTTGTAGTTTCTCAGTCTATCGTGGTAAAGCCTGCACAAACAAAGGAATAGGCTAGAAGTCCTTTTCAGTTTCATCTTATTGATATTCCAAAATGTTTACTTGGTAATTTATGCTGGTGTCTTCAGTCTTTCTGGAGAGCTGAATATATCTTGCACAGATCAGGCAAACTCACCATCCTCCCTGCTAGCATTGCCCCAAGGCATGAGAAGGCACAAAGTAACACTGCTGAAATTTGATGGTTTGTTTTTTTTTTGTTTCGGTTGGTTGTTTGGTTTTTTTTGCTTGCCTGTAAAATTTGGTAGCTAATAGCAGCATGGACTGCAGTCACCCTCCCGAACATAGGTCTCTGCCTTTCGGAATGCCAGATATTATCAATCAGTCAACTGAAAGACAACAAACTTCTCCTCCACCTAAAATGTACCTAGTATGTAAATAAACTGAAAATAATTAAATTTTTCAAAGATTATTTTACTCACATTTTTGGTAATGCTTGCATTTTAGTCATGACAGTATGGTTTATAACATGTTAAAAGGTTAATTTAGTGGAAGATAATTAGATAATCTCTATGGCTTATAATACTCTATTTTATAGAGTTGCTGATCATTTCCTTTTAAAATAAACCAGCCACATGTTTTTCAGGATTTTTTGGGTTGGTTTTGTTTCTGTTGTTTTTTGAATAATAAGATTGGCAGTACTTTCGTAGCTTTATGCAAAAGGTACAGTGTCTTATAACTGACATATTTCTTCCATGTACCTGGACACTAACTACACCATTCCCCATCACAGATGGTCAAGAACACCTTTTGGCTAACATTGATTCCCACAATAGAGTGGGGAAACAAAGAGCAAGCCCCATCTCTATAATATTTTGATTAAGCTTTCAAAGTGCAGATCCTTTAAAGATTCAGGAGTTGTGGAAAACAAAAAACTGAATCCAATTATTCCTACTATTGAATAAAAAATAGCTTTTGCAGTACTGCTAAAATCATGTTTTAGCCAAGTTGCAAAAAAAAAAAAAAAAGAAACTATGTTTATATAGATTTATCTCTTAAAAAATAAATACAGTTTACCTCTTTAGAATTGAAAATCTGGACTAAAACCTGATGTAGTTCTTTAATTTTAGGCATCTCTATCCATAAAGATTCTTTTTGCAATCTTATTAGAGACAAATTTATCCCTGATTGCTTTTATTTTAAAATTCATTTGGCACTTGCAAAGATCACAAATCTAATCTCTTTCAGTGCTTTTTGCATCTCCTTACATATTCAGCATAAATCCCATGAAATTTCAATGCCAGTGAATTTCTACATTTTACTTAACCATGATGTGTTCAAAATTCAGCTTATTTTGATTTAATAATTGGTTCTGAAAAGATTTATCTGTTGAATTCTCCAGTGAAATTCCCTGTTTCTAATTTGTGCAAAAATTAGATTTTACTGCTCAAGACAGAAAGCTTTTGACTCACTAGTTTTGCTTTATATTTCTGTTATTTGGAACTTCGTGCTCTATTCTGGCACAGTGCAAAAAGTTAGTGATATCCATGTGGCAGACTTTGCACAGAATACATGGGAAGATTTCAAAATAAATGCATTGAGTTCATATATTTAGCAGACTTTGTTAAGTCCAAGGCTTATTTTCTCAGAAAACTCTTTCTTTTCCAAGTGTCGTGACGACCTTGACTGCCTATCAGACACCTACCCAGCTACTCTGTTGTTTGCCCTCATCACAGAACAGTGGTAGAAAATAACATGAAAATACAAAAAATCATGGGTTGAGATAAAGGCAGATTACTAAGTAAAGTAAAAGCTTGTGGAGAAGCAAACCTAAAAGAGGAATTTGTTCACTAAGTCCCATTGGTAAGCAGCTGTTCAGACATTGCAGAAATCCAGAATACACTGAGTTGTAAAAGTCCCTGCACAGGTCCATCCCCAAGAGTCACACCATGTGCCCAAGAGTCTCACCCAAATGCTTCTTGAACTCTCTCAGACTTGGTGCTGAGACCACTTTCCTGGGGAGGTGTTCCAGAGTTCAACCATTCTAGGAGTGCAGAACCTCTTTCTAATATCTGACCTAAACCTCACCTGACAGAACTTTAGGCCATTCCCTTGAGTCCTGCAACTGATCATCACAGAGAAGAGATCAGTGTCTGTCCCTCCTCTTGCCCTCACGAGGAAGTTGCAGATTGCAATGAGGTCTCCTCTCAGACTACTTTTCTCCAGGCTGAACAGACTATGTGGCCTCAGTGGCTCCTCATACAGCTTCCCCTCAAGACCCTTCACCATCTTCTTTGCCCTCCTTTGGACACTCTCTAAGAGCTTAATACCTTTCCTGTACTGCAGTGCCCAAAACTACATACAACACTCTAGGTGAGGCCGCGCCAGCGCAGAGCAGAGTGGGACAATCTCCTCCCTTGACCAGCTGGTGATGCTTTGCCTGATGCCCCCCAGGACACCATTGGCCCTCCTGTCTGCCAGGGCACTGCTGATTCATATTCAATTTGCCATCAATCAGAACCCCCAGGTCCCTTTCTGTGGCACTGCTTTCCAGAATCTCATTCCCCAGTCTATACATACACCCAAAGTTGCCCCTTCCCAGGTGCAGAATCTGGCACTTTCCCTTTGTTGAATGTCATGTGGTTGGCGATTGCCCAGTCCTTTAATTTTTCAAGGTCTCTCTGCAGGATCTTCCTGCTTTCGAAGGAGGCAACAGCTCCTCTGAGTTTTGTGTCATCGGCAAACATGCTTAGTAATCCTTCCAGCTCTGTATCCAAGTGATTTATGAAGATGTTGAAAAGCACAGGGCCCAGGATGGGGGTCACCAGTCTGATGATGCCCTATTCACTGTTACCCTCTGTGCTCAACCCATGATCCAATTGCTCATCCACCATATGATGTGTTTATCCAGCTGTGTGCTGGACATTTTGTCCTGAAGGATCCTGTGAGAGACAGTGTGAAAAGCTTTAATGAAATCCAGAAAGATTATGTCATTTGGTCCTTGAAAGCAGGACCTGAGAATGCATATTGATTACTTTGGATGACAAATGTCATTACCTCAAATGCTCCCTTTCCTCCTCATTTCCTGCAACTTTTAGTGCTGAGTGACACATCATATGATTTGGGATCTACCTTAGGTCACTTCGATTGGCTGTCCCAGGTTTGTCAGCTCCCAGACTCTTCAACCCATCCAGACTACTGGCCATGGATTTCCAGGGGGATTTCCCGGAAAGCTGTGATGCTCTGAGAGTCCCACTCAGCAATAGTCTAAACAGTGTTGCGTTATCAGCTCTGGTTTAACCACTAATGCAAAGCACGGCATTGCGTAGGAAAGTTAACTCCAGCCCAGTCAGAGCCAGCACACCGAGGAATGTTGATACATGTTATTTATGTATTGCATTCATATAGCTGACCTTTGTGAGTCATCTTCTATTCTCTGTTGTTCAAATGAATTGCAAACTGAAGCTGTGAAACTGAGAAAGCTTCAGAGGATAAATTTGCACAGTAAAATATTAAGTTCAACTTGATTAGATAAATTAATGATCAGGCTTTTGGTAAAAAGCAATAGGGATTGTTTGCTATTTTTTATCATGCAAACAAAATGTCTAAGATCTTTCAAGCCATTCAGAGGAGAACTTATTAGGGGCGCAATGAAAAATATTAAAGGGATACTGGGAGAGTGGAAGTATCAAGAAGAAAAGAAGTTATTGCCAGCTTTCTGGTTGTCTTTTTTATTTTATTTATTTTATTTTAATTTAATTGTTGTAATCCCATTTGGAGTGTTTTATATGAAAAAAAAATCCTAATGATTGATCTTAAAAGAGAGATGATGGAAGGAATTAAGCCAAACTACATTACAGAATGTTAAGTAACATATGTTTACCAGCTTTTCAGTGAGCTAAATAATAAAATTAATATTTAATTAGTGCATATTAAGGATCAACTAGCTACTTAAATTTTATGATAGTGTCTATATTCAATGAATTCATTTTTTTTCATCATTGAAAAAGTGGAGTAAAACCAAGACTGTTACAATGATCTTAAGATTGCCAATTCTTGAGAAGACACTGTACTGGCTGAGGCACTCTTTCAGCCACGGTAGTGTTAAAGATCATGAGATTATGTAACAAATTATTCTTTTGTTTTTCACATTATTGAATGCTATGTGTGCCAGCAGAATTTTATTTCACTCTCTGTTCCCAATATAAAGCAACAATTGCTCAGATTGATTTTGCATTTTCTGAAACAATAGGGAATGTGTGGATGTTCCTGTATATATGATCATTTACTTGATTTACATTTTTGTTATGAGGTAGTTATTTTTTAAATGTAGAAATGTGTATACTTAATGTATCCTTCTCCACAAATTTTGTTTCTTTTAACAAATATTTTAATAGAAGGAGTGAAAGAAAAAGCTTAAAGGTCCTCAAAAATTTAAACATTCAAAAATTGTGCTCCTAGATACTTGATATACAAATCTCAGTTTTTAAATGGAACTGCTGTAAAACTCCACCATCTGTTAAATTAATATTTTTCTATTAGTTTTCTCTTTTAAAATTGTTCTCTAAAACCACAACAATCAAATTGTTCATTAGCAAAAGCTTAGATTTGTATCTAATTTTCCAGAATCAGTACCCAATAGCTAAAGCAAGAAAATTCTCTAAGCCTTAGAACTCAACATTTTGTGAGAGAATTTTGTTGAAATTATTCCTATAATGGTTCCTGATGTTGTTTTTTTTTGGCTTAGAATGGATTCAATAAAGAAGCTTTTATCTGCATAATCTTGAGTTCTCTTGGAAAAATACCACAATTTAATCTTAGGGTCAGAGGAAACAAGAATGGAACCACATTAATCAGATGCTTAATACTGAGTCGCTCGTGGTATTACAGGTAGCGTACATGCAGTTTTCAAATGCAGTAAAATAATAATCAAGCAGAGGATTGAGAATCTAGCAAAAATTATATAACTAACACAAGCCCCCAAAATAACTAATGAATGTTGTCCACTGTTTTCTGTGATATTTTGGCATTCCTCAGAGTGATGCATAAGAAGAATGACTTTATCAAATTAGTAATATAAACATCAGCTTAGAGTTACAAAAAACACCAATCTTTTGAGAACCATACTGGGAATATAAAATTTTATCTTTGACCACATGACCTATCTTTATTTGTGATTTGTTCAGGAGGGTGTTTCCTTACTGAAAAAAAAAAGCCTTATTGCAAAAGATAAATATTACAGTATCCCTCCCACTTCCAAATATTTTACAAATTACTCACACTATTATGAATCCATATTATTGGTGTCATGAGTATTTTTGACTTGTTCTCCATCTGTATATACTTAGTTTCACACTATGATATTCTATTCAGCAATTTTTGAAGCCAGGGATTATGCAACACTAATTTGGGAATAAATGATCTGTATTTTTAAAAAGGAAAGGGCAAGGGCTAGGGCAAGGGCAAGGGCAAGGGGGAGGAGAGGAAGGAGGAGGGAAAGGGGACAAAGAAGGGAAAAGGAGGGGAAAAGGGAGGGGAAGGGGAGGTGAAAAGAGGAAAGGGAAATGGGGTTACAGTCTAAACCTACATTTCTAAAAGCAAGCACCTTTTTTTTTCACCTTCTGAATGTGACCACACTGTTAATAGAGAGTATGCACAAGAAAGCAGCATTCAATGGGTGATGCATGGGTATTAGTGCTGGGATGCACCAAAATTCTTTGTCATCATGGTAGCAGTCTCCAGAACTGCCTTGTACAGATCAGCATAAAAGAGTATGGCATGATATGCCTAATGAGATAGAGGAATGCTTAACACCAGTGCTTAAAGTGTTAATGGTTCAAAAGCTGTGACTTCTATAACAGCATTTCTGATGGGAAGAGGAAGTTAGAAATTGTCTCCATTCACTAGTCTTGAAAGACATATACTGAATGTATATGTCAGTGAATAGTGAGTAGGACAACATGAGACTGGCAACCTGTCACTAGTGGGGCTCCAAAGGCCTTCATCTTAGGCCCTGTGCTTTTCAACATCTTCATAAATCACTTGGATACAGAACTGGAAGGAGTACTAAGCACGTTTGCTGATGACACAAAACTCAGAGGAACTGTTGCCTCCCTTGAAGGCATGGAGATCCTGCAGAGAGACCTTGAAAAATTAAAGGACTGAGCAATTGCCAACCACATGACATTCAACAAAGGGAAAGTGCCAGATTCTGCACCTGGGAAGGGGCAACTTTGGATGTATGTTTAGACTGGGGAATGAGATTCTGGAAAGCAGTGCCACAGAAAGGGACCTGGGAGTTCTGATTGATGGCAAATTGAATATGAGTCAGCAGTGCCCTGGCAGACAGGAGGGCCAATGGTGTCCTGAGGGGCATCAGGCAAAGCATCACCAGCCGGTCAAGGGAGGAGATCGTCCCACTCTGCTCTGCGCTGGTGCGGCCTCACCTAGAATGTTGTATGTAGTTTTGGGCACTGCAGTACAGGAAAGGTATTAAGCTCTTAGAGAGTGTCCAAAGGAGGGCAAAGAAGATGGTGAAGGGTCTTGAGGGGAAGCTGTATGAGGAGCCACTGAGGCCACATAGTCTGTTCAGCCTGGAGAAAAGTAGTCTGAGAGGAGACCTCATTGCAATCTGCAACTTCCTCATGAGGGCAAGAGGAGGGACAGACACTGATCTCTTCTCTGTGATGATCAGTTACAGGACTCAAGGGAATGGCCTTAAGTTTATCAGGGGAGATTTAGGCTAAATATTCGGAAAAGGTTCTTTGCCTGGGGTGGTTGGGCACTTGAACAGGTTCTCCAGGGAAGTGTCATAGTACAAAGCTGGGCAGAATTCAAAAAGCTTTTTGTGCAATTCTCTCAGGCACATGGTGTGATAAATTGGGGATGATCCTGTGCAGGGCTGAGAGTTGAACTCGATGATCCTTGTAGGTCCCTTCCAACTTAGCATATTCTGTGATTCTGTGATTTCATGCACACAGAATGCTGTTACCAATTTTCACCTTCTAGTGTTTTTATTCACCTTTGCATTTAAGGAAGTATGTATGAACATACTTACAGGATATCATTCAAACACTGGCATGCCACTAGCAAAGCTTCATTCATATTCAGTATACACATTCGTCAGTTGCTCAGTGTTATGAAGCTATCAGGAAAGGCACGTATTTCACTGGAGATGGAATTTGGGATCATATTAATTAAATCATCACTATAAATCACTGGAAGAGAGCATGTCTTGTTAGCTTCAGTCACTCATACAGCAATCAGTGGCTCATTAGCTTTAAAAACATCAACCTGGTTGAGCTATCATTGCTCTGCACAGTAGACTGATGAGTCATATTAGAGTAAATGCTACATGGCACAGAGAAAAATTTCTTTTACCCATTATCCAAACTACATGGACAAAATCATATGGGAAAATCAGTGGTGAAGTGACTCACTTAGACAATTACTAGAAAAGCACTGTAACTGACCACAGTTTTTGTGCCTCATTTTGCTGCTAAGTGCTGCTCAGCCCCAGTCCTACGTGCCTTGTACACTCAAAGCTCTGATTTGTCCTAAACAAGGAAGTTCAGATTACCTCAGAAGAAAATAATTGGGACTCATCCATCTTTGGTACTAAATGAAATTACTCATTCATTCCCAAGGGATAGTTTTATATTATAAGACATAGACAAATAGAATTAACCAGAAATCCAATAGTAATCGGTAATTATAATGCAACGATTTATAAAACATATGATATGTTAAAAAAATTTTTGAAGTTTGTACAATAATACCTTCAATGCTAAATTAGTCTCCTGTAGTTAATATGATCAAATTAATGTAAGTGGTACCTGGTTCAAGTTGCTTTTTGTGCTCCAAAAAAGACTAATTTTACAATGAGATAACATTTATCCAGTCATTTCCACAGAGATTTCCAGGTACCTGAATAAATTCAATGAGAAGAGCACAAGCAGAGTTAAGCATTAATAAAAGGTACTCTAAAGTGTCAGTATGCTCAGTCAAATGCAATAGATGTAGTTTTCTGAAACACAAAATTATGCCAACACTGTAAGTGCAGGCATAAGAGCAATGAGCCTTCACTAGTTTCTCAGTATTGAGGATCGAGTTGATTTTAACAGCAAACATGTAAAAGAAGTGTGCACTTGTAAATTCAGGGGGATTTACAGAGTGGAAGATGTAGTCAAACCTCTATCTCTGTTCTCACAATTTTCTTGCTTGTCGAGTCACAGACTGAGGATGTTTCCTGGGCCTCTATCTCCCGTTTCTTCATGTGGTATCTGGAATGAATGACAGCCTGGAGCATGGCATTTGAAACAGAGGAAAAGGAAAACAATCAGCAGAAATAAAATCTCTGGCAGCAACTTAGTACTGCGCACATGAATGAGCGACTTAGCATGTCCGTAGGCTCGTCCATCAAAAAACTCTACTTAAAGTCCCATCCATCAACTCCTATCTGGATAATGTCCTTCTAGGCATAAATTTCTCATGTTATGCTTCTGTTAACTAAAGGTCTGTGTCTTATAATCAGTATAATTTACATTGATATCATCAAGCACTTATAGATAACTGTTTAATGTTCAAACAACTTTACCTAAGCTATTACAAATTTGAAAACATTCACCGATATAAGTAGTCACCATTGCAGTGAAGATCTTAGTGGCTTACCCGTACATCTGGTCTTAGAGAAACCTTGTAACTTTTCAAGGTAATTATGGCATATGTTCTTACAGCTTAAACTACTTTTCAAATTCAGTGTAAAACCACCTTCATTAAAATAGATAACTGTTGATGTCTCTTAGAATACGTGCCAGTGTACTGTTACTGCTCATTCTTAATTATTAGATTGCTTTTAATTACTAAAATAATTGACTTCTTTTATAACTGAGAAAATGTGATGGTATCCAGAGTAGTTTCTATCAAAAATTACAATAGTCATGGCAATTCATGCATAAGTTAGTTCTTTCTCTTCTGATTGTATTCAAAAATTTCTAAATGTGTTTTCCTTTGATTAGCTTAATTTGGTGGTGTGTTCCTTTGATCCCAAGTGTTCAACACCTAATGGTGAAACCTGAACATAAAAAGTGTCTGGGTTAACCTTCTCCAAGGTCAGAGTGCAAACTGAATGGAGAGTGACATGGACCTTCAGTTTAATGTTTCAAAGGTTAACCTTTCCCTTCTGTAATTCTTTGTTTTCCTGTTTCGCTATCAGGCTACCAGGACTGATTGTTTTTCTTCTAAACTGCAACCCGTATCTACCTGGTGTTAGATGAAGATAGACACATAACACTCTTTCTTCAGAAGATTTGTCAACCTGTAATCACAGTTTTGGATGTCACAACTATCAGTAATGCTACTCTTACTGTTAAAGACTGTCTGTTCTGTGCCTCAGAAAGGGTCCTTCATCTGTGTCTAATACCATCATTTTTATGTGATGTGGACCCAGCCCTTTACAGGAACTGCGAGTGAAGTGAAAGCAATAGTCATGCAACAGATCCTGCACCACTGGAAGTGTGTGATTCACAGCAAGTAGTAGCACTTACCTCCTTAAGTGCTAAAATTTGCACGGAACTTTTTTTTGGATGCCTGGAGAGCCTTAGTTTCCTCTATTTTCCTGTGCCTTGTGCTTTCAAATGTGTTCATGATTTTCATGTCTTTGCTATATCTGTCAGCCAGAGAAGAGATGATGATAGATAGGGTAAGAGCTTTGCAGTCAGATACCAAATCTGGATCCTGGCAGGACCAGAGGGTCTGTGGGCTGGCTGCTGAAGGGGTCAGAAGATCTCAGCTACCAGAGAGTTTGGGGGATCTGGGGATTGACTGTGAGACTGTACGTGCATGAGAGCATGAGGCAGGGGTGGCGAGGGCATTCCTTCTAGTGAAATGCCAGTGTTTGAACACAGCTGCTTAGGGGATCCATGCTTGTGTCTGTGCCTGTGTTGCTGTGTGCAAAGATATCTGGTCCCTACCAGCAACCAGATTGAGGTGTAGCCTTGTGCACTTCTGTGTGCAAATGCCAGTCACTGGGGAAACTGGAATCAAGGGTCTGATACTGGACAGATTGAGTGAATCCAGCTGCTGGAGACACCTACATTGTATGTGTTTATACATATTTTCCCAATAACAAACCTCCATCTTGCTCAGCCAGAGAGTGAAGAGGGATCAATCCACTAGCCCTGTGTTCATGTGAGAGTTGTGTATTCTGCCCGTGTTTGTCTGTGCTGCCAGCTGTGTGTATGTTTATATGTATTGTGTGCATGAGTTTCTATTGGGAACACATGCTCAGCCTTGCTACTGGGTGAACCTGGGAATAAGTAGCAGAAGCTTCACTTCCATCTGGCTATGGGATTTAGCAGCTACTAACAAACATTAAATAGATCTGACATATGTGGCAAAAAAGCATGAATGTGTCAGTTGGAAAATTTCAGGCTCTTCTTTTTCCTTTACTTATATGTCAGGCGCAAGCAATAAAATCTGATCTCCTCTACTGAAAGACTGGGAGTATCAGGTTTGTGAAATCTCTAGGTCCTAACCAGAGACTATACTCGTGATTGCTTGCCATAGCATAAGGGCACACCTCCAGTAATCTCAGTAACAGAATCTGAATCTGCCTACAATCAGGCCATAGCACCAAAGGCTCACAGAAACCCAGACCTTGGCATCTTTATCACTGTTAGAATGTGTGAACATGAGAGTGTCATTCTCTGTACTGAGAGCAAACAAGGTAAAGCTACTTCAGTTTCAGGTTCTATTGATACACTTTGCTTGTGTAGATTGCTTTGTTTTGCAGTGAAATTATTTGAAATTATAACGATATATAATTATAATGACAGGTATATGCCTGTCGATACGATTATGCACAATGTTATTCAGGTTAGTGTGTTTAGCCAGGGTATTAGAAGGATGGTCTCCGAATAAGATGCTCATACATCTGCTGCTTTTTCTATCTGCTTACATGTATTGTTCTATGGAATCCAGCTCAGTCTTAACATAAGACACAGATTGTTCCTGCCTACATTCACACCCTCAGTTCATGGGAATCTGGCAGGTCAAAAGAAGGAGATTCAGGGATTTGTATATTAAATGTTAAATGAAGACTTCTGTAAAATATGCCTGCTTCATTGGTCTTAGGAGACTAAAGGGTCAGTGATGCATTATTCTGGCATGAAGTTGTGACGTTTGGTGCAAAAAGTTTTAAAAGATGCTGTCACATCCTCTTCTCCAAGTTACATTTAGCAAAGAGAAGCAAAAAATACCTATGTGCCTACCATCTCAAATACTTGTCATTTTATTATCCTCATCATGTTAGAATTTCTTTAATTTTTCTTTAGTGCTAGGGAATGCTCTGTAACTCACAAGAAGTCTCAAAAATAAAAATTAACCTAAATATATAATATATTATTAAATCAAAGATAACTACTAAAAATAAAACCAAAATTAAAAAAAACCCTAATAAGTAGAGTTTTAAATGAATGTAATGCTTTGCATTAATTCAGATTTTTAAGATTAAGTCCAAAAATATGGTAAATAAAGACAGAAAATGAATGTTGTAGTAGAAAGAGAACAGAACCATCTGCCTTCTTACTGCTGTGAAATGGGCACTTAGACAGTTAAATGGAAGATAAGAGCTTAAAACTTTTACTGGAACTTAAGCACTTTGAAATGGGTTATTCTCGTGAGTCACAGTGGCATTTAATGATACCTTTTTAGATGGACCAAAAATATTGCTTAGGTGGGTTTTTATACATAGATCTCTCTTCTTCTCTAGATAGTGAGCTTCTATTTATAGGAGAAATACAGGGAAAAAAATCAAAATATTTCACATTTGGGGCCCAGTGAATTAACTTATTATTCCTTCAGGTAGGAAATACCATTATACCTCAATCATTCCATGTAGGATAAATAATTACCATTTTAAGGAAAAAAAAGTTCTGTTTCTTTAATTGCAAATGTTTATAGATAAACTTCTCTTAAAAAATGGTAGCTATGACAGCTTAGTATTTTTTAAGAACTATTATCATTGCTCTGTGCCATTACTTCCATGTTAAGGACACCTAATACTGGTTTAATATAGATTAGGCTTAGATGTGTAAAATTATGTCACATCACCTAACTCTAGACTTCTGCAACAGCAGAGATCTGTATGTGAGACAGTTGTGCACACTCCCTATACAGTCAGAGGAGATTAAAAGCACTTTTAGGGGGTGAATCATCTGGTCTGTTTTAGATGTCAGCCATGGAGGAAATGAATCACATTTTGGAAGTTTTTTTTTTATTAGCAGTGACTTAAAAAGGAGTTTAGATATCAGCTCAGATGTGGGTGTCTCCAGTGTAAATGCTCAAAGTTTGGAGCAATGAAATTCACCTCTAGTCTGGTCAATAGTAGTGTCTTCCTTCCTGAATTGTCCTATTGAAATCAAGGTTAAAGAGCAAAACAAAAAGACAGATTAGTAGATCCTTTATTTCTCCAGAATTTACAGAAGCTATATAAACTTTGAATAAATGTACAAAAGCTTCAAAAGTAGGTGAGAAAAAAACTATGTGAAGTTTCAGAGAAACTGTAGGGAAATCATTGTAAGCAAACAAATAGTTCTCTGGAAAGTGGAATTAATGAAGCTTAGGTTCCTATGGATTTTTGTTTCATGGTTGATTTATTTTGTAAGTGAATTTTAATAAGGCTGCTGTTGAAAGTCTCTTCTTATTAGACATCTAAGATTCTGCAGAGGGGATAACCATTATGACTACCTCAATAAGAGGAAAAGCTCCAGTGAGAAGACATGCACTTTGACTCTGGAGCAACCATGTGGGAGAAAATTTGCCTGAAGAGTTGATTCTCTGGTGCCTAGCAAGGCACACATGTTTTTCCCTGTACTTTGGTTTTGTTCACATGTTGATGGGATCTCTCTTCCTCACCTAGACACCTAGTAGTATGAAATGTCTGAGGAATTTGAGACCTCTCCTGCTCTGTCAAGTTTAACTAAAATTTACTATCCGATACTCATAAAAAATAATTCACATAAACCAACAAACAGATCCAGGGGTTTGCACTGAAGCATCCATGTGTTTACCTAGGAAACCAAAGAAAAATATCAGGAAGTAATTTGTTTAGGCTGTTCCTAAGATCCTTTCAGAAATCTGACTAGTGAGGACTTCAGGTTTTAGATCTTATTTAAGAGATCCCCTCCAGTCATTTTATGTCCCCTCATAACATTCTGAGGTCAATAGTTCAGCACTAACAAAGCAATGCACCAACTGCTGCTCTGTAGATGTCTCATATTGAAGCTGTGAAATCACCTGACCCAAGATGTTTATCCAGGAAAGTATTTAACCACTTGATTTTACAAAAGTCTGGGGGAAAATATGTTACTTTCCCTATCACTCTGTTCTCAAATTAAACTACTTTTACAGCCCAGCTTCTATAGCCTCTGCTCTTGAGCATTCAGGTATGTATTTAAAGTTGGGGGGGTGGGGGAGTGGGGGGGTGTATTTTGTTTGGGGTTTTTTTTAAATATATATTTACTAGCTATTTTCACAGCATCTTATTTCAATAACTGCTGGAGTACACAAATGGAACCATTTTGTCATGGTTTATTCAATGTTTCTGGGAAAACAGGCTGAATGTATTTTTTTTCTTCTCTTCACAGAATCTTGTTCTCCTGTTTCTTTATCAGGGAAATGACATGTCATAGCTGTGATAGTCTAATTACTGGCATAAATTCAGGATGAAGCTGTTATTCCATGCTGCAATTCTCAGCCTTTGTCAGAATCTTTGATAGCCTATGTGATAGACTCCAAACCACAGGAAATTTCAGGCATCTATCTGTGTATCTAGGTATTTTCACTACATGCTTCACTAAGGTAGCAGAGCACTTAGATCAAAGTAGCGGGGCAAGAAACAGCCTTACTTTAGGCAGACTGCTCTCTTATGTTGCACAGAAAGGAAAGAATTTTTGAACAAAGAAGAAGTGTGAGTCCTGCAAAAGTAGGAAAGGTAGTGGCAAAGCAAACAAGTGCTCTCAAAGCTATGCACTAAAAAATGCTATAAATGCTGTACATTTGCAGGTACTATATTATAATAGTGTGCAGGAGTGCCACATTATGATCTTCCAAGGCTTTAGACTTATTCTTTGATCTTACGTAAAATAAGAGGATCTATGGCATTTGGAAGAAAAGTCACTTTACACATATTGCTGTGAGTAGTTGGATATATGTCTCTGGTGACATGTTCAAACAATAAAATCAATTTCAACAAAGAAAACTCAGTACTTTATGGTCTAAACCCTTTTAGATATAATGGTCCATACTTATTCCACATCAATTAAAACATAAAAATAAAAAATATAAAAATGAAAAGCCAGTGCATATAGGGTGAATAAGAAATATCTTCTATAAGTGCAACCTACAAGCTACCATTCCCCCTTTCTGTTCCTTCATGGGAACCATATTGTTTTTGCATCAGTGTAAAAATCAGTAAAGAATGATTAATATTTTTCATGTATCTGTTATGGAGTATTACATTTGGTCTGGAATTTATTTTGTGTTCTACCTTCAAAGTTCATTAGCTTCTGCCTTCTTTGACTGCAGAAGTCCATGTTTTTAGTTTCCACTGAAACCCTTGTTTTTAGTTTCCACTGGAACCCTTGTAATAGGATTTACTGAAATGCAATTGCTAGATTCTTGGGTTTATGGACCAAGACTGGCACCTTCTGGTGAATGAATTTAAATTCAGTACAGAAATATGATACCCTAATGGACTGTGCTTTTAGCATGCTGCTGTTTAGAGATATTCCAATATCCTAGATATGTTTTCCCCACTGAGTTTAAATATATAAAATCATAGTATTTCACAATACATGTATGTACATTTATACATACATACATGAGGATTTATCTGAAATTTTATTACTTTATTAATTAATGGTCAACAAATTGAACAAGTTATTCCATATAGATAGGGTTTTGATTCTGAGACTAGCAAACTGGCTAATATGTTGGATTTTTAAAATATGATGAAAGTTATTAGAGCTTATGGAACAACAGAAACAGGAATTAAACTTTAAAAATACAGTTAGTGAAAAGTTACATTTTTACTGTTATGTTCTAAGACAATATAGAGATGTTTATAAAAGCTGGATTGCTGGTCATTGGACATGACAAAGTAGATCATATTTTACATACATTTTGGATTTGTTTGTTTGAATTGATGCCACAATTAGAGACACTTCTGTCACAGGTTCTCAGCTACCAGCAGATCCCAAGATAAAGTCTGGTATTTAGCTGTCCACACCAGAATAACTCATAAAATCTCCATGACAGCAAACATAATCTCTTCTGTAGGGTTATTTGATGGATTTTTTAATATATAAGTTATAAATGTCACAAGGAAGAAAAGAATAAACTTTTCTTGTTTGGAGGTCAGACAGCCTAGCTTTTCATGTTCAGTAGCCATTGAAAATGGGAGTGAGACACAGATCTAGTCTCCTTGAAAAGTTGCACATGTTGTCTAGCACAAGCAGTGTTCTAACATTTCAGGCAGAGATTGATTTGTACCCTCTAATCCACCCCTACTGAGCTATACTATAGGCAGAAGATGGCTTGCAATAAAAATAGAATGACTGGGGATTTTTTAAAAGGATCCTGAAGTATACTTGATTCCTTCTCTCCCCCTTTTGGTTTTTTTTTTTTTGAGTTTTGCTGTGGGTTTTGGTTGGTTGGTTGGTTTGTGGCTTGTTTGGTTTTGGGGTGTTTTTTTGTGGGATTGATATTGTTGCATGACATAGCATGCTGGAAAAGACACGCAGGCTATGTCTATTCATTAATTTGCTAATCAAATTAGGGTTTTTTAATCATAGATTCAATTTAGTACTAATATATATAAAATTCTGTAAGACAGCAGTCATGGGACCAGGCCCACTGAGTTCCTTCTACTCTGAATTTTGTCCTTTCCCCAAGCACCAGCATGAGCCTTGAAGGTGATTTGTATTATCCCAATTCTGAAAAGTAGGTCACTCTCCAAAAGCATTTTATTTTTTATCCTGCCTTAATGCCTCTTGTACTATTGTTTTTAAACTTCTAGGTAGCTACTTGTACAATGAAAAATATTGCCAAGTCCAACAAATTCATTCACATAAGTCAAGGAACAGCCATCTCTTTGCAATTCCTTGATGATTACAGACTCAATTAATAAGTCTAAATGGTTTCATGCCCCGTTTTCTTATCCCTTGTGCCACTGAGTCCTGTCAGATTTCTGCTGAGCTGAATCCCCTGCTCACTAAGATGCTCAGTCCTAGCATCTCACGTTCCTGCTGTGCCTGCTCTACACAGCTCTTCCTAACCAGGTCAGAATAGAGAGATAAAGAAAACAGTACACCAGTTTGCAGTTTTGCAGTCTCAGATTGTACCTGGCTGGATGCCATTCACATCAAGAATAAGGCAACTTGCTGTCCTTGAAATAATAGCGTAAAAGCTGCCAACCAATTCTGCTTGATGGGGCATTATCACTGGATAAATTGTTTTCCTACAGCAGCACAATTCACTTCTAGGATTTACTGCAGATAACTATAATGGGAAGGTTGTGATAGTAAAAAGGAAAAAGAGTCTCATAGTTCTAATTTGAAATATTTCTATTTTACTAACATAAAAATGCTTGATAGAGATCATACCTTGGAGTATGCAATCTATTTCAATGTCAAGAACTCTAGTAAAATCAAAACATAGCTCAAGAGATGGTTAGCTGGGAAATTCAGTTTTGTCCACTCTCTTCTATACCACTGTTTAAATGTTTTATTATTACTCTTGAATTATTATAGAACCATCATTACAAAGAGGTATAATTTTATTCTGAAAATATAAGTATTTTTTTATGTTTTATTAAGGGACCATCTAAAACTTAAAAATAGATGTCTCCAGAAATATTTACTCTTCTTAGAAGGTGAAATAACAATGAACGATAAGCTTTGTTTGCTACCTAGACATTGCTTAAAAACCTTGTGCCATACTTGCAGCAGGAAAAGAATGTTGGTCCCAGACAAATTAAGTATTTTTCATAACCAATTAACATCTGCTTTACCACTTAAATGTTTTAACATTCCTTAACAGAAAAGTAGGATCTTTTTGAGGGCAATATCTGTTTTAAATATTTCAGTCAGTTAACACACATGCCATAAAATTCTGACTGCTGTGTAGTATCAAAATTCTTCTTAAAAATACTAAAGAAAATAGAATTTGTTACAGGTATTTCCTCCTTAATTCTTCCACACAAGTAAGAATCCATTTACAGCCACCTAGGTCATGATACTGTGACTGTGTCCATGCAATCATTCCAGATATCTAGAACGAGAAAAAAAAAGAGAGAGGAAAAAAATATTTGCCCTTCCAAGTTAAGGAGTAGTTGGAGTGAAATGGCACTAGAAGGAGAAGCAAGAGGAACTTGCTGTTGAGAATTTTGATGCTATAAAAGCATTGGCAGCCCTGAAGACTACAGTTCTCTGCAAAACAAATATAGAAGACTGCCCTAGCATGTTTTTCACATGTATCCTCAGAGACTACACACACTAGAGAGGAGAGCTGTCATTACATGAGGCAATATGTGCCAGTGCACAGGGTGTGGGACTGCCAGATCTGAAGCTGATCCTCACTTGATGTAAGTTATTGTAACTCCATTACACCTTTTCTGTCTCCATGGGACTACACAAATTGACAGTGCTTGAAAATTAATCTGAGTCCTAATATTTTCCTAACTTTACTTTTGAACTGCTGTATGTGAATCTGGATATTTCAGTTTTCTATCTAAAAGAAAGATACAGCATTGCTTTGAAAAATACGAAAATATATGAAAGAACTGTGAGAGAAGGAAATTAGAGTTGCTAGTTAAAGGCATTCCAGTCCTAACTGAATATCTGACATTTTTGTTATGAAGAAAAACTTAGAGCAGCAAAGTGAAGTTACTTGTACTCCCCTCACATGAATATAATGGAATTTCAGTTCCTGCATTGCACTGACTATGCCTTGCCATTCCCTTTTCCATTCCTATCACTTTCTTTGCCTATCCAGGTTCTACATAAACCAAAAGTCTATCATAGAGTTTTGGAAAGTATTTTGTATGTAGTTAAGTAGGGAGTTTGGGGCAGATGTTTTGTTCATTTTCCTGAATGAAATATCTTTTCACAGTTGTTTGCAATTATCAAATGTGGACTGGATGTGATGGCTCAGCTAGTCCTCCTTCAAAACCCTGTTTTTATTTTGAAAAGTACATCTTTATGACTCACAATGACAGCTGACACACAATGCACATGACAGCTCTGTGACTGTTATGGAAAAATGGTGAAGAAAATTTCATTTAAATAGTCACAGTAGAGATTTTATAAACCCAGAGTTAATTTTCTCAGAGATCAGATTTTCTATCTCCAAAATACTAGGCACAGAATATCTGTCACAGTGGAAAGATGAGGATATTTTTTTGTGCAGAAACAGAGAATTTTGGTGGTTTTAACATGTTTCTGCTCCCGGATTTTACAGTTGATTTTACAATAATAAAAAACACAAAAGGTAATAGATAGTTGTCAAAATCTTAACAAAACCACTTTAATTCAATCAACAAATTCTGTTAATATATTCTGATTAGCTTGTTTTACAGATGTCATTCACTCTTAGCAAAAATCCAAGAACAAAATACACTTGTGAGCTAAGTAAATATAACCAGAATATTTACTGATAATATGTTAGGCATTATTTTTTCTATAATTGCTATCGCATTGAAAAATAAAATCATAATCCATAATTCTTTAATACATTGCAGAAGGAAGAGCATCAAGGAAAAATTGAATTGCACAACAATTCATGTAGATTAGATCATCTGCTTGCTAACATTCTGAATTTATGGATAGAGTTGGGTATTTTTACACTTATATCAGGCCTGCTCTGTTGTAAAGAGGTTGTGAAAAGATTCTTCACAGCATCTAAAATCTGGAATAGTTGAAACAGAGAAAAGACAGGGAGCATTTTAAATAACTAAGTTCCAACACGTGATCTCATTGTTAATATCGTCTGCATGAGGACACCTGCTTATTATCAGCAGCGGAGTCTGTCCCTTATCAGTGCCTATGAAAGTCAATGGGCACATCCTCTGCTGGATCAGTCATCCTGGTTTCAGGGAAGTCAGCGGAGCTCTGTGTGGAAGATAGGATTCGTATCTCATTAGATTGTTTAATTATTGTGTCAGATCAACCATCTCGTCTGTGTGTGTGTTGAGGGAGGGGCCATGGTCAGGCCTGCAGCCTCATGGCAGTGCCAGGAGGCTCATGGTCTGCAGCCAACATGGTGGCCTGGAGCACACATGGCAGCACAGGGAACTGTGTGGCTGGGCTGAAAATAAAATAAGGCCCCCTTGGGAGACCACCCACAGCATGGCCCCCAGAGCCTTTGATTGACTGTCACATCCCTCACTTCAGCTAGGGGGGCACTTGGATGATCAGGGAACCAGATGTCCTGCCAGGGGGAGTGGCCACAATAGCCAAACCATATCAACAGAGCATGGACCTCCATGTTGTTCAGTCTTCTGTCATCTCTTGACATGCCACCATGTGACTCTTGGCAGTAATTATTTTTCTCTCTCCTCTCTGTATTTACTCCTTTCTTTTATTAATATTTCTTTTCTTCACTTACTCTTTCATTCCCTTGTGGGTAGCTTAAAACTGATACGTGATATTTTGCTAGGGTGAGGTATTGGTGTTTTCTGGGTGATTTAGTGTAATGCTTCTCCTTGGTTGTAAACCATGTAAACCCTTTTACCAAAAAATCTGTTTTCTCACTAAATTAAAAAATGTTCTCTTTGAAAATGCTTGCAGTGTGTTCTCTTTACACAATTCAAGGTATCGAAGAACCAAAGGTTTTGCCAGAGTTCTCATAGATGAAATATCTTAGTCTTAAATAACAGTAAAATGCCCAGCCAAACATGTGGCTTTGAGACCAGTGCTCTATACCGTGGCAGTTAAAATACATACATACATATATACATATACATATTTGTACATACATACATACATATACATACACACACACACATATATATATAAATAATTCCAATGAAAATACTCCATTTCTTACTACAATGGACTTTGGATCAATACCAGAGTTAATAGGTGAGCACAGTACAACTTGAGCCAAAATTAGAAAGAATCTTATACTTAAAAATAATATATTTGAATATATTTAGAACTTGTTGTCAATAATGGCAATAGATCTAATGAGCACACATCTTCCTTCACTTCACTTTACTTCACATTAATGGAGAAGTAGATGATTTGCTGCTATTTGTATACTGTTGCTCTTTGATCTCCAGGTTAAAAATACAGGGGGAAAAAGTGATTACCTAATTTAAATATTGATAAGTTATGAAATATTACTCATTGCAGCTAGCAATTTCAGCTAGATAAACTATAATACCAAATGAAGTTGAAATCCAGATGAACTCTTTCAACTCATTTAAGAAAGAATGGCCAAATACAAATGAACATATAGCAACTGCTTTGCCAGTGTAATCAGTATGCAGGTTTGCCATGGTAGTGCTCTACTTCTCAGTCTTTTAGTAGGAAGTAGAAATGCTTTCTGCAACAGCCAGTCACTTCAATTTAACTTTAAAAAAATCTGGCTGGCAGAAAGGGAACTGGTCTCCACAGTGGTGATTTTATAACAAAACACAAATGTCAGGTTAAATTATTTCTGGCAACGAGACTTCTACCACCTTATTCATCCAGTCAGGCAAATAGAAATCTCACCTACAATCCCTTCATTAGAGGTTATTCATCTGCAATACACAGTAATTTTTCATTTGTTTCATATAGTTTTCAGCATCCTTCCACACACTGTGATATTTCTATGCTTTTAATTTCAAAATCCCATTAAAAATATTTGTTCCATGTTCTTTTTATGTCTTTGTTAAAGGAACTCTATTAAAATTATCATAGCTATTCTTCAAACTATAAAAATGCTACCTGACAGAACTGAAACCCTTGATCACTGCCCTCATCTTCTTAAAAACGTGTGCCTACGTGGTCAAGATGCACCTCACAAGCTCAGTCACAAGCAGGCCCACAGCAGCTTCTAAGTACTGAGATAGCTGCTTGCTTTGCAGCGCATCAAAGGATCCCCACCACAGACAGTGAGATGTTCGAAATTAATGAAAGAAAATGCAATTAGCAAACAATATATACATTCTTAATTCACAGTCGGTTTCATCTCACCAAACTTAGACATAGGAAATTGTACATTCAAATGTAAGATGGTGGCCTAGAGTCACTTTATAGTCAATAAAGGAAAACAGGCTTCTCACTAAAGAGAACTAAGCATCTCTCTCCAGTCATCTCATAACAAGAGATTTATTAAAATGCCAGATAATTCCACACAATATGTGTTTTCTTCTGATTGGAGTAGAGGGATGTTCTTTGCTGTTCTTGGCAAACAGAATTCTGCAGTGAGAACTTAAGAGTAATTTTTTATTCAGAAACAAGTTTGAGAAGAAATATGAGGAGGAGTTTAGAGTAACAACTAAGAAATAGCAAACACCAGTAATAAGAGCGTCTAATTACCATGTTGAGATATAAATATAAAGCAAAAAAATCTGTAAACTACAAGATTGCAATAGTTTTGCTGCTCAGGGAACAAAAAACAACAAAGTGGTCTCAGCAGAGATTCCCCCTACACTTTTGAATATTCAACAGATTGATAGGTTCTTTACAGTCTTCACAGAATCAAATTCTTTCAGTACTAGAATGCAATATGCCAACTTTTCAGTACTCGGCACTGACGCACAAAACTGAGCTGTCAGAAGCCCTGCAGTGGCACTGAATCAATGGCAAAGAGCGTTGGTGAACAGAACAGACACAGCTACCCCTTTTGATACTCTCAGCTTTTCCCACCATCGTTTCAGTTCTTTTTGTTCTCACAACATACAGGTTGTGTTACATGCTGTTGGATCACCTCTGCTGGGTTAACAAGTTCTTTTTACCTCTATGCTGTCTGATTGCACTCTCAAAAGAATGTGTCAGAGAAACAGACAAACTAATGACCTGGTCAACAACTGAAAGAACAACCAGAGTTTTACCAAATTTTTGAAGTAGCAATAAAGAAGAAACAGCAAAAAGGTCTGGTGTGGCCCAGTTCTATATATACTAGAAAGTACATCTCAAATTAGAAAGCAAAAAAAAAAAAAAACAGACCAAAAAAAATTAAGGCTGTATATTCCCATCCCCCTGTGCTGCTCAGCAGAGGAGGTAGAGAAGTCAAGGATTAAGTTGAGCACAGGAATAAAGGATGGGAAGGGAGAAGACATTTTAAGATTTGTTCTTATTTTCATTAACCTACTCTGACTTGAATGTCAATAAATGAAAATAATTTTTCTCATATCAAGTCTGTTCTACCCAAGACAGTAGCCACTGAGTGATCTCTCCGTCCTTATCTTGACCACAATCTTTTTATCATGTTTATTTCCATAAAGTGACTGAGTGGGGACCTGACATTCAACTTGGTTCAACCCACCCCCTTACGGGAGCCTTCTCTTCTAATCTGATTTCTTATACAGAGGTATTCTGCACAGTTCTCATCTGGTGCTAGTTGAAGCATCTCTCAGAGCATTCTACAATGGTCAACCTTCAGATTAAGATGTGGGCAGATAGTACAACATAGCTTCTCTGTAAACCACAAATACCTGTCCTCTTGCCAGAGGCATATTTGAACAGCAAGTATTTGATTTACTTGAACTACTAACTGGTCATAACAGACTATGAGAGAATGAAAATTTTGATCCCCTAACATCATTACAAGGCTTTACCATCTCATCTAAGTATCAGCGGATTGTAAAAGGCCCACTGATACAGTGGAGAGGTTTCTGCTTCCAGGAGCAAGGCTAGGAAAGCAGCCAGTGGGGCTCCCTAGGAACAGGCCCCTTAGAAGCGAGGTTGGCTCTTCCCGCCCCCGGCCTGGCAACCACCCCGAACGGAATAAGTCCACACCAGCCGGTGGTCCATGAGGAAAAGCCAAGTTTAATGCCGCGCGCTAGCTTATAAGGAGAGCATGGGAATTCCCCGGATGTAGGTGGGGAAGAGAGGCGGAGACGGGGCGGAGTAATGCACTTCATTGGGTGCATGCAAACGAAGGGAAGGAGAGAGGGGAGGAATGGCAAAAGGACCAATAGGAGAATGAGGTGGGCGGGGAAATTCTACCGTAGGGCTTCCGGCACTCCGAGGCAGGGACAGCCCCCGCCTGGGCTCCAGCGGTGCCTCGTGGGCGGCCCCGCCGGCAACCGCCCTCATGGCCGGGGCGGGCCAGGACAGGGGGCTGCGACCCAGAGGGTTTTGTGGGAAGAGGAAACTTGGATAAGGAACGACTAAGGGAAAAATAACCAGGGTAGCCACATTAGGGGTATAACATTTAAACTCTGGAAATGTCCATCTGAAAGCCCCCACGGTCCCAATCCAGCCGCTGCATGTGCTCCCCGGGGTTTTGGACCTCCGCCTCTTCATCTACCCAGCGTTTGTAATATATCTGCCACTTGGTGAATTCCTCATCAGTCTGGTCTCCTCCAACATCTAAACTCTCTGGGATTTTCTTGAAGCTACAGTGTTATACTGTCAAAGGGCCACCATGTCTTTCACAACAAGCTGACATAGCACAAATGTCCCCAGAGAGATGTAAGCTAAGTCTGGGTCTTGCTGAGTGTGTTTGCACTTGACACTACAAGAGACTGGTGAGGCCATGATCCTGGCCAATATCTAGGAAGAAAAGTGGCAAAACACAGTCTGAATGAGACAACCATTTATGACCTCAGAATTACGATAAAAGGAAGGCCATGATTCTAAGGTATACCTAGTGCAACATGGTCACCTTGACCTGTGCTGTAGCAAGTGAATGATCCTGTGGCAGTCATCCATAGTACAGCCTTCTCCCAAGTGTTATCAGATGATTCAACCACACAAGTATGGACTTGATCTGACAACTGCAGAACACTCTTCAGAATAATTACTAAACACAATTATCACAGAAGTAGTCTCAGAGTACCTTGGGACCATTTCTCCTCCCATCAATAGCACACCTCTTTTTACAGGTTTTACATTAGAAATTGTATGTCTTGTTTAATTCACTCCTACTTTCCAGTCTTTCCAGACTTTCTTCTATCTTTTTCTAAACTTTCTCTGTCATTAACTTGTGAGATTAACTTTATGTCTTCCTTCTGTCCCATATTTCATGGTCTGTCTCTTCTTTCCTCTTTTTCTCCATCTAAAATATGTTCCTCTTTATTTCCACCTTTCACCATTCCCTCAGAAAAACACCTTGAGGAGTAATATGACATAAATAGGATATCACTCAGTTTATGGGTTTGTTATGTTTTATATCTTTCTCCACCTTTGCATTTGCTTAATTGTTTAGATCATAAAATCTTTAAGGTTGCAAAAGGCCTTTCAGATCACTATGTCCAACCGTAAACCTAACACTGCCAAGTCCACCAACAATACACTCTTGGGAGAAGGACTCTCCTAATTTTCTGTATGCTTACTTTACTGGAGCTTTGTTCTCCATTCATTCTACTTGGTAAAAGAGTATGAACAGTAAATAATATTATTGGGAAGTTTAGGTCTAAAGAAAAAGATAGAAAAGCCTACTAGCCAGACAGATTCAGTTCTGTCATCTATCACAGACTTCTGTTTCCATATGACCAAGCTACAAAGTTTGGGCAAGCATCTATTTCACAAAATCTGTCTGTCCACACACTGTGAAAATTGGTCTTCTTAAAATGGACAGCAGCATCATTACAAAAAGTCAAAGGAGATCTCAGTCCCAAAACATGGCAGTTATTTGAATAACTTAGGAGAGAGAGGCAGATGTGAGACTTCAAAACTGAGAAAAACAGCATTTAAATTTACCCACTATTTACTAAACTACTAGTAGAAAAAATAGATGCATTGTGTTTGGGTGTTTATTAGGGCAGGAATGCTGTTGAGTTCAAAAAAAGGTGAAGAACATTGGTTGAATTAGAATCAGCAGGGGTTTACTGACACACAGGAAATTACTGTACTCAAGATAGAAATTATAAATACCAGTTAAAGGACAGACCTGACAAGAGTTCATTAAGTCATTTGATTTCAAAAATTATCTGCTTTGTTTCTGGCTCTTCACCAGTAGGTAACAAGAAGTGACAAGGAATCAACAGGTACTTCCAGGGTTGCAAACTGTATTAACGATTTGTAGCCAGATGTCTTCAGTGGAAGAAAGTAGGAAAATGACATGTTCTCCCATCATCAATTCATGTTTAATCTAAAATTTTCATGCAGCTACTGGCTGCATGCCAGAGATATTTTTTTTAACCAGTAGAAGACACAATAATCAAAACCCAGCCTAGATAGTTCACTATAAATATGGATAATGTGCAAAATTTCATGCTCATAATGTTAAAGGGATTTTTTCTTTTCAAAAGAAAGATATGAAAACCAACCATTCAAAATCTAAAACAAAATTATCATGCAAAACTAGATTTTTTTGTCTGGACACAATGTTATACCTGGTCTAAGAAGGTCCTGATTTAGCTTTATTTATCATCTAACTATCTACCTTGCTATCTTGCTATAAATTATGAATAATACATGTAGCTCTAAAACCCATAGGAAAGCTACTGCTGTGATTTATTTACATTGACTCTGTATAACATTTATAAATAATCAACTTATGTGCTCACATAGTGTTCATAGTGATCTAGCTATAAAACAGTCTTAAGGTGATAAAATGTGACACACTATTTGGCAAACACATATTTTTAACAGTTCAAAAGTAAGTCAGTTCACTTTTAGAAGTGAAATACTTCTATTTTAATACTTTTAGAAAGCATATAACTTTCTATGGTTTGATTTTTCAAGAAGTAAACAGCTACAGTCTAAAGCTAATCAAAATATTACACAAAGTAGAATTTCTTAGAGATTACTTCTTTACCCAGCAGAAATGTTGAGAAAAAATAAAATTCCTATTTATTTTTTTGTTTCATTTGTTTGTTTTGTTTATTTTATTGTATTATTCTCTCTTGATTCTCTGAAGAAAAATATAAAACACCATAACATATATCAACAAAGTAATAATATAAAGTTCTCTTAAAATGTTTTTGAATACTTTGTCCTACTTAGTATGAAGTTCTATCAAAGTCTTTCAACTCCACCAGAAATTCATGATTATTCACTTTTATGTAGACTACCTAAGCACTATCTGTCTGCCTTATTGCTATTTGATCGCTTCCAAAATATGTCCTTGTTTACATGGTCAATTAATAGCCTTACGCTGGCCAGATATTAGTTATATGCTAGGTTTTGATGCAAGTTTAAAAAAATGTTTTCACAACAATGAAATCTAGCTATCGGAATGCTCCACATGGTCATGTACATTGTAAGTAGCTTTTCTGTGGAACAGGTCAGTCACATAATTCATTATCGTTTGATAATAACATTTTCTCACTACTGTTTGGAAATATTTCAGCTGTACATTTAGCAGAGTCCTACTAAATATTCTTAGGCTCAAGTATAACTCCTTTTTTTCAGGTTTGCTTTTTTTTCCCCACCTGTATATTTTTATGAGAAATGAATTTAGAACCTGTTTCAAAGCCCAAAGTCAATCAAAGGGACTAAACTTGAGTGCTTTTGTGGAATTGTTCTTAGTCGGGTGCTATAAATACATATGTTCTTCAACTAGTGTGTGACAAACAGGAAATGATAGTTTGGTGTTTTTATGTTACTTTTTAAAATTGATTGGAATGTCAAATTTTCATCGTGGAAACAGCATATGAACACTGGCAATTGTACAGCAACAGTGACATCTATTGATACGGTTTAATTATCAACTGGCTTTATCATAGAATCATAAAACCATACAATAACTTGACTTGGAAGAGACCTTTAAAGATCATCTAGGCCAACCACCCTGCAATGAACAGGGACATCTTCAACTAGATCAGTAGATTGCTCCAATCAATATAACCTTGAATGTTTACGGGGATGGGGCGTCTACCTCCACTTTGGTCAGCTTGTTCCAGTGTTTCATCCCCTTCATTGTAAAAAAATTTCTTCCTTGTATCTACTCTAAATCTACCCTCATACTGTTTAAAACCATTATCCCTGGTTCTGCCTCAACAGATGCTGATAAAAAGTTTGTCTCCATCTTTCTCATTGCCTTTAAGTATTCAAATGAGTAAGTAAAATCTCCACAGAGCATTTTCACCAGGCTGAACAACTCCATCTCTCTCAGATTTCTTATTGAAGAAGTGCTACAGCCCTATGATCACATTTGTGTCCCTCCTGTGGACCTGCTTCAACAGGTCTGTGTTTTTCCTGTACTGAAGATTCCAGAGCTGATCACAGCACTCCAGGCAGACTCTCACAAGGGCAGAGTAGAGGGATAGAATCACTTCCCTTGACCTGCTGGCTATGCTTCTTTTGATAAAGCCCAGGATATGACTGGCTTCATGGGATGTGAGTGCACATTGCCGGATCACGTCCAGCCTTTCATCCACCAGTACCCAGAGGGCTTTGTCCTCAGGGCTGCTTTCAATCTCTTCATCCCCCAGATTGTATAGGTACTGGAGGATATAATTTCATATTTGAAGTAACATTGCAGCATTATTAATATAAAGATATCAGTGAATCCAAAATATCCCTCTGATTTAGCCCAGGAGATATTTCAACATAAGATGCTCTTTAAAGCTTTCTGATTTAACATGAGAGCAATGACAGAATTAGTTTTGCTTCTGTTGATATATATAAGCCATGGTTGGTACTGTTGAAAGGCATGTGTGGAGTCAAGAAGCCACACAGTTGTAGACACTGATGAATGCAAGATGCCTGAGGCAAATAAGGGCTTTGGTGCATGTTCTTTTGGGATACACCAAGGCAAAGGTGTTAGAATGTGCCTGAAGGTGAAATCAAAGAAGTTGGGAAGCAGAATAAAATGCTGGATATCTGGACTGGCAATAAAATACACCATTGTTACCTTCCACTAGATAAAATGAACCAGAAAGTTCTTTTGATGGCACTTAACAGTGAAATGTCTTTCTACATTAATTCAAACATGGTAAGTTTTGATTTATCAGTATCTCAATTAGGTACAATGATACAGCCATTGAAATGCTACATGTACCTACTTAAAAAGAGAAGAAAAAATCAACCCTGCTAATGTCATCATAATTAGGGCAAGTGAGTTCATGTTTAAAGCACACAAGAGAAACACACCTAAAAAAATGAAAGCCTGAGAGACATATATTAGTGATGTCTAATAAGGGTTTCAGACATCTGGAGAGACCTGATAAAATCTCACTATTTGAGTATTATATAATCTTAGCACAATAGCTCTTCTATGTATGAGATGCATGCTTCTATCTGTGATTTCACATGTTTCTTATTTAATAGGCCTAACTTAAAATAAGCATGACCAGAAGACACAAGAGTCCTCTTTCAATTCTGTGAGTCACAATCTTCTTGGCTCAAAATTAGTGACCTGAAATGCAGCTTCACATTACATCTACAAAAATAAAAACATTCTGCTATTATTTTTTCTACAAGTAGAGTAACACAGTCCCTCAAGTGGCACTGGCATCCACCAATTCTCTACAGGTCAAGGTTTTCTCTGCTATAAAATATAACTACTAAAAAAGAAGTCCAAGTAAGAATATTTTCACTTGTGCAATTCACATTCACCATAATTTCTGATCCCTTCCTTGGCCACAAGCATTTTTAGCCTCCCCTCTAAAGAACGAAAGATAAATAAATCCAAAAATCTGTAAGGCAAATTTAAAATTACATTTGAGTTAATGAATTTTAAATCTGATCTTGATGGATGAAAGCTTGAACAGCAGCCAGTAATGTGCAGTTGCAGCCCAGAGAGCCAGCCCAATCCCAGACTGCATCAAAAGCATCATGAACAGCAGATTCTGCCCCTCTACTCTGCTCTTGTGAGAGCCCACCTGGAGCACTGCATCCACCTCTGGGGTTTTCAATACAAGATGGACATTAACCTGTTAGGGCAGGTCCAGAGAAGGGCAACAGAAATATTCAGAGATGAAACACCTCTCCTATGAAGAAAGGTTGAGAGTTGGAGTTATTCAGCCTGCAGAAGAGAGGCTCTGAGGAGACCTCATTGCTTATAAAAGGGGCTTATAGGAAAGATGAAGAAAGATGAAATAATGGGTGCATATAAAAAAGATAAAGACTATTTACCGGAGTCTGTAGAGACAGGACAAGAGACAATGGTTTTAAACTGAAAGAGAATAAGTTGAGACTAGTGTCCTGGTTCCAGCCAGGACAGGGTAAACATTTTGCAGTAGCCAGAATTGGCCATGACCAGGACGTAGAGGTTATTCTGTATCACTTCCTGTCATTGCCAGTGCGGAGGGAAGGGGGACTCTTCCAAGGAGAAGGGGTACCTTCTGGTCAAACAAGGGTGAAAGCAGCATAGAGTGGTTTTTGTAATTCTGATTCCGAGCCAGGGCACCGTGGGGTGACACTGACCTGGAGCCAGGGAGAATGGTAGGAGTGGTGTGGCTGCAGTTCGGTATTGTTGATTTTCGGGGGCTTCCATATTGAGCAATAACATTTGGTTTTTCTTATATCCTCTGTCTTTAGTATTGTTGCTCCTACTACTTTTTTCTTATCTAGTTGCTGTTTCCGGTAAATTGTGTTTCTCTTAATGATTGACCTTCATCTTTTGTGCCTCCAGTTCTCCTCTCCATTCCACCTCAAGGGGGAGAGACAGGGAGCAAGCAAGAGGCATCTTGGTTTGGACTATCAGTGGGAACACTCAATTGGGAAGTACCATTCCTAAACCACAACAATTAGATATAAGGAAGAAATTTTTACAGTGAGGCTTTGGAACATGTTGTCCAGAGAAGCTGTGGATGCTCAGTCACTGGAAGTATTCATGACCAGGTTACATGAAGCTTTGAGCAACCTGATCTGGGGATATATGTTCCTGCCTATGGCAGAGGTTTTGAACTATATGATCTTTAGCATCCTTTCCAAACCAAATAATTTTGTAATTCTATAATATTTAAAATCACTTGGTCTCCCTGAAGATTATTTGTTTGCTTTTCTTTTTGTAAGTCACACTTTTTTTTAGACAGCGGAAAAAAAGTAAAAGGCATTCCACAACACCACAGCAAATAACTGTTACAGCAAGAACTTAATTATAGTGAGAAGGAATTTTTCCCTGTTGAGTGACAGGGAAATAACAAAGTCAAATATTGATTGCTAAAACTCACAGAAATACAAAGAAATTTTGGTCAGCTTACAGCTGCAAACAAAACAAAGGATGAAATTATAAGGCTTTGTGAAAAATAATCCTTTCTGATCTCTTCCATTTATTTCAGAATTCTTACAGAAGGTCTGTAAGAATTGGCCTTTGTAGTGTCAATTCAATTTATTTTTTTCTGGAAAATACATGAGTTGTATTCATTAAGGAAAGAACATAAATATAGGTTGTCCATAGATTTAATACTTGAATACAACATGTAGCATTTTTAAGAGTAAGATTGTTTAACCCTTGGAATAACTGCTAAAATCTTGACAAATATTTGTAATCTGAATATTTTAGTTATCCACCAGAGGTGTGTTTTAAGACACATGCTCCAGATCCCAGACACAGTAGTGTTGGGGTGTATGGTAGGGAAGAAGGCTCTCCAAAGCAAGCAAGCAACCAACCAATCAACCCACAAAATACCTTAAAAACCCACATGATTTTATTTCATGATAAATCATAAACATAAAACTAAATAATATACCAAAGTAAAAAAAAATTATAGCAAATAAAACATTACAAATTAAAATATTATATATGTCAACAATGTTAAAAAGAACTTTTGCTGTCACATAGGCACCATCACAGACAGTAATGAATCATACAGCCTCAAATGGTAATTGATCATAGAACAATGGTGATCTAAAAAACTGACCATAAAAAACCAAACCAAACTAAACCAAACCAAACAAACCCAACAGAATAACCCACAGACTCTGATACCTGCTTCCCCTTATAAAGTGAATATTCTGATAATTGGATAGCAAAATTAAATTCCTGCTTGACTGCTTTTCCTCTGGCATAAGTTAATAAATCCTCTTCTCTACTATACTCCCTATCTCTTCTCCCTCTTCAATATTGTACGGTCTTTTGAGTAGGACATTCCAGGTTTGAATTGCCTGAGACTTAAGAAGAGTAATTAAGCAAGACCTAGTGGGATACTATATGCTTTATATAAGTACAATTTATGTAAAACAGTGGTTTACCTAGAAAAAGGTACACAGTAGCTAGTGGACAGGCACATCTTAAACATCCCCCTGTCTCATCTGCCTATCATACCATAGCTTAGGTGGGAAGCTGATAGCCAGATTTTCAGACTGAAATATTCCCTTTCTGCATGCAGATGTCAAGAGAAATTTCAGTCTAGAAGGAGAGTATGAGGTAGCTTTTCTCATGAATTTCTTCAAAAGATTCAGTTTCTTCAAATGAAGTCTCATTTTAATCAACACATCAGACACTCTGAATAGCATCATGTCTTTTGTAAGGAGACACTGCATTATATTTTGTGAAAAGAAGTTCCAATTAACCTTCATTCACTTCATTTATAGGATAATTATGATTCTGTGATTTGGTATTTGTTTTCATCTTTTTGCCCATGGGAAAAAATTAAAATGTTTAAATTAAGGGAAAGAAGAATCCAAAATTCACAGATCCATAATGATATAATGCCGTAGCTAACTGAAGACATGATTAATTTATTAATTTAGCAACTATTCCTGTACACTGAGATTTCCCTGAACTGAATACCAGAACACTATGATACCATGGATGACTAATTTCACTTACAAATGCTCAGATTATAATTAAAGTCACAGAATATGTTCACTTAGAAGGGTGCCCCAAGGATCATTGACTCCAGCCCATAGCCCTCCACAGGACCATCCAAGAGTCACACCATGTGCCTGAAAGTAGGTGGCTTGGAACACAATTTTTTGCAACTCTCATACAGAACCACTTTGTTTAATGCACACTGAAAGAAATTCTTGTCTGTGAATATGACTGCTAAATTACGATTTTTCCCTGAGTATGTACTAAGGTTTGAGTAGTAAAAAAAATATTGGCCTAACTGGCAACTGTGTGAATTTGCTATGTGCAATAGTTCTGCACTAACAGAGCTCATATGCAGAGCAGCTGTGTTAGTTACTCTGCTTTCCACTGTCCTTTAGATGCTAGAAAAGCCCTTGCAGGCCCCTGACAGGTAAAAATTACAACAGCCTGTAGAACATGCTGTATTATATCAAGTACTAACAAGCCAGAATTGTATTAGAAAGCAGAATTATTTCCATTTTTATCATATCTGTTAGCATTGCAACAATTGTGAGCTGCGGAACAAGATGATTTCAAATATTTGGCTGTAAATAACCATGTATCAAGCTAAAAACTTTACTGAAAATGCAGTATGAGAGGACAGAATGGAAAATGAAGTGCTATATATAAGAAATATACTCACTAGAGTATGTGTAAATTTAGCAGAAAGAAAGTAATGCATGTACATAAATTAGAAGATTTTTTTAATCTAACAGTTTTTGAGAGAGAAATCTAATCTGAACTGTTCCCTAAACAGCACCTGACAGTAGCAACCTCAGCATGACGTGAGGCTGAGCAGCAGGGAAATTCAGCTGTCTTACGAATGCTTTTCCTACCTAATTGCAGCTCTACAGCTACATTAATATAAACATGGCAAGCCAATAACCATCATTATGTCACCTATCTTTGGGGTGACTTCATTAAACTCAGGTTTTATATTTCTCTGCTACAGGTTGCCCAAATTAGGTTGATTTTGCAGCTAGTGGTTAAAACCAGAACCAAGCAGTGCAGGTGAAATCTTCAATGATTTTATGCTAATTTTCTTCTATGAACACTTTCCTTAACCCTTCTTGTTCTGGGTGCCTCTTTTTGGCATTTGTATGCTGACAGAATTCAACTTTTAAAGCCTAAAACTTCTAAAGCCTAAAGCTTTTTCTCCTACAAGACACACTAGTCACTATTATAATATCAACAGACATTCATAGGCATTGCAACATATACACGTGCAATGCTTTATACTGTATGAGCATCTCTTGCTCTTACTGTGTAGGAAATAGGACTATCAATGCCAACATCCACCACTATGGCTCACAGGTACTGCAACAGTGCAGAAATGCAGAGAATTATTATTTTATAGTAAACAAAAATGGAGAGGGTTACTCTAAGGTGTTTGATTTTTGTATTCACTGACCAAGAAGGCAGTGAGTAGGGCTATGGCAGCATGAATAGATAATGTTCGTTCCTTTTAAAAGGAATAAACTCTTAAACTTTTCCTTTCCTACTCAAATATCTTGGTCTGAGTGACCAGTGTTAATGTCAGCACATAAATTAATAGAGAAAAAATATGACAGACAAAGATCAGATTTCAAATCTTTGTAAATAATTCAGTTTTATTTGACTATGCTAGCATCAGTATCTGAAATTTCAATTCTTACTCTGAGAAAATTTAGCAAATAACTACAAGGAATGCAGTTATTTCTCATTTTCTGTCTTGCACCATCATTCCTAGTTACAGGCCACTAATCCCCGTGAGACACCCTTGTGAAGTTGCACTGTGGAAAGCTCTGCTATCACCCCTCACTTAACCTCCATAAGTATGAATTCTTAATTACTGTACTGTCCTACCTTTTAGTCAAAAGCTTCCCGTCACAATACAAAACAAATTTCAAGTGAAGATACTACTGGTCTCAGTCCTTGCGTTTTGGTACATGTGTAGCTGGAGTTAGTCTAGGAGGAGACTTGTGTGTCTAAGCAGATTATTAAAAAAAAAAAACCAAAAGAAAACAAAACAAAAAACAACCAGAATACTAAAAAATTAAAGCACTGCTTACTTGTCGCAGGCATCACAGACACTTACCAGCAGCACAGAAACCTACTTTTTCAGCAGAAGTCAGTGTGGTAATGTCTTCCTTAAGCTTTCATGTAATTGCTTATAAAAAGAGATTATTTTCACCTAAATTATTCCTGCAAAGACATCCTTTTCATTTTTTGCAATAAAGATATTTACATAAGACAGCAGTATAACATTGCTATTGTGCAGAATATCAACATATAGATCATTAGCTTTACTTTAAAATTTTAAGAATGAATCAGGAAATTATGTTTTTATTACAAGAAAATCAGTAACAAATATTCAATTATCCTGTTTCTGGAAAACATTATACAATATTTTTTCTCATAGTATTCTTATTATCCAAAATGTCATTAAAATCAATGTTGCAAGAATCCTATTGATTCAATGGAACTTTGCTACTTAATAGAAACCTGAAAAGTTAATGCTTCATCTAATAATGGTTATTAAACCAGAGAAAGAAAGTATTTTAACAAAGCCCAATAGGATAGGTCTATTTTTTTTATATTAAATCATGTCAAGTATGTCTCCAGACACTGAAGTTTGGTCTGTACTCTTAAACTATTGGAACGATCCCTGACACATTATGACCCAACTTAACTGTCAATCTTGCAAAGCAAGACCTTGGGCAAGGTTTGGTTGTCCGCATGAACCAGGAACAGTTCTCAGTGGGCACATTGTAGGAACTAGTACTAGAAAATTAAATATCATGTACTCAGCTGCTCCACACCACTTGGCCTCAGTGCCAGCGAACAGTTTTAGATTTTTACAGTTTTAGATTTTCAGTAGTAATTTAGCACAGCTGGGATTTTTTCTAACCTTTTTGGACATAATATTCAAATACTTTTCCCACTGAAATTCTATGTGGTGCTTCTGTAGGGACCCCATTGACCAACTCTCTCACCTTTTACTTGCTCTGTCTACTATATCCTTACTTCTTCAGACTTTAAATGAGAACTGGGGAGCCAGTGGGCAAGGTGCAGGCTACCTTTTCTATAGCTTGCAGGAGAGTCTGAAGAATCGTTCTCCATGACTTCAAATGAAGAACACTTTAAAGCATTAAGAGGGGAGGAAGAGGAGAAAGGTTATAATTTCCCTCTCCCGAAGACATATGGACCAAAGGCTCTGCAAAAGCCTATCCTTCTCTTTCTTTATTGTGTATAACATGAAACACTGAGGAAAAAAGTCAAGAGTTAACTGAAAAACTTCTTTTTACATTTTAAATTAAAATTACCAATAAATAATATATATATTTTAAAGACATGATAATTTTTTGACAGAATGGTTTTTTTTTTTCCTTTTATCAGAACTTTCAGTTTTTTTATTTAGCTATTTTAAGGATGAGAAAAAGTAATTCCCAAATTCAATTAAGTCCCTTAGAAAATAACTGGCACTTTTTTACCAACTCGGGACTCCAACCCTATTACTAAATCAGCATTAGTACAACTAGAAAATTGCTATTGATGTCAATAAACACTCTAATAGGTTAATAATCTTAACATATCACAGACATAATTGTTCTACTTAAAAGACTGGGGAAACTAGGGCTCTTTTTCTTTCCCACCTTTTGCCAGTTCTGTACATCCCTGAATCCTTAGGGAGCAATCAGATCCTTGCTTTGCCTGTATCCATTTGTTTCCACTACATTTTTAAATGGTTAAGCTATTTTTTTTCCAAGTGGTTGGTTGTACAAGAACCTTATTCAGATCTCTATGAAGCTGCGTGTAGAGAACATACCTGAAACTGATTTTTGAAATGTAGCAAAGAGCCTGAAATCACTCTCAGCAGACTCTGTATTGTACAGGATTAAGAGGTGTGGAAGAAAAGACCTAATGGAAAGATCCTAGATGTTAATGACATATTTTTACCTGAATCAGCACTGGTTTCAGTGCCTGTGATATTTTCTGGTTTTACAGTTTGCTCTTTATATGTTATTTACTGAAATGTTCTGTACAGAATGTACATGAGATTTTGCAGTAATTACTAACACCTCACCATATAGAATCCAGGTTTACATCTGCTGAATTTTCAGGGTGGGATGTCTATAGAATATTACCTTCATCTCCTTACTACCTTGATGTCACAGGGAAGGTGAAATTTCCATGAAACATTTATTAGAATTAAATTCTTATGGTGCCATTCTCTGACTTCAGTGAGATACAAAATGTTCATATCAATTCATGGCTTGGTTGACAAAGATGCATTAGTGCTTAAATTCTTCCAACACCAATGTGAGTGGGACATCTACATGACTTTGTCGGGATGGGTTTCAGTTCTCTGAGGACTAGGATAAAAAGATTTACCATGACATGCAGAGTATTAAGACACAAGTAACTAGAAACCACAGGAGCCCAGACTAATTTAGTATCTTGTCTTGAATATTAGCTAGAATAGGAGGATAGAGGGATTACTACATGTACAGGTCTTGGATGACCAAGATACACAGTATTTGCCATGGCACACAGAAATTTTGGAGTCTGTGTGGTACCCCAAATAAAATGTGGCAAACTTCAGGTCTTTGAGCAGAAGCGTTGTCTCAGGGCCCAAAAAAACTGTAGAAGGGACAAAATGCATTTGTATCTGAACCGACATCCATCACCAGAGGTGTTTTACCATGACATTTCTGGCTGGTGTAGGGGAAGAGGCAGGTAACATGGGGCAGGGGCAGAGAGGGACATTTTTTGCCTTACATGTTCCAGCTAGATCACGTCCTTTCTCTGGCCTGATCACACACTTCAATTCAGGACACTGGAGCATAACCTCCTCTTTAGATATACAGGAAATAACCCTAATTAGTGGGCTTCCATTAGCACCAAGCAGCCTTCTTGCTTGGAAGGCAGCAGTCAGCAGCTCAGGAGCTAACCAAGTGTTCCTTGAAATAAGTTTAACTCTTTCCACTGATGTCATTGAATTTGTTATCAATAGCAGTGAAGAGAAGTGTTAAGTAAGTAAAATCTGTGTATTGCTTTTGTGTGTGAAGTGCGTGTTAACATTTGCACTTCAGTGGACAGAAATGATGATTGAAAGGGAGGCCCAGTGTGGGTCAGATTATATAGGTTAGAAGTATCCTTAGAATTCTACACATTGAATCCTATAAAACTATGCACCTGGATCCATAGTTTCATAAACACTGTACTCCCATACTAAAATAAAATAATATAAAGAATAAGTATTATGAAAATGAAAAAAACATTTTGTTCTTACAATTTTGTTATTATTGAGTAGCAAAATGACATTGTAATGAAAAATACCAATTGAGAAGTCTCATACAGCTTTCTTGTACCCATTTATCTACAGGTTACTGCTTCACTAATCAAATAATTTCATTTAAAAATATCCATCTTTTCTGGTACTCCCTGTCTGTGAAGGTAGGTCCATGACCTACCTCTGTGCTATTGAATTTCAGTATAATGCCCCATTTACCTTCAAAAACCCACGCACATATGCAGAACACTGGCTATATCCACTTTGTAGCATCACCCTTTGTTCACCAAGCTTTTATCCAGGAAGCAAACTGATCTGTAATCTATCATTTTCTTAGGGTTCCTGGTGAGATAGAGTCCTTTGAGCAGATAAAATAGTTGAGGGTAATGATCTGGGAAACTTGCTAGGTAGAATCAAAAGACATGAGTGGGAAATGAAGATGTGTCAATATTTTGTTATTTAGAAACTTTCTTTCTCACATACTTCACACAATTCCCTCAAACTCAAAGTTATAATAAACTTAAGAAAATCATATATTCACCTTAAGTGGAGTTTTTCTAGAGATAACATTTCATCTCAGGGTTTTTAAAGCCTAAATATTCTGTCCTTATTAACCCTCTTTGTAATAGAAGTGAGGGGTAAAATTCTGATCCTGGTTAAATGATTGGAAGTCAGAAGAGCCAAATTTCATGTCCTCAGGTTTGAACTGAGAATGAGGCCACAAAAAAGGGGATTGAGAGAAGAAATAGCAAATAAAATGGGCGTGAGTAACTAGAAAAAAAAAACATAATGCACTATACTAGATAATGCACTATATATAAATATAATGGACTATAAAACATAATTCACTATATAAAATATAATGCACTATATAAAAAATATAATGCACTATATAAAATGCAATTCATTACAGATACACAGAATGGCCAAATTTCTTGTCCCCAGATTTGCACTGAGAATGATGCCATGAAGAAAGATATTTGAGAGAACGAATATCATATAAAGTGGGCATGATTAACCATGAAAAAACCATAATACACTATAAAACATTCCCAAATACTAGCTTATATATATTCTGTAATTATGTTGATTATTATATGTAACTAATGCCCAAATTTTGCTTGAAAATTACAAAAAAACCCAGACGTATAAAGTGACAGAACAACTTAACACTACAGTATTCCCTACAAAATAAAATAAATTTTATTTCTTCATCTTATTTCTGTAAATCATCTATCTCTCATTTAGAAATATTTGTTGGTAGTATAGGAGTCCTTCTACAGCTTTATTTCCTTCCTTTACTCATGGCACATTAGTTGCTACATTAGGCATGATATTTGCCTCAATTTTCAGAGTATCTTATTACATAAAAATATTAATCAGATAACTTGATTTACAAATCATAAGACCATATCTTTTTAACTTAGTAATGGAGGGACTGCAGATGTGGTCAGTCTGAGAAGAAATCAGAGACTGCCCCATGCCAGACACAGCAAATTCCAGCTGGCTCTGCAATAGACTTACCACAGGACACAGCTATCAGCAAACCTGTTGTGCATCCAGGAAATCTTATTCAAGAAATGGTAGAAAACACTATGGTGGGACAAAGAAAGAATAATAAGAATAAGATGCAACAGAGCTACAATTATTTAAATGTTTAACTTTTTGCACTTTCTTTTTCTCAATACTTGAATTATTGAATAGAATTTTCTGTTAATTTTCAATGACAGAAACTAAGTAAAAATTCCTGTTATTTAAGACTATTCCACGCTAACTTCTGTCTATGCAAGCACATTTCTCCAGCTCACCCAAAAGTCTGACAAACATATTGGAGACTATGGCCAGTTTGTTCTCCTTGGGCCCTTTACACTTCAAAGAGCAAACATGAAAAGTGTTATGGAAGGCCCATTCTTCCCTGATAACCACTGCATTAATAGCTGACAGGGGAGATGAAAGAAATAAGGAAGGCCGTTTGGGAAAATTTCTGTCTAAAAGACAGTATTACATTTTGCTGATATTAACAGTATACAGAATAAGAGAAATACTGCATTAGAGTTAATAGATATTATTATTTAGGATTTATTTTTAATTGCCACCTATTTCTTTACAGGAGAGGTGATTATTGAACCTTATAAGTGTGTAAACATCAATATAATTATCAAGATCTTGTAAACATGCAGCACTGCCATGTCATAAATGGGATTTGAATGATAAACTGACTTTTAGATATAGCCTGTTTACTAACAGCCCATAGGCTCTGAGACTCTGTACTCTAAGACCCATGAAAAAAATACGCACCCGAGGTAGATTTCTGATTTCCATCAGGCTGAAAAGAAACCCTTAATGTAAGAATCCACAGAAGGAATAGCAATTATTTTTTAGTTATTCTTAAGGGTAATACTTGAGCCACCCTGATCAGAAATACTAGACATTATATCCTGCCTTTAGGAAGAAGTTAGTTTCATGTAGCACAGACTGAACAGATACGTGTTTCTAAGAATCTTCTGTATCATTCAGCTGCTCTTTGTCTCTCCATCACGGAAAACACTGCCTGGTCATTTTCAAGCAGATTTTTCCACATACCATCCTGGAAAAAAGGCTTACTTGCCTTCTAATTAAATACACTTAATTCTAGTGTGGTCTTTACTAAGGTGTAATGGGTTTAGTCTTTCGGCTTGGTAATTTAATTTCACTTAATATTATATGCAATTCTATACAATTCTTTAAGTCAGTCACAAGATGCTGCTTTGTAATACCTGATTCCTGGCCAGAGGAGCATACTGTAACATGGCATCAGTAACATACCTGTTTAGGGTATTTCTCCCTGCAGACACAATAGAGGCCCATAGACATAAACCAGGACAGCTTTAAATTATCTGGCAGGAGAGTACTGAAAACACAACGCCCTAAAGTTACTTTACGTGCTTCTCCCTCAGACCTTGAGAGTATCTTTTAAGTAGAGAGTCAGTAAAATCCAGCACTGATCTCCAATCTAACCTGCATTATGCAGATTTTAACAATATCCTTTACTCTCTGAGGTGTTATTATAATCCCATTCTTACATGTAGATAATGACATTGACTACAGCCACCTATTTCAGTAACTCCCTTGTTAGAAATTATTAAAAATAGCAGATCTGGATATTTTTACCCCTCAGAAAAGCACTTCTGAATATTATTGACATGAAATGGCAAAACAAATCTTCCGAACTCATCCACTTAACCATTTGTTTAGCTCATAGTATTTTTTCATACAGTAAATTTATATTTTTTTAATAATGCTAATACAACAATAAAATATTCTTCAAATATATGCCTGACTATGTTTTGAGATTGATTAGTCATAAATCGAAAATGTCTCAAAACCAGTGTCAGTGGATCTACTGAGTGTTACATAAGACTCGTAACCCCTTCCCCAGCAGGACAGAATTCTTGTTATCAATTAGTGACTGATGTGCATGCAGGGAGGACAACATTCCCTTCTGCTTTCCTTTGTTACTTATCTTGTCTCTTTAGATCGCAAAGCCATAAGACGGTCCAACTCTTTCTACATTATGGTAAAGTGGGATTCTCCACAGGACCAGATGCCTTACAGAGAGATCTAAATAGATAGGAACATTGAGTATCATCAGTGGCAGAAACAACAAGAACAAAGGATGGATTCTGCACTTAGGATGGAATAGTGCCAGGCAAAAGTATAAACTAGGAGAGGAGTAGCTGGAGAGCAGCTCTGTGGAAAGGAATCTGGGGGTGCTGGATTTGTGGTAGCAGATCAATAGAATCTGGCAGCCCTGGCAGCCCAAAGGATAAACTGTTTCCTGGAGTTCGTCAAATACAGCATGACCAGTTGGACAAAGGAGGGGATTATCCTGCTGTATTTGGAGTTGGTGCAGCCTCACTTTGATCAATATATGCAGTTCTGGGCCCCACAGTTTAAGGGGGAGTTGAAGGTCTTTGAATGTGGCCAAAGGACAACAAGAGAGCTGGTGAATGGGCTGGAAGACACATTCTGTGAGGAGCAGCTGAGGACTTTGAGCTTGTCTAGTTTGGAGTGAAGGAGACTGAGGGGTGACCTCATCAATCTATACCTGAGGAAGGAACACAAAAAGGGAGGTGTTAAGTAATTCTCCCTGCTACCCCTGTGGGGTTACACGCTCCAGGATGCATCTAATGAATCAAAGCTGTGTTCCTCAGGAGACTGGACATTAGGAAACATTTTCTTTACCAAGAGGGTGGTCAAACACTGAAACAGGCTTCGTAAAGAAGTGGTTGAAGTCCCAAATCCATCAGTGTTTAAGAGGCAATTAGGCAATGCCCTTAATAACATTATCTAACTTTTGGCCAGCCAGTAATTGGTCAGGCAGTTGATGATCACTGCAGGTCTCTGACAACTGAAATATTCTAGTCGAGTCTAGTCTAGTCTAGTCCAGTCCAATCTAGTCCATTTTAAATTTTAAATTTCATCTGCCAAAAATATAAGCATTTATTCTAAGCTCACCACCTTCACCTTATCTTAAGTTTCATTTTGAAAAGAGGTAGAGGGAGTCAACCTCTGGATATTGTTGTGTCTCTCCATTGGCTTCTGGGGTTGAGGCAAAGTGTCTACACCTATAGCTAGCCTTAGATTAGAAGGCAAGCATTAGGGGAGAAGAATGTCATTGTCAGTAACCAGACTGGCTAAAGCTTCTGAATTCCTATGTAATAATAATGGATATTATAATTTCTAATTTAGGATCGTACTATCATATATGGTAATTCAGCTTCTAGAAGGGTGTTTCTTTTTAAAACTCTTATGATTATATTGACCTTTCCTTTAGTTCTTGTCTATGTTTTTACTTTTCTAATCTATCCAAATCTTTCTACTCTCTCTTGGCATATATATACCTTAAAGTAAGCTGAATGATTCCTCATAAACAGAACTGCCTTGCATAGTAATTACTATTACTTTATAACCTTTGCCAGCTGAACACCTCCATCTCAACAGGTAATTAGATCATAGTAGTTCAGAAAACTTTGACATTTACATATGAGTTGCAACCATTACGTTTTCTGACAAAAGAAACCCAGCAATTATTACTTGTAGTTTCCCTTCTGTATTTTAACATGAAAATACAGAAAATGTTACAGAACTTTGAGACAGGAAATTCAGCTGTGCCTGTGTTCAGCTACTCCACAGAAATCAAACCTATGGAGTTAAGCTAGCTCAGAAATCTGTGTCTGATTACAGTAAATAAAAACAAAAAACAAAAACAAACCTAAAACAAACCATAAAATATTTTCAGTTTTTTCCTGTTCTCATTGTATTTATGCAAGATGCTACTTAAAATCATCATGGACATTTTAGTCATCAATTTGTAGATACTGTATAATAGGATGACATATGTATATGTCTCTCCAGTGAATGTCATTTCATAGGAAATTGTGAAAAAAATAAGGATGGTGAAAGAGTTAGCTTTTGGGTTGGATATGTGTGTGGTTTAGGGTCATGTCGTTTGGGCTTTTTTGCCTGTGTTTTCATTTCATAGAAATTCATTTGAATGTGTGCTCTCAGACCCCAGTGGAATGGTTTTAACACCCTCATTTTATCTGCTATGATCTTTCTTTACTTTGTATTCCTCACTAACAACTTCAGATGATCTCCCCAAAATGGTATGTGAGGAACATGAGGAACACTGACAATTTCTGTGAGACAGAAGAATCATTGACACCTATCTTTCATTAATCTTTGATTCTGCAAATCAAGTGCATGGGCTGCACATGATTTCTGCCCAGTCATTACTCATTACAGAATGTTATGGGTTCACCTAGGTGGGCCTAGATTTGGGCTCTGAAGTCTGGACTAGGCCGAAGCTGTCAGCTGACTTGAGCTGGGCTGAGTTAACAGCTGACCTCTTCTAGCCAGTAATTTTGTATTCCATACCACATTATGACATCATCTCCAGGAAAGTAGGAACCAGTGTGGGAGTGGTTAAGGCAGTCGCTTCTCAGCCCTCCTCTTGGGAGGACACACGATGCTGTCCCAGGGGGGATGGAGAGGACCAGGCCCACCACTGGCTCACAGGGTACCTCAGGAAAGTATAAATGTGTCGTTCTGGGTCTCTCCTTTCTGCCTGAGTTTGTCTCCCTGGGGAATAAGCTTCTTCTTAAGTAATGTGTAGCTAGGACAGTAGAATTTGTGTGTTCGTTAAGAAGTTGAGGTGGGGAACTTGTTGTTGTAGACTTGTGTGAGTGTATATTTGTACTCTCTTCTAATTGTCTCTTTCTTTCTGTGAAAAATATATGTAGATTTAGTATAAATGCAGTTTGAAGTGGTTTTTTTCTTTCCCCTCTCTTTTCCTCCCTTTCCCTGGTGTTAGGAGGGAGGCTTTTCTCTCTGTGCTTGGGGGGGTTGGCAGTTGCTTATCTCAAACCAAGACACAAGATCAGAATGCAAATACAGACTGAAAGACTGACTGAGACCTGTCAGTCAGTAAAAGGACTAAAGTATTTTTCAGAGAAGACAGATGATAAAATCAGAGAGCTGTCCATTCAATTAGACATTTAATAGAATGGAAAATGAGGCATATGTAATTTTTTATTCCAGGTCTAGAAGAAAACCACTATAATTGGCTACTCTGGAAAATTAATTACACTTTAACAAAAAGTAATTTAATTATTTTGTGAACTTCTGTGCCTATCTCTATGATAAAATATAAGACATATACTATAATTTTAAAATTCCACAAGATGTCAGTTTAGTAAATGCTGAACTTAGATTTGTTGACATTAATTAAATATAAGAAATCTAAAAATGCCCATGGAAAAAAGCCTGAAGTCTGACATCTTTCTCCAAAACTATGCAAAAATATCTTTTGTTCCCTTGCTGGATGCATTTGCAAAATCTATTTAACTGCCATGACATATGAGGAAGAATGTACATATTTCAAAATCTATGAAAGAAAGGAGCAAACCAGTAATTTTTACTTACATCTTGGATTGCACGACATCCAGAAATCCAGTCACATTCCAAAATATTGTGTTAGCACTACATGAAGATAGAAGAAAATGCCTGTGATTCAAGAGTGACCTAACAATAAAACAAAACGTAGAGTGGAAGTTTCCAGACAGCTGAAGACAAGTCAGTAAATAAGAGATGATAGCAGAGCTTTCAACACTTCAAGCATAACCTGCCACATCTGAGAATAGGTGTCCAAAACTTTTGGTCTTCCTGCTGGTGCCGTGAGTGAACCCAAAAACAGGACTCTGAGCCAAGTTAATGTGGGATAAGATAAAAAGGTACATTCTTTAATGTCCAGGCTTAGGGCTTTTAGGAATATATGATATCTTTGTGTACCCCCCCCCGAAACACTGGTTTCTATGGTTTTTATAATATAGTCCACTCAATCATTACTTTACACATCTCTCGGTCCAGCCCTGGTCCCACCGCTGTTCCAGCCCCTTAGGATTTGGGTCTGGGGTTGTTGAGCCCTCCTCTTCATCATTCCTCCTCTTCTTCGGGCTTTTGGAGTTCTTCAAGTGTTCTTAGACTCAAGGTTGTTGGCTTATGTTTGGTCTTCTTCTGCAGGCCTTTCTGATAGTCTTCAGCTTTTCTGCCTTGAACAGAGCCTAAACAGCTAAAAGAATTTGAGCTACTGATAAATGGCAGAGGTTAGGATGTATAAACAATGAACTTGAGCTACCAGAAATATTAACTGAATTTTCTTTTTTACTACAGTTACAAGTACTTCTAAAATTTATAAAAATCAAAAAATCAAAAACCTCTTCGGTATCAGTCCCTCCTTTTAGAAACAGACAAAACGTAAAAATTTTGTCTAGCTTCTACTACTTAAGCTTAGCATCACACTAAAAAGATAAAAACTATAGCATTAAATCTTACAGCTAGCTATTATGTAAAACACTAATGATAACATAACTAAACAGTTGTTTTAGGTTTAGTAACCATGAAGTAGGCTTGTGGAGAGATTTTAAGAGTTATTTCATTTAGAGTACCACATGAGACAAACTGGACTTTCTGTGAAGCTGCAATAGCGTCTGAGGTCTGATTTTAAATGGTTTCAATGACAGTGTTTTTCCAATTGACTTACTTTTAGAGATGGGGTCTCCAGGTCTCTGGAATTCCACAGGACTTTCTAAAGTTTGTCTCATTTATCAAAATGCCAATTAGGGCCAATTGTTTTTCTCATCAATTGCTGGCATTTGAGTACAAATCCAGCAGTCAGTTTTGTAAAGGGTTTTAGATATGTGACTAGGGTCACATGCAAATTTTGATTCCACATTTCAGTTAAATTCATGATGCAAATTTAACAATCATTTTGGTGTTCTGGCTAAAGTCAAATACAACTGCAAATTATGCTTCCAAACTTAATTCATGGTTAGTATCAATGCAAACAATACATATAAAAAGTAATTTTAAAAGGTTATAGTCTCTGTTGGTTGCTCTTGTTCTAGGGGCAGAGGACTTTTGTCCTGTAGTAAGTCCAGGAAACTTGCTGTGCAATGAAAACAGTCTATTTTGTTGCTTAGGATGACATCAAGTTGTTAATCTTCTAAGTGGTCTTGGAGTGTGAATCACAGAGGTACAGTTCTGTCCTTTGACCATGTTGTAGTTAGTTGACAAAACAGCAGTTAAATGCCTCCCTGACATCCAATCCCGTCAGATCTTGGAAGCTAAGCAGGGTCAGCCCCGGATTAGTACTTGGATGGGAGACCTCCTGGGAAATGCCAGGTGCTGTAGGTTCTAGTCCTGAGGACTTCACTGTCACTGTCCAAGCTCGCTCGGCCGTGGCAAATGGACCTCACGACTTAAACGGTGGGGCCAGTTCTGCGCATGCTGAGCCTCACCTAAAATCCACTGCGCAGGCTCGAAGGGCACACCCACGTGGGGACAGCCCTTCCCAAATCTTCGTTCGCGAAGCCGAGCCACACACACACAGTTAGTTGACAGTACTTGAGATGACTTTTTTAGTCAGCATGCAGAAGTCAGTGTCCCATCTTTCAACAGTTCTCAGTCTGGAACAGGAATGTCCAATTTTATGGGCATCTGCAGTTGCTACAAAGTAAAATAAAATCTAGACTATTTAATAATTTTGCAAACCAAATTTCTCTTACGTGAGTATGAGGAATCAACAAAACTGTTGCTCTTTGCCTTAGCTATAGGCAAGGCTTGAGTATGTAAGGTGTCTCTTATGTCTCTTGACAAATTTTGCTTACTTGAATTTTAAGAGTGTGCAATTTTGCAAATCTCAAGCAATTTTCAAAGGAATCTCGAATTTCAGAATTTTCACATTTTGACAATATAAAAGGGATTCAGCTTTTATAACATGACGAGGTTGACTGCTAGCCACAGATGCAGGGGCTAGTCAGGAGTTTTCCACTGGCAAGGTGTGACTGGAGTTTTGGCAACTCCAAACAACATCTTGTCACTACCAATTGCTCCCCACAGAGTCCTTGCATTCTCTGAATATATTTCAGGCCTCATCGAGAACAAGCCATCCTGGCACAGCTTGCCCCTGATACAGTCAGTCTTCTTAACCTCACAGAGTGACTGTACAGGAGTCTCTTGCCTCCGTGTATAAAAGCATTTTTCACTGCCGAATTGTATATGTTTATGTTAACATGTTAAACAACAATGGCATCTTCACATATTGTGAGCCATAATGTGGGTTTCTAAAAGATATTGTTGAAAGAAATCCAAGAGACATAAGAGCATAAGAAAGTTTTCAGGACATGACTGAAATCCACTTAGGCTATAATAGTGTATAAGCATCATTTAAAGAAGCTATTCAGCTATGATGTTATGATGTTACCAGTTCATCTCAATGATCGCAGGCTAGATGTAAGCCCGTGTTCCTGAGAGAGTCTACTAGATCAGTTCTTCAGCTGCAGTGTTGTGACTCAGTTACTTTCTTGTCTTGTAACACAGGACACACAGAACTTGTTTTCTTCTGTGAGGCTCAGTGCTTCACACACTGTAACAGACACTAGATGATAAGATGTTAGAGACAAATTCAAGATAAACAAATTTGATGTTACAATCACACAAACCTCTGTGTAGAATTCTCAAACAAAATTTAGATCCTTCGGTATCACTGCACACAAATCTGTCCTCAAATCAAGCATCAGAGTGTTATTATGGTGCTAATCTGCTAAGGTTTTATTGCCATTAAGAGGTCAAGATTCTGTCATTCTGATTTATAGTGACACACTATGAAAATCAGGGATAAAAATTTTGTGCAAGCTACATTACAGATGACACTACAGAAAGTGTCAAGATCAATTGGCACGTTAATTAGGAAATCAATGAATAAAACATGTAATTATGTACTTATTAAAATAGAAGTCATCATATAATACAATCAATTGTTTGGACAAAACAAATCAATTAAGCAAGGAAAAATAAAATGTAAAGAGTTTGAACTCACCAAACCTTTCTCATGCCATGGTGTTTGGAAATGAAGCATGAAGAAGACTTGAACTGTATTTTCACAGCCAAGTGACTTCATTTCCCTAAAATTGCCTTTTATGGCTTCTGGTGATTAGGGCACTAAAGTCCACTATTTATTGAGTTTTGAACCAGAAGAGGATTTTGAGAGTAATAGTCAGTGGTAGATAGAGTGGCTATTATGTCTCCTTTCTAAACAATATTAATGATACACAATCAGCCACTCATTACTGCATAATATTAATAAGTGACTGTGGGTTAAAAAATTACTAAATGATCCTCTTTATCTAGGTAGCTAAATATTAATAATATGGAGAGCAAGATCAAGGTAGAAATGTATAAGTGTGCCTTCATCCAAAAGAAGATAAGTACATCTGGTTTGAATTAGCAAAAGAACAACCAGCTGTTCAAGACAAGTGATTATTCCCATCCACTCAGCACCAAGTCACCACATTTGAAGGGTTGTGTCCAGCTTGGGGCACCACACTACGTGAAAGACTTCAAAATTGTAGGTAAATTCAGGGAGGAGGATTAGATGACAAGCATGTGGCATATGGTGAGAGGTTGAATGTATGGGAAACTCCATCAGATTTCAGGAAAACAACTCTCAGCATAGTCCAAAATACGAATAGGACAAATTTGGATTATCAAAGCTTAATTGGACAAGGCCATGAACAAGACGCAAACAATTCAGAACTGCCCTGAGTAGGAATTTAGACAGCAAGACTTCTGGAGGCCCCTTCCACTCTAAATTATGTCAACATGATGTTTCTGTACAAATGAAAGCCTAAAGTATTAATGAAACCAGCCAGAATATTTTGAACACTAATGCCAATCTTTTGCAAACCCATGGAATGTAAAATTTAAATAAAAATTGTAGTAACTTTCTTTTAATAATCATGTAATGGGATCAGAGGAGAACCTGAGCAATTGAAGAAAACATGTGGAAACATGTAAATACAAAGAATCCGAAAATATGTTAAAGGAAAATTAGTCATATAAAACAAACAACCTGAAGTTGTCAAAGCTTTATCCTGTGTATAAGTCTGGGGGGTTTTCCCTTGGACCCAAATAACTGCAGAGCAGATAAAGAGAAAAGATGTAAATATAATAAATTTAGAATTTTGATGACTGCTGTACAATAATGTCATCCAAAAACTAAGAAATTTGAATAAGATATAGTAGGTGTACATCTGAAAACTACAGTCAAAGGATGCTTTTAAATTATTCATCTTCAAACTGTGAGTTCACTGAGGATGGCATCCCATAGAAGTCTGCATTTGTCCCATTAGTATCTTCATTAATGACTTGAGTCATGATAGAGTAAGAGGAATGTAGAATCAGCAGGGGCAGAATGCAAGGAATCCATAGAATACAATCAAAATTATCGTAATAAGCTGAAGAGATAGTTTGAACTCAGATAGATGAAATTCTGTAAAGGCAACTACACTGATATCAGTCACAGATGAAGAGTGCATAAAAAAGCATCAAAAAAAAAAAAAGAAAAGTGAAATAAATGGTTAGGCAACAATGTAAGATATTTAGGGGTTTATATTGGATCACAAACTAAATGTAAAAGCATGATGCATTTTCTAATAGGATAGCCTTCACTCTGAAAGGACTGTTTCTAGTTTATTTAGCATTGTTGAGGTCTTGGCTGAAGTAACAAAGCTTATAGAACAAGTGTTACAAGTTATAATAGCGAGATGGAAAGAATCCAGAGGACATAAGAAAGAATGCTAAAATATGAGAAAATATGACCTGCCTGCAAAGAAAGATTAAAGCTTCTGGTTTCCTTTAGTCTTAAAAAAGAGACATTTGAGTGTAGTTACGAGAAGCAGTAGACCTTGTAAAATGCCAGTTGAAAGAAGATGATAATAATTTTCTTTCTACTGACAAAGCTGAAAAAAACAATGAGTTGTTAATCTAATCTGCAGGAAATGTAGGTTGGATATTAAGCAAAGATGTCAAAATGCTGCACTGCTGAAATTTAGAGACAGACTTTGTAGGAGAGTTATGAATTTTCCTTCCCTTAAGGATTTAAAAATTAATTAAATCTTTCAGCATTTAACTATGAAAACTTGATCCTTCCTCCATATCGAGGATAAAGTAGGCCAGCAGTGGACTCAGACCTGGATAGGGCTTGAGACTTCAATACATACAGTCCACATCTGCAGGGCAGCACATATTAAACAGTGATGGATCATGTTTCAGCACCCATCAAGTGATCATAGACGTTTTGTTCCGTTGGCAGCAAAGAAAAACATTCTTCAACCCATCAAGGTTTCTTTACTGCCGTATTTTTCTCAATTTCTAAATTCTTTGCATGACTAGAGCTATATATAGATGGTCTTACCTTTTTTTTTTTATATACTTCAATGAATTTAAAGTTCAGTTTGGTGGGGTAAAACTCAGGGAAGCACAGAAATAATTTGGAAATTAATTACAAAGATTACATGGTTAAGAAATTAATCAAGAATAATTTTGATAGAGGAAAATTAGACCAGTAGGTAAACTGACTCAAAATTAGCCCAGCAATTACTCTGATCAGTAGACAAGCCATTGAAGAATAGATTAATTAGCCGAGCAGAAAATTAATTAAATTATGAAATGAGGCAAATAGGAATAATATCTGAATTAATTAAGTATTTAGTCCTGTGACTTGTGTAGCAGAGAGTAAGGGTGACAGGCTGTGAACACAATACATAGTTACCAGGATAGAAAGTTAAAATATCAAGTTATGAAATTAAGAGATTTAATTCTAAAAACACTAGTCATTGAAGCCACAGATATGGAAGTTTAGGAAGAACTGCTTTTTTATTATACTGTCAAATTAAAAAAGCAAGCAAACACAAATGCTGCAATAACTGGGAAGCTAAAATACTTTGCCATTATTAAAGCTTCTGTTATTACACCATATAAAAATATTTAGCCAGAATTTTAAAAGCTAAGGTATTTTGAGTTTAAAAGGTGTTGTTTTCCTCATAAAATAAATACAGAGAGAGAAGAAAGCCAAGAGGAACTAACAGCTGTGCAGTGGGTTAGAGCACTCTCCTGTAGTATCAGATCTTCTCTATTGTTCAGGATTTGTTGGTTTGTTGGCGGGGGGGGGATATTGTGGGGTTTTTTTGTTTTTGGCGGGGGGGCAGTGGGCAGGATTTCTTTGGTTTGGTTTGGTTTTTGTTTTGTCTTCTGGGGACTTTTTGGTTGGTTGGTTCATTGGTTGGATTGTTGGTTGGTTGGGACTTTGGGGTTTTTTACCAAAGACAAAATTTAGGAACTAAAGGCTCAAAATCCTAAACCAAAACTCTACCTTCAGAATCCAGTATATTTTTGCTGTCAGACCTTCTGAAGCTAGTCTAGTTTATCTGAATTATACAAATGATTCTTGTGGACAGAGGAATAATGTAAAAACATTTCTACAGCCTGATGCTTAGGGTACTCTCTGTTAATGGAGAACACCTGGTCCTAATTCCTCATTGAAAGGAGTCTGGTTTTTGAGTGTATAGGAGGTATTTCACCAATTTGGCAGTTCTTCCTCTTTTGGGATATAATTTACGATGGATAACCATCCAGATAGGCTGTAGATTTCTTCAGGGAACAATCCAGATGCAGAGCAGGTGCTTAGCTCTGCCTGCAGCTTCCAGTTATTTCTCTTGTGTGAATAGAATTGTCTTCTCTTAACTAAGTCTAAAGAAATCACATCCAACTGAGGTACCTTTCACTTGCTCAGCCTCCTGTCCTGAGTGGAGCTTAGTCATCTGGTATAGGCTGCAGAGCAACCTGGGAAAATGGTAGAGCTTCCAGAGTCGGGAAGCTGACTAAGCAAAAAAGCCAAGACCGCAAGAAAACTAAGACAGCTTGGAAACAACAGCTATTGGAATGCCACAAAAGTCCAAACCCAGTCTGGGACTAGAAATTGGATAGCTGTGTTCAGTTCAGACAGCTGGTTTTCAGCTTTTACAGACACTTGTATTCAGGGGACAGGAACTCAAATAGTAAACAGACAAAGCATGTTGCAGACAGACTATCTACTGTGACAGTGGAAGTCCTCTAGGACATATTGCAAACTCTTAGCATTAGAAGTATTTTGTTTATTTGATTTTTCCACTGTATTGTGCTATTTATTTAAATTTAAATTTGATAAGAAGTACCCAGAACTAGTAGGAGAACATCACTGATTTAAGACAAATGCATTTAAAATGTTTGAATTAGACAGGAAAAGTTATTATCAGTGACAACTTCTTTGGAATAGAAGAAATCTTTTTTCTTTTAATGTGTATACCTCCATCCCAATAAGCATCTGTCAATCACTTGTTGCTTGGATTGGGACAGGTCTGGGGCTTGTCTCAAATTTGGCGTCAATCTTAGCAGATCCTCAGAGACTGAGATGAAGCTTTTCCACCAGTTAGACTGAGTTCCTGGTGTTCACGGAAAGTTCACAAGGCACTCAGTAGTAACTTTGTTCATGGACTGCATTTTGCCAACTTAACATTAATTTGAGTTCCTAGCATCTGAAAAAAATATTATTGCATAGGACAAATATTATTCTCACAGTGTTTAAGGCTTTTGAGTATGCATTTTAATGATGTAACTTGAAGATTTTGCAAGTCTGCAGTTTAGAACTTAATATTTTAATAAAAGAGACATTAAAAGAATTTATTAAAATATTAAGCTTTTGTTCTAAATTTTTATTCAATTCCACTGCTAGAGCATCTATAATAACTCCTGGTATGCAAACATAGCCTAACATATTCAATACCATATGGAAAATGTTCTGTTCTTATGTAGGGATGCTTCTTCAGATGTATGAAAAAGGCAGCAGTGGTAGATCTTTGCTCTCCACACAATAGAAAAGCATGAGGAAAAGGCACATATGCCACTATAGTGGCTACAGAGCAGTATCTGTTTAGACCCAGGCTGTATCAGTTCTCCTTTTCTGTTCAGTTGTGAATTTGAATTGTTCAAAAAATTTCAACAGATCAGTCAGGGATAGAACTGGCAATTCTCATGAAGGGAAGAACCCATAAAATATTTTCTACTAGTTTTTGGCAATGATAGTCTAAACTTCAGTTAGCAAACACATTCTGTGTTAATCTGAATCGCTGCTTCTTCCCTAAAAGCTGGAAATTTTTGCTCTTGCAGTTATAAAGTTATTTTTTCAGTTTCTATTTGCTTTGTTTCAGTGTTGTCTAAAAGTTGACAAAACATTTCTCATGTTCTACAATAGTGATGTGTGAGTAATTTGGAAGCTACTTTCTTATTCCTACCTCAGATACTCTGTTGCTATTGAGATTTTTTTCTTTTCATTTTTACCCCAATATTTCTCAGAATGTTTTACATAATTGTTCCAATTTTTCTCTGATTGTGGAATTTGATTATACAGACACAATACACATGCAACAGCTGTAGACATTAATTCATAGATTTCTGTGATTACTTGTAATACAAATACATTGTTATCCAGAACATCTTGCATGAATTATTCATGTCAGCCTCCGATGTGCTTACTTAGGAACATGCATGTGAATACAAGCAGAGAAAAAGATTGTAAGGGGATAAAACACTGCTGCTCAATTTATTTAAACTCCTAATTACTTTTTCAGGTCTTTTTTCATGGCTGCTTGCCAATTCCAAACCTCTGCGCCTCAGTTTTTGTCCCTTGACACACATAGCAGTCCATGCAGAAGTCACACGGTGCCTTGGTGCCTCAGACCTCCTGGAGTCAAAGTTGCCTTATATTTGGTTTAAGAATTTGCTTTAATTTTAGGATTGTTTTCCTCTCCTGGAAGAACACTACAATTAAACTGGAGAAACTTACTATAGCCTATCCAGTCAGGATTGCAAAGAACAGATCTACTGAAAATACAATGTTATTGACAACATTCTGCGACTCATATGTAATCCATATTAATACTCTTGACATTTGTAAAATCAGCTTAAACAGAAATCTTATGGATTATTAGGTAAACAGTAACAAATTTTGGGGGAAATTAAAACCTGACACATATATGGCTTTAAAAGACAATAGAATTGATGAAAATCTTTACACATTTAAATCTCCAATAGTATACCTGAGTTGTTCATTGCTTTGTTTTTCTTCATGTAGTTACACAGCAAGTGAAAATTATGAATTTCAGAGATATTTACATTTCAGTGTTATTGCCCTTATTTATAACTCCAGTTCTTCAAGTGTGTACAATATTGAACAGAAACACATGAATCATTTAGCTCTCTGAAAAAAATGGGAAACTGTTAGCAATAAATTTTTTTCTCCCATCTCCATCTTTTTGTGTATATCCACACATTTAAAATCCACTTTTTTAAATATTTGCACTGCTTTATAGTATCATCAAATAGAGCACAGAAATGCATAGATACAGAATTCCTACATGCACTAAAAGTCATTGAAATTAATTTAAATACTTCTACCCATTTCAGTGACCATTGGGTTATGCTCATAATAATTTTTACAATATTTATCTTCTGTAGAATAAGGTACAAAGCAACAAGAACCAGAGTTGTTGCTCATAATAAAAATGGTTAATTTCAATTTAATATATGGCATGTTTATAATTAATAAGTTGAATTATACTTGTTAAAATTGCTATTGAAGACATGCCATAAGGATATTTTTGAATATTTAAATATTCAAGGTTTATAAATACTTGATACCCATTGAAAAAAAAAGTTGTTGTCTTATATTGTTAGTATATTTTTTATGTTTTTACCTCATCTAATTCTTTCAAAGTTTATTAGAAATAGAAAAATCTACCAATTTTTTTGTGAGAATCAAGATATATTCCTTCACCAGTCTGACCTCTCACAAACTAAAGAAGCAATTATAAAAAGTTCTGGTGGTGTTCCCTGGTTAAGATTTTTTTCTCCTCAGTGACAACTCAGATGTGAGTTTGGAAAGACGTACCACATCGTTACCCTGCATATCTTGGAGAGCCACATGAAAGCTAGCTAGTACTGCTTTCTTAGACTTACAAAAAAACTTCCAGCTTAAAAAACTTCAGCACAGATGACTGAATGCTTCTGGTTTGTCAGATAAAGCAAGAGTACCATATGCACACAAAGTAACAAAAGATCAACCTCACTGAATGGAAAACATCTGTGTCAAACCTTTGTTGAATGTAAACTAGTCACGTCTGTCAGCTTGAATGAAGCCTGAATTTGGAGGATCACAAATCCTGATATTAAAAAAAGACACTTTCTATATCCTCCCAACAGCTCGCTGCCTTTCCCATAATACTGCCTGATAGCTGTTAAGTAGGTTTTGTAAGTAAAATACAACCTCTGAAGTTAATATTTTCAAGCATCTTTTAACAAATAATCAAAATGTTTCTCATCTCTTTTGGTAGGTAAATACTAAGCCTATAAAGGTATTGAGAAATAGGGCTAGTATGCTTGTCACAAATAACAGAAATTCACCTACCCTTATGATTAATATTTGATGCAAGCAATTTCAGACTACTGATTAGCTCTATTAATAATTAATATGATGTTATTGAGGATGATTAAGGTTATTTTTTTAATAGGATTCTCAGATCACTTATAACACCTCAATATTAATTCTTTATGGTATCTATCCATGCATGTGTTCCAGCAAGCCTTCTCTGGAAGGCTTTGTAATTACAATTCAACCAGCCCTGCAATATCAACAAACAGAAGTTGTATTCCAACTGCTGTATAAGAAACAGTTGCACAACTGCTTTAGGCAGTTGAATGTTGTTTTTCTTTCTTTTTTACTTTTTTTAGTTGTCAGCATTAACTTTATTTCATGAACTTTCTACTGTAAAATCTTGGCTAAAATTGGTAAGAATCAAACTAAAAATTGCATTCAACAAGCAAATGACAGTGCAAATATGTGCAAATATGTGAATAGTGCAAATATGTGCAAATGACAGTGAGTTTGTCAAACTTTCTTACACATACTGTCATTGCAGATCATCTCTGTCAAAATGTGGTGATGCAGTTTTATGCAATTAGGAAAGACAGAACCTAAGTTCTGCCTGGTTCATAACAGAGTTGATAGTTACAACATTCTAGTGAATTATCTGATTTCTGTATATGGACATTATAGCTTTATTTTGATTTACAGATTTTAATTTACGAGGCTGTTGTGATGGGCTGACACTGGCTGGCAGCTAAGCCCTCACCAAGCTGCTTGTTCACTCTCTGCAGCAGGACGGGAGAATGGCAGGGAAAAACAAGAGAACTCATGGGCTGGAATAAAGGCAGTTTGTCAGGTGAAGGGAAGATTTGTGCACAAGAAAAGCAAAATTAAGGAATTGATTGACTACTTCCCATCATCAGGCCAGATGCTTGGCCAATTCCAAAAAAGCAGGGCCTCATCATCCGTAATTGTTGCTTGGGAAATCAGAGACCTTAACTCCTGAATGTCCGTCCCTGCTTCATTTTCCCTTCCCTGAATTTTTATTGCTGAACACAGTATCATATGGTATGAAATATTCCTTTGATCTCTGTTGGCCAGCTGTCCTGACTGTGTCCCCTGCCATCCTCTTGCCCACCCCAAATGCACTCACTGTGTGAACAGAGAGGAAATAGACAAAATTTTGTCACTGTTGAAAAAACATGTGTGCTACTAATGCTGTTTTACTCACAAATATGAAACATCATCATACAGGCTGCTATGAAGGAAAGTAACTCCATCCCTACCAGACATGTTATACTTTGGCTTGAAAGCTGAAACATGAACCTTACATGTGTATGCTCAAAAATCAAAAAATATTTCTGTAGAGTTCCTCATCTGTAACAGACTCACTCTTTTTGCTGTGGGTTTATACAAAAACTTAGCCATGAGTGGGGTTCCAACCTGCTGTTTCAATGCAAATATGTAATTAAATTTTACTTAAATCTCAGGATGTTTGTATTGTTAAAGACAGAAATAAAAGTGTTTCTTGGTAGTGATCAGGAAACAAATGGTGCTCTGAAGAGCATCAGGCGCCTTAGAAAATTCTTCCTCTTATAAAACCTCAAACACTCCAAATGACAATACAGAACTAGCCCAGACTCAAAATTCACTATCAGGAAAAGAACCAGAGAAATAAAGGTACAGTTAATTCAACACAGATGAGGCAGAAAGTTTGCAGGAAAAGGGAAGAAAGAAATGAAGCAGGAAATATAAAGTGCTATTTTATTTAGTCATACTTCTGGCTATTGTTTTATTGTTTCTTACTTCAGATTCTCAGTGTTAAATGTAAGAGAAAATTTAACATCCTAACTGAAAGTAGGTAATCAATGATTCAAAGTAATTAAATCAGAAAAACGTAATTTAACTTGAAAGTCCTGAATCTCACTTTTTTATCAGTGAAAAATGTAGAAATAAATGTAGTAGATTTATCAGTGAGTCTAAAAACAGACCAGCTTTCTAATGGTTTCCATCTTCCCAAAATCTTAAGTGCCTGCAGACTTATTTTACCCCTTCTATTTTAGAATATAAGACTTTTAAAAATTCATTCTTCAATGTACAAATGAAATGTAGAATGTATGATCATCTAAGACACACACATTTTCAAATTGCTCAAATACACTTTGAAGACATTTTATGGTTTTATCAAAAAAAAAAAAAAAGAGAGAGAGCATCTAAAGAACTTGACTACTTACCAGTGGAACCTCTAACCTGCTGTGTGAAGTTTCACTATAAAGTTCAATAGTTCTCAAGAAACATTAAAAATAAATCAGTAAATGAATAACATTGCCTATTGCACCAATGTCATATTTCTTTGCAACAACTCAAAATAATTCACAAATTTTTTTAAAGGGATGGGTTAAATATCTAACCTGAAATATTACAGTAAACATTGATTATGTTAATCCTGAGTAAGCATGTCTTGATTTTATACTAATTTAGGGACTTATTTTCATTACTGAACTTTATATTTGTCGGTAACCAAATCCTAACAAATACAGTTCTAAAGGTATAATTATCATAACATAACATAACATAACATAACATAACATAACAACATAACATAACATAACATTAGAATAGAATAGAAGTAGAATATAGAATATAGAATTAATAGAATATATAACAATTATTTATATAAATAATGTAAATATATTGCAAATTAACAGGATAAATGCAAAGCAAAATACTCATAATATGTTTTCTGCTATCTACACAGGTTATTTCCTTGGTACCTTACACAGGTTTCCCCCTTGAAAGATTAAGAAAACAAAACTTAACAGGAAAAGAGACCAACAAACCAAGCAAGATATTGGTAGGGGATTTACAAGACACAATTAGATATATATATTAATAACAAAAGGTTAATGCAGATTATAAAAGAAATTGCAAAAATTAAAAGTACCCAAGGCAGCTGTAACATTTGTACTGAACACTTAGATGGATTTGTTACATGTCCATTAAATCTATTTTGAAGCATGCAGGTATTTTAGTAGTTTTTCCATCATTTGAGCAATTGGACGTCTTAAAAGCTCAAATTTTTTTTACATCTACTTGTATTGTAAGAGTCTTTTTTCTTTTTTTTAGTTTCCTCAGTAATTGAAAAAGTTTCTCATATTAATTGTACATGACTATTTTCTATGCTAGGTTTCATTAAGACATTTTTAATTTCTGTTCTGAGACAAGGGACTAAGGAATAATTGGGCAGGAGGAAAAGGATGGAAGAATGGGGGGGGGGGGGGGGGGAATGAAAGGAACATACAGATTTCAGTGTATTTGTCTGTAATAATGTCTGTTCTGGCACTCACAGATCTCATACAGTATTAGTTCAAATTGCTACAGATATCAGCACTTAGTGAATTAAGACCTGATCAAAGACTGTGATGAGGAAATGGTAGTCAATCTAGTCAAATGGAGAATGTGTCTAGCAGGTTTGGAATTAAGTCATGTCTTACCTATTTTGTATTGATGGTCTGGAAAAAAATGAGAAGCATGTTAGCATTACTTTAAAATTTCTTTAAATTAGAAAAAAAATAATTTGATAGTGGGAGCAGTACTACTGTAAACTGTGAAATTTGACAAAACAGAAAAATCAAAACTAGAATACTGGCTGGAAAATAACCTGAACCGATGATACCAAATTTGGGTCTGGCAAGAAGCTAGACAGAAAGATTTTTACATGCACTAGGAGCTCTGTGATCAAATACAATCTGCGGGAGCTACAGGAGCAGAGACAGCTGAGTGCAGATTCTTCAAGAATATTATATCTTGACGGATCACAATCATTTCCCATGGACATGGTTTCTTTACCAAATGCATTAGAAGATTATCAAAGAGCAGTACAAGGGACCCTTCTTTGAAAGTATTTAACCACTAGACCAACATTCTTTGGAGCCTTACTGCAGGGCTGGTGATCACCTGAACACACATAGCAGCTATGCCACATATTGGTGTCAGTTTGTCCTTGAAAATATCCTGAGCAAATCACATTATTGAGTTAAAGCTCTTGCAGGGCCAAAACTATGAAGGGTCTTCCCTTCAGGCAACTCTTCAAATTGCTACCCAAAATTAGCAGACAGATCTAGAGAGAATACATCTGAGAAGAAAAGAGGTTTCTCCATATATGAGACTCTCATAAAATTCAGAAACCAAGTCAAAAAATTGCAAACCAGCTCAGAACTAATAGGTTCCTTTAAAAAAAATGGCACCTTTGAAAAAAGAACAATAATAATGCAAATTCAGTAAAGACATTTCATGAAAAAAATCAGAAATAAATCACTTCTTAGGAGGTGGTAAAAAGGCTATTAAATTAAGAAAAATGACAGATAGTACTAAAATTAAAACTATTTCCCATTTTGCTTTTATAGACTGTCTTTAGAAGATGAATGTTCCAAATATATTAATGACTATAAAGGCTAAATCCATGTGTTCTTCTCCAGAGCATGGGTCCTTTTAAATTCACATGCTGCAAATTGCTAAACTATATTTATTAAATATAGCACTGATTAAACTACTGTAGTAATATAAACATTCCATCAAGTTATCTTCAGCCTACTAGTGCAAACTGAAAGTAAACACAATTATATATAGTAGAGAAAGATTATACATTTTTTGACAACTACATTTAGATTACTAAACTCTGTTTTCATCCTCCACGCAGTTCCAAGACTGTGTCAAGCTGCTTCCAATGACCTTCATATAAAGAATCTTTGTTTGTTCCTCTGTTTATTAGCCTGTAGTTTTAAATAAAAATATTTCTCATATATGCAGATAGAGATCATCATGATTTAGAACATTGGCTTTTGGATTAGTAAATGCTTTGTTACATCTTATTTATTTAAATATATTTCTTGGGAACAAAATAGTAATAAAGATTTTTCTACTTCTTTTACAGTGGTTACTTGAGAGATTTAAAGGTCATAAGCCATACTGAGTGTTTTTAGAACTTTGCTTTCCTTTAAAAATGAGGGTGACATATAGATGACATTTAATGTGAAAGTCAAAGGAGCCTAGTCTCCTGCAGAATTTACAAATTAGGCATCGTCAGTGAAAGCTTCTTTTTGTTGTCCCACCAAAATGATGCCTTTTTGTCATTAAGGACCATATTTCAGAAAAGAAAAGGAAGCTTGCATACATGAGTGATGCATTCTCAAGTTGTATGACCATAACAAAAGCAAGACTGCTTTTTAACTGGCCCTGACATATGCTGAACCAAGTATTTTCTGTCCAAGTGAATCTTCTGAAAACCTGCAAAGGAGAGAAATTTAGGTGAGTAGCTTGTAGCCTGTAACAAGATCTTCGTTGCTGAACAGGAATGCAGTAGAGATGCATTGCCTCCAAGGCATACTGCAGCCATGTCAAGAACTGAAAAAAACAAGGTGACAAATGAGGTGTTCTACCAAGCCAACTTAACATCTTGCCTTATGTAGTCTGCTTTTGAAGATTGAATTAAGTCATGCATGAGTAGACATCTTACTCAACCATTAACCTCTAAAGACCTATCAGATACAAGTGTACCAAACTGAAACATTTCATCATTCTCCTCTCTTTACAGTATTTTTATGGGGTGACTTTTAAGAGAAAAATCATAATTCATATTTTTATCAGGTCCCAGAAAAGCTCTTCTCATGGGGAGTGGAGAAAAAAATTTAAAAAAAAAAAAAGAGTTTCCAAATTTTAGCAATGGGCTTTTTTGATTAATTTCCTTTCAGGAGGGAGAGATGAGACAGGTGTTTGTTTTCAGCAATCGTTACATATTAAGACATAAGACTCATTTTGCAGCTACACACAATCAGTGATTAAATGTGTATTTTCTTCAAAATTACCTTTGTAATGATACTCTACATGGATTGAATGGTCTTGTATTATGCTGTAGGGTAATTATTTAAATATAATTATTTTTAATTTTTGTTACGCTAAAAATAAAAAATATTTTATGATAAATACACTTTTTAATATAGATTTTTATTCCTTCATTGCAGTTGAAGGTTTCTAAACTTAATTGAAAATCAGTGATTGAATGTTCAGTAAGTATTGAACCTGGTCTCTCATTTTAATTTTGACATTCTTTATCATGTACCTTGCCAAAATGCACCTTTTTCAGTGGTTTAAGGGGTGTAAGTTACCTAAGCTTTTTTCTAACAGATATTGTTCACATTAGTGCATAAATTTTGAACTTCATAATTAAAATATAGCCTCTACATTTGTTTCTATTGTGCAGCAAAATACACAACTGTTGAAGAAGCAATAAACTTCTATCTCTTGCTCGCACTACACCACAAACACCCAAACTGTTTTATATTCTGCAAAGGTGCATTTTAAAATGTCCCAAAACTGGATAGTGGCTTAATCCAAAATTGTAAATTTAAACTCCTATAAAGATGGAGAAGTTTGGTAATGTAGTGTCATTTAAATGTGCTTTCACATCAATTTTATTTCTAGTCAGTTTTATTAGGTCAGCCTAGGAAAGACTTTTTCAGATGTCTGTCTCCAAAATAAATGTTGGTCTTCGTGTTTTAATTTTACCCAAATTTTATCATTTCAGTAGACAGAAAATTGGAATAGTATCAACAAAAATCATATGCCTTTTTTTTAATATGTTGAACACTGAATATTTTAGTCATTGATAGAGATATTTCATCATATTTTATTAGATATTTAGTTCTACTAGGCTTAGATGAGGCCTCAGTAAAAATAAATGAAAAAAATTAAATGTAAATAAAAACAGAATTTAGTCAAGAGTTCAGGAAATACAAGGCAAGAAGCTGGAAATAAATAAAACTTAGACTTGGTACTTTGTGTAAAGTCTAGTGTGTATGAAAGCAAATCCCACAGTATGAAATAAATCAAATCATTTACAGAAATGTTTAAAAGCATTGCCTTTTTCCATTCTATATTTTATAAGCCTGTTTTGCAAAAAAGAAATGGAAAGAGATTTTATTTCTTAACTGAAATATTATACGCATTAACCTTTGAAGAAAGCTAAACCATTGAGAATGTGATAATGGGGTAGAAATAAATAAACAACCATATTTCAAATGGATAACTGCCTACTTGCCTTGCATTTAGTATGTTGATCTGTTTTCTATTTCAGTAGTTCATATGATTCACTATGGATTTTAAATGAATATATTTTGTCTTTCATCTCCCAAATTCTGAAACTACTTCAGTGTGAAACCAACATTTATCAATATTGATCTCTTTAAATTATAAATTGTCTTCCTGTTTATCCAGAAAATAAAAGCCTAATAATTCACTTGCCAATTCATCCCCAAAGGTATCACTGAATAATACTTTTCAGCTTCCTTTAACAACATCAGAAATGGTCAGTGATAGTAGTCACTGCCTTCTCTATTTTGCACAATTACCTCACCAGCCACATGAAAAGGTCCATTACTAAATATACACACATTATGAAACATTGTTCTTCACTAAGTAATTCTTTAGTGTTACTTTTAAATAATTGCAGCAATTTCTGAAAGAATAATATATCATGCCTACTAAACAAACATCAATCAACAGAAGCAAAGTTTTGTCAGAAAGCATATATTTTGAGTGTGTGATACTGAGCAGCTTCCCCTAAAGTATCACATGATATTCAGAAGGCCTCTGTGTGTATGGGCCACTGTGCGCAATAGGCCTCTGACACTCCTCTGGCATTTAAGTATCAGAGCCAAGTAGGTCCATTTTATTCAACTGCAGATACCCAGCTGATTCTGCTGAGCTGCAGACTAAAGCGTTTGATCCTCCACCAGTGGTACACATGAGCTTTGCAGCTTCCCTTATGGCTGACACTTCTAAGGCAAATACCCTGGAAGGTATTCAGGTTTTCCCCTGAAGACAACCAAGTTCATGTTTTCTCAAAGTGAGGGTAAATTTTAAAGCAATCACCCCTCCTTGACCTTCCAAGCTTTTCATTTAGTCCCATTCTTGTTATCCACTCAAACCTTTAAGGCCATATTGCTTCACAAGGAAGAGCACAAAGAGTTTACTTGTAAGGAAGACAAGCTTCTGGCCATGGCTCTTCAAAGGTCAGTGTTTAGACTGGCACTGGAAAGAAAACCCACAGCTCTGTGTGTAGCTGCATGTCTGAATTAAATATATTTCACATTAAAATCAAAGCAGTTCAAAACTTCCATTTAGCTCTGATAAGATTCAAACCCACAGATTTGACTGGTTTTCTTGATGACTAGGGAAAAAAAATGATTAATTTACAGTTCATTTGCTAAGCTGTCTCATAGCTCTGTGACTCCCACTGGTAGCTCCAGCCAACTTTCCCTCCCCAGAGTCACTCTCATTAGTAACTACCCTTACTCCTCTAATGACTGCAGATGGGCAGCCAAGCAGGGAGCAGATGTAGCAGCATGTACAGAGAAAGCACATGAAATCACTCACAGGGTTGATTAGAGCGTCTTCAATAAACAACTCCACAGTCAAAAGAGAAGTAAAATAAAAAAAGTTGCAAATCCCTTTTTCTAACTTTTGAAGGCCAAGACAATTACTAAGACATTCCTTGTTTACCTGTGAACTAACAACACAGAAACTGCTTTCTTTAGAGGAAGTGTGTTAAGTGATGAGATGAGAAATAGTGTTATGAGATCCAGTGTAGTGTCTTCACACCCAAATTTGACCTTAGATGCCTGGTGGTCCTAAACCAGAAACTTCAAATTGTGTCCAGCAGTAAACATGTATGTCTAAGGTAATGGTTCTCTAAAAGTCAAAATTTAGATTTGAGATTTGTAGAAGCTTCTGGATCAAATATTCAAATATAAGGAAGGAGAAAAAAACTCAATTGACAATATATTCTCTGAATAAAGAAAAAGTAATGCCATGGATCTCTGGACAGGAACACACGTGTTTTATTTTGAGTAATTACTAAATAGACACATGAGACAAGCGAAAGGGATAGCTTATTGCTAAGACTGAGAGAAGGAAAGTCTGAAAAGCATGGCAGGACAAAATGCAAAAATGAAATTAAGCAGGCTAAAAAAATGGAAAACCATACTGAAAAGGATACTAAAAGAAAGTGAAAAAACCTGTAAATACACCAAAAGCAAAAAGCTTATTAAGGAAAATGCCTGATGACAAACTTTTTAAAGGTTAACTCAAGTGTGATAAAGCTTTAGAACAAAAGTTTAAGGATTCCTTTGTGGAGGTTTTTAACTGCTTTCTGGAACAGATTCCTCCCTGTAATGAATTCTTTTACAGCAGATAGGGAACAGGGACTAGACAACTCAAAGAAAATATACAGGAATTATAAAACAAAGCAAAATGTCATAAATCCTCATAATGAGATGTCATTTACTTAAGACCTAAGTGGTTGAAATATGAAATTGCAAACCTGCTGGTCAAAATGTGTAAACCACCATTGCAAACTATCGCTATGCTGGACTACTGAGAGGCTCCTTTTAATGCTCATCTAAACAGAGGAATGGAAATGAAACCCTGTGAACTACAGCATGATGACTCTGGCTTCTGTCTCTGATAAGATGGGAGAAAAATGTTGAGTTATTAAACAAGGTACTGGTAAAAAGGCAGAGGATGCGTTTTTTCCACTATGGAAAATTTGGTGTTCCCACATTCTTATCTGTTGTGTACAATTCTCATCCCTACACCTCAAAACACTCATAACGGTGTTATAGAAGGGACCAAAGGAGAGAACCAGAAAGGAGTGGGGTGATTCAGTTTAGAGGACACAGCTGTGGAGACACGTGGTCAAGACTTTGTTTTTAAAAAAAGCTGAAACAAAAACTACTTGTATTTATCAAATACCACAATATGGAAACTGAGGACACTTGAGAAAAGAGAATGAGTTAATTTTAAGACAGATCAAACTTACACTTCCTTGTACTGTGAATAGATAACCTCTATAACCTGCTGCCATGAGCGACAAACAGCAACAGCTACTTCAAAAAGCTAAGATGAATGTATAGACTACCCATATACACAGGATGGCAGTTTTGGATGAGAGATGCACCCAACAGCAGCACAGCTACATCACTTCTGGTTGCAGGGGCAGCAGAGGAGGCGGGTCATAGGAAGCAGCCTGTCCCTAAACAGCATCTTTTTCTGCCACCATCAGAGACAGAATATTGAGCTAGAAGAATCCCACTGGGCCAGAACATTTCCTAAGTTCTTACGCAGATTTGTGCAGTTTCAACTGCACAAAATTTGAACACTGAAAACTGTAGGCAAACTTTTTGAAGATGACTAATACGTCATGAAAAAATAAAGTGAAAATGCAGTCACTTATTTTTTGCTTTATTTTTGATGAGTTAACTTTTGGAAAATGATTATTATTTGTCACTACAAAGTAGCTCATAAGTTAATAACACTGTAGTGTGTTAAAACCACCATGAGTTCAGCTCTGTGAGGCATTTTTAAATTCCACAATATTCCAATATCATGTGTTCTGTCTCTTGGACCAGTTAATCTTTTCTCATTCATAATCTTTAATGAAGAACATTTATTAAAGATATTCAATTGTATGTTATGCCATGAGTAGTCTTATTTTTGCTGTTATTAAAATGAAATAGTCCTGTGTTCTTTTCACATTAATTTTTCATTTTTGAGTTATAAATTGATTCATTTAGTTTTTGAAATTAACTTATCATTCAGAGCCATGTCCTTTAACTGAGCAGTCCAATGCTACTTAAGGAAAATAAAAGGTGAAATTGAGTTAAAATACAACTTTTCAGTATCTGAAGGAATGTTCCTAAAATTGCTTTTTCTTTCTGCCCTAAAATAAAATTTCTGTATTAACTAGTCTTAAAATAGAATTCTAGACTGTATCAAAATATACAAATAAACTAAACCCAAGCTCCAATGTTTGTGTTCTTATTTAGGTCATGGATTATTATTTTTAAATGACCTGTTTGTTTGGGGTTTAGCTACACAATAGTGCAAAGTGGCCTTAAGTTCAACTTTACTATCTATTTGGACAATCAGATACTAATATCTCATTATTTTTCAGTTTAGTCTTCTATTCAGTTTTTTAAAAAAAATTCCAATGCTGTCAGACCAATGCCAAAGCTGAATTGAATAATTTTAGTGCCTTATTAACATTGCTGTACCTGGGACTGAACAGCATTTTTCTTCTTCATTAATACTACATTTATGACACTGGGTATTGAATATCTGCAATTGGGACATACTTCATTCTAAAATAACCAGAGGGTCCATAAAGGCAGCATTTCAATTATTCAGTTTAAATGTATTTGTCAGCAGCATAACACTCTACACTTTAGATAACTGCAGTGGTCTGAAGTTTAATAACTTCAAGTCAGACCCTGAAAACTTATTCTTGGAGTACTGGCCCACAACCAGAAGAACACGAGCCACCAGTGTTGCCAGGTGGCCAAGAAGGCTAAACATATCCTGTCCTGTTTCAGAAATATTTGACCAGCAGGACCAGGGAAGTGATTGTCCCTCTGTATTTAACATTGATGAGGCTGCACCTGAAATCCTGTGTTCAGCTGTGGGCCCCTCAGTAAAAGAAACATATTGAGCTTCTGGAACTCATCCAGAGAAGGGCAACGAAGCTGATGGAGGGTCTGGACTAGAAGTCCTATATGAGGAGCAGCTCAGGTGGCTGGGGTTATTTTATCTGGAGAAAAAGAGACTCAGTGATGACCTTATATCTCTCTACAGCTACCAGAAAGGAGGTTATAGACAAGTGGAGGTCAGTCTCTTCTCTCAAGTATCAAACAACAGGACAAGAGGAAATGGCCTCAAGTTGTGCCAAGGGGAGGTTTACACTGAATATTAGTTAAACATTCTTCACAGAATGAGTTGTCAAGCATTGGAATGGGCTGCCCAGGAAAGTGGTTAAGTCACCACCCCTGGAGATATTTAAAAATGCATAGATCTGGCAATTAGGGACATGTTTTAGTGGTGGACCTGGCACTGCTGGGTTAATGGTTAGACTCAATGGTCTTAGATGTCTTTTCCAACTTAAAATATTCTATGATTACATGATTCTTCTTTGTTAGCGTGGTCTTTGCTTGGAAAAATAACTTGTGTAATCACAAATATCATGGGTTACCTTAGGAAGATTTGGAAGGATCATTTACTCATTGCATCCAGTCTTGCCCAAAGCCCCAGTTAAAATTTCCAGGTTGCTGATAGTATTTTGTTAATCCCATCTATAAGGTAGATCAGCTACAAATGTCTCAAAAATGTCTTAAATGAAAAGATGCCTGCATATCCTGAAGAAAAATACAAAGCATGTTTTACGTTCTTGAAATCAAAAAGGAAGATTTCAAGACCTTGTGAAAGCACTCTACCTAACAAGCAGAATGAAATGAAAAACACATGATGCCCAGAGAGAAATTATTTCAGAAATGAAACTTATTTTTGAAGTAAAAGCAAACAAATAAAATTACTATTTTATTATTTAGCTAAAATATTAAAAATTATATTTCAAAAAGAAATATTTGTTTCTTGGAGGAGTGGAGATTTTCTTTTCTTTCTATGACTGCTTGTATTCAGTTTTGGTTCTGGTTATCAGTTTGTCTTGTCTGAAAAAAGAAAAACCAGGCTGGATGGAAACTGAAGCAGCTCATATATTACTTCCACTCAAAGGACTAATTTTACTGAAAACAGACAGTCTCAGTCCTTTTACAAGATTTTCAAGCAATGTGACTTGATTCAAAACATACAGATAAAAAGATTTAAAAGGATCCATCCAAATTAACTTAGGCTACATATTAGATTGGATATTTAAGTCCCATAAGTAAATCAGTATAGATCATCCCTATCTAAATTACTGTAGCTTCAGTGAAATCAGTCAAGTGAATACAAATAGTCCAGTTTGACAGTAGTGTCTGTACTTGCTACAGCCAGCATATTTCAAAGTTATAGTTGTGCTTTCAGAGTGGACAGCAGCCATAAATGCACTCTCTTTTGCTGCTGATATTGCTGTAAAACATGAAGCAAAAAAAGCTTTAATTTTGTTGTGGGGAAACAAAAAAAAAGCAGCCCTAAATGTAAGCTTGACTTTGTCTTTCCTTTTCAAAGAATTACTTTAATAAAATAAGTGGCTGAATTGTTTAAAGACTTTCCACAACATTTATTTCATGCAGGCAGACATTCCATCCAGCTTGCAAAGCAGTCCCCAGATCTAGAACCATTTGCACTCTTCAGGCTTGTGGTAGGGTCCCAGAGGCTGGGATCAAATGCATTTCTTCTGGAGTCCTTACTCTAAGAAATGTGAAAAATAGTAAAACACAAGCTCATGGTCATTTGAACTAATAAGGAGAAGGACATTTAAAGACAGATATAGACAGAGATACTTAAACAACACAGATGATGACCTTGGTGATGGGCCTGATGCAACCCTTGAGATGCAATGAACAGAAATGGTGGGGAGTTAAAACTACTTGGTTTAGACTTGACTAGGCATAAAATATCAACATACAGTGATCTTTAGAAAGTCTATACCCTCAAGTAATTTAATTTTTAATATCTGACTGTTTTGGTTTGAAACATTGGCAAAATGCCAAATGTTTGATCACACAATGAAGCTCTGTCCCCCCTGCTGAGAAAAGGCGGAATAACCCCAAAACTTAAACCAGAAACTGGGTTACATATTTACAAGAAAGAGGGAAAATTAAAAGCAAAATACAATATAATACACCCTCACAAAAGTTAGAAATAACAACAATCCTTCACCTCCTTCTGAAAGCAGATCTCATCACTCCAGCACCCCAGAAGTCTTTTTCTGAGAAAAAGCAAGCAAGGAAATGGGAGAAGCTAAAAATAAAATGCTTACTTCCCAAGATAACATAGCAGTAAGCGGCAGTGAGGACTAATCCACCCGGTAACATGACAACGAGCAAAAGACCAGAAGTTCCCTCCTTCCTCTCTTTGTATACTGAGATGACGTCAGAACATGGTATGGAATATCACTGGCCAGTAGAAGTCAGTGTCAGCTGACCTGACCCAGCTCAAGTCAGTTGATAATCTAAGGCCCTCTCTAAAAACCAAAGCCTAAATATAGGCTTGCCTAAACTTGGGACACTAACTAATTACCAGGTTTAGGAAGGTATGAGAGATGACATAAAAATTTTTCTTCTAATTTTACTGGTTGACATAAGGCTTGTTTATTTCACTTGCCTTAATTCAGGAGCAAGCCATAATATAGCACTGCTAATTACCTTTCCTCTCAAAATTGAGGTGATTATTGCCCAAAGGAGATTCCCAAAAAAAATCTAGAAATCAAAATATTTTTGCAGACCCTGTAAATTAAACCAACAAAAATATAAGTTCATATTTGAATTGATATAGCCTCTGAAATCTATCCATATTTCATAAGAATTTGAGTGGTTTTCTGCCCAAGTGAGACAAGACAGATCAAAGGATATAATACATCAGAGCTAAGGACAAACAGGCTGTGATTGGAAAAGCAAAAGATATTACCAGATTTATGAAGTTTTGTCCTGAGGACGGAAAGTGATTGGAGACTAAAAAGTCACAAAGATCTGCTTGTTTTCCCATAGTCATCTTGAGAGCAGGAACAGAAGAACCAAGGAAAAATAAGAACTCTCTTAAATGAAAAACTTTAGAAAGGAAAGAGAACTTTTAAATAAAAGGTGCAATAAAATTAGAAAAGGAATGGAGAGTGGGAAAAATTTTATTTACAAAAAATATATATATTTTTGAGTCATTTACAGGAGATGCCTTAGAAGATTTTAACTTGAGGTAAGCAAACAAAATTTTATTAAAATCAAATCTTTTCTCATAGTTCAAAGAAAAATTATAAACTGAGCAGTTACTTCAGAAAATATTTCTTGCATTTTAATTATATATTAAATAATTTTAGTACATCCGAGTTTTGTCTTTTTTTGGACTTTTTAGAAAAGAATGGAGTCAGGCACAATATGAGGTGTATAGCTTACCAGCAGCCATCAGCACATTGATTCAACAGAATAGCTTTTCTTTTTAACTGGGAGATTGAGCTTTCTTTATTTTTGTGTTGCTATTTTGCTCACGTATTCATTGGCTTTGCAGTATGTGGAATAAATTGTATAAAGTAAATGAGCCTCATCAACTCCTGCCAAAATGAGTGAATATTTCAACAGGCACTTTAGAGGCAGATGATGGACCCCGATGTCTAGATTCAGACTATCTATTGGCTGTACATTGCAAAAGTAGGGAGAAAGGGGAAATGCCAAAGACAATTCAGGTCTGATACGATGCTGGGAACTTACTGACTCTCCAACTTGACACTGTCTGCAAACAGGATTTTCATCAGTTATAGTCATAATATAGCCTCCTCAAGCGATGTGTCAAAAGTTAGGCTGAAACCCCAGAATCCATCCAAGTTCTACATTTTTAGAGACAAAAAGGAGTACTAATTTCAGTAGAGTACATATGTTCTAAGCTTGAAGTTCTTCCATGTTTATGAAACAAATATTCCATTCTTTCTTGCCTTTGTCATGTTTACATATATATTACTTCTCAACATGAGGTTTTTTAGCAATTTAAATGCTCACAGGGCGATGGAGGACTTGGGGGAGGGGGTGTCTCATTCTCATTAGTATATACTTGAACATTTATTTGATTTCCTGGATATTAAAGAAAGATTTAAAAATATTTGTAAAAATTAATGAAATGTGGATCAGCCAAACATGGCATAATACTCTCATCTGCTGTGCTGACATTGCACTAATTGAACTTAGGAGAATTATTGCAAAATTAAAATTCATTGTGAAGAATACATTTTAAATGTCACCAGACTTGCCACAGATTTCAATCTGTGTCCAGTTACACAGATTCACAGCTCTCTTGCCCTTATTAATGTAAAATCTATATTGAGCTGATAAATAAAATTGTTGTAAGTCACATACATTTATCAGCTGAGGTTTTCAGAAGGAATATCGGTTTGCACGAGCACTATAACAAGGCAGAACTGAGAACAATAAGGTTAAAAACTAGATAAAAAGTGATTACACCATAAGCACTTATTCTACATGTTCAATAGTATATATATTTTGTATACTAAAATAAGCTTAAGGCATATATATTTTAACATCATATACTACACTACATTTTACGTTACAATTTATTTTAGGAATAAGGGATCTTAGGAAAATTTATCTTACTATGTCATATTCTATGTTTCTTTTTGACATCTATTTACTCAATATTATACTGAAAATACATACAACCTTCAAGGTTTATAAACTAGAATATCATGTTGTGTTAAACAGAATAGCTCAAGAGGGACACATGCATTTTAATTCATTTCTTTTTATTTAATACTCAATACAATAATAGTTTTGATGGCTATCACAATGTGGTCCAAGACTTTTTTTTTCTTTTTTTTTCTTTTTCCTTTAATACAGCCATGTCCATAAAAAAAAACAAAACAAAAAAAAACAACCAAAAAAACCCAAAAAACCCCAAAACCAAACCTGGATAACATCTGAGAGCTTACTCAAAATACAACATATGCCTCACAGTTACACTACTGATTTGATAACTATTCTTATATATTTCTTACTCTAAAGGCATGATAAAATTTACAGGTCCTCAGCTCACATTCTCAATGCAATGGCATCAAAAACAACAGTGCACATGTCAGCTGAAAACATCCAGCATCCAACAATTTGCACTACAGTGTGTACACTTTGCAGATGAGGATTATTCTTCTTAGTTTGTTTTTGGTTTTTTTGTTTTTGTTTTTTTTAACAACAGATTCAAACCATTAGACACCAACCATAAATTTTGGGGTAGTTAAATCTTAGTACAAAATCTGAGTGTACTTAAAGATGATACATATATTCGTGCAGTCCTAAAAGGTCAAAGAATGTGGATACACAACTATTGCCAAAAGGGCTTTGATAGCAGATGTCAGTTCACGTGAGGTTTTGATATGATTTTCTTTCTGCTAGGAAATTTACTTATTACAATGAATATTGACTGTGTTTCATTGCTTACAGCCCCGAGCAATATCAACTAGAGAAACCAAGTGATCAAACATGTCTTCTGAGACTGGCAAAAGCAGCAAACATTTACTACATTAAATAAAACCTTGATCTGCAAAAAAACTTAAAGTGTAGCTTTTATCAGAGCATACAATTCTGATTTTCACAATTTTAACACTGAAAAAAATGTGTGAGGCTACAGAGGTTGAGAAGATTTTTTTCCCTTCTCATACCAGCTTCAGCAGCAAGAGTATACTTTCTCCTGCAGCATGAGTTGCACATGTTCATCAGATACAGTTCTTTGGTGCTTTGTGTCCCTTTTCTTATTTCCTTCTCATCAAAGAAATTATGCAAAACATTTTACTTATAATCATTATGCAATATATTTTACTTATATTTTATGACCAGTACCAAAATCTCAAATTGAAGGTGCAGACAGTAATGCAAAGATAGCCAAATGTATCCTGAGCAGCACCAAAAGCAATGTGGGCAACAGGGCGAAGGAGCTGATTCTTCCCCTTCACTCCACTCTCAGGAGACTGAACCTGGAGTACCACATTCAGTTCTGGGATCCCCAAAATATGAAAGACATGGACCTGCTGAAGAAAGTCCAGAGGAGAGCCACCAAGATGGTTAAAAGTATGAAACACCTCTCTTATGAGGAAAGACTGAGAGAATTGGGATTGTTCAGCCTGGAAAAGAGAAGAGTGTTTGGCCTTCCAGTATCTAAAGAGAGCCTATAAGGAAGATGGAGAGCAAGAGTTCTACACTACAAGAGAACAAGAGGGAATGTTTCAAACTGAAATAGGGTAGGTATAGACTAGATATTAGGAAGAAATTCTTTACTGTGAGGGTGGTAAATCACTGGAACAAGTGTTTAGAGAAGTTGTGGCTGCCACATCCCTGGAAGTGCTCAATGTCAGGCTGGATGGGGCTTTGAGCAAACTGGTATAGTGGAAGATGTCCCTGCCCACAGCAGGGGGGTAGGAGTGAGATGGTCTTTAAGGTCCTTTCCAACCCAAATCATTCTATGATTCTATGAAAACTTCAATCCATCTGCATTTTTACAACAAAACTCTTCCAACAGAAACTTTTTTAACCAATCGTCTAAGGTACACAAATTAAAATAACTATAAAAAATAAAAAGAAAGTGGCATGAAATTGCTATTCCTGCTTAACTGCTTTTGTCTTCCTTTAGTTTCAATATGAAAAATAATTATCTCTTTAAGGTAAAATTGAAACTGTGTTTGTAACCATAGAAACTACCTTTAGTCACAAGTAAAATAAATTTTTAAGTGTACTGTATAAATTCCAAAAATATCACAAGCTTTTAGCATTCAATATGACAAACATGAATGTAATTCTCTCTTTAAATAAAATGAGTTGAGGATGTAATCACACTTGTTTAAAGACTTGGCATATGAAGTGCAAATTCTTAATCTTTCTGGAACAACAAAACGACGAATACCTGTCTGCTCCTTTTCATCCTCCTTTCCACTGTATGGCAGAAATGAGGCATCCCAAAATCATAGCAACTGACATTTGAAAGAAGGTAACCTTCAGATTATTCACCTTTGACATCCAGAGCTGCTTTGAATTTGATAAAGAGTTTTTCTCTTTCTTTAGATTACAATGAAAAGTAATTGGAGATCAACGGCAGAATGTGCAAGTATTGTCCAGGAAAAAAATAGTATAGTACAGATTTTAAAAACCAATTATCTAGGTGTCATGGCATCAAGGTCATGAGTCCCAAGATCAAATAAACATGTAAAATATTGTTTTCCTTTGAACTCTTCTGCCCCACAACTTTTTTCTGTTCACAATATTTTCTTCCTTTTAAATCTTGAAAAAGCTGTATTTTTTTCTCAATTTTGTTATCTTTCCCTGCAATCATTGTACTTTTCTATACCTTCATTTGGTATTAATATTTCCTTGGTTCTTGTGATTGTGATAAAAGATGGGATACAATAGAAACAAGGATCAGAAAGCTTGGGACTCACTTGATTCTCCTTCTTGTATGCCTAATATGATCTCTGCCCAGCTTCTGGTCTCTTCAGCATTTCTTCAAGTTCTGCTTATATTCTTAACTTGTTCTTTCATCAGTTGCAATAATATACGTACTTGATCTCCCCACTGTGACATCTCAGTCCAAAAGGTGCACAGAACACTCAGGTGCACAGACATTCATGTTCAAAAATAAATTACAATAGTTAGAGGGTTTGCAAAAACCTACAAAGCTTTACCAGTACCTTATACACTTGACATGAAAATTGGTATAAATTAGTCCCATCTTATATTATAAGCACACAGTAGTGCATTTTAAGTGGTAGAGCGAAAAAGAAGACAGAGAGAGGAATTAAAGGAAGGAAGGAAGAAAATCACCACTCCTGGCTCCAGCATTGATCCATCTGATCTCCAGGGTACTGGGAATAGGGTCTAGGCTTCAGGGCGTGAGTACCTTTTCACAGATAAGTTTTTCCTATCCTGAAAATAGGTTTCTTGTTTTCTACACAAATTGGTTATCGTGTGCAGTTCATTCTTGTAGACCTTGCTGGAAATGTGTTGGAGGCCTTCAGGGGTCTTTGGTGGTCTTGATCTCCCCTACTGCATCAACCTTTGGGCAACAGTTGACCTGCTTTTTGACCTCAGTCCTGCCCTTGTGCTGCACTTGTTGTGCTTGTCTTCAGAAGACAGAACAAAGATGTCTGCCCTGGAAACGTGCTGTCCTAAATTCATATGGCTCCCTTTTCCAGCCACATCCTGTTCTTTCTCACAGCATGTTATTACCAACAATCCTTGATTGGCTTCACATCTATCCTGCTATTGGTGTTCAAGATATACATATTAGCCCCTTATCTTAAGGGCTTCTACACCCACTCACGTGATTTTTCTATCTCCATTTATTCTCTCACACTTGCTGTTCTTTAGACATGCCACAAATACAGTTTCTGATACCTCAAAGTCTTCTTCCCAGAGAACTATTTTATAGTACCAGGCATCCTCCAGAGCACTTCAGCTTTCTGTGTGGCTCTGAAGCTCTTCTCAGGAAAGTAATAGGGGTAAGACATTTCAGGCAGAAGGAAAAAAGCCCCTTTAAACCCTTCAGTTTTAGAAACAAGAACAAATCTAGTTTATACTTATCTCTACTAAACTGTCAAACCACAGGAAACCATCATTTCCTAGAATATAAAAGTATACTTTTTTCTTCCTCTTACTTAACTAGCATCTTGCTCACATCTAAGCACTAGTGAAAGACACTGGCTGCAGCTGGGAGCACTTTCCCTAAAAGGGGTCACCAAAATGTGGGGAGCCAGGTTTCATCAGCCTTACCTTCTAAGCAGTAAACTTATGCAATTAGAGGGATACTGTAAGTCCAGAAAGAGTGTTTCATCTGCTTGACCCAGCCTACCAAACCAAATTTCTCTGTATATATCTGCACTTCCAACCAACCATGTTCCATACAGAAAATTCCGAATTGTCCATAGGCAAGGTGCTACCATGTTACACTGGAGAGAGTAGGATCTGTGCCAATGGCAACAAAAATCAAACCCTTAAATATGGAATTAAGAGGTTTCTTCTCTCCCCGAGCTTTTTCTTTCCAGGTTTGGAGTCCACTGAGCTATAAAAGCTCCCATAGCTGCTATCCATTTCAACATTGATGGAACTAATCTTCCTCAGTTATTCAAAAAGGGATAAACCAAGCATTAATAAGACTGAAAACCTTACTCACACTTTTTGACTGTAAATATCATTTAATGCCTTTGTAGACTTAAACTGCTACATTCAGTAGCGGAGCAAGGAACTTCTATGCCCTTTACCTTCCAGTATACATCACTTTCCATGAAGTCTGAAGCTTCCACTTTTGCTGCTCTAGTTACACGTCAACAGAATAGAAAATGTTACAATTTTGGACATAGATAGGTAAATTATGTATTTTATCCTAAATTAGTTAAACATGAATAGCATGAAATCTTAGAGAGTGGTGGTGTATCTGGTGAAGCAGGTGGAAAGGTTGCACAACTTTCAGAAAAACATAAATGTTAGGGGGTGACAAAGGAAGTGGAAAATATCACTATGTACCTGTATGGAGTATTATCATAGGTGGTATTTTTATTAGATTTGCAAATGTTCCAAAAAACATAAGGCTCATCTCAAAACATTCTTTCAGTATTAATACCTGGGGTAGAAAGATGATCTCTGAAGCCTTAGGTTGTTAAAAGAGAGACCTGGAAAAGATACTCTACATAAGCATGAATTCTTCAGTTTTATCTGATCTAGTAACCCATGGGTTACAGTAAAACATAAAGCATTATTCATTAAAGTATTCATAGTAGACACTGTATCCATTCATATTAGCTGACATCAGATATTTTACTGACTATATAAGGGTTATCATGTTAATAAGCAAGTTTGGATTTTAGATTAGATTTTGCTTCTTCTTTTTCTTTCCTTCTGCACCTTTTCACATCAGAGTAATCACTTGTAGACTGCTAATCTTGCCTTTGAATAAAAGCCAGATATCCAAGAGCAAGTGATGAAACATTAATCTTGAAATGCTCAAGTGGAACATTGTACCTATGCATTTTACTTCACAGTAATAGGCTTAGAGTGGAACAAATCCTGTAGCTTCAGAGTGCTACTTGAGAACAGTAAGTGGTTTATTCCCATAACACCAATAAAGCCAAGCATGACAGTGCCATGGATGATGCAGTCTTGACATAGACTAACTGGTTGTGCAGCAGCAGAAAGAAGGCAGGAAGAAGCAAGGCAAAACCAGGAAGGAAGAGAGGAGGAGAAGGGGGAAATGAGACAGGAGTTTAGGCAGGCTGGAGGATCCAACACTATTCATATTTTAGAAGCAGAAGACTAGGAAAATTTTCCAGATCCTCAGGTGCAGGAGAAAAGTAGCAGTGCCCAGTGTAGCAGCATACTCTGCCTGGAGTGGAAGTAAAACAATTAAAACCATACCACATTTGCAAAGCTCTCAGGGGTTAATGGAGAAGTGCACATCATGCTGATTTTGGTTTTGAACAATGCTGATACCAGCCTGACACATCAATCTGAAAGTTAAACATCCTGAAAGTGAGGTAAAGATGTGGCAGACTTGATAAAATACCTGTTAAAGGAACAAACAAGTGATACTACTGATAAATTATCTAAAGATGCCGAGCTGACACAGCTGGCCTGGAGACGTATTACTGACAATCACTTTATGCTATAAAAGCCCAGTTCCACTTTCTAACAGCAGGGTCTTCACTGAGTGTGTGGAGATTCCTCCCTTGAATGGGGACACCCCTCAAGGTTATTACTTGAGGCTGAGCAAAAGACATTTGCCCATGGTTGTTGGTTAGTACAGGTGAGAAACATAAATCTCTACTTAATAATTAATTTTGCCAGCTTTAATATATTGCTTCAATAATAGTGCCCTATAGTACACAAGAAGATATATCTATCTGTAGTGCATAGTAAATAACACTGATTAAGATCTTTTAATCTAATTATCATAATAAATCATTTATTTTTATATAAATATATTTGGTTTGCCATCCTTAATCCTGCAGGACAAAATTGTATATAGGTTCAGTCACACCTATGTAATCCTTCAGACATAAACTATTGACAAAGTCTGGGCCTATGATTGGATCCAACCACACCCACACTCCCTTCTGAGAAGGAGTTTAGAAAGTAAGGGGGTCCTTTCTGCACTTCATGACTCAACGGGTGTACTTCTCTGATAAACTTTTTCTGGAGCTCCCATTCTGCCCACAACACCCAGCCATCCACACAGTACTCACCCTCCTCAGCACCTGAATCTGAATTCATTGTTTATGTTCCTAATACTCTTTTTATTTGGTTTTAATTGTTGGGGGTTTTCTACAAAATTCTGGTTTGTAAGTTTTCATAGGATCAAAAATCTACAGCTTAGTTTAAAGATAATTACAATAAAAGTAAGCAGCCTCCAGCAAAAATACAATTTTGGATTTTTTTTTTTGAGTTCTTTTCAGTCTGAGAAAACTAATCACTCTTTCTGTTTTGCAACATAGTAAACAACCCATAGTATCAATATTACCGCTTGAAAAATCAGATGAGGCAGACTATATGTGATTAGCTTTCCTGAATGTCAGGACTCTAGTGGAAGATGACCTAAAGTCTCTGATACTTGCATCAGGCAAGTAAGACACTTATAGATAGCATGATACCTTGTATAGCAGTACCTGTAGACCATGGGGTGATTTCAGGAAACCTCTGACAGCTTTAGATTCCTTTACACAGGAATGCACCTAGTTAAGAAAACATCCATCTCAAAGACTTAATATCTAGAAGTTATGTAGAAATTCCAGTCAGAGCTGGGCACTGCTGCCTGAATGTGAAGAAGTGAAGCAAATATGTTGCCACTGCCTATAGAGGTTGTGCCCTCACTCACTGTTCTCATGGACGCAACAACAAAACAAAACCAAAACCCAAATTTGATTAAAACAATTAGAAGTAAACACTCTTGGTATAACATCCATGTGAGAAAGGAAGAATTAGGATGCATTTTTCCAGGCAAAGGCCAAATACCTCTCTCCCCAGAACAAGTCCTAATTACTGAATGCTAGCAGCAATTTGAATATTTACTTCCAGCTTAACTAAAAGAAATCGTTGGGTTGCCACTCATATAAATTTAACACAAGAAAATTGGCTTTTAAAAAAAGCAGCTCTTCTGAAAGATTTGTATAGAGAGCACATTTGAATATTCATTGTTTTATTTGTCAGCTTTAGTGTAACAGATTTAACATAATAGAATAGAAAATTAGCACTAAAATAAATAAACCCAAATTGCTTAGATGGAAAGAATTTATACTGTTAACACTTTATGCAGCCTCTTATTTAAAAATGTATATGACAATAATTAAAAAATGTGCCTTCAGGCAAATAAGTCAAAATTGTGTTCTGACAGTGAAAGTTCAGTTTATGTTGAAAGAAATTTATACATATTTTTTGCAATAAGGAATGGTAATAAGTCTTTCTTCTCTGAATTCCATGCACAAAAATAACCCCACAAGTTAATCAGAAAGGAAACTTTTCTCATGCATTTTTCGCATTGATATTCATAACCATATATCATTGAGCATTAAAACAATTGAAGGATAGACTGGGTGATTTTTTTGACCTTTAGGAGCCAGTAGAAGAGTATCAAGACCACTAAAAGACCCCCAAAGCCCCTGATCCATTTCTAGAAAGGTCCAAAAGAACAGACTGCACATGCTAACTCATTTACATGAACAATGACAAACCTAATGCCCGAGCAGGCAAAATTTACATATAAGAAGGTACCCCCATAAAAGCTAGGTGGTGGCCCCAGGACCCTGGACACCCTGACAACTGGATCAGTGCTGTATCCAGGACTGGTGATCCTCTTTCCTCTCCCATCTCGTCTTCCTTTCATTTTTCTATTTTTTATTTTTATTCTTTGATGATGATGTGTAACAGGGTGAGTTTTAGAGTTGCTGGAAAAGTGAGGCTGAACATTGTTGAGAGTTCAGAAAACACACTATCTTTATTAACAGGAGTGACCAAATAGCAGGAACACAAAGAGAAGGGAGAGAGAGAAGGAGGGAGACTAAAGCTATAAGCCCAAATGTGTAAGCACCCCAGTCACCAAAGAGTTACTCACATAAGGTTGTCTTACCAACCCAGGACACTCCCTCAAAGGCAGGGGCTACAACTTCTAGGCATTGACAGGCAGCAGGCATCCTTGCTGTCTTTTTTGGGCAAAAACCGCCAATACCAAGAGCACAAGCCCTCTCACCTTTTATTGAGCCTGCTAGAGACATCTGCCTAGGGAGGTGTAGCCAGCAGCTCCCCAGGAGAGAGGTCACAGACCCTGCTGCTCTCTCTGTCTTCCTCCTTGCTCTCCCCACCTCAGCTCTCTTCCAAAGGCCGTCAACCAATAGGAGAGACTCAAAATAACTTTAGTTTATGCAAAGTCTGTCTTCAGGGACGAAGCCTTCACTCTATCAGCTTTTGTTCCTAGAATTTGGCAGGAAAAGGATAAATCTCTTTCATAGGTGGCATAAGCAAAAGACACAGACCAAAATCTCAACACTCAATTCCTGACCCGTGATGAAAGGGAAAATATTTTTTTGAACCGTTTTGGCTTTTACTGTTCTTTTTCAGTCTGGGACATCTACAAATCTTGGGTGCTCCCTTCCATGTAGAAGTGGAATATGACACACCTCCCTCCCTTCACCAGGATTTTGAAAAATGTGCATTGCACACTGCAGACCTTTGTTTTTATATACAATTCTTCTTACTCCCACGGAACATGCTGGCTTCCATTTGTTATATTCTGAAAGTGCTAAAAGATCTGAAAGTTATCTTGCTTTGATGTTGATCTACAGGCCTTTCTGTGAGACATCTCTTCCTCAGCAGCAGAAGAACTCATGTCTGGAGGCAGCATAGGAGGGGCATACAAAGTATCGATAGACAAGGTGAAATCTTTATGGAGGGCATAAAGGGTTCAGATCTTGTCATATTACACTCTCTGACTTTAACATAGCTTGTTTCAACACTCACTAATCCTCTCTCTTCCCATCTGAAAGCAGAGGAGCCTTTTCACAAATTTTGGAGTGACTCTGTTTAGATAACCACAAATCTTTTGTCTGTTTTCAGATAAAATATGATGTATCTACCTCTCAAAGAGAATCAGAAAAAGTGCTATGGAAATGCCAAATTAATTAATTAAATGCCACACCAAAGATGCAATAAAAGTTTTAAGTGCTTTGTGTAAATAACAACCCCTAGGAATTTACAGCTGTTAAATTAGCTATAACCTTTACCTGAATTATATAGCCCTGATCTTCAGTTTTTAATTAAGTTTTTCCTTATGCAATAATTTTCAATATGCTTCTGTTGAATTCAAGAATCAGTTGAAATACTGAACAAAGAAAAAAATGTAATTTAAACTGAAAGATTGAAGCCATATAACTCAAACAAAGGCTATTCTCTGAAAAGTACAAGGAACTGATCACTTGGTAATCTGGGGTCTTTCAAACAAAATGTTTTTAAAATGTAAAATCACATACTTAGGAGTGAGGAATATCTACAAAATTGGCAAGTACATTCTGGAATGAACAAATCCAGAGAGGTATTATCATCTAAAGTAAAAAACATCACAACATGGAATTTGGGGGTGCTATTCTGACAAAAGGGGTGACTTAAAGCCCAGATTAATCCATTGTAGCATTAGACCTTTTGTCTGCATTGCCAAAAGTATATCTCTGAGTCTTCACATAGGCAGTGTCAGGAGCTGAGTATCTCTGGAGAGTAATACAGACATTCAGGAAGTTGGTGTTACCTGCTGAGGGTCTCTGTCCTTCTCCAATAATTGTTGAGCTCCCAGATTCAGTATACCAATTAAGTTTTCTAAAATGAGTCTGATAAATCTGGGCCCATGTCTTTAACAGTGAGTTTGTCCAGCAGCTGAGATGTCTGTCATAGAAAATGTATTTTTGATCTGGTATCTTCAGGGTAAGATGGGATGGTTTCAGAATATGTACCCAGAAATAAGTTACTCGTTGGTTGTTATGGATTTGGCTAGGTGTGTGCCTAAATTTAGGCTTTGGATTTCAGGGTAGGCCTGGGACTGTCAGCTGACTTGAGCTGGGCTGAGCTAGCTGGCATCTGACTTCTTCTAGCCAATAGTATTCCATACCATATTTCCAACATCATATCAAAGGGTAAGAGCCAGTGTGGGAGTGGCTTGGTCAGTTACTTCGTAGCTGTTGTCTCAGTAGGACGCACAGTGCCGTCCCAGGAGGGATGGGGAGGCCCAGAACCAGAGCAGCGGCTTGCCACCATATTATCTTAGGGAAGTAAAATGTTTGTTCTTAGTTTTTTTCTCTGCTTAAGTCTGTCTCTGGGGAAGCGGCTTCTCTAGAGTGATTTGTAGTTAGAATGGTGGGATTTGTGTTCATTGGGAGTGGTGAGTTATTTCTTGTTATTTCTAGCTTGTGTAAGTGTGTGTTATATTGTAGTTTACTCTTAATTTTTTCTGTGTAATCTTTTATATAAATAATAAAGTTAGTTATTTTAAATAAATAATATATTTAGTTTAAGCATAAACCTAGTTTGAAGGGGTTTTTCCCCTTTCCTCTCCTTTCTCAGCAGGGGGGAGGGAAGCTCTGACTCTCTGTTGGGCAGTTGGCATTTTGCCAGCTCAATCCAAGACATTGGTGAAGGACGATGGTGAAAGACAAGTCACTGAATTCTATAGAGAACTGAGGGATTGTGATACAGCCTTTGGAATATAGCAGATCAAACTCTTGGTGACATAGGAAGCAGTAAAGAGTGATCAGAACAGTAAGGATTCAACAAAATCATTTGATTGTGTCAGCCAGTATTTCATGCACCAATCCAGCAGTGGCCTGGCTATCCTACCTCAGCAATGTCCTCTCTCCCTCGTGACAATGAAAGTCGTATATCATGTCTGAAGAACAGTCAAAACTTAGAAAATTCAATCTGAAAAGCTGATGGTTTTACAGCAGCAAATCTCCTCAAAAACGATTTTGGCTAGAAATCTTCTGTGTTAGTCTGACTGGCTCCAGCCATAGCTGCTGTGTGTTATCTCTGTGGTGAGATGCAGCAGCTGTGTGACAGTGCACAGGGCAGGGAGACAAGAACAGACCCTTTTAGCATGTTATCACCTTTGGAAATACTATCCTACTGATGTTAATGTAATGCTAAGAAATTCGACCAAGCCTTCCTTCATATGTAGCCTTTTATATTACCTCAGTTTAGATTCACATATTTTAAACTGGATTTATTTTGGATTCTCAGTCTGATTCATAACAATTTCTTATTTTTAGGATTAGGTTATTTTTCTATTTCATTGTCTTCTCTCATTGTACCATAAATTCAGGAAATAAATGTTAGAGAACAGTAATCCCAAACTCATTCCCACCTTCAATAATCCATCTCTCTCACAAGCAAATAGTGAGATTCATACAGTTAGCATATTTAAATGTTTTTTTCAAGTATGCTTTCAGAATTCAACCAGAAAAATAAGGTCCATTGAAAGACACGTTCACAATGATCCAAGACAAACAGAAACTGTGGCACATGGCAAACTTTTAAAGGCAAAAAAATTGTTCACTAGCCAGTTGAGTTGGGATTAGGCTTTTGGTTTAAAGCACAGTGAGATCTGACAGCCTTTCAGCTAAGGAATTAATAAATGGCTTCTGAGAAGAAAGGGTAAGTGGGCTCTTAAGTATCTGATTATGTGATTGCAGAGCTCTGATGGAAGCACATTTATACAGATGAACTGTTGGGTGAAAAAGCTCTCTTCATGCTTTAGATGCATCTTGAAACATATGTCAAGTACAAAGCCATACCTCTTTGTCAGAGAGGAAATCAGCAGAATTTGTAACTGCTTTGGATGCTGCAAATTTAGTATTGCATTTAGAGTTTACCTGGCTGTCATAGGCAATAAAATAGCTAATGTTGTAATGTTAACAGACATCGGATAATTGAGTGCACACCTGTCTGCAAGTCAATATTTGAACATGAACTTTTGCACTCCCAAACAGAATCCTGCTGCCTGCTCCATAGAATGGATATTTCCTGGTTGTAAATTCTGATAATGTCTGGAGTAAAGAAAAGTGGCATAACATGAAGTCTTCTCTTAACAGAGATGAGACAGAAGTCCCAGTTAGGAGGCTGACCAGTCAATAAGCCTAATTCTGAGAAGGATCAGAAAAAAAAGTAAAACTCGTGGGTTGAAAGAAGATCAGTTTAATAATTGAAATTATGTAAAATATATTATTAAAATAATCATAATAATAGCAATAAAAAAGAGAGAGAGATAGAAACCAAGAAAAACAAGTGATGCACAATACAATTGCTTAACAGCTGCTAAGCAATGCGAAACCAGTTCCCAAACTGTGATTGACCTTCTTCCAGGCAACTCCTCCACTTTATATACTGATCATGATGTCCTGTGATATAGAATATCCTGTTGGCCAGTTCACATCAAGTTGTCCCGCCTGTGCTCCCTCACAGCTTTTTCTGCAGCTCATCACTGGCCTGCACAAAATATCGGAAACTTAAAAGTCCTTGACTTAGAGCAACCACTGCTCAGCAAAGCATCAGTGTGTTATCAACATTATTCTCATACTGAATCCAAAACACAGCACTATAAACTTCCTAACAGATCCATTTGGGATCCATTTTCTTACTAGAGGCAGATGACAGACCTGATGGTTGATGTCATCATAATACCTGAATTTTGGCCTCATTTTCTTCAAACCCTTTGATCTGTGCAAGTTCTGTGTTGCCCTGTGTGAGAAGTCCAAAGCAGGGAGGCAGCTGACCATGAGGTCATAGATTGACACTTGTGTGTAAGAAGAAATTATGAACTGCTTGTGTGTAAGAAGAAATTATGAATTCTCAATGAATCCAGGTGGCACAAACTATGCTTGGGAAACCATTTTGACTATGTTCAAAGCCTCAGCTGTAAATGTCCAACATAGCAACACATATTGCAGCCTTTAACTCTGCAGTTCTACATGCTTTGATATGCAAGGAGGTCATAATATATGTTTATGACAACAGTGCTCACCAAGCTGAGGACTGTGATACCAAAGTTGAAATATTTTGACTTCAATGCATGATTAAATGTCTTGAGATAAAAACAGAGTTATACAGACTATCACAAACCTTTAAAGCATATTTCTCACATAAAGATAAAGGTTACCTCTAGTATGTTGCTTCTGGAAATGTTCTGCCAGGTTGCTATAGCAACCTCTGCTATGTAAATTAGCAAGAGCTTTATCACAGGGTTTTTAGATTGCTAGATTCAGGAAAAAAGTCTGGAATAAGAGCTGAAATGAAAAATAAGCTGGAGAAGCATCTAAAAGGGACCAGTTAGCAGTTAGCCATCGTCCACTGTCAACTAGATACTGAATGATTTTTTAAACTACGGTTTTCAACATGATTCTCTTTTTGCCTTACACTGGCGAAGGTGGTGGCACTTCAGATGCAGAAATTCCCTTTTAGGCCTTAAACCATTTTAAATAATCCACCTTTACCACTGTTGCTGTAAAAGTCTGTAAAAAAGACTCTGAGCTAAGTTTTGTAGGAGATAAGATAATGGGCAGGCACTTTAATGAGCAACTTCGCTCATCCAGGAATACATAGATGCGCGTGAGAGCAACCTCTAAGTTCTATAGCTTCTATAATATAATCTATTCAATCACTACTGTCTACATGTCCAGTTTCACCTCCGTCCCCTCCCAGTTCCCACTCCTGTAGAATTGGGGCTGGGGTCGTTGGGACCCTTTGTCTTCATCCACCTCCTTTTCTTCAGCACAAAAAGGTTCTTTGGACGCTCTCCAGGGCTTTGGGTCACATTGCTCCATGTTTATGTTTTCTCTGATATTCTTTAATTTGGTACTTTGAGAAAGAGACTAAATAGCTGGCAGATCTTAGCTGCCTGTTCTGGAGCAGGGGTAGAGATAGAAGGAATTTATACTATAAGCTGCTAAATATTAATTCACTAAAATCTACACCATTACATTTACTGTGTTCTTAAAATCTACAAAATATGAACATTGAAAAATCAAAAAACCCCTTCGGCATCACCACAGAAGTACAGGCATACAGAAGTGCAGAATTTCTAAACTTAAGGCACCTTAAGTGACTAAAGACCAGATTACAAATCACAGAAGAGAAATACCAAATTTTAAGATTACCCTAGTTTTTGCATGCTCTGGACTTGTGAAAAAACACTTAAAGGTCTTTTTAACACTGTTCTGCTCAATAAAATAGCAATGCAACTGTCAGGGGATTATTTTTCTAATCAGACTCTCCATTTCAAAATGGACCATGAATTTCTGAATATTCCGTGTCTGATCCAAAGTATATTGAAAGGCACCTGCTGTCCTTAGTTGGTTTTGTTTTAATCCCCAGTATATTTGGGGATGATCAGTTAGTTTACAGACAGTGATGATGTACTGGTTGAGACATCCCTAATCTCATTAGTGTTTCTCAATGTAATTATTAGGTGTACAGATGGCATAGAGTAAAATGCCTTATCCTTGTTTACCAGAGAGTAAGAGACCAGTAAAAAAGTAAAGTAAAATGTAGGGAAAAAGCAGATTTATCTTTTTCTACATAAAAGCAAGATGCTGGTGGTTCCCTGATGATAATTCCCCATGTTAGCTATTGCTGTAATTGACACCAGGCTATTACACAGCAGTAAATGGAAAAGAAAGTATTGGCCCTTGTGGATGGGTTAGCAGGTGACATGACCATCAAGAACAAAAGGCAAGGTGATTCAAAGGACTGTCTGTCTGATGTGTCCATTTGCAATACATCTGAAAATTCTTATCTTCAGATCTTTTGAGGGCAAAATGTGGTTTTTCCCAATAGAAAACACTTCTGAATAAAATGTTATGCTGAAACAGCTCTTTACAAAAGTCTTGCTTTTGTAAAAAATAGAACCTTTAAAGGTATGATTTTCAGGAATTAAAAAAATATGAAAAAAAACATGAAGAAAAGAAAAAATGTGATCCAAAATCTGTCTTTCTAGTGAAACAATTTGAACAGAAGAGTGTTTTCAATGAGGACTGGAATAGAAAATAAAAGTTCTGATGTTTGTATATCTATCTTTATGGTGCATGAAAAAACCATTCATTTACAGGGGTTTGGATTATGCATTGATAAATGATAGGTTGCTTTCCTGGAAAATTTCATAACAAATGATTTTTTTCTTTTTATTTTGTTTTTCTGTTGTATGTATAGAGGTTTTGCCTACATACTTTCTCTCCCCTGAAACATAGAATGATTTAGACTATACACAAAAATGGTGAAATTACTAGGGCAAATGAAAGTAGTGATTCAACACAAAATTAAAAGTAATATTTGTTTATTTATTACTTATTGCTTGAATTACATCTCAAATGGTTTCTTAGAAAGATTGTATGTATTAAAGATGTATCCTGTTATTTTGATTAGGCATCAAAAAATAAAATTGTCAGTTTGACATTTTTATAACACTAGGGAGATTTTTAGGATGGGAAAAATTGACATTCATGATATTTTGCACTAAAAAACCCCCATAGTTTTTATTGATAAGGATGCCACCACCAAAACATATTGAGACTTTCACCCTCCCACCACAATTCATATATAAATGAAATTTTCTTCTTAAAAATAAAACAAACAAAAAAATCCCAAAGCTTTATCAACATTCATCTATTACTATTATGTATTATTATTCTTTTTTTTGGAGCTATTATTTCTCATTTCCTGTGGGGTTTGAATATGTGCCATCTGCATAGCAATAAATTAATAAATTGAGTCCAATCTGTAAATATTTCATATTTTTTAAATATGGAAGATAAATTTAATTTTGCCTTTTTCATTAAAAAGGTGAACCAAAAATTACACTTTTATACTCATTACATAAGAAAGGATAACCTTGGAGAAGAAAGAAATGAAGTGAGACTTCTATCTGATATCAGATGAAAAAAATTAATTTTTCAGCCTACTGTTTTATTGGTATACTGGCCAATCATTAAAAAAAAGATGGAAATAATCCAAAAGCAAAGAAGCTTTATAAGTAAAAAGAAAACAAGACATTCTTCTTATTTTTGATTACATATGTAATAATGAACAGGTAGACATTTTCCACTAGACACTTGGATGAAAGCATAGGATAGAAACTTCAGACGCCTCAAACCTTCCCCAAAGGACTTCAGTGACTTAAATAGTATCCCAGTACAGAGGGGTTTGGAACTGGCTAGGAGAATGGCAAGAAAATCAGGAGGGTAGGGAGTTGGTATCAGGATCAAAGTCACCAGACAGCAAGATGAATGAGAGTTTGGAGAAGGAGCTTTGAGATTTATTGTGGCCCTTTAGAAAGGTACTGGCTTGAAAAAGACTAGCATCATTCATCAGGAAAATCATGTTTCTGAGCCTATCAAAAGTAGGGTGACATTTCAATCAGCAACGAATCAAAGATGATGACATTTGTTGTCATCCATGTCATTATTCATAACATCTGATGACATTTGCTAGGTGATAGCATTTGACATTGGTTTGGCAACCTCAAGCCAAAACCCAGGTGGTCTGTTCATCTAAGTTCAGAATATTGACTAGGTGCTAACAGACATCCTCTCGGATGTCACACACTGCAACTTCCTGGGCACCTTCCTGGATCTAACAAGTTCTAAAGGTAGAAGCCAACATCTATTTGACATGATTGAGGTCATCAAACTTGGAACATGCTCTACTGAGGATTCAGATGATATTGAAGAGAAATTTTGGTACTTCTCCATTTAGACATTGACAACTACAAAGCTCCTGAAACATCTGTTTTCTTACATTCACATAAGCTTCATGGTACGGTTTTGCTGCTAATCTCACTAGATCTCCATCCTGGGTTAGGTGTTAGGCTAACTGGATCTCACTTTAACGTCCAAAATCTCTGCATTTTATTCCTCTCTTTTCATTTCCCCATCTGTGCCACTGCATACTTAATCATCTCAGATCTGTGATAGCTACCCTGAATCTCATTATAAAGTCAGGTAAAGAGAAAATTATGGCATATGATAATGCTAATAAGCTAAATCAGGTTCTGACTACATCTGCATTCCCTTTGCTGTTCAGGTATGCAAGTAAGAGATGTTCTCAGCTAATTATTTAAAAGCCATGGCTCGCTCTATTGCCTGAAGTACTCACTGAGCCAAAGCCCAAATAAAGGCAATGCTGATTAATGCAGCACTAATTCCTGCTTCCACATTTTGAAAAACACTTCCTGTTAGCTTTATGTCCTGCATGTTGTCATTCATAATCTCCTTTTATGTATGGTTCCATAATCAATTTTGAATTAATGTGATCAGGGGTCCTCTGCAGGAGGGGCTCCTGACATGTGAGTGTCTGCAGCTTATTAGCAGAGGTCCTTATGCAAGACAGAAAGCTGAGAGAGGTCATTTCTATGCTCATTTGATTTAAATATTAAATGATCTGTTCATGTCGTCCTCTCCTCTGACTGGAAATCAATGGAGATTTGCTGCTCTGACATGGAAAGACTATCTTGACAAATCAGGTATTTTCTAGGTGCAATTCAATTAATACAGTACAATGAATTATACATAGCCAGTGAACAAGATGTTTGACATGGTCATAGAGCTGCAGATGAGATTTGGTAGGTGACCTACAGGCTCAGATCCTCCTTGGTGTGTAAAGCTACAGCTCTCATTGTGGATTATGATAACCAGCAGACCTTATTGCTCTCCTTCCATCAAGACTCTGAAAATCCTCTCTCTGTGTAAGTAATTAACATGTTCTATGTGTAACAGAATAACTTGTGTGACTAACAGCTCCATTTTTACATACATGACTGCCTAACAACTAAAAAAAGCATATATTACAACAGAAAGAGGGCAAAGCTGATAGGAAAATATTTTCTCTCCTTGTTTCTGCTTTGATACAACAAAGATAATTTCTTCAAAGAATGATTTTTAAAAGTACATTTAATTGCATTCAAATTAAATGCCCTGTGCTTTAACATGTGAATTGAATGCTATCTATCACCTTTGTTTTTATACAAGACAAAGAATTCTGATATAATTCTGATTCTGGTCACACAATGCTAAGTCAAATTCAACAGTACAATAAGAAACTGTAGTGGCACAAAGTGCTGAATCTTAAGGTAGGAGGACCAAAGTGAAGTTGGAAGGTATTAGAATTAACTACTGGTTAGGTTTAAAACCTGAGACATAAAAAATTATCCAAGGGTTTGCAATACTTTGTTTATACACAGATATTCAAACCAGACAGAATTACCAACTCAGAATTAATAAGTCTCTGTGTTAATCACAAGGTGCTTCTTGTTCTGAACTGCTGGTAACTATTGTGGCATGTTTTTCTGGAATTCTAATTGCATGCTTAATAGAAATGATTCAAGATCTGGATATATACTATCTTAGCCCTTCCAACTCAGGCAACAAATGATGCTGGTGATTTTACTATCATCTGTCTGATGGCTGACTGCTTATGTCTGTTGGCTCCGGATTTCACACAATTTGTGTTACTTTTACAGTAGACAGACAAATAAAAAAAACAACATTCATATTTCAGATATGGACACATTCTATATCTACACAATAGATAGATCTCTGAACCTGATAAAGAAATTCTTACTGTAGAAGTAATAAATAGTATATTAACTATATAAATTGGAGGAAAGAAATATAGAATTCCATAAAACATTACTTTCTTTTTTCAGGAGACTAGCATTTCTCCTTTCATAACTCTGAATTCATAACATATGTTATATAATTTTCTGCAGAAAACCACTTCTGCGTCAGAATGCCTAGCCATGTTCTTAAATCAAGTTGTTTCACAGGGGAACAGTGCTCTCCAGTGATCAAAGAAAGGAATTGCTTTAGTCATAAAACAGGTAATTTTGGTCTTCTTTATTTTCTAATTACTTTCTTTTTTTCCACTGTGATTGGTAAGATTACCTTCTACATAAATATTCCCATTTTCACTTTTATGATTTTTTCCCTTTTCTTCATGACATATCTCTTGCAGGGCTACTTGTTTTGCACACATAGCTCTTGAAATTCCCACAGCTTTTCTTTTAACACATGCTTCTGAAAACTTAAGGCATTTCTTGGCTAATTCATATGAGTATTAGCAAAGGTTTATTTGAAAAACTAATGATCCTTTATGTTCATGAAAATTGTAAACCTATGACTAATTAATCATGAAAGTTATTGAAAGTATCTAATATGTTTTGGTTTACATTTTATTGAGAAATAAATTCCTGGAGAATTGTTAACTAAAGAACTACAGAGAACCTTATATGAATTTTTGCTAATCACATGCTCTTAAAATGTAAGAGAAAGGAAAAAAGGATGTCTTTTTTTCCTGTTATTCTTTTCTCAAGAGAAATATTAAGAACATGCTCGATCTTCTTTACTTTATGTCAGTACACCTTTACTTAAGCCAGTAGAGATATGGAACAAGATTCATCCTGATGTTTTTTTCTATCCATTAGTGGGATATCTGATAAATTCATGCTTCTGTTGTAATCAGTGGAAAGAAATAGCTACATCATCTCTTTTTAAGAGACGTGAGAGGGCCTGTCTTCCGGAGATGACTGTTAGTACAGAATTAGCTCAGATTACTAGTGCAAATGTTCATCTGTAGGTGATGATGATAATGATGACGAGTTGAGATGTGTCTGCACCCTACTGGAAGATATGAATCAAGATCCTAGATTCTGGATTAACAAAATAACCCATCATTTGAGGAAAAATCCTCACTAAAACTTAAATCCAAAGCCATATTTTGTAAAATATGATTAAACGCTGAAATGTAATAGATCCATTGTTATATTCTTTTTTTAATTATCTCTATTGCCATGCAGAAAAGCATGTCAGCATGCAAGTGCTAAAATGTAGTGTCACAACAGTAGAGCCTACAGTCAGGTAGTTCTTCAGAATCAGGGCAATAGTGTTCCATGCAGAAATTGTCTTCTGGTGACCTTCAGTGGCTCTGAGCTACTGAGTCAATTCCTTTTGTATCTTCAGTCTCTTGAAAGCACAAACATCTACTTGACTGTATATGGTTGTCTTCTAATAGTAAACATTTTCATGTTTATTAGTACTAGATCACAGATGCCATGTCTGAATTAGTGCAGCAAAGTAAGGGTGGATCTGTAGGATGAAGCAGCTGGTGTTGAGGCCTCAAAGTCCTCTTCACTTCAGAAAGGTTTACCTCAGTCAGGTTTCTGTCTGGCCCTGCATACTGAATGACCATCAGTGACCAGATTGCATTAGCTGTGCTACTGGTATACTTTCTCAAGCTCAGCTTTACCCAAAATGAATCCAGTTTGAGTATCCCACTGCAAACTCTTCATTGTAAACCTCTCTGCAATGCAAACCAAAGTGAAACAAAATAGGATGATCAGGAGATATTTTCCTAACCAGAGAATCTTCCTAATATGGACCAAATGAATACTAATATGAAGATATTTCATGTTGCATGAGAATTGTTATATTTTACTTTTCAACTGCTGATGGGACATTTGGAAGCCATAAAAATTTCCAAAGTGATGCTATTCCTCTTAGTTCATACAAGCACTTATTCAAGCACCCTTTAAAAAATTCCATCCACCTCCATGTGTGTGCATTATGTACCTGTGCTTTGTAGAGGATATTTCTATGGAAAAGTTGCAGTTAAAGATCTTACATGTATCTGTTATTTTTACACCTTCACTTTTTAAAGATGATTTGAAACATGTTAAAAACATGCCTTAGTTGGTGGTAGTGTATTTCAAATGTCTTCATATACACAATTATGTGTCTTTACTGTATTCTATGTTTACGTATATGTGTGTTTAATAAAAAGATCTTGTGCCATTGGTCTGCTGACCTAGCATAGACCTTGTACTGCTAACAATTATCTCTTGCTTCTAATATTTTTGTTATGAAGAATGTCTTTCAATTTCAAAGTCAAGCTTATATTTCCAGATATCACAAAGATAAAATTTAGAAAAATAAAATTGTTTTAACCATGATGGTCTAAGAACAAAAGAGAAGCAAGATTATAGAGTGATATAAGGTAATAAGAGGCAATGAATACTATAATTTCACCTATACTAGTACTTCTCACATCTGTTTTCTGCCTCAGACAAACTGGCATAGTCTAGCTGCATTCATATTTTTGTCATCAAGAACTGAGACCACAATCTTTTCTTTGAGAAAAATTCTTAGCTCCTGCAAACTTCAATGTTGTAACAACGTATGGTTTAGAGAAATGACCATGAGTCCATGGCCAGAAGTGTTCCAGGGTCCATTCTAACAACTTAGCAGAGAAGGCAGTCATATGGTAAAGCCCATGTCCTCATCTGGCATGGTTTTTTGAGTATACTTATCTGCACAGTGATACCAAAGTTTTAACTCCCACACAGTAGTCTCAGTCAAGGTCCCATAGTCATATATATGGAAAGCCGCTTTGAAGAATAACAATGTGGTTTCAGGAGTACTTGCTATTTCTGTCATCTCCTTAGCTCTATAGCAGTAAGCATTCTCTTCATATATAAAATATTGAATAACTATCATAATTGCACCAGTAGTCCAAAGGAATTGGTCACAGCACCAAGCCAGTCAGAGTTCAGTCTCCCAGCCACATGATATGATTCTTGGAGTGGTCCTGTGCAGAGCCAGGAGTTATACTTATTAATTAATCCTTGTGCATCTTTTTCAACTCAGGATACTCTATGATGATTCATTGATTCAGTTTTCTGAGATGACTTCAATTGTGGATTTTCTTTTTCCTGAATATTCAGCTAGTTGAAAACTATACTCAAAAAAGCCAGGAAAGTGATTCAGTGACTGTTTGTCTCAAAGCTCTTCTTCTCCTACTACTCTCCTCCCTCTCATTCCCTCTCTCCTTCTCTTCCTTCTGTGAATATTCCAGTGAGTTTAGTTCAGTCTCATTCATTCCGACTTTCATCCCTCAGTGGAGTTACCACACTTCATCTCTAAAATTTGGTGATATGTGTGTATAAAATGCTTTTTTCTACATAGTGATTTCAACATCAAAAAAAGAAAAAGATCTTTCTCATTCACAAAGAAGTAGAATAGTAAGAATAGCATCTTAAGATTGTGGATAAGTCATATATCATTTAACAGCATCTTAAAAACTTGTACTAGAAAAGAAAAAGAAAAAAAGGTACAAGATTTCAGACTTGGCTACTCTTTGCATATCTTATTCTCTGAACAGTAAAAACTATTCTTTTGAAGAAAGCCACACTAAAGGGATTTCCAGCATCTCTGTTGAGAGTTCTGAAATCTGCATCTTTGATTCCAGTAGGAGATTAGCTTATCCTAAAGCAAAGGATAGCACAAAATCAAGACTCTTCTGAAGATTTATTAGTTTTCAGCATCAGTCACTTTTTTTTATTGTTGTTGCAGACATAGGAATGCAGTTGTCTGGCACCTGTAACTTCTGATCTAAAAATATTACTGAACAACTAACTTGTGCTCATCTAAGGCACATTCATATGTTGAATTAAAGCAAGATGGCTGAAGGTTACCTTTTCATTTTCTAAGAACTTTTATGATATCAAACATGTTCTTACATCAAATTCAGGAGGAAATACATTCACCTTTTGTTTTGTCTTGGCTTTGTTAATAAAAAAGCATATATTTATCATCTAGCCTTAGAAAATATAATACCAATTTACACACTAATTTTTGGGGTGACGGTCAATGTAGACCCATACCTGTAGGACCCTTAGTCCTACTTAAATATAAATTATAAAAATAACAATAGGCATAAAGACTGATACTCTTTATTCCCCTTTAGTTATTTTTGTGGAAAATTTACCTTGGCAAATTTAGTCTCTTATGCAAAAAGTTGCATCTCAGTTTAAACTGACTTATTGTAATGACCAGGAATATCTCTTGGTAGTTGATCTTCATTTTGATGTTGTCAGAGAGTGCCTTATAAGCCACAATTGACCTCCCATTGCCCTGTGAGCCAGGTTTGGGCAATAATTTTGGTAGAATCACAACTTCAAAACTTTCAACCAGTTTCCAACATTCCTTCCTCAAAAGAAGTAATTCAGTCATCTGCTTTGCCTCTCTAGGTGACCTGATCAGCATGGGCACAAGGTAACAGGTCAGCTCCAGGACCACCTTTGCAATGGTTTCCTAAGTTCTTAAAGGGCTTGCAGATAATAATCCCCTCTCTGCTGCTCTTCATGCTCCCTATCCATATATCTAAGTAGGCCATTTGTCCTTAGCCTAATACATGTTTAAAATTCCATGAATCTTTATTCACGCGGTCAGTCTCCTTCCATGATGCCTTTACTCCTTCCCATACATTCTCCATTTCAATTTTCTGTCTGTGCTGTAATTCCCAACTGTAGTTCTCTTAGTGTTCAAGGTTTATATTACTTGATAGCTACCAATAACTGTGAGTGCCACAAATTTTTTTGAAGTTATTAAGAATTTTTGCTTATGCCTCACAGTGTCTAGAAATACAGAGAATTTTCCTACTACAATTTTTTTTTCTCCCACTCATTTAAGCTAGTAATACCATCCAGTTCTCTGCTATAGGATATTCTAGGAATTTTCTCTCAGTATCTTGAGACTGTTACTGATTATATTAGGCAAACTGAAAAATCAATAACATTTTGAAAATTCTGTTTCTAATTTTATACCTGGAGGTTACACAAGTTTTATTCATTGAGCTACTCTGTGTATTGAAAATCAAATGAAGTATACTGAGGTTTATATTTTGTTATGATTACTAGTTTATATACACTGTTTGTTCCTTACTCATCTTCTCTTTACGGTCTCTGTGTTTTCTATATTTTCACTCAGTTCTCTTTTTTCTGACTAGTTCAATTACAATTTTTGCTTTTGATTTTCAGCTTTGATATTCATGTTCATATTTTATACCAAAGACATAAAAACTCCCTTAAGTCAGATTTTAGCAGCAAGCCAAAACTATTAGTGAAAGATTTCATGTTTTTAAGTATTCTCAGAAGGTTTTGTAAAGGGTAGAATTGAAATATGTATCAGATTCACTTTTTACAGCATTTGAGCACTTTCAGTATCAAATCCCATTGTCTTGGAATTAGACCGAGTTGCTGAAGTGCACAGAGCAGATTTTAAAATGCATCACAGGATCCAGAGTCACTCAGTGAATGTCTGTACTGCAGATGAACTGTTCATGCCCCAAAAGCTGCACAGAGATCCACCAAGGCTCATTTATTCCCCATATATTAAACTATTATTTGCAGACCAGTGTCCTGTGATGATTTAACACTTTATAGATTCAAGTTTATAGTAGGGGAGGGGAGCCTCAATCCATCCTACTGCTACCAGTTTTCCAGTGCCAGAACAAGGTGCCAAGAGCCTGGAAAGGGATTGTAGGTCAGCAGGAGAGCACCAGAAGAACAGTACAAAGGAATTCCATCCACTCCAGCCAGTGAGGCATTTTCATTGGGGTCCTAACTTAAATGCCTCCATGCAACTGCAGGTAGCATGGAGAATAAAGAAGGAAATTAGAGACATGCACACACCTGCAGGTCCATGACCTTCTTGGTATCACAGAGACATGATGGGACGCTTCTTCCTATGACTGTAGTGTTGGAACAGAAGGATATAAGCTCTTTAAGAAGGACAGGTAGGAAGGACAAGGAGAGACCATCACCCTTTATATCAATGACCAACTGGAGTGGTGGAACTCTGTCTGGGGATGGACAAGGAGCCAATTGAGAACTCATGGGTCAGGACTATGGGAGGGCATGGACAGGTGGCATTATAGTGAGTGTCTGCTACAGGCTAGTCCACTAGGAAAACCAGACAGGTGAGTCTGTTTACAGACAGATAGAAGCAGCCTAATATCCACAAGCCCTGTCCCTCATGGGGTACTCAACTATCTCGATAGTGGAGGGACAATGCAGAATCATAGAATATACTGAGTTGAAAGGGACCCACAAGGATCATCTTAGCCCTGTGCAGGAGCATCCCCAAGAGTCACGCCATGTGCCTGAGAGTATGATCTAAATGTTTCTTCAACTCTGGCAGGCTCAGTGCTGTGACCATAGGTCAGGTGCAGAATCTGGCACTTTCTCTTTTTAAATTTCTTATGATTGGTGATTGCCCAGTCCTTTAATTTGTCAAGGTCTCTCTGCAGGGCCTCCCTGCCTTTGAGGGAGTCAACAGCTATTCCCAGTTTTGTGAAGTCTTCAAACTTGCTTAGTATCCCCTCCAATGCTGTGTCCAAGTCATTTATGAACACAGAGGGGCATAAGCATTTCAGGAGGTACCTGGAATGCATTGATGATAACTTCCTTTTCCAAGTGACAGAGGAGCCAATGAGGAGAGGTGCTATGCTGGACCGTGCTGTCACCAACAAGAAGGATGTTGGAACTAGATGATTGTTAGGTCCTTCCAATCCAAACCATTCTATGATTCTGTGGAAACATCACAGTCTGAAGTGTAGACAACTCTTCATCTGTAATTGATTACAATAGATTCCATGGTCAAAGCAACTTAAAACTACATTCCTCACAAGTTTTTCTCACAGTAAAGAGGTGATGTTCTCAAAGAGTTGAGAACTAAATGTCCTTTCACAGGAGCAATTCTCTTTGTGCACACATAATTTTCACACAAAATTAAATTCATAGATGGGTAGTGTTTGATTTCTACAGCACTTGAATCCTACTCATGGCCATGCATATAATGCTGTACTGTAGTTCTAAGCTTTTAAAGTTCATTTGTGTAATTGGAAGAAATATAGCTGCATTCCTGAAGACAGAAGTATCACATTGTCCTACAGGCAATAAAGCTAATGAAACATGATTTCCTTTATATTTGAATTCTGTTTCATTTAAGTCACCCGCATCACCCTGGAAAAATTAGCTCTGCTCCACACCAGGTGATCCTTTATGAAATGCACATACAAGAAGAGAAAAGCATGCACTAGTGCTGAACTATACATATATATATATATGTATGAAATGGCTGCCTTTACCAAAGAGACTATGAACAGCTGACTCACTCTCCATTGGCCTCAAGAGAGGCATTATTTTGGTCCTTTCTCCCTTTAGTCAGTCATGTTTTCTGTAAATTTATAAGGACATCATTAATTATTGTTAAGAATTCTACCCATCTTTCAGTAAGATTAAAATTAGCCAACATATTTCAAAATTATCAAGAAGGCACTTGCATACAAATTTTAGTAGAATAGACTTCAAATAAATTCATTTCATCAGGAAAAAAATTATAAATTTTCCATTCATATTAATGGTCACCAGGAATTCACCTGAGCACAAACATGGTGTGGAATGTTGTAACCAATTGTGCTCATGAGTTCTTAGTTTATGGGGAATGAATACTAATTTATCTATAAAGTGTTATAATTTGAAAAACAAGCAAACAAAAAAAATCCTCAAAAACCTGAGTCTGTTCTAGTACATGCTCAATTTCCCTTCTCCATTTATTGAGCTCCAGAATAAGTTATTCACACACAGTTTCCAAAGTGAGATATTTTTCTGCCAACAAAACAATAAAAAAATACCAGAACATGCTTGTTTGGGTTTTTTTGTTCTTTTACCTAGAAGCTCTTCATATGTTTTATTTATATTTTTGCCATCCTAAACAACAGAAAATCAAGCATTTATTATGTGCATTTCCAAGCAAGAAACTGCAGTGCATCTCCCAGAAGCCTCTGTGTTAACATTTCCAAATTGAAAAACAATAGATATAACAGACACTAATGGGAGCTTCCTCTTGTTCTATTTGCTAAAAGCAGGTAAAGGGGAAACTCTAAATGTAACTGCTCAGCAGTGGTAATTTGTGACCAAAGAAATTATCTGTCACAGAGAGTAAGAAGGTCCAACTAAAAGAAGAGTTTAAAAGGTCGGAAGCAGGAATGCCAGGGACAGAACGCTCCTTGCAAGGTGGTGAGTTTCATGCCTTGGTGAGGAGGGGAGAAACAGTCTTAACACTGTGTCTTGTAGACATCTTGGAACAGAAGTATTCAGGTGCTCGAGATCAGTGACCACCTTTTTGCAGCAGAGCTGGCCCAGTGAATGAACCCACAGCCGGGCTGAGGTACCCCATGAAGCGGCTCCTGGTACTGGTACTGGTGCAAGTGTATACAAGGAATCTGCTTGTGACCCATTGTTATAGTTTGAGCTGGCAAAATGCCAACTGCCTGGTACCCAGTCAAAAAGTCCACTCCCAGAGCAGGAGAGCGAGGGAAAACAGCAGAAACGAGGCTTTAAACACAGTGAGGTTTTTATATTTATACAGAGAAGAGGAGAGCTTAACACAGAATATGAAATAGCACATAGTGACAGGAGACAACAACAGGCTCACCGAGGTCGCCTCAGCTAACAGGTGAAACTCCAAACCAACCAAACCCCCTCCCCAGAGGAAACCTCCCAGCGAGAGGGAAAGAGGAATTAACAGGAATGTGCTCACGTCCCCGGCTAAGCAGACGTGCCGACCGGCAGGAGGGCCCGATATCAGCAGTCAGGGAGCGGGAACCGTCCTGGTCAGAAGCATGGACCGAAGAGCCCAGAGACTCCTCCCACCTTGCTTGTTATACTCCCCGACACTTCCTGATGATGTCAGATGATATGAAATACCTCTATGGCTGCTTAAGTCAGATGATGCCTGTCCCCTCTAATCTGTGTCACAACCTTTGAGGCCTGCTAAAAACTGAGGCCTAAATGGGGACCTATGCTGACTAAAGCCAAAACTACTACACCCATATTTTCAGAATCTGTGTAGAACCACATATTGTGATCAGACTCTAACCAAGCATTGTTCCATACTTTTTTTCTTTTAGATTTAAGCACAAACATATTTAGTTTGCCTCTGGATGTGCCATAAAAATTCTTCAGCACAAGCTTCTTCATAAAGAAGCTTTTTCAGAGAAGGATTTTCAGTTGCCTTCCATTAAAGTTGTTCTCTGGCTGGAGAAAAAGTACAGTTTTTTAGCCTATGAGGTGAGAGTTAACATTTGCCAATACCCCATGTAAATTTGCATGGTTCTGCAGATCTTTGTTGACGTTTAGCCTTGCTATGTATACAAGTAGCAAAATATATGGATAAGCTGAAAACAGCAATTTTTTATTCTATTTTTTTTTTAATAAAAGCAAGACTACCTTGCAAGTAGGAGAAGAGCTTGAAAGCCAAGTTTTAAACCTGCAGAAAAGAGGGTCTTTTTGTTGGCTACTGGATGGGCCAAGATATCCCAGACAGCTCTTGGGGAGACCATGGAGTCTGGGGGGACAGGGGGTAGGGTGGGGTGTCACCTGAGAGATACATTTTTTGGGGGGGGGGCCTTAGCATGAAGCAGGGAAGGCCAGGGCCCCTGGAGCCAGTCACCAGGGAAGTCTGACAGCATAAGCCTGGTCACTGGAGGGATCCATAACATGACATTGGACTTCACAGTCATGTAACATGTCTCATGTAATATCATAGTCATGTAATAGCTGAGATATTTGTACTCCTCATGTAAATGTATTTTATGTACTAGATTTTTTCTTTTTCTCTTCAGTTTGTTAGAAAGCATTTCTATCTAATGGAACAGTTTCACTTCAGTCAGCTCTGGACTCTTCCTCCATGTTAGATTTTTCCTTTGCATATGGAATACAGATCAAATAAATTCCCCCTAGCAGAAGATTACAGTGATGCTTTTTAGGGAAAGTTGATGTTTTCCATCCCTCCTTCATTCTTATCTATATTATGTCTCAAAAGTACTCTACCTGGGCCTCCAAACAGGCTCATTTTCTAACATCCATAGTCATAAAAGTTCCATGCAGACAAAGGTTTCCCAAGAATTCCTAGAGAAGTATGTTTTCCAAAGAAATACTAAAACCACCATGGAAAAACATGCACACTGTTATTTAAAGTAAAGTAAAATGTGGTATCATGGTAGAAAGCTTATTCAGCTTTTGAAATTTGAACTTTACAAGCCCATGAAAGGGTGTCTAAAGGAGAAAACAACTGTTTTAACTTTATTATCCTGTACAATAGTTTTCGTCATGCTTGGCAACTTTTGGGGGAACTTCATTATCTTAGCGGTGCAGGCATGGTTCTGCTTACAGCTCTGTTTATCTTAATGTCAGTGTTATTTCTTCCGGTAGAAAGAAAAAAAAATATGTGGATAAAAATGTGGATAAAATTCTTTTTATTTGAATCAGCAATGTGTGTAACAGATATGTCAATTATAGAATAGAAATCTGGTAGTAGTGCAAAGCTCTAGACAGCATTGCCTTGATGTAGTTGAGAAGCAGCAGCCTGAGCAATTTGCCAGCTTCCTTCTTATAGTAACTCCTGCATGCTGCTAACTTTATATTGAAAACGTATTTTTCATTTTATCTGACACAGTCATCTCTCCTGGATTGCCAAAGTCTGTCTGTCTCCTTTTCAGAGTAACAATCTGCTACCATACTGTCAGCACTCTCTACTCCTACTGAAGTCTAATTAAGATTATCTTGTCTGAATGCTTTCTTTCACCCTCACAAAATTTGAAATAAACCAGTTCTAAATGAAAAGTGTTTACATGGGAATATAATTAAATCCTTTTAAAATAATCTTTTTATTTAAGTCACTGAAATTTCTTATGAGTAGAAGAGCAGCAGTTCACAATTTGAAGATTCTTGGTAATTACTGTCTTCAAGAAGACCACAGTGCTCACACAAAACCATGTGGAAACATATGAAAAGATTTGGCCTGATCAGTACTTAGATATGATATGTGAGTGAACACTGACTGCACTTGTATCAGGGACTGATACACTGAATGGATTTCTGCACCAGCTAAAATGATGTTTCAGTGTATGGTGTTCTTGAATATGCTGTGTTCAGGTAACCAGCTTTTATTAAAGAAAAGAGATAATAAGAAAGGAGACAAAGTGAGATTTTTTTTTTTACCTAACGTTTAACCAACTTAATAACCTCAGGTCTGTTGATCTCCTTTTACCTCCTTTTGGTTTCTCTGTATTTTCCCTTCCATGCAGGATTCTTCCCCAGCCCCACTGCTACACAGATCTTCAGTGCTATTTTCCCTGGCAAATAACTGTCACTAGAACAGACTACTCCTCTTTGATGGACACGGTGCTATTTCTGTATGAAGTCTGCTGACTGATACATTATTCCCTAGGGTGAAATGAAACATCGAATGGAATATTTTCACCTGAAAAGAGCTTTGATAATTTTCTTTGGTGAATGCCTTATTTTCTGGTTGCCAGATCTCCAGTCCCAACAACATTCTTCTTAATAATCCCAAAGCACCAACACCAAAGAAGAGCTGGTCACTGAAGGGCTCTCATTTGTGGTGCTGTTATTACAGTAGTTCCTGGCAACACTATTAGCCTAGCTGAATTAGCATGCTTTCCAAACAATTCACAGGCACAGTTTGGGAATTAACCCGTTCAATAACCATTTCCAATACAGTTTGGATGTAGCTATTCTGAATCGGAAGCAAAGACAGTTTAATAGCAAGGAGGTAGACAGATTTTGTCACCTCATCTCAGATTCACAGCTAGTGCTCAGATCTCCTGGCATAAATGTCACCTTAGTATCAAGTGATCATTTTAGTATATAGCCATGTACAATGTAACAGCGAAAAATAGTAATATATCTTTTGTCATATCCACAGAAACAATAAAAAGTTATTTTGCTATGTATATCACTAATAATACCAGACAGGTATTATTTACACATGAGGTAGATTCAATTTTAGCTGACAAATCTATCATACCAGGACGTGCCTTCCAGTATGCCTAAGAAGTCAGGTAGATTAGTCATTGTTGGTCCCCTTGAAATCCAGGTGGAGAACAGGTGTTACCCTGCTCCAGAACTAGGTATGAATGTTTGCAAACAAGTTTTTACATCTCAATTACGCACCACTGAAGCAAAATGAAGCTTCTGTAGTAAAGTAGGAAGATAGAGTTTTTTCAAGTGGTCTAGAGGAATTTGAGTATTTTTGAGGGTGAGATTTTGTTCCAAATTTAGACATTTACATTTAGGTGTCTACATGGAGTTGTAGAAGTCAATATCCCATTATTGTCAGTAAAGACCTGAGTTCAATTCACATATCCAAAAATATGTGCTATTGTCATGTGAAAATGTGACAATAAGCACAAAATACCCAAGATATTCAGCAGAACTGGCACAAATGGTAGCAAACTTATGGAAGATGCCATGTCTATCTGGATGAATAATTGGAAGCCATGAATAAGCAATTAGAAATCCATGCTCTGGCAACTGCATCAAAATGCACATATTTTTCCATAACTAGTGCTTTCTAGTATCATAAATTAATCCGCCCATATAAATAATCCATGGAAAAAGATGTGATCTACTTGACTTTCAGCATCCAACTGACCAAGCTGCGGGTCACAGGTCCTCCCAAAATGGAGGCAAAATTATGCTTTACAGTTTCAACAAAGTTTTTTCCCCCCTTTCTTTTAGCTTCCAAGGGAAGGAGAAGATAACAATGAGGCAGGAAGGGTACTGTCCCCTCCAACATGAGGGCAGGTCCAAAACACTCAAACAAGAGTAGAGGAGGCCAGTGACAGAAACCAAAGTCAACTAGCAGCACAGTGACAGACAGACAAATCTCTATAGGTTACAGCTTATCTCCCAAGGATGATGTGGGTTGAAGCTGTACTTTGAGCACAGGCAGCCAAACTCCTCAGATGCGGATGTTGCAGAGCTGGTAGGTGCACTTGGGGCCCTGAGACAGTTTCCTGGAAAATGTATCATAAAAGAAAGAAAAATTAAAATGTGACAATAGTCACAAGACAGGTTACAGAATATTTTTGAAGTTTGAAGGACAAACAAAAATGTAAATTTAAAATCATTCATCTGATCTTTTCATGGATTGATCAAATTAGTTTGCTCCCTAGATTCCTTCAATAAAACCCTGAAACAATCATTGATAAGTAGAAGTCACATACAGTGAGAACATCAGGAAATTGTTTTTCTGCCTCTCAGTCCTGCCTTCCTATGGACAGCCAGTCATCTCCTGCTAAGAGGGTTGAATATCAATCAGCACTTTTGGAGTATTCTGGAAGTCAGACTATTCTGAGTAGTTTGTGTATGTGAAAACAGCGGTAACAAACCAGCTGGATGTTTCTCCACCAATAAAGACAAGAAAGTTTAGAGCTTGTACCATGGAGCTGCAAAGAACCTTGCAGCTATAATCACTCCAGGTCAATCTTGCATAATGAACAATTTTGTGATATGCAATTCTACATCACAATCACACTAAAAGTGGTCATCTAATATCTTAAACTGAATGTAATTATTTCAGAAAGCTATGTATAAGTTACAATACAGCTGTAGTGGCTGGAAGGTTCTGGAGGGCATCCCTGACAAATGAAGAACTCAAAAGTTTTCATTAAGCTATTTCTGTGATTTAAATACCAAATTATGAAAATTCCAAGTTCTGTTGCTGGCTTCTGCCAGATTAATATACAGGAAAATGCGAAGAAAGGAAATGGGGTTTTTTAGATCAGAGTCAGAAACACAAACTCATAATGAAAGAGTCCTATCAAGTATGACAGGGTAAACTCAGCAGTTTTAAAACTGATGTTAAGAAAGTTGGAAAAATTCTCTAGGGGAAAACAATTTATTCACATAAACATGACAAATTTAGGCTGAAGAGTTCTTGTAACGAAGGATAGTTACTTAGAAAGTGGAAATAACTTCATTCCCATGAGGGGGAAAGGTTCAATAAAAACTGCTATGAGAAATGAAAGGGACTAAGCAAGTACAGAAGAAAATAGAACAGCCTAAAGTTATTTAAGAACACAGAAGATGTTGCAAAACTCTTCAGAGGACAGCTCTTTCTAAAATTATCTGGTTTCCTTCTAATTTTTTTAAGAAATGAGAGTGAGCTATCTCATCCTGCTGCAAAAACAAAAACTATCACTGATAGAACAACAAAAGAACTCTTATCTGTAATAAGTTTCAATTTCACAAGAAAATAGTCCTATAAGCCAGAATGGTTGGCTTTGAAAACTCTTTTCCATTTAACCATCTTACATTCAGCTTTCTATAACCAGAGGAAAAAAAAGAGAAGCAGTTCCAGCCTTAGCTCAAGAAAATTTATCTTTGAAGTTATGATCACAATGTTTATCATTCAGCTAAGGCTTCATCTTCCAAAGTGGAGGTTGCACTACAACCACGAAGGACAGAAAACTTGAAAATAAAAACAACTATCACTGCAAAGTGCTTTGAAGTATTTCAATGAAAATTGGTTATTATTTTATAAAACTGTATTGCCTAAAGATCCACACTCCATGCATGTCTGTAGAACTCAGTTTTCCCACTTCCTTAACTGCTGCCTAGTCTGCAGAAATGCTCACTCCAGTAATTTGCAGCATATGGGTAGCCCTAAGGACATAACAAAGAATATTTAATAGAATACACATAAAGTAACATAAATTTGTCGTATTTCCTACACATAATGCATCAGATAAAATCTATTCTAAAACTTACCTCCAACACTGAATTTTTTAATATTTCTAAATAAAGCGAAAGGTATAAAGTGAAAATTTAAAGTCAGATTTTATTGCAAATGTATTGTGCATTTTAGAGGGTACGTCTTTTGTTTCCTGTAAATTTCTTCACTGAGCTCTGTATAAAAATGTGGAACCCTAGGCTGAATCTCAGATATCTGTTCCTCAAGAAGAAGAGTGTATTGGACTGTCTTTAGGGCAATTTAGTCTAGACTATTTGAAAGCTTCATGTTTTTAGATGGCACAGAGGCACTTCTGTCACTCGTCTCACAGTAGGGGTAAGTGGGGACAGGAAGACTGTCTAGGCATAGGCACATTAGTTACATGATTAAATACAAGCCTGGGAGAGGAAACAAATTTCATTCATTGCCTTTTTTTTTTTCCAAAACAGTCTTTCAGCTGTCATTGTTGTGGTCAAGAAAGAAAAGGAATTCAGGGAGCACAGGATGTTCAGTATTGTGGGATGGGGTGGTCTTCCATCAGCAGGAAATAGCACTATCCCTGTTCTTATAGTAATATCAGCAACAAGCTTCTCTTCCTGAAGACATCCTTTAATCCTTATGCAAACATCATAAAGTTTCATTACCTGCAATGGGACTCATAGCACAAGGTCAGCTTGCTCCTCTGTGCTGTAGCATAGCAAACCAGGTTTGCTTCTAATACTGAGGGGTCTTGACCTGGTTTTGGAGGAAAAGAGTGCTGAAAACCATCCATGTAATTTCAGCATCAGTGTGTTTGGCAATAATATCACCTGAGATGCTTCAGATTCAAAAAGATAGACATAGTTTCTTAGCTTCAGACGTTCAGCATGTGCATTAAATAAAATGTAAATATAACTGTAACATTCATTAGGAACAGAAGCTTAGCTCAAGAGCATTTCTATTTTAAAGTCCTTGCTACAAGACTAAACTTAAATACCTAAAGCAAATATTCAAATGCTTAAAGTACTCTCTAGATTACTTTATGATTTTAAGCATCAAATCACTTTCAAAAAGACTCTGCATACTACCAACGCATTTGAAAGTCAGGCAGTGCATTCAAAGTATGCATGAATGTGATTACTCTCAGTTATCTGTTTACCTAAATGTTGGTTAGTATTCCTTTGAAGGTGAGAACAATGAGGCAATTCCACATGTGTTCCCACCAAGGCCTCATGTTGAGACACCAGGGCAGTGGTGGTGGTGGGTGTTTCTTTGGGAACTGAGGCCAATTTCTTACCTTATGTGCGACGTGAATTCTGGACACCTTCTCTCACTCTTACGCTGATCAACCACTTCTTGTTGGTCTTGCACACATCTTGTCCTATAACACCATGCCTCTCTACCCACAGTCTCACAGCCTTTTGTCTCCAGTCACTAAAAGCAGAGTTTCAGTATGCGGTTATCTCACAGTCACTGATGATCCCCTCAGTCTATAGCCCTATTGATCATGGTCTTTTTTACTACAGGTTTTGGGCTATTAATCTGCTAACCCAGACAGAGGGGACTATTATTCCGTAAACCCAGGTTTATGTACACTTAGGATAACTCTACTCCATCTGTCCCTACAACCAAATACATTTGTTAACCTAGTTATATGAAAGATTTGTATCACACAGTGAAAACTTCTTCCAAAAGAATTTCTGTCAAGCGTACAAAGCATTTGTCACATTTCTTATGGTCAACTCAATGCAAAAATTGTTATTTAAAGTGGTTCAATGTCTAAGATAAAGTCATGGCAATAATAACATTCTTTAGTTATGACTAATATTCCAGTGGAATTAGAAACCCAAGTCATGTATTGGGAGTTTGTCTTCATTTTTCCATGAGAAGGCAAATGGAAAAAAAAAAATACGAGTACCTTACAGGAAGGACAACTGCCTATGATTAATAATGTGTTTACAACCTTTCTCATTTCCCCAGCCCCTCTGCACCTAGCACAGAGACGCAGAAAATTTAGGCTCAGAGAAATTTCTAGAAATCATTTAAATCTCAAACAGGAGCAGATTGATAACCAAAACAAGTGTTTATTTTGTTTCTGGTGATCATGAAAAACAGTAAATCATGTTTGGTTTAATAACTGTGTTTTATGCATCAAAATATTATAGTTTCATTCCTTTACATTTTCTCTTGATTAGATTAAACCACTGCAAATGCTTCAAGATTCCTTCACAGGTCATGCTTTTACTAGAGATTTTATTTTTATTTGAAGTCTTTCAGCTTGTTGAAGTTGTTCCTGAGAAATAAAATCTTGCTACACAGAAAATGGACACAGTAATTCAGGTGATATTTTACTACTTCTCCCACCTCTCACATATCAGCTCTCCTGTCAATACTTACCAGAAGATAAATTATTTTTTGCAAGAGCATAGCACTGCCGGCTCACATTTAGGTGGTATTTCAAGGCAACTCTTCACAATTGCTATCTCACCAGTCAATACTCCTTCCTAAACCTAGAGCATAAATATCGTGGTAAGTCCAGCCTTCCTCTGAGCAGATACTATACTACACTGATTGCTTTTGGTTTAACATCCCTCAGTCTGTATTTCATATCCACATTCAGGACTACAACTAAAAGTATAGTTTCATGCTCTAGACATTTTCCTTGGTCATAAAATACTAGACACTACTGCCAGCTTTGGACACTGAAGGAGGTAGTTTGTAGGTGTGACCAAGTAAGAAAAATCTTACAACCTTCTATGCCTAGTGGTTAGTCTTAAAGCCTTCTTCAGGGAAAGTGAGCACAGAGCTTGGGTGGATGACAAAAATTAAATATGATGGAACATTATATCAAAATATATATGTCTTGTCTCTGAAAGTCTGGGACTATATACAATTTATCTTTTTTAATGTTATCTTTTACTGATTTTTTATAACACATGTATATTATTTCAATATGAAAAAGACTAGTTGTGTCGACATGAATCCCAGAATGAGTTAAAAGAACAAACAAAGCAAGGAAACAAACCTACCCATATTTGTCAAGTGAATAGTGTGAGTAAAAGAAAAAGAATCACAAAATAGAGAGGTTGAGAATGGGTGCATACCTGTAGCCATGTAATGTATACCTAAAATCTCACTGGGTTGCTTGATTCATAGGACATTCTACATAGGCATTTCATATTTGGGTTCATCTCTGAATTGCCCTTTGTGAAACTTGTATGTGTCCCAGTAGCTCCTTGGGAAAAACAAGATGGAAAAGGAGTTCAGCAGTGTGAATACCCAATGAGAAAAGAGTGGTCAGAGTGACAAGCTGGTGCTGCCAATGCAGGTGCCTAACTACTGTCCAAGCTCTTTTAAATACCACTGGTTGCTTATCTGGACTTTGAGCAGATAAAGTCCAGACTTTGAGCAAACTTGACAGACTCAACTAAAATAAATAGGATTCTTCTGAATATTTAAGCTGTGTAACATCAGACCCAAAAGGGGCATTCAGATTTCCCCCTAGTGTGTGTAGAATACAGATGCCATTGGTCAAAATTTCACAACATACATACATCAGAGCACCACTTTATGTACACTTAATTGTATAACTCTGCATAGATAAATAATGAACAGATCAAGATCAGATCTGTGTTGTGCACATTTCAGTCAACTTGCATTTTTAAAAATTTGATCCTGTATGTGGGAACAAGCTTTATTATTTTAAACTTCTCTAACTTCAGAAGTTCTGTGAAGGTAAAATCCAAGTACTATGAAATTGACTGTTCATAATTTCTTCCATCTGAGAAAGAGGGGCAGGCTATGTTAAACTGTGTGCATGTATGTAATAGGCAAGACACAACTGGCTTGAGATACACAGTAAGTCATGCAACTACCTATCATTTGTTTGACATTTTTAGATACTTTATGTTACTTTACTATAGAGTTTTCTCTTTAATCCCATTGGGTACCATCTCACAGTCATGCACCCAGCAAAATAAATTTATTATTTAATTTCAAATGTCATCCACTTCAAAGTAATTATAACAAATAGCATTCATATAAAATTGTAGAGTTAAAAATTTTGAGAAACACTGATGATGGAGTGGAGGAGGAGTGAGAAGGAAATATCAACTCTATCTGATCAAACCGTTGTGAAATTGCTTTATTTTTGGGGCCATGATAACTTTAAAAAAAAGAAGCACAGAGCCTTAAGGAAAAGCAGAGATTAAAATTACTTTTTTTCTCTTCTATTCCTAAATATAGGAATATTTTATTTTCTGAACTGATGAAGGTGCATCTCAAATCAATGTTATCCTGATCATAACTACAGAGTACATGCATTTCTAAAGGTGTTTTATTAGTACACATAGCTACATTGAAAAATATCTTTTGAGACTACTTTCCAGACTATTTTATGCTGAATACCACTGTCTAGACTGCTTCATGCAGACAAAGAAGATATTTGCCATCCCAAGTGGTGAATTCTTTTTTCACTAACTAGGCAAAGTTGTGTTGGGTTTGATTCCCTTCACACTGATGCTTTGGAGACTGAATCTGAAATTATTTATATTATGCCACTGGTAATAGTTAGACACAGTTAGGAAAGGAACTGAGTGGCAGGGAGTCTATTTAATTATAGTTTAGCATCAAATCAGAGCTAGTCTTTGTTGTTAGAATGAAAGGTACCCACAAAACAACAATAACAGCGGCAACAAAAGTTAAAGGTAAAAGTACTTAGCTTTGCTTGCACATATGCACTGAGTTTTGGCTGAGGAGAAGAAATACATGATTTTGTGCTGTGATTCCACATTCTAGAAATACAGCATCAAAAAGAAACAATTTTTGTGATGAAAAATGTCTCACCAAAACAAAAAAGGGCAACTTCCTTCTTTCATGTTCAAAGAAGTTGTGGACTTGACCCAGCCTTACTGAACTCCATTCCTACTTACTGCGATGCATTTTGCAAGAGATCTCCTGTGTACAGATACACTGGAGATGGTTTTGAGTTCATCTGACATCCTTCCTGTTGCACCATAGCTAGGCTCTTTCCCTTTCAGAGATGTTTTGGCAATAGCTTGAAATAACTGACTTGTCACCTTGTGTCTGCCTGCAGTCCATCAAATATCATCGCACAACTGATTTCTACATTGGTGTATAATCTTACCCCTGTCCTCCACATATTCTTGTTCTCTAGCATATGAATAAAATTGTTTCTTTCTGTTATGTTCCAAATGAATTAATTTCAGAGAAAACTTACAAAGCTTTCAACATGCAGCTTGTACTATAGACTTATGAGTTTGACTAGACCTTTAAAGATGCACTTCTGCATTTACTTTTTTTTACCAAAGATGAATTTTACCTAGCAGGCCCTATCCTTGCATACCTTAGGTAGATGTTTATGTATTTTACCAGCGTTTCTATCAGTATAGCTATATTTGCTAGAGATACTATATTTTAAAGGACTTAACTATCTCCATCAATGCCCTAGTTTATATGTAATAGCATGCATAGATCTGTATTTCTACTCTTATTAGTTACCTTAATCTTTGAAACTAGAATAAAAGGTAGTTTTTTATTGAAATAACTGCTGCCATACTATCACTGCACTAGCTTAGCTACACCAGTATGAGTGTAAAAAGAAATGGATCATGGCATAGACAGTGCTTCTGGACATACTTTTCTGACCATAAGTGATATAAGTTAAGGTATTTCTGCCACAACTGCTTGCTACTGTTTCTCAGTCACAGTTCAATGTTCCTATCTCCTGAAATCCATAGCATGTCTGTTCATGCGGCTGCACTTTGGCTCTCTCAGAATACTGCACTGAAAAAAGACATAGAAAGCAACCAGAAGTACATCACTTTAAATGACTCCTCCATCCTCACCAACACCTGCCATTGGTCAGCCTTGAGATGTACTTATGCTGTATGGCAGAATATGGTGCAGAGATTCATCAACAAGCAATGAATGTCTTAGTTCAACATCAGAAATTTATCAGACGTTCTCCATGTGATTCTGGGTCTAAGTTAGTAAACTTGCTGAGGCACAAGAGATTAAGGAGAATTCACATCCCGATAGCAAACCACAATGAGCAATGCTTTCTGGAGGGGAAGCAAGAAGGTGGAGGCAATTATTTCCTATCTAGATTCATGCTAAAAGAGCAGTTTCTTTCTGCACCTTTTGAAAACACTATAAAACATTTTAGGAATAAAAAAACACTATGATTTTCTCGGGACTTTATAATTTACTTCTCATCCACCTTAGTTATGTTCTGCCTAAGTGAACATTTTTTTAAAAAAAAGCTAAAAGCATAATGATCTCAATACATTTCAGGAGATGGAAAAAATATTTAGCACTATTTGTTCAGGAAAATTGTTCTAGATCTTGCTGTTATGAGGCACAATTAAATGTAAATTTTCCATTACAGCAAAGTTACTACTTCATTAAGAACACATTAAATGGACTTTAAAACTATGTGATTTTACACCTATTCATAAGATTTTAGTACTGTTCTTATAAAATCAAAAACAAATAGTTTGTTCTGTCAATGTTCTTTTTTCTTTCCCTTTCTCCATTAATCCTAGCAAATAACAAGGTTGTACTGAAAGTTACTGCACAGCAATATGCACTAATACAGAAAACACACAGGAATATGTACTCACATATCTATTTCTATTTATTTGTAAAGCAGTTAAACAATCTTTACTTCAAATGAATTTATCAAACAATTGGGCTGTGTCCAATTAATTATTTTAAATTGCTAAATTCACTTGTGTTACTTTCAAGACTCCCTACCTTTAAAATAGAGATTAAACTATGAAATCTATCCCCGGTGTGATTTAAAACTAATTTAAACTGTTTCAATTAACAGTATTCAGGAGGTAGTGAATTGGAGGACAAATTAATTGCAAAAGGGTCAGTTTAAAAGGTAAAAAATGAAAAGGTTTTTAAAACTATGTGAGTTAAAAATGGACTAGTGTATATGAGAATACAATATCTCAGAATACAGTACAGAACAAAATATTATTTCCTACATAAATGTCCCGCTTGATGGTTGTAGGCCTAGTGACCCATGATCATGAGTGAAATACAAATTTATTTAAGAATTTTCATAAGACTTTAAAAATATATCCACATAGCAGAATGAAATGCCATCAAGATTTACCAGCTTAAATCCTAGAGTCAGTAGTCTGGATTCTCAAATATTGTTCCTAAACTAAATACCTTGCATCTCAGAAGAGCTTTTCAAATTGGGCATACAAACAGTTTGAGAGTGAGTTTTTCGCTTTTGGTTTTGAAGCAAGTCATTTGAGGACAGCTGGGAAACCTCAGCAACCTGTTTTACAAGGTCAAATAGCATTAGGACAAGAGGTAACGGCTTTAGACAGAATGACGGTAGGTTTAGAGTAGATGTCAGGAAGAAATTCTTTCCTGTGAGGGTGGTGAAGCACCAAAAAAGGTTGCTCAGTGAAGCTGTGGATGCCTCATCTGTTGAAGTGTTCAAGGCAATGTTGGATGGGGCTCTGAGCAACCTCGTCTAGAGGAAGGTGTCCCTGTCCATGGCAGGGTAGTTGGAACTATGTGATTGTTGAGGTCCCTCCCAACCCAAACCATTCCACGGTTCTATGATTCTAATGAGGTACAAGTACACCTGAAGAATTAAAAGTAGCAAATAATGCTGACAGAGAGATTACACAGCTTGATCCAAAATTCTTTGTTGGTAAGGCCACATTAAGTTTCTTCAATGCAACAAAGCTTAGGATTATACATAGAATTACTAAAAAGCAGATATTGAAAATGTTACTAACTTTGAGATCACATGTAGTTTAAAGTGGATAAATGAACTAATATATTTTAGTGTCTTGCAGAAGATTACAAAAAAAAAAAAAACAAGAAACCTAATTGAATCTTTTAATATGAACACAGGAGAACAATTGAAAATAAGAAGGAGATAATGTTTCATCTTCATAAAAATTGGTAATAATTTATGAAGCTAGTATGACAGACTGTTCACCATATTTCAACAACAAAAATGTGAGGGAAAATTAGGAAAGGTATAAATATGAAACCGTAAAAACCAGAGAAAATGTATTACTTGCTTTAAGGTTAGTTTGTTAATTCTGTTTTACTTCAGCAAATAAGTAGTATTTTAGGAAGAAAATAATATATTTGAAAAGTATTTCAATCCAGTAAAAAATGGCTTGCTGATTGAAGACCAAGAAATTCATTTTAAAATTTTCTCTTACATTTACAGGGAAAAGAAAAGTTTTGGTTCTCTGTTTTTGATTCCTGGAAACTGATGACAAGATCCTTTCCAGAAGCAATTCTTCAGCCATTAATATGACCCTGGTCTCAGCAAAACAGTGAGAGAAGGAATTTGTATGGTAGGTGACATATAAGGAGTCAAAGTATGGGAATTAATCATGTTTTCTTCTCTTAAAAACATTAACTCCTAAGAAAATCTCAATAATTCAGCTAGGAAATGTCATAATTACATTATAATGCCTTCACTTATGCTTTATTCTGACTAATTCCAGTACTGTGGGAAAATTACTATGATGAACTCCTAGGGACAATTGTGGTTCAAGCACAGTTCTCACTATCTTGTCAAATGTGAGACAACATTTCTAGTTAGTTCTGTCATCCACATCCACTGCTGTGGTACCACCTACACAATCTCTGTAGGGCATTTGGAGAAGGTGGTAGGGGGCGCACTTCCTGTGTGCATTCACTTGACTCCCATAACATTTCAAACATCAGGGAAAATGCTTCCTATAGTTGTTATCAGTTCTCATGTGAGTTTAGAGGCTCATCTTTTGGAAAGGAATTTTGCAACCAGATATCCTCCTACTGGAAAATGTCTCTCTTACAAGGACATGTTATGGGTAATGAGTGAGAAGAGTTTTCCTTTGGGCAGTGGGATGATGCCAGTTGTGCTTTGCCCCTGGCAGCCAGACAAGGAGCCTATAAGAACAAGACTCCTTCTAAGTGCCTGGGCTGCATATGAAGTGGACAAAAGCAAAACAAGAGGGGAGATGCTGAAATCCAGTGCTAAGAGGGAGGGAAGAGCAGCTGTGTTCATAGGACCTGACTGACAGAGCTTACAGGTGCAGAGCGGTGCTGAAGGAGTGGCAGTGATGATCACTCAAGTAATCTCCCTCTCAGAGTCCTTTCCCCAAACAATGATGATGTCTGCTTGTTACCACACTCTCACTCCTGCTCCTGCGAGACTGAACAGAGTCTGGGACTATGTTAGGTGCTCTAAAGCTTGGAATAAGGGGATGGAGGAGTCACAAAATGAAATATAGCAAAGTAAAAAGAAATGCTGACATAACAAGCAAATTTATGGTGTGCAAGCTACTCAGCACCAAGTCCTTGGCATGGTAAGTGCCACCACTTACACCATTTGGTATGTGTGTATATATGAATATATAAAAGTACATTTTTCAATTTATAGGGAGTCATTAGGTTAGCTAACCACTTCAGCCTGGGCCCCACATTACTTAAATATTGTGGCAAAATATTGGCCTGGACATGCAAAGTATCTTACAATGTATCCACGAGGTTTCTAAATAAACCATCTTGGTAACATAAATTACTTATTTTTTCATTGTAGACATAAAACAACCTAAGCACACTTAGAATCTGTTTGTTACCATAGAGTTTACACTTAGAGTAATATGGTAAAAGACACAGCAAAGTTTAATGTGTGATGTGGGAACACCGTACATCTATAGTTTTCTTATAGTTACATGGATGACCCAAACAGAAAAATTGATTAAAATCAGCAACCTACAAAAAAGAAAGACCAAGAATTGTGTTTTTAAGCAAGTAGAATTGAGCAGTACATATTAATTACAATTTTCCAGTCAAATTATTTTTGTTTTGCAAGAAACCTCTAGAATAGCTGTAGCTCTTCTGTTGATCAAAATGCATTGACTTCTCCAAGATCGATATTACCCTCAAGTGAAATAACTATCTAGACAATATCTGTGACATTTCAAGATAGCAGACCTTACAATAAATTATTGAATATTGATATTTTCATTGTTTTCACATTTTAATGTAAGATTAATTGAAATTAATCTTTACAATTAGCTGATAAAAGTAAAGTAAAAGATATTTTTCATGTTTTTGACAGTGATTTTGCTATAGGGGTGGCTTGAAGTGAAATGCATTTTTTCAAGTTGTTAATAAGCTTGCTGTTAGTTCATTTCTTTTTCTTTTCCTTCCTAGTATAAAATCTAGTTGATGAGACTGCCATTTAAAAAGGTGATATTGTAAGTCTGTTAAAAAATCATACAACCCCTGTCATCTGAGCATATTTTCTTACTTCTTGTAACACTTACATGCATTAATTCTCGTCTGGTTAGAAAATAAGGCATTCACATACTGGGAATAAAGAAATTTTTGTAGTCAATCCACTTTTGCAAAAATGGGGGTTAGGGCTATCAAATTGTGCTCACCTATTCTGTGGTCCAATACAGAACTCTTGGTTATGCCAACACAGCCCTTTGTGGGTCCACCTTGCAGCCTACAGCAAGGAACTGATTTGGCTTAAAAAAAGAAAACTGAGCTATTCTTTTACTATCAGAAGACTGTAATTCATACCTGTTTCCCACTGCAGCACCCCATGGTGTGGAACTGGAGTCAGTTTCAAGGAAGGGATGGGGAGCTGCAGTAGTACTGGAGGCCAGTATCACTGCCTGGTATCACAATGTATAAAATAACTGCAGCAACACTTCGACAAACTCCTCTAAGGAAATCAAAATATACTTCAGCTCTTTGCTCTAACCTGCAAATCATTTGGTCCTGAATTTTGTCATTTTTCTGCTGATCTGTAGTTTTTATGTGCATTTATTTTTCTACTGTACTTGGCAAAAAGGAATTCCGTCTTCATCTTTTCTTTCTGTTCCTCTCTGCTCTCCCTCCTCTTCACACCAGCATAAGCATCTTTGAAAAGCATCTATGAAAGACAGCTCAAGTGCTGGCCTTCTGCAAAATAACCAAGCATCATGCTGTATTAGTTTTAAATATGTTGTGCGAGAGCAAAAATAAATAGTTGGGTACATAAAGGAGGTAAGAATAGCATTCTCCTTCCAGTAACTAAACTGATTTACAAGTATGTCAAAGTACAGCCTTAGAAAGTAATTACAAGCAGGAATTTTGTTTTCCATATCTGTACCAGAAAATTCATGTTTTTCACTTTCTGTTGGTACATCTTTACACTTCATGGAATGTTTTACAATGGTTGCTGAACATAGCATGTTTTGCATATGTCTTTGTCAATTTTTCCCAAATATTTAGAGGAGGAGTGAGCAGTGGTGAAATATACCTAAATGAGAAGAATGAAACCCTTATGGCTCCTCTGGCTGACTTCTGGGCTCTAGAAAAATTTGTTTTTTGAAAGAGACAGTATTTACTTTCAACTAAATACTCACCTATTATTCAGTGTGTGACACCTGCTGCATTCCCATGGAGTTTTTAAGGCTGCACATGGCACAATTCACTGCTAGCAGAATAAATTGCACGTAGACCTCCAGATAGGATCTGTCCCTTAGATCCATACAGACAGGAAGACATCAGTTACACACAATTTTATTGAAACTATAAATTTCACCTACAAATGTTTCACCTACATTTGTGTTTTTCTATTCTTAGGCACAGAAACATCAGGAGCTTCACACTGAGGTTTAGTACAGGTCTTATATCTCACCTCTCCCACTCCACCTTCCAGAACTTAGTTAAAAGGAACAGATGGACAACTCTTTTCAAAACTATTTTATTCCATAGCAAATTTCCTGTGTTGAGCAAGTTCCCATTTTATTGAAATAATTCAATTCTTACTGAAAAAAGTAAAAAAACCCAAACAAACAGAGAAAAAAAAAACAACCAAATTAACCACTCCATATCAAACCATCCTTCTCTGCTGAAATAGCATGATATTTTTGTCAGATGTCAGTATCCTTTGAAATAATTAAACAATCCTTTGGTATTTTTTTCCATCCTTTCAGGGGAGTTGAGGACTAAGCACATAAAAATCCATGTTTTGAATGTCCAGCATTCCCCTTCAGTGAAACTACATCTCCTACAATGCCAAATTAGTGCTGCATAAGAACCATTGTGTTTGTTCACTCACCAGCAAAATATAAGCACTAATCCTGAGAGGTGTCTGCAGAGGCTACTCCTGTGCAAAATACAATTAGCAACATTATTAATACACAATTATGTCAACATCCCCTTACCTATTAGAGAAGGTTTGTTTGTCTTGAGTTTTTGTGAACACAATTAAAGATAAGAGTTAATTATGGTACTGAAATCACCTAATAACTAACTGTATGTCTATCTATAGACTTTCAGCAGGAAAAGACATCAAGCTAGAAATAAAAAAATATTTTTACAAAACTGATCATCACTAAAAACTACTAAGAATGTTATATTCCATTTTATTCCTCAGTTTTATTCATGAATTGTTTTATAGATTTCAGAAGGATATTCTGTAAGTTTCTTACAGAAAAATTAAGAGTGACAAAAATGGTCCCTTTGACATACTGAAAATGTATTAAAAAAACAAGTCTACAACAAGCAATAGTAAACTGTGCATTTCTGCTAATAACAGATAACTCCAAATCAAAGAAAACTCAGGGTGTCTCATACCTGCAAGCAGGGTGAGCAGTGAAATCAGTACAGGTTCTTCAGGGCTTTATCCAGTCAAGTGCTGAAAATGTCCAAAGATGGAAACTGTTCTACTCCTCTGGTAACCTGTTCCACTGATTGACTGTCCTCATGGGTAGAAAGCTTCTCATTCCCAGCTGGAGCCTCTCCTGCATAAAAACATGTCCATTCTGTGTCTTCTTCCAACCAGGCAATGCTGTGAAGCATTTGACTCCATCTTCTTCACAGCCTCCCTGTAGGAACTGATCAGCCAGCTTTAGGTTCCTCCACAGACATCTCTTCCCTCTCTGAACAAAGCCCACTTCCCTCAGCAGCTCTTCATGTGGCAAGTGCTCCAGCCCTAAGCATCTTGGTGGCCCTCTGTTAAACTTGCTCCGGTTCATCAGTATCTTTCTTGTATTGGCAGCAGCTGGATGCACTTAGAATCATAGAATCATAGAATCATAGAATCATAGAATCATAGAATTGATTGGGTTGGAAAAGACCTCCAAGATCATCGAGTCCAACCCTTGGTCCAACTCTAGTCCATTTACTAGATCATGGCACTCAGTGCCACGTCCAATCTGCGTTTAAAACTCTCTAGGGATGGTGAATCCACCACCTCTCTGGGCAGCCCATTCCAATGCCTGATTACTCTCTCTGGAAATAATTTTTTTCTGATATCTGACTTAAATTTCCCCTGGCAGAGCTTAAGCCCGTGCCCCCTTGTCCTACTGCTGAGTGCCTGGCAGAAGACACCAGCCCCCACCTGGCTAGAACTTCCCTTCAGGTAGTTCTAGACAGTGATGAGGTCACCTCTGAGCCTCCTCTTCTCCAGACTAAACAACCCCAGCTCCCTCAGCCTCTCCCCATAGGGCTTGTGCTCCAGTCCCTTCACCAGCCTTGTTGCTCTTCTCTGTACTCGCTCCAGCACCTCAATATCCTTTCTGAACTGAGGGGCCCAGAACTGAACACAGTACTCAAGGTGTGGCCTCACCAGTGCAGAGTACAGGGGAAGGATCACTTCCCTGGTCCTGCTAGCCACGCTATTTTTGATACAGGCCAGGATCCCATTGGCCTTCTTGGCCACCTGGGCACACTGTTGGCTCATGTTGAGCTTCCTGTCAATTAGTACTCCAAGGTCCCTTTCTGCCTGGCTGCTCTCCAGCCACTCTGTGCCCAGCCTGTAGCGCTGCAGGGGGTTGTTGTGGCCAAAGTGCAGGACCCGGCATTTGGGCTTATTGAACTTCATCCCATTGGAATCAGCCCATCTCTCAAGTCTATCCAGATCCCTCTACAGAGCCCTCCTGCCTTCCAGCAGATCGACACTCCCTCCCAGCTTGGTGTCATCAGCAAATTTGCTGATGATGGACTCAATCCCCTCATCTAAATCATCAATAAAGATGTTAAACAGGACTGGACCCAATACAGACCCCTGGGGAACACCACTGGTGACTGGCTGCCAGCTGGATGCAGCTCCATTCACCAGGAGTCTCAGGGCCCGACCCTCCAGCCAGCTCTTAATCCAGGAGAGGGTACACTTGTCCAGGCCATGGGCTACCAGCTTTTCCAGGAGTATATTATGGGAGACAGTGTCAAAGGCCTTGCTGAAGTCCAGACAGACACATCCACAGCCTTCCCCTCATCCACCAGGTGGGTCACCTGATTCTAAAAAGAGATGAGGTTGGTCAGACAGGACCTGCCCCTTCTAAACCCATGCTGGCTGGGTCTAATCCCTTGTCCACCCTGAAGGTGCTGTGTGATTGCAGTCAGGATGAACTGCTCCATAACCCTGCCAGGCACAGAGGTCAGGCTGACAGGTCTGTAGTTGCCAGGGTCCTGCTTGCAGCCCTTTTTGTGGATTGGGGTGACATTCGCCAACCTCCAATCATCTGGGACCTCCCCAGAGAGCCAGGACTGTTGGAAGATGATGGAGAGCGGTTTGGCAAGCTCTTCTGCCAGCTCCTTCATCACCCTGGGATGGATCCCGTCTGGTCCCATAGACTTGTTAGGATCCAACTGGCTCAGTAAGTCAGTAACTATATCCTCCTGGAATACAGGAGGGCTATTCAGCTCCCTCTCCCTGTCTACCAGCTCCAGAGGCCAGTTGTCTTGAGGGCCACCTGTCTTACTGGTGAAAACTGAGGCAAAGTAGGTGTTTAAGTACCTCAGCCTTCTCCTCATCTTCCTTAACTATATTTCCCTTCAAGTCCAACAGAGAATGGAGGTTTTCCTTGCCCCTCCTTTTGTTATTAATGTATTTATAAAAGGACTTTTTGTTATCCCTAACTGAAATAGCCAAATTTACTTCAAATTCCACTTTTCTTTCCCTAATTTTTTTCCTGCATGACCTAGTTCTATCTGTAAATTCTTCGTAAGTAGCCAGCCCTTTTTTCCATAGTCTGTAAACTTTCTTTTTATCCCTGATTTCTTGCAGAATCTCCCTATTTAACCAAGCTGCCCTTCCTCCCCTCTGGCTGGCCTTTCGGCACACTGGTATAGCCTGTTGCTGTGCATTCAAAATCTCCCTCAAAACATGTCCATCCCTCCTGGACCCCCTTGCCTTTAAGGGTTGTTTCCCAGGGTATGCTCTGAATCAGTTTTTTGAATAGGCCAAAATCTGCTCTCTGGAAGTCCAAAGTAGAGGTTTTAATGGTGACTCTCCTTACATCCCTGAGGACTGAAAATTCTATTATTTCATGGTCACGATGCCCCAGGCAGCCTCCAACCACTACATCATCCACCAGCCCCTCTCTGTTTGTAAACAGTAGGTCTAGTGGGGCCTTACCCCTGGTAGGCTCATTTACCAGTTGATGAAGGAAATTGTCCTCTATACACTCCAGGAACCTCCTTGACTGCCTCTTCTCTGCAGTATGAAGCTCCCAGCAGATATCTGGCAGGCTAAAGTCACCCACAAGAACAAGGGCTGGAGATTTTGAGACATCCGCCAGTTGCTTGTAGAATAATTCATCTCCTTCATCATCCTGGTTGGGCGATCTGTAACAGACTCCCACAAGGGTGTCAGCCTTGTTGGCCTTGCCCCTGATTCTGGCCCACAGGCACTCAACCTTGTCACTGCTGACCTCAACTTCAACAGAGTCAAGAGACTCTGTAACACATAAAGCCACCCCTCCACCTCTCCTTCCCAGCCTGTCTTTTCTGAAGAGCTTGTAGCCCCCCATAGCAGCACTCCAGTCATGTGAGTCATCCCACCACGTTTCTGTGACAGCAACTATGTCATAGTTTTCCTGCTGCACTATGGCTTCCAGCTCCTCTTGTTTGTTTCCCATACTGCGTGCATTGGTGTACATGCACTTCAGCTGGGCCATTGATTTCATTCTCAACTCGGGCTCTATGCCCTTAGGCCTATCTCTGGAGAGCCCAGTTGCCGTCCCTTCCCCCTTCAAACCTAGTTTAAAGCCCTCCTAACCAACCCTGCCAACTTATGGGCTACAGTTCTTTTGCCCTTCCTAGATAAATGAAGCCCATCTGCTTTGACGAGACTGGGCAACACGGAGTTTGCCCCATGATCAAAAAACGCAAAATTTTGACGATAGCAACATCCCCTAAGCCACCTATTGGTAAGCTGGGCTTTCCTAAACCTCTCCTCATTTATCTCCTCATTCATCCCAGCTAGCACAGGAACTGAGGCAATTACTACCCGTGCTCCTGTCCCATGAAGAGATCGGGTCAGTGCCTTGAAATCTTTTTCAATTACTTGTCTAAGTGTGATCTGGAGAGTACTGACTGGAAGGGAATACAGCCTGGAGTGTTATTGCCTGTCTATTGCACACAGGTTCCTGTTGAACTTGCTGCCCCCCAGCTCTTTCTCTGCAGAATTGCTCCCTGGGCGGGTTCTCAGCAGTCCCCTTCCTTTGCTGATGTCAGGAGCTCTTCTTTCCCAGATGTAGGACTTTGCACTTGTCCCTGTTGACTTTCAAAATGTTCCCTGCTGGCCCCATCTTCCAGCCTGTCTAGGTCCCTCTGGATGGCCACCTGGAAACTGGGCATATTGGTTGATCCTTACAATCTGGTATCATCTTCAAACTTGATGAGGGGACATTTCATAATCTCCTCCCACTCATGGCTACATATTAAATGGGTGTGTACTGGACAGACTCCTGCAATATCTTTGCAAGAACTCGTCAGCTCCTTATCAGGTAGAGAAAGTCCACCCCACTAAGCACTACTTTCTGACCTGAGCATCCAACATGTGTTTTCACTAGTTAGTTGTTCACACATCCACTCTGTAATATCGCCAATTCGATATGAAAGAAAATCATATCCACAGCTGTCCTATAATCTGAAAATCCAATTATTTTGTCATAGAAAGCAGTCAGGTCAGTCAGAGCTGATTTAAAAATTGTAAATCTTTGCTGACTATGCCCAACCATCTAACACACCACAGATTTTTTTAATGAAGTCCATATAAACTAACACTGCAGATTTTTCTAACAAAAAATCTAATTTTCTTTTTAAACCCCCCTTTTTGTCTGGTGTTATGTTTAACTTTCCAGTGTTTCTTGAACTCTAACATGGGCAGTTTCAGCATTCTTTCAGCAGGCTGGAAGAGGAAGGGAGAGGAATGTGAGCAGTATGGGGTTTCAGCAGCACGTTCAGTAGGACAAAGTTATTAATGGAGTGTAAGAATCCACATGGAAATCTTTGTTTTTTCACAACCTGCTTCCTTCTTACTCTTTGCTAGCCTCATTGCTAGCTTCTTTGAAAGCTGCACAATATCTTTCCCCAGAGTCAAAGTGGCATGAAGGTTGTTGTTTGCTACACATTGACTATGTATATTTGCCAGGTCTATACCATACACAGTATTTCCAGCAGTTAAGCTCCAACAGCTCAGGCAACAAACATTTGAATACTAGACAATTATTGAAACTGTGCAACATGTGACCCTGCTTGTCAACACAGACATTTTATTACCTCCCAAACATCTGACACCCCCACCCCTGTGGGACCACAGGGCAGCCGATGTCAGCAGGGAGAATGATGCTGTGCCCGCCCCTGCTGCGCTTGGAGGTTGATCACACTCCTGGCCTCTTGCTTTGTTTCTCTTCACTAGAAATTAAGTAGGAGGGAAAAAATAATAAGTTCCTATGTCTTACAGTGACAAAAATGTTTGTAAGTTTTGTCAAAACATCAGAAGTCAGAATCAATACCCTTTAGAAAAAGTTTATGATGTTTTCATGAAAACAAAATCCTGTCATCCCAGAAGAGGTTGTCTCACCCAGTATGCAGAGGTTGATCCACACATAGATTCGAGGCATTTTATTTATTCACTGTTCAGTGCAGAAAGGGGTACTCGGTGGCAAATCCATAAAGCCAGAATATTGACTAACAAAACTTTTCACTATTTATATATTTTAGCAAAAGAAGGCAATAATTTTCATTGGCTACAAATTACATAGTTGCATTATTAATTAGTATTCTATCTTCTATTGGTTAAATGATCCTCTCACTTCTCCTGCTAATTAGCCCACTTGCTAAATCTTTTTCTTTCCAGCTGGTACCTTCCTTGAGCCAGCAGTTGTGATCCCACCTGCCAGAATTACTCTTTGCCTAGTTGAATGAGTTGGCTTTGTTTTATTTCTCGTAATCTGGCATTTTCTTAGTTGTTTCACCAAGCATCCTTGGTTTGCTGGTTTAGCATTCTATTATGTCTGGGTTCAGCTGATGTATGGAAAGAAGTTTCTTTCTTCTATTCTTTTTTTCTATAGCTGCTGCAATTACTGAGATGTTCAAGATAATTTGTCTTTGGGAGTCGTACATCAACATTAGAGTATGGCAAAAAAGTGTGCTGGAATCAAGTATCACAGACAACTGAAACCTGTAGTTTCTTTCTTCATTGCCTAATAAGAAAAAAGATGAACACAAGAACCCTGTTTACTTCTTCATCTAAAGAATCAGGAATCTTTACATATGTACAACTATTAGTAATACTTTTAGCCAATTCATATGCTACCACCACAACTTCTTTCTAGACATCCTGGCTTCAAGCACATCCTTAAGGCACCAAAAAACAGCGACTGGGATAGAGAAACTGCTGGGATCTTGAAGCTGAGGATTGAATATCTGGCCTATTTAGACTGACTAAATAAAAGGAATGGCTGACTGGGACCATGGGTACCTGCGGAAGATTTCTTCTGAGTTCTGACAACTAAGAAATCCTCTCTTAGAGGAAAAGCATTTGACTGATAAACATCAAACCATCATAGGCAGAAAGCTCCCCATATGTCAAATTAAAGATGATTGAGCCATGCTAGTTAAAAAGAAAGCCTGATGATACTGGAGAAAAGACTCAAATCTTGTTATGTGTCATATTTCATTTCTTTTCAGGAATGGAATGTACCCTTGGATATGTGTGGTTTCTAGCACAGTTTGCCATTTAGCAAATTACACATACAAAATGTGTCAATCAAAAATACATGCTCTTGAACAAGGGGGATGTTAAGAGTTCATGAATTCAAGTTTAGATTTAATATTCAAGGGCTGATATTAATTTGCTATGGGAATATATTTTATGGAGGGCACTTTGATATCCCTTACCACCCACAATAAACTCAAGTAGCCACTGTAATTAAAATAAACATTGACACATGGAAAGCATTGAAGCAGAATTTTCCTTCCTAAAATAAAACTGATTTTCCTGACAGATGCCTGTGTTTCACAACTGTAGGCATGATGCAGCTATGGAAAGTAACTGAAAAAAGCACTTAAAAATGTTCCCTATAGGATTGTTATAATAAATCAGATAATATATTTTGATTAGTAATTTCCACCCATGTTTGATATTATTCTTGATAAGTAGGAGACAGCAAAAAAAGGAAGGAATTTGTGTCTACATGTCTAAACATGAAATTAATTGAATTATCATAACAAGAGTTTAAGTTATGCATTTAGGAAAAGCTTTTTAGCAAAGAAGAAAAAAGAAATTTTATGTATTGCTTAAGAACATGCAGTTCCTGTAGCGAGATTTTATGTACAAGTAAAAGACACATCTATTGGGAAGGATCTAGGAATAGGTGATTTCGGTTTTGTGGATGGAAACTATGATTCCAGGTCATACTGAAGTCCCATTTTTCATTAATTTATATGATGCCAAACACAGTGATTACAAGCCTAAATTTCCTTAAACAGCAACAGTGAAATAAGACTACATCCTTCATGAAGTCACGTCTAATGGAAAAAAAGCTTTCAAATGATGAAATCTGGAGTGTAACAAATGTGAGTAATAGATTAAAGATATATCACACATAATGCTTGTAGCATTGATAAAGTTGTCTGACACTGCACATTTGAAGACCATAAATTTCAAAAGCTTTTAAACTAAATTGACATTTACCACTTAAACCTTCCATTTCACTTAGCTGTGGAAAGTAAGGCACCTAATTGATTACTGCCCTTTAGAGTCTCTCTAAAGACAACAGAGGGAGGTAAATGCTTCTAGAAGATTGTCTTGTTTTAAGAGGACTGTTTAAGCTAGGTGGTTACCATTGATCTCCACTGACTATGAAGGAAGTCAGCCAAGACTAGGTCATGTTCAGCAGTTGTGATTGCATGAGAAGAACCCCTCCCAGAGACTATGATTTATTCGTACTCTTTCATGTGAAACACATATTTAGGATATCTATAAGGTATGCCTGAAGATATCTGAACTGAAGACTACTTTTAAGACATGTGAGAGATTCTTCCTAGATCTTAAATTGCGGGAATGTATCAGGCTTTGGAAGCTTAAGCAATGTACCATGGTCTCTGAGGTTTCACTGTTATGCTTCCTTGCTAAGATCTGCTTTGAAAAGTATTTACCTAATGCTGTTCTTCCTTGCCCCTTAGGAAATTCATGGGCCTTCCTTATTAACTGCATCCTCACATTCAATCAGGCAAAAGAATTTCCCTTTTCAGGTAATTTCAGTTATTACATAGAAACTTCGTTCGTTAAATTAAGTGAGAATATTTCTTTCAAATGCACTCAGAACTACTGACAGCTGAGATAGATTAAATCCTAAACCAAAGATGAAATATTTAATCAATCACTAAGTGGTTTTCTGTGTAGCTGGGAGAAGGCAAGAGAGTTGACCACATTCTGTAACTATGATGTATTTGTGTGGTGTTATAAGACCCTTCAACCAATCACTTTAGAGAACTTCCTGGCAACTTTCAGAAAGCTTTTAGAATAAAAAAAGAAGTAATGAAGTAAAAGTAAAATAATCCTTTTCTTTTCTGTTCATCCTGTAATGTAATTCTTGTTATTTTCTAACCCAGACGCATCAGAAATATAGAGAATGAATTTTCTGATAGAACTGAAATTCAGTTTTAACTGAAACTAGGCAAAAATCTTCAGGAAATAGTAATCTTCCTGGAATATATCTCACAGGTTGCAGCTAGCAAAATGCGATTAATGTCAATGTTAGTGGTGAACAAAAAAAATTGAATTTCCTAAGGAGAAGTTAATAAAAAATGAGATCTCATCAACCTACATTCTGTTTAAGTTTGGATTCATATATACAAAATCCACTTATTATTTGAAGCAACAGCCTAGTCTACCTAATTTTCATGGCAATTTATTCTTTACATACCTAACTTACTAACCCTCTTCCTAGCTTGGAAATTCCTTGAGACTATCTGTATGCACCACCCAGCTTTCATATACAGAACTTCTCCGGTAAGATAAGAACATTCATCACAGTCCAGGTTTCGGGCAAAAAGAACAGAAGCTTCATTTTCATCCCTCAAAATACACAGAGGTTTAATCTGTCAGGACTATTACTAATTCCATTTGACATAGTGGTGATATTTCCCTTCCATGTAATCATTTTCTGGTTAGGAAATTTATTCACAAGAAAGTAATTTAGTCAGTTTTTATTGGGTGAGTACTCAAAAGACACAAGTCAGCTGGAGGCTGACTTGAGCTTCAGTCCTGACTTAGTGATTAGTTTTCAGGGGAACAGAAAATGAGGTGGGTGGCCCGGCCACCTGAACCTGGATAATTCCATCAGTCTGTAGACTATTGTACAAAACAACAGAAAGCCACACCATTATGCCTTTTCAATTCTCAGGAGTAAATTAAGTAGACTGTATCCCAAATGGTTGGAGGCACTTGACATGCAGTATTGCTTCCCTGTATCCTCAGTGGATGTAACTGAAACACATTCTAAGTAGACTCAATCATTTTACAGAAACAATCACATTTCCCTGCACTCAAAGGATAGAAAGAAATTTAGACCAAAAAAAACCACTCAAACACCTGAATTAATATGAGTCCCCTTCAGAATTTCTCAAGCATCAATCTCTTTCCTCTTCTATTCCCTCTTAGCTGGATGCAGTACTCCAGGTGGGGTCTCAAGAGAGCACAGTAAAGGGGCACAATCACCTCTCTTGACCTGGTGATCACATTTCTTTTGATGCAGCCCAGGACATGGTTGGCTTTCTGGGCTTGCCATCTCATGTCCATCTTTTCATTCAACTGCAATCCCAAATCCTTCTTGGCAGGGCTGCCCTCAATCCCTTCATCCCCCAGCCTGTATTGCTACACCTGTATTGCTTGGTGTCATCATGTCCAGTTTTGTTTAACAAACATTCATCCAAAATACCAAAAACAGCAACAGGATTTTTTTTTCTGTAGGGGATGGTGAGATTATAATCCATGCTATTCTATAGCTTTGTTTATCCTCTTTTGCCAAAGCAACCACCTTCCAACATTGTAATCGTCCAAAATGTACCAATTATCTTAAACACATGGAAGTCACCCTCATCACATTATACGGACACTGAGACATCACAGGATCACTCCAGTGGGAACTGGAGGGGAGGTGGAATAAAGGAAGTGGCTTACATGTAAACAAAGTGTGGCAGTGATGAGGAGTTGAGGGACAACTGCTGCTGAACTTCAAGCTGTACCAGCCAGATCACACAGAGCCAGGGTCAGGGCTGGAAGCTGGGCAAAGAGGGCCCAGGTCCTAGGCAGGGACACTGGGCAGATGAGATGGGAACAGACTGCTCTGCTGTTTGAGCAACCCATGGAAGTGCATGTCATGGTGGACAATTAGAGCATGCGATGAGGCAAGGACTATGCCTGCTGGAGAACCCCTGCCCTGGTAGCCTGGAGACAAGGAAGAGCACTTGCTGACAGTGGTGGTGATATCTCTGTGAGTGATGTTGGTGTTTGTATGGGTGCCAGGAACAGCACTGCTTTCTATGCTGATCTCTGCAGCCAGACATGTGCATTGTGGTCTGTGTGTCTGCATGGGATGGGAGAATTGCCCTGAGTCTAAAAGTTACTAGGTGAGGCTTTCTTTAACATCTTTCATCAGTTGTGGCTCCACTAAGAGGAGTCTCTGCAATTTCCTTGCTTGTAACTCAAGATCTCTGGCCTCTGTTAAGAACACTGGCACTCCACTGCTCTCAACAGTTATACCACTACAAGTGTTTTTTGTAAATGTGTTACACTGACATGTATCACACAAGAGAAAATTACACCTCACTTAAGTTTTGTTGTATTAGGTCACCAATTTCAACCTCATTAATGTGGTTACACCAGAGAGAAAATTGCCTGGAACAGTGCTTGTCTATGAAAAATCAGTGACTTAAATTACTGAAAAATCTAATTTGTTTTTCTTTGTTTGTCTCCTTGTTTCACATTCTCAAGGGTATGTGGTTTGGCTAAAGAGATCTGCAGAAAAGGATGTGTGATCTGAATACATACTTCCATCAGACCACTGTAGTAGTCTACACATCCATTTGAATTGTTAATTAGATGTTTTTTAAATGTGTCATGCATGTCATACATTAAATATCTAGAATGGTTTAAACTAACAGATGTGATTCTTACGTTGCTCACTTTTTCATTATTTGACCAAGATTGGTTAGAATGATTAATCTTTTTGTAATGCATCTGTATTTTTAGCAAAGAAGGAATAAAAAAATTTCTTCTAGCTGAATGTACTTGAATGCTGTATTTTTCACCAGTTTTGAGAAAGGTCAGCTTCATTGTGCCCATACAAAAGTGTATCACCAGAATTTTCAATTCATTCACATGGAAGCTGCAGTTTCTGTTAGGTCTACACACACACGCAAATATGAATCAGGAAGAAATCTACACATATGCAGCTTTTGCTTCTACTATTTGAAAATCTCCTGCAGAAAATATCATAAGCATGAGTAGAAATCACAGAATCATGAAATGATTGATTTCAAAGGGACCTTAAAGATCATCTAGTTCCAAACCCCCCGTCATTGTCAGGGACACCTTTCACTAGACCAGACTGCTCAAAGCCCCAACCAATCTGACTTTGAACACTTCTGGGGGTGAAGCATCCATAACTTCTCTCAGCATGTTGTTCCAGTGCTTCACCACCCTCACAGTAAAGACATCCTTTACAATATCTAGTTTAAACCTATCCTCTTTCAGTTTAAAGCCATTACCCCTTGTCCCATTGCTACAGGCACTTGAAAAAATGTTGCTTTCCAGCTTTACGTTTGTAACTTGAAATTAATATATAGGTGTCTGAAAATACAGATGAGGGCTTAATTGAATATTCAGAAATACTCATCACCAATATTCAGTAATTTAAAAGATCTCTTTACTGGCACATGCTATTATTGCAGAGATGTTGCCATTCTGGGATATATAGGGGACAGACAGATGCTCTTGTACTAGTAACAGAGAAGTAACTTATTACTTAGAGCCGAAGCAGACAAATGAATTTGACATATCCGCTCATAACACAAAGTATCTATTACAGGTATTAATATTGCTACAGTATCCCTGCCTGACCAAGACAGCATGAGATGTATTACTGTGAAAAACTGAGATAGGTCTAAAAAGCTGCAAATCTAGGAGGCAGAAAATGTGGGATTACTCAAATATACAATTATGAGACATCACTTCACAGACAATTCTGAGACTATATTTTTAGACACTGTAAATGTAGCAGCAAAGCCGAGAAGACAAGAAAAGACAAGCAATACCATAATCCACAAATTCTAAGAGAATCAGTTTGTGCCATATGCAACCATGCAGTTAAAACTGTCTCAGTATCAAGCACAGAAAGTAGTAAACATGACAATTTTTTAAAAGGATTCTGGTAACTCCAGTGAAATAAATCTGAAAATGTACCAGGCAAATTATTAGAAAGTATGATAAACAGTAGGATTAAAGAGTTGATACATGGATAAAAAATATTTTGAGGAAGAATCAATATAGCTTTGTAAAGAGATGCCATGCCTCACAATCAATTGTAGAAGAATCTGCTTGGTATAATTCCCTGGGATTCCCAGAAAGTGTTCAAGAGGATTGTCCACCAAAGTCAGTTACAGACAATAAGCTGTTGTGAAGTAAGGGGGAAGTCCTCACATGAATAAAGATCTGCTTTAAAGCTATAAAACCATTCTTTTTTTTTTTTTCAGTGCAAGGAGGACAACAACAGGATCCTGAAGATATCTCTGTGAAGCTTTGCACTATTCAACATGCTCAAAGATTATCTGGAAAATGGAACAATGCTTAAGTGATATGGTTTTCTAATGCCACTAAGCTATTCAGGCTCTAACAGCAACAGTGGGTGGGGCTGGGGAAATAACAGAAGAACCTCACGATAGTACACAATAAAAAATGAAAACTAGTCTAAGTAAAAGAAGCTAATGCACAATGAGAAAAATAATCTTACCTTTATATTCTCATAGGATTCAGAATTACCTACCACTACTCATAAAAACATCCCAGTGTTTTAGCAGTACCTGTGAAAACCTGAGCTCAGCAGAGGGCAAACCCCATACATCATAATACAAATACAAATACAAATAATAAAAAACAATACAACACCAAAACCAGAAATAGATGATGATGATAATATAGAATAGCTGGATATTAATCTAAGGCATTCACAACATGAATATATTGTGCTCTTTTTATCTCTCCCCACTCTTCACTTCATAGTGGGTAGAGCATAATTAGAGAAAGTTGAAAGGAACAATGAAAGACAGTGAATGAGATGCTCATCTAGTGATTTAATACAAACACTACCTTTCTCTTCAAAGAATTTTGCTTCATAGAGATTCTTAAGGTCTACATATGCCTCAGTTTTAACCTGGCACCCTGACTACTGACAGATCTGCTCTTGGTCTGTCAGAACTCTTTAATGGCACTGTACTAAACAACGCAAAGTATGAAGACTCCTGAGATCCACACAAGCTGTAGTCATGCTTCTGCAGACTTTGCACACATGCCAAATGTTATGGGCACTGGTCAAGGTCCTGAATCAAATAAGAAGGAAATGGTATAACTTCCATTCTTTCTCCCCTTCTACAGGCCATGATGAGATCTGAAGGTCCTTTAGCCACCTATCAGAGGACAGTACCTCCTAACAGTCACTGCATTCTCTGAAAATCAGCTAAATATAAGAGAGAATAATGTTAATATAGCACCAAATATCAACCTAAAGCTACCAGCTCAACACTACAGCTCCTAAGCTTTCTTGTATGTCTTTTGATAATAGGAAAAAAGCATCTAAATTACTCAAAAAATTCTATACAAATTGCATAATGTAACAGCAGGTGGCACTGTCATATCAAAACTCATGTTCTTATTTAATGAGATTTTATTCATAGATAATGAAATGGAAAAGTGAGTGACATGAAAATTTGCACATTATAATTAAATATTATTTTCTAAATAATCTTCTTCATTTCTGATTAACCATTTGAGTGTTCCAATGTTCTAATCCTGGATTTGAGCTATTACATTTGCCGATACACTTTCACTGATCCCTTTTGTTCTGCTCAGCCATCGTGGCAGTTCTACATTCCCAGAAGAAATAAGCTGAAACATACATAATTATTTCTTCCAAAACTGCTCATCATCTCACAGGTAATAAGACACAAGACTGACATTTCCTTTCCTTTCATACACAGTACTATGTAGGAAAGCTGTAATGACAAAGGAAAAACAGCTCTTACTGTATGTTGAAAGAGAAAGCTTTTTACTGAAAGATTTAGCAAATGGCTGGAAAAACTCAAACATTTCATGAATGAGAAGCAGGAGCAGTCTGGCCATTCTGAAACAGCAATATCTACAGCCAGAACAGTTTATATGTACAAGTATCAGCTGTAACCACCCCTGAAAAAGTTCTCAAAGCACACGCTCTGATATCCACGAGATACTTTTGAGTGCTTTTGTCCTTTACATTTGTAACACACATTGATATGATTTTTTAAAGCCCCTTATTCCCATACTGAAGTCAAATTTCTGAACCACAAACACTTTACAATCACTGGACCATGCCATAGATAACTAAGCATAGTTCAACATTACGAAGCCTAAGCCAAGGATCAGAGGAGCATCAGTTTAACTGTTGGTTCCTCTCTGCCATGTAAAACCTTTCTGTTTGCCTTAATCACAAGCTTGATGGTGCTGAAACCAGGTTTTTGGGGTCTCTGGCCCATGAAGTGGGTATCAAACAGGTGTTTGTGAGGGAACCAAAGCCTCTTTCGCTCTGGACATGACTTCTAACAAGTGCAAGACAGTAGAGAGTCATGGCTGCCTCGGGACACACTGCAGACCTTTTTGCTTCCTGGGTACTGACTTGGACTGGAAGGAGATTCTTGGGAATTATCAGCACTCCTCCACTCCCAGCTTTTCCTTATTTTTGAATGGAGGACAAGGAGTGAGAGAGAGAGAGTCTGCTTTTTTTCCCCCACGAGAAAGGCTCCATACTGTGTCATGTGAGTTGTCCACCCCTTTGTCTCTGTCTCACTGGGAAAAGACTGAGAATTCACCTCACAGCCAGCCAAGGTGTGACACCGACACTGGCCATAAATATAACTGCACCAGGAGAAGCCTACTGGGTTTTATTTTGGGGTTGTTCTTTTTTATTTTTGGTGCTGGAGGAGTAGTTTGCTCTGGTCTGTTTATAGTTGTATCTATATCTACATACATACATACATATATATATATATATATATATATATATATATATATATGTATATGTATGGTTAAGACCAGTTATTCTTCTTATATCCATTTTCTAATTAAAGTTCCTTCTTCTTAAATTTAATAAGGAGTGATGTGATTGTTGAGGAGGAATCCTCTTCTCTGGTTTTGGTAAACATTTTGGTTTCTCTCAAATTAAGATACTTGATAAGTTTCAGGGCATTCGTAGATGTCAGTCCTTTATTCAGGAATTATTCCATTGAGTCAGAAGTTAAGAGATATCAGGGACAGCAGCATGATTAAGGCAAATGGAAATCAAACTAGAGTGGAAAGAAAAGAAAATATAGAGACAAAACAGTAGTATGGGAAAAAGAAGGGAAAAACGTGGCCATGAGCCTTTCAGGCTTTCTAACATTCCCTTTGGGTAAAACCTTGGTACAGCATAAACAGGCTTACTGAAGAGTAGATCTGGATATTACAATAGATTACCCTTATTTTTCTGGATTTTAATTCCCTTTCAGTTGACAACATGATTGTAATTTTTTATGGTTACCAAAGGTCATTTACAGTTGTATTGACACTTAAGGTTATTACTGCTATAATATACATTATTACTAGTTGTTTGATTTACAGTAGTGTCTAGAGGGGAATTCAACTATATTTCCTCCCAAGCAAGCTGAGAATGAGGTTGCACTTTCAATGCTCTAAATACTAACCATAGGTCAAGACACAAAAGCAAAAGACCAAGAGAAGTAGAGAGGACTTCCTCTCTGTGGCAGGAGCATGTGCTCACACAACCAATGTCTGTGCTCTATCCAAAGTATTTTGAAAGCAAAAGATAATCACACATTGGCCTAAACAGGCATTTACCAAGATTTACACATACAATTAGGGTGGTCCCATGGTGTAATGGATAGCACTCTGGACTTTGAATCCCAAGGTCCTGGGTTTGAGTCTCAGTGGGGACTGTCTCCTGGCAGTTCAATGCCTTCCTGCCATCTGATCCCATCAGATCTTGGGTGTTCAGCAGGGTCAGCCTTGGTTAGTACCAGGTGCTGTAGACAGTCCCAAGGACTTCACTGTCACTGTCCAAGCTCACTCGGCCGTGGCAAATGGACCTTAGGACTTAAACGGTGGGGCCAGTTCTGTGCACGCTGTGCCTCACCTAAAAAATCCACTGCGCAGGCTAGAAGGGCACACCCACGTGGGGAGAGCCCTTCCCAAATCTTTTTTCGCAAAGTCTGGCCATACACATACACACATACACATACACATACAATGACCAGATTGAGATCTTGAAATGTTCAGAAATGTGTTTTAAATGCATTACAATCATACAAGATCCAGCTAACCAGTTGTAGATCAAGATAAGAGATCACAAGATCTTCTGCTTAGTTCACAAGCCTACAGAACCAGATGGAATCCATCCTAGCATGATGAGGGAGCTGGTGGAAGAGCTCACTAAGCTGCTATCTATCTAAGTCCTGGCTCACTGGGGAGAACCCAGATGACTGGAAGTTGGCCAGTGTGATGCCAATCCACAAGAAGGACCAGAAGAAGTATTCAGGGAATTATAGGCCTGTCAGCCTGACTGCAGCACCTAACAAGGTTTTGGAGCTGATCAGCTTTAGTGTGATCACATGGCACATACAGTACAATTAGGAGATCAGACCCATCCAGCATGAGTTTAAGAAAGGTAGGTCCTGACTGACCAAACTGATCTCCTGTTATGACCAGATGACTCTCCTACTAGATGAGGAAATAGCTGTGGATGTAGTCTACCCAGAATTCAACAAAGCCTTTGTCATCACCTCACAGAAAATCTGGCAGCCCAGGGCTTGAACAGGTGGACTTTTGGCCAGGTTAAGAACTGGCTGGATGGCCAGGCCTAGAGAGTGCTGGTGAACGGTGCTGCATCCAGTTGGTGCACGGTCATTAGTGTTGTCCCCCAGGGATAAGAGTTGGGCCCAGCCCTATTTAATGCCTTTACTGATGATCTGGATGAGGGGATCAAGTCTATGATTAGCAAATTCATGGATGACACCAAGCTGGGTGCAAGTGTCAAACTGCTGGAGGTTAGGAAGGTTCTGCAGAGGGATCTGTACAGGCTGGATAGCTGGGCTGAGATCAACAGGATAAAGTTCAAGAAGACCAAGTCCCACACGGCCACTTTGGCCACAATAACCCCATGCAGCACCACAGACTGGGGGAAGAATGACTGGAAAGATGTGAATATTACAGGTTTGTTCTGAGCTATACCAATTGTCATGCAGCCTGAAAAAGAAATGAAATCGATCAGCACATCCTTCAGTACCCCTAGGAAAATCTGTCTGACAACAATGAAAGGTTTATAAAAGTCAGAGACATTAAACAGATATTTTTTTGACAGGCTTATACCCATAAACATACACCTACTGGCATCTATAAAAACACCACCTGTTGGAGTTTTAATAAGTGAATACTAAATATATTGACAGGGAAAAATCATAATTGGAATATTGTGAGTAATCAGGTAATAAACACTAATGTATCTCATTTTATAGATGCTTGAGGTGATTACTTTCATACGTTTGCTTATACTTCATTATATCCTCTTGCAATATGCATTCAACTAAATCAAGAAATACTTACTAATGTTGTGTGGGAATCATCTGTGAGATGATTTATCCTCACAGTAAAGCCTACAATGAAGATGGTGGGGTTTAGCTACTGAACAGAAATTACCATGACTACTTATCATTGTCCAGATGCAACAAGATGTGACTGGATTATTTAGAATCCTGTCTTCTCTTTTTTTTTTTTTTTTTTTTTTTTTAATACTGTGCTGGTTTTGTCTAAGGTAGAGTTCATTTTCTTCACATAGCAAGTATGGGGCTATGTTTTAGATTTGTGCTGAACACAGAGGTGGTAATAAAAAGATGTTTCTGTTATTGCTGAGCAGGACTTACACAGAGCTAGGGGGTTTTTCTGCTTTTTATGCTGCCACACTGACAAGGAAGTTGGGATGCATGGGAAGCTGGGAGGAGACTCAGCTGGGACAGGTGACCCAAACTGATGAAAGACATATCCCATACCATATAACATCATGCTCAGTATATAAAGTTGGGAGAAGAAGAAGAAAAGGGGGACGTTTGGAGAGATGGCATTTGTCTTCCCTGGTAACCATTACAGGTGATGGAGCCCTGCTGATCAGGAGACGGCTGAACACTTCCCTGTCCATGGAAAGCAGGGAATTAATTCCTGCTTATGTGAGTGGCTTGTTTTGCTTTGCTTATGTGAGTGGCTTCTGCTTTCCCTATTAAACTGTCTTTATCCACAAGTTTTCCAGCTTTTACCCTTCTGATTCTCTAGATCCTGCTGGTGGAGGAACGAGCAAGCGGCTACACGTTATTTGGCTAATGGCTGCAGTTAAACACAACAATCACAAAACATCAGTAGTTCCTACACCCTGTTCATGCAGGTCACAGTGCATGAACAGGAGTGTTCTGGTCACATTGTTGATGTAGTTGAAAACTTTGGGAAACGTACTCTGACTAATTAATAAGGTACTATTTACACAAATGTGACAGGCTGAAACTGAGGAACAAGGACTGTTTCTATCAATGAAAGTTTTCTCAGAACTGCATTCCAAAAGCTCTCCAGAGGACAAGGAGTCCTCGTCCAGCACAAATAAACTCTAGTGCATGAGCTAAGAAGTCAAGAAACACTCTTTCCCTTCTACGCACCCAGAAGCAGTGAGGAATATCTCCCCAAAGACATTCTGCACTTTATCATGCAGTCACCTGAAGTGTCCTGGGAAAGGATATCTTAATTGCACATAGCAGCAATTAACAATCATAATTTAACAGTACTTACCTATTTCACAGTAATACTGTGAGGATTCACCAAATATTGCATTTCTAAAATTATATGCAAGAAATTATGTCATTTAAAAAACACAAAGTATTTTCATAGTTATCTAAATAAGTGCATAACACACAGGTCTAAATGCTTGTATTGGCAAGCAAGAACTAATAACTATACTGATTTAAGTTGTAGAGAATTATTTCAATTTTTTTTTACAAAAACATAAAGTAATGCGAAAAGGTAAACCATCTAGTGTCACATTCATCTGGCAAACAATAGACATCTACAATCTTAATACCTTATCTCAGCCATTGTCTAGCCTTGCCTTTCCATCAGGGGAGACAAATGCACCCTTGTGAGGTGTGATTAATCCCATCCTAAAGCAAATGTGTATGCAACAAACAATGTGTTTCTTCTTTGAAGCTTCCATTTCTCTTCTTTGACTGAAGAGGCTAAAGGTGACTGGCAGGGCAAAGAAATCTCTGATTCTCACAGGCAGACAAAGTTGCTCAATTATGTAGTCAGTCACACACACAGCAAGTCAATTTACACATAATTGCCACTTAAGAACCACAATTCCTCTAACAAAATTAATTATTCTAGCTTCAAGAGAAATGTGAGGTTAGCCAACATACCCAAATTAATCTTGCACATTTAAAGTCTCTCAGTCTAATTTAGATGAATGAAAAGATGGTGAACAATCATCTTACATATCACAGCAAGTATGGGGTTTTGCATTATTAATTGAAGAAAATTATTCAATACATAAAATGCAAATTGCAGGATTGTGCAGAAAAGAAATGCCACTTAAAGTCAGCAGAGATTAAGTTGCCTGAACATGTTTCTTTTCTGCACTGCATGAAATCATCTGAAGTAATTTCCACAATGATGTTTCTTTCTGCATGAAGACATGCCTGATCTGGTTCTCCTGTTTATCAGATGCTCAACTATTATGGCTGTTCAGATTTGCAAATTGAATTTTTAAGTACATAGATAGAAGGATTGCATAATTTTCCATTAATGCAGATATATTAGGTATTACAATAAAAATTTTTCATGAATGAATATTTGAAAGTTGTCACAGGTTGATAATTGGCTGGCTGGTGTTACACAAATTCTTAATAATGATTAGTTTTCCATAAAATAATTATCTTCCACATTAACTATTGCTCAGATACTGTTACTGATTTATATGTATAAGTAATATTTCTATAGGCTGGAATGTGTTTGTATCACTGTTAAAGAAGATGTTTTATAAGGCAGGATGGGGAGAATTAAATCTTAAAAAGAAAGGATTTTTTTTTTTTGTCCCGCGTGCCACCGGAATATCACGATATGTTGCCTAATGCAATGAGCACATTCAGGAGCCAATGTCTTTAAAGGGTATAGACTTTATTGCCTGAGAGATGTTTAAAATTTAAAAGATCATTGTCTTCCGTATCTGCTAAAGTGTATAACAAGGAAGTAAAAGAGAAATTCCTCCACAAGCCTTCACTTCCAAGAACCCTCAAAAAATTTCCACTTAAAAGTGAAGAGTCAGCCTCATATTTGATGTAAAAATTGAACATTTTTTGGTATACTGTGCTATATTATTGTAATGTATTTTTAATAATTTGTCTGCTATTTATTTACTATACTCAAATTTACACACACAACAGCTGAGACTGAAGTGACTTATGGAGAATATTTGCTCCAATATTGCTGCCCAAGAGGGCCAGTTTCCCAGGACCATGTCTAGTTGGGGCTTTTTTTAATATCTTCAAGGACAGAGACTGCACAACCTCCTTAGGCAACCTGTTACAGTAATGAATAACCCTCACATTAAAAAAAGTTGTTTCCTGGTGTTCAGCAAGAACCTTCTGTGTTTCAGTTTGTCCCTGTTTTTTCTGTTTCTATCACTGGGCACTTCTGGGTTGGGTACTCTTCAGTTTCTTTCATAATGACATGGAGAGTGGGATTGAGCAAGTTTGCCAATGATACCAAGCTGAGTCATGTAGTTGATTCAATGGAAGGAAGGCATGCCATTCAGTGAGACCTCCAAGAGCCTGAGAGGTGGGTTCATGTGAACTTCATGAATTCCAATGCAGCCAAGTAAAAGGTCCTGCACATGGACCAGAGCAATCTCCAATATCAATGCCTACTGTGAATGAATGGATTAAGAGCAACCCTACAGAGAAGCACTTCAGGATACTGATGGATGAGAAGCTCAGCATGACCTTGCAATGTCCAACTCAGAATGTTCTGTAATTCTGTGATTCTGTAATATGCACTTGCAGACCAGAAGGTTAACTGCATCCTGAGCAGTATGAAAAGAAGTATGGCCTGCAAGCAGGTAAAGAGAGGTATTTCTGAGCAACGTGATCTAGTTAAAGATGCCACTGCTCATTTACAGGGTCATTGGACTCGCTGAACCTCAAAAGTCCCTTTCAAACCAAACCATTCTATGATTGTATGAAAAAAAGGTCTGGCTCCAAACTGTTTGCACCGTTAGAAGGGAAAGGTCCCTGACTATATGAGTTTTCTGCCTTCAACTCTTCCCTTCCCAGTTATTCAATTATCTTAACAGAGGATTTTCTTGAAGATGGACAACAAAGTTCATAAAGTGAAAAATATGCATCATTCTTCGCAAGATCTTTTTCCTCATAATATCTCTGAGCTCACCTGCACACAGAGGTCTCTCCATAATAGCACACAGAAGTGTTTTTTCTGATCATAAGAAAACAATGAAGAGTCATCAGAAAGGCAAGGCTGTGTAAAAAAAGTGGTACAAGTTTTTCATGTTCTGAAAGGAAGAGTGGGTATTACTTGTTTCATATACTTGCAGCAGTACATCATGTACTGTACATACATACAGTCTTCAGTGTTCCTTCCTTTGATGGGTTGACCCAAGGGGCAGATAAAGCCCTTGCCCAGATGCCCCATGACGGGATGGGGGAGAAAATAGGAAGGTTAAAAGCAAGAAACCCATATGGTTTAAGGGAAACTCAATTCTATAGGGGAAAGGGGGAAAAGAAACAAACAAATAACTGATGTAAAGACACCATCTCTCACCAGCAGTCAGAGACCCAGCCATTTTCCAAGCAATGGCTAATTTCAAAAGACTTCCCCTGCCTCACTTTTACCACTGGCCACAATGTCATGTGATATGGAGTATCTCAGTTTGGGTCAGCTGTCCCATATGTGTTCTCTCACAGACTCTTGCCCACCCCCGGCCTACTTCTTGGGGGTCAGAGTAGGGAATGGAGAAGATCTTGACACTGTGTAAGCACTGTCCAGCACTAGCTAAAATGTTGGTGCTTACAAGCAAAAATCTAAACCGCAGCACTATATGGTCTGCTTTGAAGAAAATTAGCCCTATTCCAGCCACATGCACTACATTTCCCTTAATTTATAAACAAATGCTACATCCTGAGAAAATGTGTTGAGGTGTTGTTAACATTAACAATGCCAATGCACCCACGGGAATGTAGCAACTGTCTATGGAGAAGAGCAGTGAGAACTGATCTTGGTTTGAAATTCCCAGAAGATGGCCCAGCCAGGTTCTTGCGCTAGTGACAAGAGCCCAGCAGCCTAGAGTTTGCTGATAAGTACTGGCAACTCAGTTTAGAAATAACTCAGGCAATAAGGTGTGAGTGGTCTTGAAGGAAAACAAAAGTAAATTAACACAGGAGAAACTAATAAAGAAACACAAACCATAAAATGTAATCATTGGAACAGACCACAGGAAAGAATTAATACAAAATTGATTTAAAAGCTGAAGAGTTTACCTGAATTGCTAGCAGACAGGAACTGACATCAAATTAAAAGATTTCATCTGAAAGACAACTAATTTCAAATTTACTGAGGAGAAGACCAAAAGCTTTGCTAGTTGGCTAAGGGAGCAGTAGTTTAGCTGCTGAATAAAACAAGTAATCCTGGGCAGGGATAGTATCAGGAGCAATACATAGATTGTTGCATACATTTAATGTTTATTATCTCTCTGATAATATGGATTTAAATCTCAGACTGATTGCTTTAAATTTTATTCTATGTTGAGTGACTTCACTCTCTTTGATCGATTTTAAAAATTAGTTTGAATAAGGTATGATTTTTCATAGAAAGTCATTGAGGCTTTTGCTCAGAGCAAATGCATGGTCATGTTTAAAGAGAATTATTCTTCTTCTCAATATTTATATGTAATCTTCCTTGGCCCTATTGGGTTGTACCTGTTCAATCATAGGTGGATGGAGTAAAAGCTCCTAAAAAATGTATTGGATAGGTCAACAGTCAGTTCTGATTGTATATCTTTTATTCATCTCTGAGGGCTTTGGAGAATGGCATAAGGCAGCTAAAATTAAAATTTGAAAATTCATATTAATCACCTTCACCAATCTAATAACAGTGAAAGTGGCATCTAGCCAAGCATTAGACATAGTGTTTACCAAATTCAGTTTTATTTATTAAAGCCTACTTATGCTACAATTTCAGCAGAAAATGGCATCAGCTTGCTTTCCTGTGCAGCTGGTGGATGTAAAGCTAGCCCTTACTTTGAAAATAAAACTGCTCACATATATGTAAGTTGCTCTTCAGATCTACCTCCCCAGCTATGATTTTTTTACTTCCTACCACATTGTAAAAGGCAAGAAAATAAATAGGGTCTGAAAGTGGGTAGTGTTCAGAGATACTGAAAACCGCTTTCTTAACATAGCCCTGATTCCATACTCTCTTAAACTGTTTTCACACAACGCGAACCAAACTGTGTGTCTTCTTCTATCTGTCTGTTCTGTGCAGCTACATCAAGGGAAGTGAGATGTGGCTGGTTTCGGCTGGACCATTTCCACAAGAAGAGCAGAATATCCCTGGAGGGAATAAAGCTGTGTTAAAAAGTGCTTATTTCACTCGGCAAAGGACACAGCATAGAGTTGTCTAGAGATCTAGGTTTAGTCTTTGCTGACCTGTTATTGCAGGAGTGACATTACAGCACGTCCCAGACTATATGAAAGGAAGGCAGGCTTCAGACAACTAGATAGTAAAGGAACCACAACTGCTGCCAAAGAGCCCTGCTTCACACTAACCAAAGGGGAACATTCAGCAGAGAATCTAGCCAGTGCCACTGTTATTTGCAGGAATGACTCTTGATCTGTGTGAAGGAAATGGAGTTTATGATATGGATTATGTCTAATGTTGAATGTAATGGAACTCAGGACTCAATGGCTTGCATCTAGTACAAAATTTGCAACAGACAAATATTGGAACTGCCAACATCTATTAATTTTAACCCTTGCATTTATTACTCACAAAGCTTGTATCCATATAATTATGTATAATTATAATTATAATATACATATTTTTATATAATATACATATTTTTTAAACTGACCACTTCCATGGAAACTACTGTATGGCAGATGTCAGCAATGATGTTGGTATCATGAGCAGGACCCATGACAGCACCACAACAAGGGATAGTTTAACACAACTGAGTGATATCTTTCACTCTGTGCAGTGTGAAGAATCTTGAGCAAAATGTTAACATCAAAAGAGAAATGAGTTCAAACAAGGATTTTCAGCCTCATGAAAGGTTAGTAAACATGTTAGGCTCCATGCAGCCTCTTGCTTACCAAAATCCTGTGCTGCTGAAAACTATGAAGGTGTTCCTGAAGAAAATTTTCCTTAGATGTGTCCTACCTATCATAACTTTTCCTAATCCCTTCTCTCTCCTCTATGACATAAGGTCCAGGAGAGTAAAGAAGATTTTAAGTTCCAAATACAAACTACTGTATGAGTTCAAAACACTTCAAAAATTTGGAAATACGTGTCAGAAATGACAGTAACTCACAATCAGTTGATTGTGAAGCACTACTCTTGTAAGAAGAGAATGAAGACTGTTTGAATAGATAGATACAAATGTTGGGGTCTGCACATCCTGGCTTTTTCCTATATACCACAATATACCAGCCAGAAATAGTGATTACACAATTGCCATAAAATCATAGTTTTCAACACAAGTAGAGAAGATCAGGAAAGCACATTATAAAAGAGGTTTTTGTAACAGCTGGGGTTTTGCTAAAGCAAATTTTTCAACTCCCACAACAGTTGGGTTGCAAGTCATATTTCAGCATTCCAGCAAAAATTTTTTTGTACTGTCTCTTGAAATAATGAAATCTGTTTTTTCAGTCAGTAGTATCATATCAGGGAAATATCAGCCAGAGCATTGGTAAAGACAATTGTTCAGACAGATGGCACTAGCGTTCAGTTGTTACAGATATTCTGATGCAACCAAGTGGTTTAGTATAACTAAGCCCTTTGGTCTGAACCACAGCTCTGAACCCAACAGACGTGGTTCTATGCAATTTTACAAGCTCTGAGAACAAAACTATCTTGGAAATATCTGTGTTTCACTTCAGCAGTAGCATTTCACTGGCAGAGTGAGCAAGACCACTGTACTGTTACAGCAGTTTTTTCCACTACTAAAGAGGGATATGAATATGGTTTCTTGAGCAGGTTTGCCAAGGCAAGGATAAAATTACAAAAGTTGTAGTTTGGTTCCTCCTGTACAAAGAAGCAGGAATAACAAATAGCAGGTCCTTTAAGAGTTCCTCAGAAAATGCTGTTTCTTGTGTCTCTAGTGGTAGAAAAATAGTCTATTTTTGAATCTTTCTACTCATAAAACATTTTTCTAATTTCTTTAAAATGTCACAGCTTTATTTTATTGATATGTTTGAAAATAATTTTCATAACAGTTTTCTGAAAGTTCTTTTTTTAATGAAAATCGAAACTTATAACTAGAAAAGAACCAGCATTCAGAATTAAGATGCTATATCATACATAGGTCTCCTGTCTAATTGTGCTGATGTGAGTTCACATTATGGAAATTGTGAATACTATGGAATTTTGCCTTTGATGTCACTTTCCTGCAGTGAGGAGTGAATAGAAGAATGCACAAAACTAAGGGAAAGAATATCCTTAACACATGGCTTTCCTCTAGTGCTTTGAAGAAAACATTCTGGTCTGAACAGCTGATAATCAGAGAACAAATTTACTTTGAAGTGCATACAGTTACTATTCCATAAAGGACATAAGTAAACAGAAAAATAAACCTTGTCTCACAAAGTCTTATACTGAAATCATACATCAGAGTACTCTAAAAAATTATCTACAGTTCTAATGAGGCTAAGCATTTGATAGTCACTTGGACTAGACAAAATCAAAATTTCTAGTTAGGTTCATAGAAACACCAGTGGATCTGAAGTAATGTGAAGTGTCCATCCCTTGAATCATCATGATGGGAGGAGAGTGTTTTCAGATCTCCCTTTTAATAGAGAAAATATTCCCGAAAAAGTTTTTCTGGCTGATGGAAAGAATGACTACTGAAAAGAGGTTGAGTTAGTAGTTTAATGACTGAACAACTATGGGTCTGTTACAGTCAGTAAGGCATCTTGCTGTTCTGAGGTACCTCGCATTAATGGCCTTAACAAGTTGGTCTTATTAATGTTTTTAATTCATTTTTAATTATTACTTTCAATTAAGTGCTGGCTTAATTGCTATCCATTAGAGGGACTGCACTTCTGAATGGCAATCCTGGACTAAAAATGAGCAGTTCCTGAAAGCCAGCTGTATAACAGCAGTTGTTCACAGTTTCAAAGGAAAATTAATTCAGTTTTGTGATTATAGTTTTAAATTATTTTTAAATTTAATTGTTTGAAATGATAAAGAGTAAAATGTCTTTGCAAATAAGTATTTTTGACACATTCAAAATACAGAATTTCTACTACCTGTCCAATGTGTCCAAGGAGAACAGAGTATATTGCCCTTCATCTTTGTGAGCAGCCTTTTACATGTCTGAACACTATTGAAATGCTCACTCCCTTTCACTGTAGCTATCCCACTCTGTCTTTTCTTCTTGGACCATCCCTTCCAAACCTCAATCTTGCTCTTCACTGGATTCTCTCTGATCAGTGTATGCTTTTCCCAACAGTCATCCAGAGCAGATTTCTATGCCAAGGGCTGAGTAGAGAGGTTGTTGCAGGTGTTGCAGCCCTGCAGTACAGTAAGTGTTCAGCTGAGCTTCATTTAAAATATGGGTTATCGGTATCCAAAAGATGAACTGCTATGAGACCTCTCTGAAGTAAGTGTTAGAAATGTGCACAACTGGACACAGCTGTATGCAACAAGTGGAAACCAAACCTGGTGGAACAGCACGTGATGCTGGTGGCACAACATGCAATACCATATTTCACATGCTCCAGAATTTGTGCTCCTGGGAGGCTCCACTGCAATACCAGCAGCTGCCTACCCTGGAAAGGAGTCAGAGGCAGCACAAAATGCAGATTTTTGAAAATAAATATTTTAAAATCATAAAAGCAAATATTTAAAATTTGCCGGAAATAACCACTTCATAGGAGAAAAGGTGATGTAGTGAGGAAGGTGAACTAAATTCAAGTACTGTTCAACTGAGGACCTACAAAGCAAGGACAGAACAGTCACAAAGATACTCGAGAGTATTTTTGAAAACCAGTTGACAGCAGCTCAGTTAAAACAGGCTCGCTCATGCCTTTTCAAGACTGCTTTACACGAGTGACTTCATACTTGAGCCGTGGGAGCAGGCAGCCTAAGTGAGGATACGTTATCTACTTAGAAACACGTTTGGGATTTCACACAGTACGGGGGGCGGATGACTTCCAAGTCGCCCTGCGAACTCGCTCGGAGAAGTTCACAAGGGCCGGTTTGCGCGGAGAGAGTCTCGGGTTGGCGCGGAGCGCCCGGGACGCTGGCACAGAGAGGTCACTGACCCGCCCCAGCACCGCCGCACCTGCGGCCGCCGGGATCCCACAACCCAGGGCAGTGCCTGGACTGTGTTAGGGCGGGGCGGAACGAGGCGGGGCGGGGGGCAGCTCGGCCACGCCCGGCCCAGCCCGCGCAGCCCCCGCAGCCCCCACTCCCGCTTGTCCCCCGCAGCGCATGGCCCGCCATGGAGGGGCGCTGGCGCTGCCCAGAGGTTTGGAGCCGGGGGAGTGAGCGGAGGCTGCCGCCGAAGGGGCGGCACAGCCGGGCGGCGGGCAGGTGAGGCGGGGCGGGGGCAGGTGTGGTGGGCGGGGAGCGACCGGGGGAGCAGCCACGCCGATTCCCCCGGTCGGCGGCGGCTGCCCCAGAGGGTGCGAGGGGCGCAGCTCCGGCGGCCGCGGGCGAAGTGAGAGCGCGGGGCGGGTGGGGACGGGCCGGGCAGAGGCGCGGCACCTCGGGCAGCTGTCGGGGCACTGCCCGGAGTCTCCTGTGATGAAGCCCGTGTTCCGTGTTGTGCCGTCCCAGTTGGTTTCCCGCACTCCGACCCAGCGGCTGGAGATGAGCGCTGAAGCGGAGGGGCCGTCGCGGGCGGCTGGTGCCGGCGCGGAGAGCACGAGGTGACACCGTCTCAGGTACCGTGGGTCCTTTATCGTCCTCAGGGGTGCTGGCGGCGCTGGGCTGTGTAACACCCGGCCTGACCTCCGCCTCGATGGAGGCACCGCTCGGAGGTAGTGGGGGGCTGGGGGGGTTGGGGAGGGTGCGGTGTCCCTGGGACGGTAGCCAGAGCCAAGGGACACATTTCCAGCCTGGCCCGGCCGCCCCCTATGTGAGGCAGTCTTCTCTGCAGCTTTGTTGTGTTCTTGATCAGGAGTGTGGGCTGCTGCTGGCAGCTACAGGATGAAGTCGCCTCCCTGCTGCATGTCGCTTTCTTCCCAAGCATCCCTGGAGGAACCAGGGAGTAGCACATCCCTGGGCTCCCTGAACTCCAGTGTTTTCTCCAGTGAAGAAGAGCAAGGGCCCCTGCTCCAGAAGGTCATTCCCCCCTTGGACTGCTTTACTATCAATGTAGGAGGCAGCCGCTTTGTGATGTCCCAGCAAACTTTGTCTTGCTACCCTGACACTCGTCTTGGCAAACTGGCTGTAGTGGTCTCTGCTGCCCGGGATGTGGCGTCTGGCCTCCTTGAGCTTTGCGATGATGCCAACCTTGTGGAGAATGAGTATTTCTTTGACCGGAGCTCACAGGCATTTCACTACATCCTTAATTACTACCAGACAGGGAGGCTGCATGTGATGGAGCAGCTTTGTGCACTCTCCTTCCTGCAAGAGATCCAGTACTGGGGTTTGGATGAGCTCAGCATTGATTCCTGCTGCAGAGACCGGTGAGTTGTGGAAAGATGAGGTTTGCAGAAGTGTGGCTGTGTAACCTCAGCATTGAATTGCATTCAGGGACACTCAGATGAGAGACCAGCAGCGGGGGATGGGTGAGTTAACAGGGCATTTGGAAAAGTGTGCTCAGAGCTGGATAAATTCAGCCCCAAGTGCTGCTTTAGAGGTGGATGGTGTCAGAAATTGGAGGAGATATATTGGGGGACTTCACAGTTAGCCTTTGCTGAGGGACAGGTTGGCAGTTGAGATCAAGATAGTGAGACCCTAAGAGGAGTAGGGTCTGGGTTGTCCTCTACTGGTTTCAGACTGGCCCTGGAGCTCAAATGTTTGAAAAGGACAATGCCAGAGATAAAAAAGTTTGTGAAAGGAGAGATGCCCCTTCAATCAATTAGTGCAAATTTCCATATTTAGAGGGTTTGAATGTGGACTCAGGCATGATGTTTGGGAGGGTTTGGATCCTCCCCACCCCACACTTTCATTTTGAAGGATTTCCAGAGCCAAGTGGGAGAGACAGAAGGGGAGGGTTGGTCACCTGCCAGGCTGAGTGTGGGTGGCATGGCTCCAGGAGGAGCCTTGAAAGGAAGCATCGCACGTGGATGTAGCAGCTTACAGGGAGGGGGCAGCAACAGCGGGAACATGGCTCGCTGGAGACAAATTGTAACAGGCAGTTTAGGAACGAGGTGCGTTTCAACTGACCCAACCTCAGGATGTTTCTGTTAATTCTATTTGCAGTTAAATTTAATTTTTCCTACCATTTTTAATGTTACTGGTTTGGCCTTTTTAGTATTGAAGAAATTAATTTTGTGAAAAGTGTAATTACTATTTATCTAAAGTGGTTATGTCAAAATTATTAGAAAGAAACAAAGAACCAATCTCACCCCAAAAGAATACTAGTTATCCTACCGTAGTGTGGTTCTCTTTTGTAGATGAGGGAGTTGGAGATTAGTATTCATCCCTTTCTTCCTTCCGTGGTAAGTGTAACTGAAAGGTACTACTTCTTTGGTGATAAAAGGAGCTACAGACCTCTTTGGTGGATGCAGGACTATTAAATGAAGGCAAAATTGCATAACCCCTCTGTCTAAGGCTTCAACTTTGCAGCAGTTAAAAAATACAGATACAAAAGAAAAAGATACTTTTTTTAGTGTACTTTCATAATGGTTTTGTTTCATGAAATTAGTCTGTAAACATACTCTTGCTCTGACAGCTTATGGTTTTGCTTAGAACAAATGCTTGTGCACTTTGTGTGAGGACCTGTATATTTAAAAAAAAAAAGAAAGATACCTTTCATCTTAGTATGTAACGATCAGAACTTAATTTTCTGGCTTTTATTATGCTGTCAGTTTTAGTATTGCAAATACACATCAATGTGATAAAAATGCAATATATTTAATCAAGCTGAGAACCATTTAAAAACAGAGGATCTAAGGGTGCCAGAATTGCTTACCAGAATGTACATTAGTCATATAGCAGATCCTACTGTAGTCAACATAATCCATTTAAATAAAACTATATCAGAATAAAATTACTCTGCACATACAAAGTGTCACTGATGTGAAATGGGGGAACAGAAGTTTATCAGGTCAGTGGAAAAATGCTGCAAGGTCTCAATTAATAAAATCTTCAACCATATGCTTGATATTAGGGTTTTCTGAGCTCACATATGGTATACTTTAATGTGTATTCATATGACTTGCATCATACAGAATGAAAAGCTTATGCATATTGGTATTAAAAATCTTTTGGGGGGATGTTCCTGGGCAGGTACTTCAGAAGAAAGGAGCTGAGTGAAGCCTTAGACATCAAGAAAGATGCAGAAGAACTGGATGCCCAAGATGAAGAAGAGGACTTTTCTGGTAGCCTTTGTCCCAATGTCAGACAGAAACTTTGGGAAGTTTTGGAAAAGCCTGGCTCCTCTGCAGCAGCCAGGACTTTTGGCACTTTGTCCATGGTTTTTGTTGTTGTGTCCATTGCCAACATGGCTTTGATTTCGGTAGAGCTAAGCTGGCTGGCACCACCACTACTGGATGCCCTAGAGTACTTGTGCATTGCATGGTTCACAGTGGAGTTTGTTCTGAGGTTCCTGTGTGCACGAGCTCGGTGTCGCTTTCTGAGGAGTGTGGCAAATATCATAGACCTCCTTGCTATTTTGCCGTTCTACATCACCCTGCTGGTGGAGAGCCTGTGTGGTGGTGAGAGTTCCCATGAACTGGAGAACGTGGGACGTATTGTCCAAGTGCTCAGATTGCTCAGAGCCCTGCGGATGTTGAAGCTGGGAAGACATTCAACAGGTACTTTTGCCATGTCAGTGGTACTTCTCAGTTTTGCTACCTGCAACAGTTGTCCCTGTGCACAGTCCTCCATTTTGTGTGCATTTCTGCCAAAGCTTTTTTGCACAATGTGTTAGCAGCAGTGGCGTGTGAAAATCTTACTTTTGGACATTATAATTAAGTGACAAGGCCCTGCTACGATAAATTTTAGCTCTTCCAAAAGCCACTTATGTATTGTTTGCACAGAACATTTACAAAAACAGACCCCAAAGCTGCATGCTGTAAATCCACCAGTTATTCACAGTCATAAGTTTTAAAATGTATATTTCCGTTGATTTTATTAGGAAAAAAGCAGAGATCATTTCCCCACACTTTTTCAATTACCCAAGGCCCACTCATGACAGCTATCACAATTTGATTTGTTTAAAAGTATATGCAAAGAAATATATCATAATTTTTGTCTATGTCATAGATCCTAAAAACAACCACAGCAGAGACTGTTTCAAGAAAACTGTTTAAACTGAATCTTTGCAAGTGGTGGGTTTAGAGTCTCTCTGGCCATGTTGAGCCCTCTGGTGTCCCAGTGGTATGTGGAACCCAGCTGAGGGCTGCTTACTGAGTTGGATGTAGGTGCAGCACAGACGAGCAGTGTCAGGTTCAGAGTTCATGAAGTGGTGTGGGGCCCTTAGTGTCCAAGTGCCCCTGACAGGTTGGCAGAGAGATGGATGAACAGCAAGCAGGGATGTGGAAGGTGAAATGCATTTCTGAAGATCATTTTGTTCACTCTCTCTGGTGAAAGGCAGAGAAGGTAACATTTCCTAGTGGAAATTTATCAGAGGAAGGTGGGAATGATTGGTAGTCGTTGCATTTCCACATTTCCCATTTCCCCTGTTTTTATCACTACTTCATAATGTGTGCATGCCTGGATATATGGAAGAATAAAAGCTGTATTCCCACCACACCCTGACCATGCCATGATATTGCCCAGTGCTCAGCATTTTCAAATTATTTAATTATGTTCACACTTAAATCTTTGTGCAATGTGGTCTTAAATTTGGCCAGAAAAATGTTCAGCCAACACTGTGAGCTTTGAAAAATTAGATCCTAATAGTAAATCATAGTCTCTGTCCTGCGATATTAGCCTGTTCTGAAGATGGTGATGGTTGTTTTTAAAATGCACCCAGTGTACCCTTTCCAGCCATGAAGCAGGAATTGGCTGATGCCTGTCTATTTTTTTGGAGAGCCATCTCTGTCAACTGGCCCCAGTTCAGCAGGAGTTACAGTGTGCTCACAGCAGCAGAAGTATCTTTTATTTTTGTTCCCACTGAAGGGCAGCAAACCTGCCTACCAGTGGCAGGGTGTAGCTTTGATGCTACTAAGCATAATCATAGTGGTTTGGGAAGTATCTTAATCTTACTCTCTACCCTAGATTATGCTTATATTGATGCGTAACTGTCCCGTACAAAGCAGATGAAAGCAAGTTTATAGTGGTTTGGTCTGGCAATGTGTTCGTTTTGTTTCATTATAAGTTTTGCATAGTTTGGTAGAGGTTTTTTTGCAAGAAAGGCTTATACCTACTTTTGATGGTAGCATTAATGTGAATGCATTCCTGTAACTATATTTTGAAAATAAGAAAAGATTTTATCTCAAGGCGCTTTTGTGCTAATACAACAGTTATCCTAAAATAGGTTGATTCTAGTTACAAAACTTTCCAGTTTTTTGCATTTTACTGTAACAGAAGGAAAGTGTGAAACTCAGTTCTGTGGCTCTTTCTGTCAACTTGCAAACAGATGTTTCAGATGCTTATATAACTGTTAACTTCAAGTATATTAACTTTCATGGATGGTCAAAACACTTGTGCCTATTTATTCTTAAATTCACTATTCACAGTTTATGTTTAATATTGACTGTATTTATTCCATGTTAGGTAGAAGTGAATTAATTATATAAAAATCTAATGTCCTAATCTGGAGGTGTGCTGGAACCAAGATACTGGTTCTTTTTACTGGAACCAAACCACCAGTTTCATGGTCCAAGAAGCAATATACATACCCATTTAAACCATTCAGAGCAGTGTTACCATCATCATGTTTGCCTCTTTGGTAGTTCATTTGCTGCCCATTTAGGTCCAGAATGCTAAATCAAATCTGCATAATTTAAATGTGGAAACTCACTGGTTTGATCTTCTGTCAGAAGAAAAGCTGTTACTAAGATGAAACAGTGCTAATAAATCAAAACAGAAATGTACACTTGCAGATCTGAAGCCCGGTTTCTGACTAGAGGTAAATAGCAGAAGAGAGCTTTGTAATGTACTTCTAAATACACACTTAACCACAACTCCTAATATAAGATAAAATCCATAAGTATCATACACAGAGACCATCATCCTTGCACATATCTAGGCAGATAAAAGTGTTCAGGGATGGCTCTTGCAACTCTTCTGCTCTCTTGCCTTGGATCTGGGCAGCTTAAAGTTGCCTCCCAGTGAAGCTTCTCTCTAACTTCTGCATTCTCAGACCTGACAAAGCATCATGCACTGCTCAGTTGTTTTGTGTGGCAAGAGGAGTGCAAGGTCAGAAGTTGTAGACAGACATTCTTTCACCGAGTGGGGGTGTTCACAGTGACAAGAACATCTCTGTAGTGCTGCGCAGAGTCATAACAAAGCTGGGATCACAACAGCAGCCTGGCCCTGCTATCAGGGGCAGAAATAAGTGAGGGGAAAAAAAACATATCAGTTCTTTTCTTCACTTTCAAGAAATAGCTACTTAACCCTTTCTGTGGGAATGGAACAAAACCAAGAAATTAAAAAATAATTTCTACCCTTTTGGAAGCCAAAGCCAGCTCACAGGAGGGATGTGATGCCTAGAAACACATGGTCTAGACGGATGTGAGTGTGTAATTATTTATGGAAAGCACTATACTTATCAAAGAATCACTAAGAAATCAGTAGGACCTCTGTCCATAAAATGTATAGCTAGAGGGCGAGACCACTCTTCCGAGATATCAACATTATGGATTTTAGTGGCTTCAAGAACAGATGAGAGCTGAACCTGCATTTATTACATACTCTGATGCTCCTCAGCTGTTGTCTTCCTCCTGGAGCCTTGTTTTCTGTGAAGTTTTGCTGGTCCTCCTCTGGGAAGCACTTGCAGAGGGACTTCTTGAGGAGAAGTAAGATGTGAGCATCTTACTTGTGAGGGCAATGGGCATGTTTGAGAGAAGACTGTAACATATTTCAGACTGTTATGCTACTGGATACATGAAAAAGTGAAATTTCAGCACTTCCAGTGTTAAAAATTTAGGATTGTTTAAACACTGTGTAAATTGAAGCTCCCGGATATAGCTTGTGGTGCCGAGTTTCTTTGGGCAACAGAGAGATGGAACTTAACCTGCATGGCAGAAATGATTTCCCTTTCTCTTCCCAGGGCTGGGGCTGCTTGCCAGCCTCACACCAACTCTGTTACAGCACCTCAGTACCTTCCAAGCATGAGTAACCAAGCTGTCACATCTCCTGGCAAGGAGTTCTCATGGGAAGCCATAAGACTTGCTGAGGTGTATATGCTGGTACAGCCCTAGTTTGGCCATGTCCTAGGGCTCATAAACATTTAAAATAGTTACAAAATTATATCATAGAATACTTTATACATGCAATTATACCAACTGGTTTTCACTTAGATGAACTGTGGAGTCCAGTAACTTGCCTGATTCATAGATTTGTCTAGAAATATCTCCTGACTTCATCTAAAGACATGAAGAATTTTAGATGAAGATAATAGGACTAAGAAGAAGAATAAAAAGTCAGACTCCAGAACAGTTAGAATAATTGACCATAGGAAAAAATATTTTACTGAAGGTGTCATCAATGTGATACAAAGAGTCAATAGTCACTGTTCTTTTTCTCACTTTAATCCAGTTTATGGGAGAGATGCAATTTTTTTAGCTATAATATTCTCAAGGTCCATCATAAGGCACAAACTGTGGCTTTTGTAGTATTCATTTATGCTTTGAATAGAAGTGCTGTAAGGGTAATTTTAAATTGGAGTACCTTCTTCCTAGCTCCCTTGAAAGGACTTCCTGCTTTGTTAAGTGTGCTGGTTTAAACATAAACTGGTGGGAGAAATGAACCCAGCTCAAGAGAGACTACAAGTCAGAGTTACAATTTACTGAAAAGATTACAATAAATACTATGATACAAAGAAAACATTGATTTTAACCCACAAAACCCAGATGCATAACCCAGCACCCTGGGGCACGTTCATTAGCCCCTGTGCTGAGCACCACGTGGTCCCGCTGAGTACAAAGTAAAAGGAAAGGAAAACCTGTTGGTGAGGATGATGGTTACAGTCTTGTCAAGAGTGGCAGTCACAGTCCTGCTGCGGTTCTGGTTCTCCTCTGGATCTGCCAAGTGGTACCAGAAGTCCCAAAACCCCAAGATTGTATATGCTGAGGTTCAGGTGGGAATGCCCAGTACCTCCCCCAGGGTGGGGAGTTCTACAGTGCGTGATTAAACTGAAAAATAGGATATTTTTGGAATCTTTGATGGTTTGGGTTGTTGCAGCTGCCTACTGTGCCACTCCCTAATGGCCCATTAGAAGACATGACCCCTCAGGCTGGGTGTGAAGGTGCTAATGCCTCCCTGGAGGGGAATTATCACAGCTAACCCACGTGTGTGAAGACAGAACCATTCCTGTGCCTCCCAGTGTTCTTTAACACACAGCTTGTAGCCTGAGGTGTCAAGTGTGCCGTGGGCAGCTTCTGCAAATGATCCATTATTAACAGTTCATCAGAAATTATTCAGAGGGTGTAGGATACACAGTTTGGGTGACATCCAAAAAGTGATAAACTGGTCCTGGCCTCTGTAACTGGGACACTTCAGTAGAAAGTTTTATGGAGCAATGGATTGTAGTAACTTCCTTGGAAGATGAGAGTTTGATCTGAGCCACTGCAGTTATCTCACAGAGCTTTTGTGCTGCTATTAGTCTTTCCAAAATATGGAGGCTCATATTAACAGAGAAAAGACAGTAATATATCTTATTCCCCTTTCTTACAGATTTAATCTATATTTAATAAACATTCTAACCAAGAGATCATTGTTATAGTAATATAAAACACTGATATGGGCAAGTTCTTAACTGGAGTTAACAAAACATTCCCTACAAACTTTAGTGTGTACTTCTATTGTTTGCTGTACATAAAGAAAACCATTGAAACCCATTAGACCTACGGGGGAGGAAAAAGAGCCAAAAGCAAGGCATTTCAACACCTTGTAGTTTGAGGCTGTGGAAAGAAAAGCGAGTAAAATTGCTTATAATACTAATGAGCACATGAAGTTTGCAAGCAAAGATCTCCAGTAAGCTATTTTTCAAACACTGGCTTAGTGAAAAGTGTACCCCATGAAGGGTAATTTGTTTTAAGTATTGTGTTTTTCTCATTTATTATTAGAGAAAACATAGCACATTTTTAAAGAACAATATTATAAACCAATCCAAAGTCACCTGTGATTCAAAAGATAATTCCAGTCTCCCAGGTGTCTCAGCTGAATTGGTATTCTGTTATCCTCCTTCTTTTTTTATGTGTGCAACATTTATTCATTGCACTATTTTTTATTTACTTTCCTGCCTGCACCGTAGCCTTGAAGAAGCAGCTCTGAGAGGAATGTCAGGGCTTATGGAGAGTGGTCAGCTGCACTCGAACTCCCTGTGTAGCCCTCAAGGCAATAGGGCTGATGCAGTACATCAGTGAATTAACAGCATTACATGCTTGCATTGGGAGGCTTTGCTGTCTCCAGTTTGGCACAAGTGCAGCTGTTGCTGGAAAACCATATTTGTTTTGATGTCTATAGATATCAAATAATAGGGGATTTGGAGGCAAAAGGGGTGGAAGAGAGCCTATGACAACCATAAAAGGATTGGAAAAAGTCCTTAACAAAGAAAAAATTGCTGAGAGAACTGAACTGGGTTTTAAGCACGTACCTGGGAACATGAATTTGGTAGCAGAGGGCTGCTTGGTCCAAGAGAAAACCAGGACAATGGCTGGAAAACAGAGCCTTGGCACATTCAGACTTGAAATGTGAAGCAGGTGCTTTTACTGTGCTTTTAAATAGTTACTTAGATAACATTAAAAACTGCTAGATCTTATCTTATAGCCAATAATTAAGTCAAGATACATTAATTTGTCTAAATTATATGTGTATGTGGATCAAATGAAGATGAGTAAAGAGGAGAGTTTCCATGATGTATATTAAGGAAATAGAGATTATGTCAGAGATTCAGTCTAACATTGGTATCTATTTCTTTAAATCACTTTTTCTCCTATAGTGTTGAGAGAATCACCTATTCTTAGCCTACCAGGGGCAGTGCCCCACTAGACCAGCAGAAGGGCTTGTGGGAGATGTGGTGGTTGGAGGCTGTCTTGGGCATAGTGACCATGAAATGATTGACACTTCAGTTTTTGGTGAAGTGAGGAAGGAGGTCAACAAAACCTCTGCCTTGGATTTCTGGAGGGCAGACATTTGCCTGTTTAGGACACTGGTTCAGAGAGTCCCTTGGGAATCAGCCCTTAGATGCAGAGGGGTCCAGGATGGCTGGACATACTTTAAGAAAGAAATCTTAAAGGTGCCAGAAGCAAGCCATCCCTATGTACCTAAAGATGAGACAGTGGGGCAGAAGACCAGCTTGTTTGAACAGGGTTTTTTTCCTCTAGAACTCAGGGAAGAAAAGAGAGCAACCTTTGGAAGAAGGAGAACTCAGGAAGAGCACAAGAATTTTTTTAGGTCACGTAGAGAGAAAATTAGAAAAATGAAAGACCAGATAGAACTCAATATGGCCATTACTGTGAAAGGTGATAAAAAGTGTTTTTATAAATACATTAACAAAGAAGTGAGAGGCAAGGGATATCTCCATTCTTTACTGGACACAGAGGGAACACTATCACCAAGGATGAGGAAAAGGCTGAGGTACTTAATTCCTTCTCTGTCTCAGTCTTTAACAGAGAGATCAGTTATCCTCCTGGCAACCAGCCCCCTGAGCTGGTAGGCATGGGCAGTGAGCGGAATAGATCCCCTTCATTCCAAGTCTATGGGGCCAGATGGGATTCATCCTAGGATGATGAGGGAGCTGGCAGAAGATGACACTAACTTGAGTAGGAATGTTAATCTGCTGAAGGGTAGGAGGGCTCTGAAGTGGGATATGGACAGGCTGGATCAATGGGTTGAGGCCAGCCATATGAGGCTCATTAAGACAAAATACTGAGTCTTGAACAGTATGAGGTTCATTAAGGCAAAGTGCTGGGTCCTACAGTTGGGTCACAGCAACTCCCATGCAGTGCTACAGACTGGGGGAAGGCTGGTTAGAAAGCAGCCCAGAGAAAAAAGGTCTGTGGGAGCTGATCAACAGGCAGCTGCTGAACATGAGCCAGAAGTGTACCCACTTGGCCAAGAAGGCCAATGGCATCCTGGTCTGTCTAGTCTGGCCAGCAGGTCTAGGGAAGCTATCATCACCCAGTTCTCAGTACTGGTGAGGCTGCACCTTGAGTACTATGTACAGGTATGGGCCCCTCAACAAGAAAGACATTGAGGTGCTGGAGCAGGTCCAGAGAAGGGCTACAATGTTGGTAAAAGGTCTAGAGAGTAAGTCCTACGAGGAGCAGCTAAGGGAGGTGGGGTTGTTTATCCTGGAAAGGAGGCTCAAGAGAGACCTTATTGTTCTCTACAACTACCTGAAAAGAGGTTGTAGTGAGGTAAAGCTCAGCCTCCCAAGGCAACAAGCAACAGGACAAGAGGAAATGACCTCAGGCTGTGCCAGGGGAGGTTCAGGTTGGATATCAAGAATTTCCTCACAAGCATTGAAATGGGCTGTCCAGAGAGGTGTTGGAGTCACCATCCCTGCAAGTGTTTGTGAAACAATTGGGCATGGCAACTTAGTGCTATGATCTAGTTCACAAGGTGGTGTTCAGTTAAAGGTTGGACTTGATGATCTTGGAGTTCTTTTCCAACATTGCTTTTGTGATTCTCAAGACATGTTCACTAGCAGTCAAAGAAAAGCATAAAGCAGTCAGCTTTTAAGTTAGAGATGTTTTGAAAAGTTGTGATGACAGCTACTAATTAACCTACTGACAGCCTTTCTTGTCTTTCAGGCTTGCGGTCTCTTGGGATGACTATCGCTCAGTGCTATGAGGAGGTTGGCCTTCTGCTGCTTTTCCTCTCTGTAGGAATATCTATATTTTCCACTGTGGAGTACTTTGTTGAGCAAGGTGTGCCAGGCACCACTTTCACAAGCGTACCTGGTGCTTGGTGGTGGGCAACAACTTCCATGACAACAGTTGGTTATGGTGACATTAGACCAGACACTACCATTGGTAAGGTAGTAGCCTTTATGTGTATTCTATCAGGAATACTGGTTTTGGCTTTGCCAATAGCTATAATAAATGACCGTTTTTCTGCCTGTTATTTTACACTGAAGATAAAAGAAGCTGCTCTTCGGCAGCGTGAAGCTTTAAAGAAACTCATGAAGAATTCATCCAGTGATTCAAATATCAATGTTAATTTGCGAGACATATATGCACGCAGTGTCATGGACATGTTGAGGTTAAAAAGCAGAGAGAGAGCAAGTACAAGGAGCAGTGGTGCAGATGATTTTTGGTTTTGACTTTAAAGTTATTTAATCTTGTATAGGGCATAGACTACTTCTTGTATAGGACATAGACTATTACTACTGTAGTATTAAGCATCTCTTTTTTATTATTTGCCACATAGTATATTTGCTTTTCCAGTTGGAGTTTTACTTAACTTGGATGGACTGAAATAACTATTGTATACAAAAGGCAGAATTCATAACATGAAATCTCTCAATGAGCTCTAAAACCTTCTTTCAGAACTGGATTGTGGTGGGTGAAATGGGAAACAATGGATCCCTGAAAGTAAAAAAAAAAAAAGATGCAATGATTTGTCTAATCTCGTATCCCTACTAATGTGTAATAATAAAGTCTTGGTGAAAATTGCAATGGTGTTTTGAATTCTAAAGATCTAGGGTTTGTACTTGCACTGGGAGTACAAAAGTCAAAGTCATTAAAGAAAACTAAAAGGGGAAATCTTAAGAAAGTGAAATGTTGAATAAATTCAGAATGACATTCCTATAACAAGCTTAGTCTTGTTCCCCGTTCTTATACCCATCTTCTACTCCATTTGCATCAAAAAACATTATTATACCAGCGCAGTGTGGCAGCGAGATGGGGGAAGGGAGTGCATGTATTTGGAATTTCCTCGTTTGAAGAGAAGCAAAGGTCTACCAGATACATAATGGGTATCAAGAGACAGGGGAAAATATTAAGCAGATACAAGAGCTGCAGCAAAGTATAAAATAGTAATGAAATAAGTACCATAATATAGAGCAGCCTCTGTACTTGCTTCAGAAGCTGCAGGAGCTAATACAGCCTTTGCAATATAGAAGTAATTTACAAACTTAGTTTGAACCATGCCTTCTCTATATGTTTTGATTCCTATGACTTATTTGTGTAGCTACACCGTTTTCGTGCATAAGTAAAGTAACCATTGGATTGCAGAAGAAATAAAAATTGTAAAAGGTAACAATCTACTAATTTCTCTGTCTCCCATTGAAATCAGTAGGTATTCCAAGTGGAGCAGATATTTTAAAAGTTAATTATCTTCACTGACCCATTATTAGAAACACGCTTCATTAAAATCTTTCATTCCAAAGGGAAAATGAGTACTTGTTGGACTGGATGCTTGTTCTAATGCAGTAATTGCGGTAAAAAAAACTAAAATAATCTAAGATATTTTCAGTCCACCTTCCCACCACTTACCTCTACAGTGGCCCATACCATTCTTAGCAAACAAAGCTTTTCTTCAATATAGTATCACTGTTCTAGACTATGACATTGCCATAGAATGCATATAACACAACTAGTAGCTTAAATTAAAAAAGTGACAAACCCTTTTCATTCCACATTTCTTTGTGATAATATAAATATTAAAAAGAGACATCTATCTACTGTGGATTATTTAACTTTGTTTTTATGTACATGGAAGGCTTAAACTGCCTTTGAGAATATATGAAATAATCTGCTTTTAATAAACATTGAATAATGGTTGTTTTGAAACAGTGTGTTTTTCTGTCATTCCCTGTAAATGGTCATGTAAACATAATACAGCAAGCAAGGGCACCTTAATGCAAATTGAGCAGCACCTTGGCATAAAACTTCTGATTTATCAGCTGGTATAAGTCAGCATTTGGATTTTGGACTGATGCAGCACATGCAGCTGTCACCAGGCCAGAAGGAAGCCCAGGAAAGCACTGGACACCAAAATAGAGTGTCTTGCTCCACTAGAAATTGCCTAGGTATGTCATCCTCATGGTTTCAGTTAAATAGAGAGCAGTCTGTGTTATGACAGTGTTCCCCTCTCCCCAAACATTCTATGAATCTGTCATAAAACTGCCAGTGATGTCCAGAAGACAAAATTAATTCTGCAGGGAAGGTCTGATGCAGCCCACTCCAGGTTATTATTTCATAGCTCCTTGGAGCAGGAAGTCTCTCAGGCTGCACAAATTGTACAGGCTGTTTCTCATTCAAAAGTCATTCTAATTATAGAGAATTAGGAAGAAGCTTTCATTGTGGGAAGGCTGTTTTGTAATGTCTTTTGTGCTCTCTTATACAGCATCTGATCTGTGTTTGAGAAAGGAAATGCAGTTAAGATAGCTGATTGATTCTCTTTAGGGAAAGGCTGCTTTATTGCATCCTGTGCTTTTTATGAGGGACTCAAAAGAATGAGAGAAATGTTCTGGGATATATTAGTTGATTCACTCCTTTTACAAGCTCAGCAGAAAAGTTTCCTAGAAATGTCCATGAAGAAATGTGGCTCAGACTTTATCCAGTAGCTGCTTTGGCTTCTATTTTCAGACCTCTTGATTTAAAATTCAGTCTCCCAAACAGTGTTTGTCAATTGTCATTTACACAGCAAGGTTATCTACCACATTATGGGCTAAGCCTAGCAAATTATTTCACAGAGGAAGGCCAGTTCTGCTTTAAACTTCTACAGACAGAAGGACCAGATCATTTGTGCGGAGAAACACACAGTATAGGACATCAGAACTCTAAATCATGAAGCTGCACTGTGTACTTGATTGCACAGATTTGGGGAATAGCTCAGCCACGACTAAGGCACCAAATAAAGAATATTACTGTTCCATCTTTAGAATATCATACTAAAGACAAGAAGCTACCTCTTGTCCTCACATCTGGTCTGCCATTTCCCTCCCTCAACAGACTTGGCAGAAAGGATCAGTAACACTGGCTGAAAATTCAGCATTTTAGCTCAAAACACCAAGTACTTTCACAAAGTGACATCAAAGAGTGCAGCTGCAGAACATACAAAGGAAGTCTGCATTAACCTTGGTTCCCTAGTACAAGAATCAGTAATAGTGAAAATCACAGAATCAGAACAGTTTGATTTGGAAAGGACCTTAAAGATCATCTAGCTCCAAATCCCCTGCCATAGGCAGGGACATCTTCCACTTGAGTGGGTTGCTCAAAGCCCCATCCAAGCAGGCTTGAAAACTTCCAGGAATGGGAAATCCACAACTTCTCTAGATGTGTGAGTTGACACAAACAGACAGCCAGAACAACCACAAACTCTCAGCTAGTGTGCAGAGAGTAAATTTATTCCAGTTACCTTGTTAATCAGGGGATCCCAGAAGCAACATCTGTGTAAAGGTACACAACTGGAGACACAGGCACCGTTAAACTTAGTCCATGCTACAGGATCACTGGCCTGCTGTTCACACAGGCTTATGAAGAGACAGCCAGCTGCATGGTCCCTTTATCAATTTACAGTCCTCTTTTCCAGTTTAACCCATACCTTCCAACACTGGACAGCCTCACCACTCTCATAGTAAAGAATTTCTTCTTAAAATCTAGTCTAAACCAATTCTCTCACAATTTAAAGCCATTCCCCTTTATCTGTCACTACCTTCTCTTGTAGATAGTTCCTCTCTGGCCTTGCTGTAATGGCATAGACTATAGTGTAGACAAAGTCTAAAAAATCTGGCCTATTTGTTTATAGATGCTTAAGGTCAGCTTTTCATTTGGGCCAGTGTGGTCCAAACCCACCAGAACTTTTTAAACATCACTAAAATTGTTGTCATTTTTACTTTGAAAAAAGCCAGCAGCTTCTTAGGTCTCATCAGGCAAAGCAATGCCAGGAGGTCAAGGGAGATGGTCCTGCTCCTCTGCTCAGCCTGATGACACAGATCTGGCTGATGTGTCCAATACTGGGCTCCCCAGCGCAAGAAAACAGGCACCGGCTACTGGAGATAGTTCAGCAAAATTTTGGAGAGCCAGATTGCAGAGACCAGCACATCAGGGAACCCCTATGTCCAGGAGAGGTGGATGGGCTGGTAGCTTCTGGGGCTTCTTTTAAAAGGCATTTAGAAATTCATATTTGCTAATATTCTACATGTGCAAAGTATTAGGAAACATGATTTACCTGTTGTATTGTACTGATATTAAACCAGAATGCATACTTCACTGATCACTTTCACTGATCACTTTAATTATGTGTTGTTAGTAAGTTATTAAACCAGTCAATCTTGATTTGACATAAACTTTGTAAGTTGAGCAATTTTTCCTCCAGACAGGAATTTTACTGGTCAACTCTGAGCTTGTGCAATTGCCACATGGCAAATATGGTTTAGAACAAAAAGGAGCAAAAAGGAATGGAGAAAGTTAAGAGGGTTTTTATGAAATAATTTATTTTTGTTTTCCGACACAGCAAAGTATTCTCATCTTGTTATAAGTATTTTGATAATGAATGACATGTTTTTCTCATTTGCCACTATATTGTCCTCTCAAAGTTCCATTGAAGTACCCGTGCACAAAAGCAGCTCTAATCTGAAGAGATGCTCAAGATCTAAACCACACTAGAGCAGCTGTTGCTGATGGGTCTGGTACACAGTCATCTGTGCTCTCACCACAGCCTCACTGCAGAAAGGGTAGAGCAGTGCAGTCACACCTCTGATTGCAGACAGGGGCCTTCAGGGCTCTGGGCTCTCAGAAAGATCAGTCACCAAAGAGTAGGGATGGAGTTAATTACATATCTGGAACTGAAATGCAATCAATTACAACCTCTTGTCAGTCAGGGTCTTTTTGAGAGTTTCATGGAGACTGTAATTATTATGGCTTTTTATTTAAACAAAAATACTAGAAAACACATACATCTTCATACAAAAGTACATCTGCCACACACTCACTGTTCGTAACAGTTTGATGAGGCATTTAAGTTTGGTGCAAATAGTGAGCTTGATGTGATAAGCAGTCAGTAACTGAAAACATCCCTTAATAAAATAGATTTTAATGAAAGACTAAGCTGGAGAATTCAATTATAATTAACTCTGTTGTTGTTTGCTATATATGAATTGGAATATTTTCTGACAAAACTGTGACCCTTATGTATAGGGTTCATCCTTCTTCTAGAGGTTGGCACTGTCAGCAGAAGGAGCACAGCCCATTTGGCTTGTACCTCTCACAGGCATGCTCAAAAAGCCTGAGCAGGTGTAATCCTTCCCACAGAAAAACGGGAGAGAAATTTTGCTCAGGTCAGTTTTACATGCTGCCCTATTACAGAATTTCTATATGAAACAAACAAACAAACAAAAATCTAGGCTTACAACAAACCTATTTAAAGGTATTTGGGGCACTGCTATCTGTTTTACTTATGTTAAGTTTCTGCTTTTCAGACATCAGGAACTTCTTTAGCTGGGCTGAGAACAAGAAAGGGATCCCATTTAATGTAATAAAAGCAGTCCCAACACCAGCTGATGTAAACCTCAGTTGCTCCTAGTCTTTCTCAGACCCCCGAATAAGCTTCCTGTGAGATGAATTTACAACATGCTAAATAATCCAGAACAGCCTGAATATAGGTTGGGTCTTGTAAGTAGTCTACAGTTTTGTTAACCTGATTAAAATTCTGCGAAATGCCTATTATGATGTGAAAAAATAGACCTTTTTAACAGCTTCTGCAAATGAAATCCTCTTTCTTGTCAAGCAAAGACTCATAGATGTAAGATTTTCTCTAATTATCCCCAATTCTGTACAGCTTTCACTAAAATTAAAAGTGTTTGTAAGTCATGTAGTATTACTGTGTAGTCCTGCAAGCTGTGACAGACATTTCATTTCCTATGGCTTGACTCACAAAGGCAGTTCTATTTCCAACTCTGTGTAGCAGAGATAGATCCTGAGAAATGCCTGAAGTGTGCATGACTCTTCACTATCTAATACATGAACCAGTTTTTCAGTAGAACTTGAAAAAGAATTCAGAACAGCCTCTTGCATTTGGTATTAAAAAAACCCCCAAAGCGTAGTGAATTGACATGTCCCAAACACAGCCAAAAAAAAAAGGCAATTGGCTTGAAAATAGTTAAAAGATAACTGGTGATTTCACTCTTTACAGCTGGCTCTGTGTTACAGATTTCTACCTGTAAGTCTCAGCCTGATGTATGAAATATATTATGCAATCCAGACATTTTGAATTATGCCAAAATATTACAAGATCAACATGTCTTTGCTTAAGGTCTGCTGTCCAGTGAAGTGGCATTCATAAACTAATAGCTCTTTTGTCCTAAACTAGTGTCATCATTACAGCCTTTAGAACACGATGTCAGGACCTGCCAGAGTTACAAGCTCCATGGGATCAGTCCATAGCTTTTGTGATGTGTGTTAGATGCTGCAGTGATAAAAGCTACAACTCCTGAGGGCCTGAACAGACAGAATAAGCCATTATTAATGCTGAATATATGAGAGGAAAAATAAGAAAGGTAGAACAGGAAAGAGAAAATTAATTTAAATTTAAATTAGTTTTAATTTAAAATAAGAAGTTGACATTCTTCAGCTGAGATTTACCAGTGTCTTTTTGTGACTGACTTCGTGTGTTTTAGTCCTCACATCTTCTCATAAGAAATGAAGAACACATGATCCAGTGCAGAGGAAGAAATTCTTTTTAGCTTATTAACTGACATGCATTGTAGGTCCCCACCACAAATTAGATCACCTACTAACAAGTCATACTTCATCCTACCATTCAGCCTTGTATATCAGACACACCTCTGCTCTGAATCATGTGTAAGTACATGCTTCCATATTTACATTGTTCTCCTGTAGAGCAACATCAAAAAACACCCACCTTTTGGTAAGAATTAAACATCAAGTTAAAAGAATCAGATTGGATTTAATCTATTTACAGTTGCTGCTATTTTTTATTTCTGCTGTCAGTTTTCATCTACTCCTTCCATCTTCTCCTTCTGGCAGGAATTGCCAAAAAAACAGATGGAAGAATTGCCAATCACAATCTTTCACTGTCAAAATGTAGACAAACGTAGCCCAAAAACCTGTATTCTGTTTTCCTATATTAGTAACAAAATCCAAGTCAAAAGAAATGAGTGTGGTCTTATTTTTAGCCCAGATGCACGGATGGCATTGATTAGGAATCAACAGAACCAGTTTTCCAAATTACTGGAAGCTGCATGCTTATAGCTGGTCAAAACTGACCTGTCAGGTACATAGCTATTTATATCACTAGGAAACTAGATCTGAGTAACAAATAAAGAAGGAATACATTCTGAGAAAATACGTGTCCCCTGAGTTCAGACAGTTCATAGAACTGGTACCACAAACCCACCGAAGAGACATGATCCCAACTGTGCAAATGTTGCACTAAGTCAAAACACAGCCCTTTCCTAAAGACCCTTCCATCCAAATGTGTACTACAAAACCAAACTCTGTATTCAAATTGAGAGTGTAAAGGAGCAAAACTTGCCCAAAAGGCCTTCACAGGAATTTATTGTATGAATAATGGGACATGCTCCCCATGGCAAGTCTACTGATGTAATGGAATTACATCAGCATGAATTTGGCCCACTTCCCAGCCAACACTCTCTTATAAGAGGCTTTGTTGTGTGAAAGCTGGGTATGTGGTTGGGCTGCAATAAGGACCAAAACCAGCATCCAAATTATGCCCTGTGTTATGCAGACTCCCTCCTTCCATATGGAGAGGAATCCAGTTTGCTTGTGCCAAGCATCACAATGGAATTACTGGCCGGCTGAACTACCAAAATGCTATTGACCAGCACTACAACACAGAGGATACATTATGCTGCAAATTCTCCCATAAGCTGTCCAGCAGATGTGACAATACACAAGCCAAAAAGGGAGGGAAAAAAAAGGAAAGGAAAACTCTTGTGCTCACCTATCACCAGAATTTCAGTTTGGTTCAGAGCTAGTGCATTTCACTATCAATTATTTACTATACTTAGAGTTCAACACTAGACTAAGCAAAATATTCAATGTAAAATTGATGGGTGTAATTTATGCAGTTTCTTTCTGCATCAAGAATGTCACTTTCCAAGGACACTTCAGTACTTCAGTAACCATTGCTTACATTCCCTATCACATACATCATCACAAAGTGCAGGCCTGTCTCCAGCTGGTGGGTAGAGATAGTTTCGCTTGTTCATGGTAGGCTTCCATTCACATTATCTTTTCAGTTTCTGAAGAGCAAGTGTGCGTTTCTCACCTGCTTCTTCACATCTCAGATCAGAGCAACATTTGCCAGGGAGACATGTTCCTTCAGAAGATTCATGCTAGAATGATGTAGTCTATGGTGCAGGCATTAGTAATACAATTAATAAGCAGGAGAACACAATACAGGTGCAATAATAGGAAAGAAAGTCATGAGTGCTTCTTTTAGAAGCAGAGGATGCTTTATGGAATGCAGTAAGTCACAGCTTTTATATGGCATCCTGAAACCCAAGTGCAGTCTGAGAGATAAAACCAAGTAGTCATTAAATAAGTCCAGTCAAATGTAGCCCCACAAGTCACGTAAGCAAAAGCAACTTCTCTACACATCCTCTGCTTTCTCTCTAGCTTGCCTATTCCTCACTTTTTCCAGCCAGCCCCCCAAAACTATGGAAGAGTCTCCATTAGGCTACCTCACCTGGGGGGGATGTATTCAATGCCACCAAACTAGTCCAGGGAGCAAATATTCTAGAATGTTAGTGTATTACGTGATAAAGCATTATTTGCACATTCAGTTCCGGTCAGTGAAATGTTGGGATTTTTTTCAGTTTCATTTCCTTACCTAACATTCCCACGTAGAGGTATCTAATTAGCAAGGTAAAGTATAATCTGTTAATTAAAGGGGAGATTTTATCAAAGGCACTTAGGAATCCCAGTAAGGCAAGTGACATGAAAATACATTATAGTTGGCTAATTTTAAAAATAATTAAAAGAAGAAATAAAACCTGAAAATACTCAAGGATAGTTTAAGCCTGGGCTAAGAAAGAAAAAAAAGTCAGAAACTATAGGAGAGGTAAGATAAGACCCAAATAGGAAATCCAGGTACTAAATGTTTCCAACTATGCAGACATATGGCAACTCTTATGCAAGCAGCTGACTCTTTTGAATTTCATTTCATCATGTACTCTGGGCAAGGATCAGAAATTTACTCATGTTGGAGTCTGGTTTCCAGGTTAGGTGTGTAAACTCAAACGCTTGTAAATTTTTATAGACCTGGACAAGATCTCGTTCTTAGCGAGGGAAATAGCAATGTAGTCATTTGTATGCTTTCCTTTTGGAAACTGAATAGTTATTAATCCTTCACACTTTTAAAAAATCTTTTGTTTCCTTTCTGGAATAAGAAGATATGAAGCATTAGTTTAAAATGCAAAAAATCTGAACGCTCATGCCGGGTTCACCTCCTCCATTCCCACTTTAGCACACATAGAACAGGCTGTTTTCCAAGGAAAGGATCCAGAAAAATGTTGTGGAAAGAATATTTTAAGTTTTTTGCTGTACACTTTGGACAAATTTCACACCAGAGCAAAGGCTAAGTGATAGGTTTGCTTGAAATGTGGGAGTGTTCATATCTGTCACACAGTCCTAGCATAAGGGTATGAGAGGAAAAGAAAACAAATAGTCATGTTAGTGAACCAGCTGGTTGTCTCTGACATGAGTTTAACACATTGCAATTCAGACAGAAAGGACAGCGAAACCACAGAAGAGTGGCAATTAGCCTTCTCTATTTGTACCATTCCTCTGCTTCAGAAAGTAACCTAAGGGCAGTGATTGTAGCATATGAAGTGTATCCCCCATGTTTACTCAAGCTATATAAAAAACGACAGGCATGTTCCTGTCCTTACAAGGTGGAGGAGGCTAACAATAACCAGCACTGGTGCTCCAAATGGCTTTGGAGGAGCAGCAGCACTCTGATGCAAGTGGCCTCAATCCATGGGTTACACTGACTAGCAGAATGCATAGCAGGAAGGCTTATTTCCCTTCTAGAAGCGGCAGAGAGGTTTCAGAGTTGTCACCTAGTTCTGAGATTGTAACACAGTGATAGGATGCTGGGGAAGGTACCATTACTGCTGGACCTCAGTTTCTGATTCAACAAGTGTGTTGACACTTCTTGACATTTTTGAAGTCACAACAAACTTTTGCTCAAGAACAGAGACTGCAGATTTTCAACTTGTAAGGGGCCCTCTCATATGGCATGTCAGGGCTGCTCTGGTGCTCCACAGTGGGGAGACAACTCTTGAGTTCCCAGCTGTGCAGCTGTAGGTAAGGAGCAGATGTGCCAGTGACCATCTGATTAGACTGACTCTCCCTCTCCCTCTCCCTCTCCCTCTCCCTCTCCCTCTCCTCTCCTCTCCTCTCCTCTCCTCTCCTCTCCTCTCCTCTCCTCTCCTCTCCTCTCCTCTCCTCTCCTCTCCTCTCCTCTCCTCTCCTCTCCTCTCCTCTCCTCTCCTCTCCTCTCCTCTCCTCTCCTCTCCTCTCCTCTCTTCTCCTCTCTCCTCTCCTCTCCTCTCATCTCCTCTCCTCTCCTCCCCTCCCCTCCCCTCCCCTCTCCTCTCCTCTCTCCCCTCTCCTCTCCTCTCCTCTCCTCTCCCTCCCTTTCTTCTTTTTTCCATCCTCATTTGTCCTTTCTTATTCCCTTCCCTTCCTTTCCTTTCCTTTTATTTTTCTGTAATTTGGAATCAGTTTCTCTCCTCTACACAGAAAGCCAGTGCTGAAGACTTTTGCTAGTCAATTCCTATTTTTTTGGGCTGTGTGCTCAGAAAACTAGAGAGTACTTTGTAAACAAGAAATTAAAGGCTGCTTGAAAACCACTTCTGCTACCAGAAGGATTCTGTCCCAATTGCAGTATTCATATGATGTTATCACCACAGCAACCAAGCCTGTAAACAATACTGGTGGTCATGGATAGCACATCAGTACTTGGTTTCACAATTAGAAACACAAGCTTTGCCAGACTGCATTTCTTTCCTGTCATTTCAGGCTTCCTGATTGAAATGCTATTTGAAGGGCTTTGCTCTGGAGTGTAAATACATTAGCCTTTGTCTGACATAAGACCCAAGAAGGAAGTTAAGCTGCAATGTCCCACCAGGTCATCTGGTTAGGATTTGATATGTTATTCACGAGTTACCAATACACACCTGCCAGTACAATGACAACACATTTATTAACACACACAGGTCCTGTTTCTTCTGAAAACAAAACTTTCATTTAATTCTGGTACCTACAGAGTAGGATTAGTCTTTTAAGTTCTTCATGAAAGGCACCTAGGGAATTTTGCAAACCTCATATAATATAATGCTCTACAGACATAACTAACTCAACAGCAAGCTGAAAACTATATAAATCTGAAGTTATCTTTGTAGAACTTAATGACTTAGAAAAAAGGGTTATTTTACATTGGCTCCTGCAGGATGTTGATATGCCTGAGGCAGATACATAGTACTGATGGAAAAGCTCAGTAAAGGTGAGGGTCCAATCTGCTGCCTTAAAATTCACAGCAGAACTCCCAGTATGGGTGAGCAATATTTGAGCCATGAGTGAGAGTCATCTAACTTGACCCTAGATAAGCACAGTGTAGAAAACCTTGCACTGACACAAATCAACTTAATGACTCTTTGCAGTGATTTCCTCTAAAATAGGATGTTTAAAATAGAATTGACTACTATCCTCCATTGGCTGAAGGGGCCTTTAGAGTGACTAGCTCATGTTTAGATACTTATATCTTAGAAGTAAAAGTCATGGAGAGAGATGAATCATTTCTCTGGAGTCCCTTTTGGCACCACAAGTTTATTGTCTAACCATTCAACACACAGAATTCAGAAAAGCTCTTCACTCTGGATCCAGATAGAACTGCTTTGGATCAATCTAATCAAGCTGCAGATGGAGAGCTATGATCCTTTCTGGGAAGATTTATTGAACTGGAAATAATAATTAAACAATTTTTTTCTGATTTCTCTCACTGAATTAAAAAATCTTCTTCAGCAATCTGACTCCTCTTAGTGCAAGTACATCCAAGAATTAAGTTAATAAATCTTGGTGGAATTAATCTGGGCAGAATTATTTTGGATGTCTTACAGGACATCCCTTTACCTCCAGTTCCATATAGCTCATGTCTTTCAGAGGGAGTCATTCATGGGATAAGTCCGATAAAAATCTGAAAGTCTTAAGGAATAAGAATAATTAACCAATGCAAAATTTGAGACCACCCAGAGCAAAACATATCACTTCTGGATTTTGGGGGGACAAATGGTTAAATATTTATGATCTTATTTCTTCAGCCTAGCTGTTTTTCCATGAATAAATAACACATCAGATAATCTTAAGAAGTTTAAAAAATTTGATGTTTTCATAAATTTTACTTCTATTTCTTCCATCAGTTCAGAAAGTGAGTTATAAATTCTCCATTCTATGTCTTACTCTCACAGAAAGGGAATAATACCAGGTGCTTTGAGTGACTGGCTACAAAACATGAATCACAATTACTGAATCATTGAAGTGACCACTTCACAAACAGCCTTCAGTCTGAAATTTACTTATAGAAAATTATTCCACAAATTCTTTTAAATAGCAAATAGTTGAAAAAATGAGAATTCAGGGGTTTTATTTGCAAATCAAATGCAGGTCTGCTTTAAAACTGATCAGTAATTGTAATAAGCAATTTGAGCAAATACATGACCTACTATGGGCTCTCTTCCAGCAGTAAAAAATATTCTTAAATTTTAACTGATTTTTTCATGGTTTGCATGTTAAGTATGTTATTTTAAACACCTGTAAAAGACTGATCATATATACCTGATGTTCATTTTACTTGTAAGACTATATAATCTAACTAGTTTAAGCAGCATCTGCTACAGTTATGTCTTAATAAAGGCCATAAACTTAATGATAGAGACTCTTTTTATGTTTCATGTTTCATATACTTGTTCCACAAACATTACTACTGTTTCTGATCTGAATAGTAAACAAATGCAACATTCACACAATGACTTTAAAGTTGTCATGATTAACCAAACAGGAGACATGAGGATAAAAAGGTTGCGTTGCACTATAGAAATGCATGAAATAGTTAATTTGTATTTTTTAGAGACTGCTAACATAATTTCATTCCAGATGGCAGTGAGAGTGCAAATCTGTTCTGTTCTGTGAGGATATGGGTGTTATATTAGGCTCCAATGGATCAGAATTATTTTTCAATGTTGGTGGTTTTTTAAAAAAAGAACATTTTAACCATTTCAGACAATCACTATTTTGTTTTGTATGCTCAGTATGAAGCATTCATATAAGATACTGTCTGTCATTGCTCTCCACAAAATGCCATACCACAAACACGACTCCTCACCAGAGGCATTTCCTCTTAGAAACTGATAAGACTTTTAGTCTGTTCTATGCAGGATCTGATCTTAAAGGTAGTCAGGTTTTTTTAAACAGACTGTCTCTATTACCACAGCCTTTTTCCTCATTTGACTACTTCACTGTTGTTCCACCTTGAAAGTGTTTTCCTATATAGAGATTCCAGTGCCTTCACATTTCTCAAAGCAAGAAAGCTTAGGGATTACTTCTCCTTCCCTCTGTGATGCTCCTCGGTCTCCCTGGTTCGTAGAATCTCTGTAGCTTTACAACAAGGATGTTCATCACTAGTCTGCCCTTCATCCTTGAGTATCAAAGCCCTAGAGAAAACATGAGGCTATTAGTGTAGGGTAAATGAGTGTCTTTCAGCCAGTTCACCCATGTTTCAATGCAAAACAGAAGATTGTGAAGTCTTGAAGTTTTAAATTGAAGACAAATACTGATTTCGATACACAGATCCAGCACTCTGCATTAAGTATCTGTCCACAGCTGCACAGTCCAAGACCAATCCCTCAGACATGAGCACTGTTCTGCTTGCAGAGGCCCCACCAGTCAGGAGTTTTCTCTTAAACCTTCCTATGTATTCCCTGCCTTAATTGATGGCACTCTTAGGAAAGCTGCTTTCAACACAGAACACAGTTTTGCTTGCCTCGGGAACTTAATGAAGCATCACAGAATGGAATACATTTGATAAAGTCTCTGAACTACCTACTTCATGGTAAGAGCCAAGAAGTTGACAAATACCTTGTGTTGAGAGACAAAGAAAAAAGGAGAACTAATTTCAATCCTTCCAGTTACTTGCATCTCACCACTCAAAAACAACTTTGGGGGCTTCAAAATCTCTTCTGTATTTTCTGTCCTAGATCTCTTTGCTTTAGTGAGGTTTTTTATTTGTGTTATATGTCAGTTGTCTAAAACATGCTTCAGAATTGCCTTCAAAGGATTTCTCTGATACAGAAAAGAACTGCAGTCTCCATCAGCACCCATTCTGCTTTTGAATGCCTCTTTAGAGAGACATAATTTCTTACTCCACCTCTTGAAGAGGCTTCAAGAAAACTAATTGGCTATTTCATTTCAGTCTATTAATGTTTGACACAAATGACCAATGGCATTGAATTAACAGCATATCTATATAAGTTAAAAAGCAAAATAAAACTAGTTTGCTTTAAAATAACATCTTGCTCTGATCCAAGGTAAATAATGACACTAAGATTAATAAATGGGTCAATAAGCACTGGAACTTACAATCATGGTATGTTTGAAAAATGGAAAAGCTGGGAGTAGAAGACTGAGCTTCTATGCTTTGGACCTGCTCAGTAACAAGTTTAAATTTTGATATAATGGTATTTGGGGTTATTTTTTAATTTGTATTTTTCATCACTTTTTCAAATTCGCAATATCGCTTAAGCACATACATGTTTTTATTCAGAAATTAATCTGCTCATAATGTCCAGAATACTAAAGGATCAAAGCACAATGTTCTTACTATACTGAACCCTGGACAAGAAGGCAGACTGTCAAGTTGGTGAGAAATCTATGTCCTCCTCTTAAATAAATTGAAAGAAGGAAAACCCAACCCTCAACATTATCCTTAGGACTGTATAACTGTACTGGCAATTTTCATTATAAAATTTCAAGCAACTTTAATAAATATCTTCTTATTAAAATCCAAAAAGACCACTGAAAGTGAGTGGAAGGTATGAAAAATGTACATGCCCCACAGAGTTTATGCTATACTATTAGGATTTATTTCATCTTCCTTAAACACATTCTTTCAAATGACTTAAAGCGAATTAAATCTTATAAGTAATGTTAGTAAGAACGTGTCTGTGGCATAACAGTTGTTTACACACTGAATATTCTCAGGTGCATATGTCGGTACCTAGAATTCTGGTCCTGATTCAGACATTGCTTTGGGTGCTACTTGTTCCCTTATAAGACTGAATTCAGGTAGTAAAGCTGACTCTGCTGCTGATGAAGGAATTGATGTTGATTTCTGAACAGGATTTTACAAAGCAGGTGGAAAGAAAAGTAGAGACATTTCTCTCAAGTACTCATTGAAATTTCTGAAATATTTAATTGCAAAGAGATCTGAGATGTGTATGAAATATATAAGAGAAATAACACATATGTCTAGTTTAAATGTAGTATATGCTTTAAAACAAGGTCAAATTGCTTTTGATAATGGAAAATGTGGGGCAATATATTGTAACTAACCAACCGATTATTCTGCATCTCTGCAACTTTGCATTTTGTTACACTTGAGAAAACACATTTGTGCTTTAGTATCTGTTCATCCATTTCATTGCTAGGATGCTCAGATGCCTCCTATAATACCAGTCATTGTTTACAGAGATAAAAATGATTTCTGATGGCTGCCAAGTGGCTAATTAACAACACAAGTACACCCCAATTTATTCTTTTTTCAAGAGTTTGTTTGCTTGGTTTTAGTAATCATACTAAAATAATTACTTCTTAAACACTAATTTGAAAAGAACGAATTTCACTTGGGAGAAAGGTGTTTTCAGTACACATTCAAAAATACACATGTAGTGTCCTTCCTCTGTTTTTTTTAACACTGCATAAATATATGGGGATGAATGTGCTTATGTTGTGACCAGATAGGATTCTGGAAGATGGTAATTCTGAAGAGAAAAAAAATCTTTCAGAACTAAATATACCTGTAAAAAGAAACCAGAGATGTCATAGAAGACTGATGGGAAGACCTGCTGCTGCATGAAGTAAAACATTTGCCTCTCCAGGGACACTAGGCTGCACCACACTGAATAATGAGACAGGGAATAGCAATCAATATGGTTGCAACATCACTTCTTGTTGGGGAGGCTGTTAGAGATGGCACTGATTAACTCATACAACACAGACATTATGAATAGCTGGATTTCACTTTCCCCTGTACAATATAATGCTATTTCAAATATGCATGTAAGGTGAGTTGGACTTTCTTGGCAATGGCTCCAAATTATGTTCAAAGTTGTTTAAAATGGAGAAGAGGATTTATCTAATTAACATGTTTCTCAGCAAGACACTCTTAAAAATGAGAATGATTTTATGGGAAAAGAAAAATCCTCTTTAACCTGCCATTACCGCTGAGCTCTTACCATGTTTTCTTTAACCAACAATGCATCTCTCATTCTCACATCACAAGCAGGCAAGTGCAATCAGTGGCAAACAGTGAAGATGAGACAATAGTTATAGGTTAAAATCTTATTATTCCACTTTGTGCAAGTGGAAAGCAGTGGGAAAAGGCACTGAATGAGTAGCGATGATTCAGCAGTGATAAGGAACTATTCATATAAATTAGGAATTGTGAAATAGTAATAAGAAAAATGTCATTTAAAACATAATACATGGAGTTGTCTGTCTTCTTTCTGTAATACTGCACATAATACATGAAGGATTTAAGGGCTCTAAAGCACTGTGAACTGTCTGTTGGGTTTCAGAAGTCTCTACGGACTACACAAATTATTCAGGATTGGCTACCCCATGTTTCTGTCTGGGCAAAAGAAATGGTTTGCAGGGCTTACTGCGCTGGATCTCAGTAGCCTGGAGTTACAAATAGATGCAGGTAGGTTGGGATGGAGCAGTGGCATATGTATTATTGCCATTCGCTCTTCTCCAACTTCAGTGGCCTTTTCCTATGCTACAGCAAGTAATTTTCACTCCAATACCAAAACTGTGTCTTTGATATACAGCACAATAAATATGTTTGATCCAAACTGGGGCTTCTGGGCCTTACTGTAATGCAAATAAATATTACTTCACACACTTAAAAAATCTCTTAAAAGAAATGATGTTAAGGTTATATATTCAAGCACATGTGAGTTAGGAACAGCTGTATTTATGCTTTCTCCTGTGTTTTTAATTCTAACACACTGTATTCCCTCTTGGTATGAAGAAAGATTTCTTCAAGAGAAAAAAATCAGCTATGAAACATGCTGAATTTTATTATATATCTCAAGCCTAACATTACTCATATTTGTGAGTTTGTTTTCAGAATTAAACCACAGTCTTTCAGACCATTTTAATATCTTTCTGATTAAAAAAAAATAAATGAGGGAACAGAATTTATATTTAAATGTAATATTTCCTTCCTTTCACTTATCAGCAGTTTGCCTCTTGGCCTTTAATCACCCCAAGAACATATAGGCCTTCATATTATCTAGAGGATTCACTACATTTTGACACCTCCACTGGAAAAGATCCTTTATCAGGAAAAAAAGACAGAAATGGCTAGATCCAGAGCTGAATATGACACTGCATAATGAAAAGTGATGTGAACTGGGCCAGACTGGTGGCTATACTTTGGATAGGGCAGAGGTAGTGACCTGTGGCTGGTCATGCACATGACTCTGTGGGACAAGGGGTACCAGACCAGCCAGAGGACAGAGGATGGATGACCATATCCAACAAAATTTATTCCTTCATGGGGTCTGGCACAGCTGCACTGTTACCCATCTGTGGGAAGAAGTCATCACCAGCAGAAGTTCCTGCTTGTGTAACAAAGGAGCATATGTTGTCTATAAGAAGCTATTGTTTGCTTTTGCTTTTCTTCATGGTCTGTTGCTGTGATCCCAGAGTCAGGGAAAGATCTGATCCCCGAGAGCAGGAGAGAAAACCCTTAGAAGGGTTGTATTGTATCCAATATAAGGAAGAGAGGTGTTCTGATCTCAGAGTCCACCCCTTCCCACTCTCAGGTAGGCCTTGGGCTTATTCCTAGTGTTCTTGTGTTCATTTATTTTGCTGATCTGCTAAGATCCTGAAGAGAGGTACTTCCTCTCTTTTGTTGGCTCATCCAAAAAAAACTGAGTTAAATTTTCAGGGACCAGAAAAAAGCAATTTCTGGAGTCTGTGTATTCCCACTGCTGGATAGCAACAGTGGGAATCTTTTCCAAATCCACAGATATCTGCTTCAATCATCTGTGGGAGAAAACTTTGCAAAGGGAAAGAGGTGGAATTTATACAAAAAGTGAGCATGGGCTGCCTTCTGATGGAACAGTCCTTACAGTCATGGACTGCTATCATTCTTCACACAAGCAAGAAGGAAATTTATTGAAGTCCATGGGAGATTAAAGTTTCATACATGTAATTCCATCATACCAAATATTGTGAATATTTAATTCTGTAATCAGAATACCAAAATGTGTGTGACTATTTCCCCCTATTCACAGAGACTCGGTCACTCAAAAGAAGACAGAAAAAACATTTCACACCACATTCAGGGCAACATCTTCCCACAGTTACCAGGGTCATCTCTCTGTGAGCCACTGCCCACTGCCTGTCCTTGAGAAGTAAGGCCAACAAGAACTCCATCCTCTTTACAAATTCCTTGCTCAACTAACTATTGTCAGAGCCTGGAAGTAATGGGACTAGAAAGCAGGTGGGATCATTTGCAGAAGTGTATCTGTAAACATGACACCCAGAAAGGCGTGGGCCATCCTGAAATATTGAGACTGCACTGAACTGTACCATTGCTGTGCACTGAAACACCAAGTCCTTCAACACCTGACATGGGAGAAAAGCAGCTGGGGTTGCATGGAATCATGATACATGTTGTCCTTGTACTGTTCACCCACACAGCAATCAAGGTCCACAAAAAAGAAAGAGTAGAAGAGTACCAGCATAGATATGAACAAATGAAGGCATCAATGCCCTTACAGCATGAGACATTCTGTGTCCAGATAGTATTTCCATTTGGTGTTTCTATACTAATTTTTATGTTCTATATTGACTGAATCTATACCAGTGTTCTTACATACTGACTATGGATGCTGCTGTGACCTACTCAAAAAAGGTGCAGATAGACTGAGTAGTCTTTTTGGACAAATGGAGAGTAAATCAGTTCAGGCACACACTGGATGGGGCAAAACAACTTCATATAAATCTCATTGCTCATCTAGATGGCCTGTCACTGACTAATATTTTGTAAGCTGCTTCTAGCAGGTTGGATTCAAGACAAGTCTCAACAAGTTAGTCAAAGAGAAAACCATTTAATATTGCTATATATATATATATCCTGCAAAAAAGGGGAAACACAGAGACAAAATACTCATACAATTGCTCTGTTATGTAGCATATTCTTTATAAAGCATCCACTTGGTTACTTTCAGAGACAAGACCTTAGGTGTAGCCCAGAATGATTACTCTAATATTCTTACAGTGTGGGAGGTTGTTATGTAAAATTTGGCCTTCTGACAACATTGATCTTGTCATTTGGCTAGCAGTGGCAGAGCAGAAGCCCTAAGCATGGTAAACTGTCTCTGTAAATCAAAGGTCTTGAAAGCCATGAGTGTTGTAGCAATGCCACTGATCACCCAAGTGGCTGTCCACTAGCCATTTAAGAGAAAGGCAGTTTCTGACTGAAGCTTTAGCTGTGCATATGGTCCTTCCTTATTAAAGTCTTTCAGTGAGATTCCTTTTAGATTCAAGAGAACAATCGTTGTGGCTTACTTCTTACTGTCAAAACATCCTAGGCCTTTAATAAAGTAAGAAGGCTGGATATTTACAAGGGTAATAGCTGGTAAAAAGACGTGTTAGCCCATGCACCAGTCTACATAGGTGATGAGGACCTGCCATGTCTGGCATTTTGGTTTACATAATTCAAGGGTGCACTGTGAGAAGCAGTGATTCTCTGTGCAGCTTTCTCAAGGGTTCCAGCCCTCCTAGACCACACATAAGAGGCCACTGGCATTTCAGAGAATTGAAATTGTCTGGATAGTTGAATTCCCCTTCATAGGGCTTCAGTGGGCACTCCTAAATAAGAATGCAGACACAGCCTCCTAGAGCATCTCTGCTGAACTAGGAAATTTCAAGCAAAGTTCGCTTCTCTACATACTATATGGGTCTGATATTCAACCTATTGAAACAAATTTGCCTTTCCTCAAATATGTCCTTTTAAATTATTAAGAAGTAGTTGAAATCATGCATTACAATTGAACATTATCATATGCATCATATTGAACATAGTATTACATCTAGTACCTCTGAAAAATTCCCAACTAAGAAGAAGAGCTGATGGAAAGAAAAACATTTTTATAGCATCAGTATCTTTCATCACATTTGTTTGTCTGTTTTCTTCTCCATTCATAAAACAGTAGATTATTAAAAGCTGCTAAATATTGCCACAATGTCATTTGACCACAAAATCTGAGGCAACGGCTCGCCAAAGAAAAGTCTCCTCCTGATAGCCAAAGCTGTTCTAGTAATATGAGAAGCATAATCTAACCAAAACCTGGTTTTTTAATGTTAATACATATTTGTGATGTGGACTGTTTTTAATAGGACTTCAGAGATTACAGCATTAAATTAAACACAATAGATGGAAATGTTAATGAGAGCTACAGGGAAATGAAGAAAAGTTATTAGAGAATGTACCACACAAAGAAGAAATATTAAAATATAATACTTTTTCTGGCTGTAAAATGCATCAACCATAACAGCATAGAACAGAGAAACTACTTACAATTACTCATCTAAATGAGTGAGATAGCATTGTCTCAGAAGTAAATAATTTATGTGCAAAAGCTTTCATCAGTTCTGAATTTGTTGATAACAGTCTTTTGTCTAAAATATATTCAACTTGATATCTCCAGAGTGAAGAATGTCTTGTGTCTGTGTGTATTCTCAGCTTCATGGGTTCTGATGCCCAGATCTCATTATAAAAGATTAAACCTTCAAGGATTAAATTCTCCTATATGCATTCAAGACTGCATCCATTATTATACTGCTGTTGGGGGATAACAGTAATTGTCTTTGAATTAGTTGCTTACTTGGCAGAGGGATGAATTTTGGAAATTAGGTATTTCTGCAAACTTTTATTGGAAGAACTGATGTTTCAGGTTTCTGTGACATTAGTGTACCCATTCTGAGGTACAAAGGAAAAATACTATTACTAAGAGGTAAGAAGATTTCTCATTAATGTGTTTTTTCATGAGGAGTTGTCTTGGTTTGAGGGGAAAAAACCAAGATGTCTACCCACAAGCGGGGGAGGGGGCCTTCACAATAATCACGCCACTCTTTATCAAATTTAAGAAAAAAGGAATTTAATACAGGAAGGATAACTGTTCTTAACTGCTATATATAAACAGACAAGTGCAAACCGCTTCCCCAACACCACAAGAAAAGAAAACAACAACAAAACCCAGCAAGTTTTCCTCCGGGAGGAAAGTTATACTTAGGCAGTGTCAAATGTCACAGTCCGGCTTGCTGTGGAGTGAGTTTCCAGTCCCTCTCCAGCGAGACAGACGAGTGGTGAGCTCTCAGATGAACTCAGTGTCTCTTGTCCCAGATGAAGAAAAAGAAAGCTGAAAGTGGGGAACCGCCACGTGTCCTGGAAAGCAGCTGCACACCTCTCTCTCCCGGGTCACTGCCCCAGCCGGGGCGGGCATGCCGTGACGGTGCAGGCGGTGGTGAGACTGGAGCAGAGGCCGGGACCCCAGATGCAGGAACCAGGAGAAACAGTCGTGGCGAGGAGACAAACAGCGTCTCAGCCAGAAGCCCCAGCAGTAGCCAGCAGAGCAGCTTCTCTCCTCGGCAGCCACCGCTCCCGCGTTCCGCCAAGCTAAAAAGGAAAAATGTGCCCAAAAACAAAAGAGACAAACCTGCCCCCACCCAAGTGATCAGCAGTTAACTACTTCTTTTTGTTAACTACTGGCATGGGCAGTTAGTGGCAGGGGAGAGAATTTACATAATAATCCCAAACTACAACAAGAGTGGGCCTCGGAAATCACACCAGAAAGCTACAGTTGAAGAATTCATGGAGCAAAAAGGAAAGTTGTCTCTACTCTGAATGAGACTTTAGAGCATTAGCATAATATGTCTCAGGCTTTATTCACACATTGTAGATTTCATCAGTAAAGTTTATGCATAACATAAAAATAATTTGGCTTTCCAGCTCCTCTTTGAAAAGACTTAGCCAGTTACACTGTGGTGATGGATCACACACAGGAAGTATGATTGCCACCCAGGATAAGGCAAGGAGAGCCAAAAAATTCCCTAATTAGGGAAAAGGTCTGAGCAGCAATTCACTATGTTTGATGAGAATTAGAAACCAAAAATAGGACTGTCCCAAAATTAGGGGATCTGGCACATGAGGGGAAAGATTATGGAAACAGTGATAGTTACAGTGAAAAGGGATAAGAGAAGTATGGGGGGAACGTAAGGAAGCTTAAAGCAGTGTAAGTAATGAGATACTGCAATGGCAGTGAAAGTAATGAGATACTGCAATGGAAAGAGCAACAGAAGTATGGGAATTTAGAAAGAGAGAAAGGAAAATAGACAACAAAATGAGGCAAAATTAAAAAAAAAAAGAGAAAGCTGAAATAGAGTGAAAATAGGATAATGTCTCACATCTGTAAGTATGGCAATATTGAATAGAGAAAAAAGAGAAGGCATACTTGGGAAGGCAGATCAGAAAAGTTTAGACAAAGCCTGGTATTTTTTCCAGTAGGAATAGCACTGGATAAAACTACCAAGGAATTCAGCTCTATTGACATAGCTATCTTGTCTGTCATGGGCTCTCTAGATGCTGGATCCAACTATGAGATCTCACAGCTGGATTTAAAAGCAGTCAGTTATTTGATTTGAAAAGATTTTTTTCTTTCAAAAAGATTGTAGGGTATTTCTAGTCCCTTTCAATCCATTTAGCAGACCTTGTTATTTTTCCTTCCTAGACAATCAGAGCAACAAGTCTGAAATAGCAAGTGACAAGAGCATTTTAACAAACAAAAAAAAAAGCCAAGCAGTGCAGAACTGTTAGTCCTGACAGTTTTAGTGCCATAGATACAAACAGTAATAAAGTTTTAGAAACACAGTAACTGCATGCAGGCTTATTTTCAGGAATTACTTTGAATTATAATTACCTTAATGAGTGCACTAAAGCAAAGGCACAGCATTATATAAGAAATGCCAGATGGGAACCATAATCAAATTTGCAGATGAAATCATTTAAGAGAGAAAACAATAATCCCAAAGGTGAGTGTACTGAAATAATCACTTCTGTTCATAGAAAGGAGGCATGAACTATCATATCCTAAATTATATTTAAAAAAGGGTGTTGTGGCATTTTATCTGAATGTGTCACTGAAATGTACTTTAAGTTTGGAGGTTTGAGGGAGTTCGCGGTTTGGTTTTTTTGGTTTGGTTTTTTTTGGTTTGGTTTTTTTTCAGAAAATAGATCTTAGTGAGTTCTTATAGTGTGGATTTCTTGTAGTATCTTACATATGTTCTGTGGGTTTGTTTTTTTTCCTCAGATTAAGCTGAGTGTAAGAGAAAAAAAACCACTAGAGTAATTGAATATTAGGCAAATGCTCAAAGACATTTTGAAAAGATTTTAAATTCATTTTATCCTATTTACAGTTTAATTTAAATGAATAAGAGGAAAATTAACCAAATCATGTTTTCATTATGAACTAATTAAAGATCAAAACAATTAAAAATCCATAAATAGATCAAAAGCATTTAGGAATTCAGAATTAAGTGTTGAACTGTTCACATAAGAATGCAATGTGTTGTATCTTTCTGAGTTATGTACATATTAATGTCAGAGACATACACTTTATACAGCTACAGATTTGAGCTTGTTCAACACATGCAATCTGTTGTCTCACAAATGATACCTTAATATGCATCTTAGCATTATTTTGCTAGACAAAGAAGGTAAAAGACACAGAAATCAAGGGGCAAAAAACCCAAACAAACAAAACCACACACACACACCCAAAACCAAACCAAAACAAACTCACAGCTCTGGAGCCTTTAACCTGGCCATCCCTTTACCTTAAACAGTGCTTTTTCAATTGTACAAGGTTTTTCAAAATTAGCATTCATTTTAAAACCTGATTTAACAGGTGTAATTTTCAGTTCCCTTTTTATCTGCAGCTTCTAATTCACCTTACTGAGAGTTGGATGGTTTTCACTTGAAAAAAAAAAGTTTTCACTTCCATTGCATAAAAAACTAAGAAAGAAGTACAAAACAAGAGGAAATCAGCTGCAGTCTTCGGGTACATTTCAGTCTCTCAATGTCCTCAGAAAGTTTCCTACACACCTTATGCCCATGGGCCTTCAGCACAAGTTGGGGTGAGCTGAGCACTAAGACAGAGGCCTCAGAACTTCAAGGAAATACAGCCAGGAAATAGATACTAAATTCTCTGGGGCCCTAAACAGAATGGTAAGATGGCTACCCATGTCAAATGGGTCCAAAAAATTAAAAAAAAAAAAAAGAAGGTTCAGTCACAGGTTGTGTTTGGCCCACCCAGGCAATACAGGTCAGATGCTGGAGGCGGATGGTCCCACTCTGAGAACCCAGGTACTCTCTGAGGTCTGCCTGCAAGCTTGCCCAGGGCAAGAGACGGGAGCAGGATATAGGTCCTAACTAAAGTCTTCTCTGGCAAGGCTACTCCTTTATGAAGAGCAGAGCCCACCTGTGCATATGATCTCCTCCACTCCCCCATCACCAGTGCCCAGGGCCAGCAGCCACAAGCTGGAACCTAGAGGCTGGGGACTTGGTGAGAAGACAGCTGAGTTTTTGGTGGGGAATCAGAGGGCAACACCCAATAAATCTGACAGTATCTGCAGGAAGGCAACGTGCAGGTTCACATCACCAACTTCCACTTAGAGCGGGCTCAAGAAGGACCCCAGGAGAAGCGCTGAAGGCATCTAAGCAGTATGTGGATTCAGTATGTGCAAAGGCAGGCTTCTCTCTTTGAAGGCAGACCTGAATCATAGCTTTCCTTGGCAGCACACCCAAGAAATGCAGGGGCACAAACACCACCTGCTCTACTCAAGAATTGCCTTGACAGTGTCAACTGTTACATTGTCCATATTTTAAATTGATTTTTAACATTATGATTCAGCGACTTAACATTTTCTCTCTTATTCTGATCCAGTTTATCACCGAGAAAGCGTTGTTTACAAAGCCCCATTCTGACCACCAGCAGCCCAGCTGCCCTTCCAGTGACTTTGATCCTCTCTCCTTGCTGTGAGTGAACCTCAGAAACAAATCCACACTCAAGGCACAGGAATCAAATCCAGTCACTATGTTTCGTCCTGATTCATTTGCTCATCACTCTGTTACACTCCAGCTCTTGTTACAGACAAAAGGGAATGCACCATGTAGCTCAATAGCTTGACATTTGCTGTCATCATCATGCTGACACACTCACCTACACTCCAGTCTCCATAGCTGCTGCACACAGACACACAAATGCCTCCGGCCCCTGGTCTGAACACCTGTGTGCTGCACTCCTATCCCAAACACACACATTTGCACAGAATAGAGAGCTCACACCCTGAAAAGGAGTGAGAAATGGAGTTTAATGAGAGGACAGGACAGACCATGCTGACTGGACAAAGGGCATGGCCAGGAAACGTACTGGCAGCTGGCCACTTTTATCCTCTTATTCCTCTATTTTATCTTGCTTGTTCTTCTCCAGTCCACTCCCAATTCCTCAACTTTGGTTTCTCTCTTAAACCATTCCATAATAAGTCTTGCACACCCCCCAGAGTTCTCCTTATGGAGACTCCCCCCATGTTTGTGCAGTGTTCCAGAGAAGCTGCACCCCTGGGGAATCACAATGCATCCAACTTGTGGGGCTGATGCTCCCAGGACAGCCCCAGGGGTGTGGGGCAGGGGTTCATATCTCTTACGGGGACACTGGGATTCCCCCACTGCCCTGCCACCATGCCCCTCTGTGTGAGAAGTATTTTGAATGATATTGAAAACAAATGGGTGCCTTTTGGTCATTTATTCTTCTGTTCTTACAGAGCAGAAGGAAAAAGAAAGGAAAAGAAGTTAACCATTAAGACTAACAGCACTTTCTCTACTACAGAACTAATGCTTAAAAATAGAAAATGGAGGATGGAGTGGAAGGACCTGTCATTGGTCCAGATGTATCGCCACAAACTGTGAGCCCTTGGCAGTATTGGCAGGGCAGTCAGGCACAGCTAACTTCTAGCAATGTGCCAATGCCACTGGATAAAAGGGTCTCATGTGGCACCAGACAACTGGTCTAGCTGTGGAGGAAGGACTCTGAATCACCCAATAATTACAAACATCTGTGTGAGCATCCATGAAAAACTTGTCTCTTTTCTCCTGTGCCAGTTCCCGGCTCCCCATACCCCCAAACACTGCTTTGCTGAGACAAAAAAAAAAAAAAAAAAAAAAAGGTGGAGCTAAGCACAACCATGTGACCAGGCAGGTGCTCCCTCTACTCTTTTCCAGGTGATACTAGAAGGGAGCACTAAGGGATTGCATTCTAATTCTAAAGGAGCACAGAGTGGGCCACTGAATCCCAGAAAATGGACAAGGAGACTCAGCAGCAAGGCCAGGCCCACCATGAAGAACAGAAGCAGTACTAATTAGTGAAGATTTTGCTACAGACTTCTGAGTTTCTGAGCTCAAGACCTGCTCTTCTACAACCTTCCTGGTTGTGAAAGGACACCCATGGGAAGTCATTCTCTCAGCTATACTGAAAAGATGCTTCAAACACATGTTGGACAGGATACAAATGGAGAGACAGCATTCAGATTATTCAATGCTGGCTGCACATCTTTTCTCAGCTGCCAATAGCACAGGGTCTGAGTCAGTGGGCTGCAACAGCCTATCTTGTAAATAAACCTCCATCATTTTGCTCTGATGCAGACTTCTCAAAGTGCTAAAAAAACCAAAACCAAAACAACAACAACAACAAAAAAACACAAACCACAAACCCAAAAAACCCCAAACATGTAAGATAGTCCATAGTTCTCCCTTCCTCCACAGGACTTTTTACTGCCTTCTCTGCCATTCCTGATGGTATCTTTCAGTAGGGCAGCAGTGGGGCATCAATGTCCTCTTGAGTTATATTGGACAATGATTTCAAATATCATCTGAATAACTGACTTTAGAAGCTTTTTAATCAAATCATCCACATCTCACTATTCCCTTCTGAGAAGACAGAAAACAGGATGTTTCTGCTAAGATGCTATCATTTAAACCCCCTAGTGCTCCAGAGACAACATGATACAGCCTACAATTTTGGACAACTTACAACACAGATTTCTTCTTTGTCATGGAATTGTATCTGAAAGTCTGCATCTAGTTAACGAGTCTAGATGACTCCAGGGTGCCTTTGAACACAGAAAGCCAAAACTCCTAGTAATAAGGACTAGGAACTCAGAACAATCATCACAGATGCACCGTGCTCAGATTCATATTTGCCCTTCCTCTTCAGAAGTGTTTTATGCTGTTTGGGATCTACTGCTAAAAGGAGCTAATGTAATTGCAGAAAGCAGTCATAGCATCCTGCATACCTCTCTAGGGCAGGATTCAGCTGTGGGGTCAGCCAGGGCAAAGCTATGGCTGAGCTGGAAAGCAGAACTCCTCCAGTTTAGCTGAGGCAGAGAATAAAGCTCCACATTTGGGCTTAATAATGGCCTTGGGCCCATGGGTGTGAATGAAGGTCTCAGCTAAGACTACTCAAGGCCATCAAGACTCATTGATGCACCTGGGCTCCTGATACCCTTGACCTCCCGCTGTCACTTGCAACAGGTGATGGCCTCTCAGAGAGCTTGTGTCAAATCTGCAGCTTCAGAAGCACATCTCAGATACCTGGTGGATCCTCAGATGTTAACAGCCACCTATGTGTTGCCAGTTGAGTTAAATCAGTCAACGGATGAGATTCATCTACAAATTAAGATGTGAAAACCCACATATCCCACATTTGGTAAGCTTTAAACTTGCTGTGACAGTGGGTTTCTAGGAGTTGAATAATTTGCCTGATAAGAAGGATCTAGTGCCATTTGAGATGCTCCTGGGTATCCAAGGTATCTCTAAGATACCTCTACAGGACTGACAGATATGACAGGAGGAGTTATGTGACACTCAGGACCTTTTGTAACAATTACTAAAGGAGGTCAGACAGGACACTTTGAGGTACCCTGATGATGGGGACACCATATTTACACAATCAAATCACAAGTTATTACTGTCACCGTAGTCTAAAGATCTTTTGGGCAGCCAAGACTTGAGTGTTTATGTCAACATAATATGAATGGTGGTTTTAATTTTACTGGCTAGGCCTCCCTTGCTTGTATTACTTTAGGTGTGAAATTTCAGCTAAATCCTTAGAAATCTACTTCTCCTTTTGAGTTAGCCCCCAGAGACAAAGTGCTCTGCAATTATGATCTACAGTACAGTCTCTTGGCTCTCTGGGATTGCAGCTTAGATTGACTTTGCCTTGGCATAGCTGAAGAGAGAAACATTATTGTTCCCAGAGTTAATTTTTAAATATTTCCCCATTGAGGAGACAGACAAACATAAAATTCTTACAGAAGATCAATGCTGTGAGAAGTGACAACTGGTTTGGTATGCTTCAGAGTTCAGAGATGCACCACTGTGGAACAATGCAGTGTTCAAAGCTCACTAAACCCTTCTGAAAATCCCCTTCTCTAAGGCAGTGCAACTCAGAACTCAAAACAAAAATGCTATGCAAAAGTAGCATTAGGTCAATATTCCCTTAGAAAATCTGGTTTAAGTCACCCCAGAATATCTTCAGTTTCAACAATAGTTAGATATTTCAATGACTGAAACACCTCACAGACACTTACAGTTTTTAGAATAATTATGACATTGTGGATGCTATGTTAATTCTCTTCTTCCTTGGAAAACTCTAATTATCTTTGGTTTTTATTTAACAATATATGATCCCACAACATACTTATGATTTAGTTTTATCAATTAAATTTTCTCTTTTCAATTTATCCAAAACTGTATATGAGTATTTCATAATTAGTTTTAATTTTATTTTGAGCTCTGCCAGTTCAAATTGTCTCCAAGCACTTAATTAAATTTCATTCTCAGGAGATAGCTATTCCATCTAGATTTTGCAAAAATTTAGCATACAGTTTATAATAGACTTGATAACAGTTATTCAAACACACGGGACTGTGCAATTTCTCTTATATGTTATATGACTCACATACTTTTACATCCCATAGTTGTCAAAATGAGTTGTTTCCAGCTGCCACAAAAATAGATTAGCTCAATTTAAAATATATGTGGGGAGTACCAAAACCAGGCTGACATTCAATTTTTGATCAAAACCCCACAAAGAACAATACCAGAAGAGGCAAGCAATGACAAACTGCATTTTTCTGATTGTCTATGGCCACAAAAGATGATTTGCTGGAGGGTTTCTGTCACCTTTGGGACATACAATAAGCACTAAGGTACAGCCTGCACAGAGCTGGGCTCTCTCCACTACTTCTGTATGGGAGCCCCTGCTTCCAGGGCAGTCACTTGAGCAGCATGGAGTCTGTTTCTTACCTGGCAGCCCAGGGAAGAAATGAATCTGTTTATCGTTTTGAAGTAGGTTGATAGTGATGGTAAGACCTATTCTTTTATATCCTGTGACTTATAGATTAGGCTACATGTCTTTTACAGATTCCAGTTGTTTTAGGGAAAGAATGGGTTTCTGCCCAAGTGTCTAGAAAATGCACTGGTCACCCTAATGGTCATTCTACTGGCTAAAGGAGACTTCCCTTCCAGATTAAGTATTATGGAATGTAAACTATACATGAGTCAGTCAGTAGATCTTAACATTAACTTTGCAATTCACAAAGCAGATTTTCCTGCCTGAAACTGGAACACAAAAACATTTCAGTAACCTTGGCGTTACACTCTCAAACCTCCATTTAGAAACATATTTTTAAAAAAATCATCTCCATACTAATTAAGAAGTAGTTTTCACAAAACATTTAAATATGTGTTCTCAACTGTCTCTAAATTATTTACATCAGACTTTTCAGAGCACAGTGAGCCTCTTGCCTCACCTGAAGTTTCTAGACAGAATTTAACTTTCCAAACTGTAAGGTTAAGGTTTTATTTCTGCCAGCTGTTTTTAAGAGTGAAAAGGGATTCAAATGAGGCAAAGCATCGCCAGCCCATCGAGGGAGAGAATTGTCCTGCTCTGCTCTGCACTGGGGTGGCCTCAACTTGAATATTGTCTGCAGTTTTGGGCACCACAATATAGGAAAGTCACTAAGCTATTAGATAGTGTCCAAAGGAGGGCAATGAGGATGGTAAAGAGAGGAAGCCGTATGAGAAACGGCTGAGGGCACTTGATCTACTGAGCATGGAGGAGACTGAGGGAAGACCTCATGGCAGTTACAACTTCCTTGTGAGTGGAAGAGAATGGGCAGGCACTGATCTCTTCTCTGTGGTGACCAGTGACAGGACCCAAGGGAATGGCCTGAATTTGTGTCAAGGGAGGTTTGGGATGGATATTAGAAAAAGGTTCTTCACCCAGAGGGTAGTTGGGCACTGGAACAGGCTGATGCCAAAAAGGCATGGAATTAAAAGAACTGCTTAGAGACCATTTATCTTGTATTAAAAGAATCACAGAATCATCAAAGAGATGATTGAAAGAGACTTTCAGGATCATCTAGTCTCACCATCAACATGACATCACCATAATCACCCCTAAACCAAGCCCATGTGCTACATCCAGATGCCTCTAGAACACTTACAGAGATGTTGACTTCACCACCTCCCTAAGAAGTTATAACCATTTACTAAACATCCCATTAGGGAGGGCTGGTTCTCAGAAATTTGTCCTGGCTCCATTCAAATCAATAGAACGTTTTGTCAGTGATGACAGTGGGGATAGAGCAACACCCTTTCTCAATGTTACGGTTTTGAGCTGACAAAATGCCAACTGCCCAGTACCAAGTCAAAGGGTCCCCTCCCAGGGAAAGGGAGTGGGAAAAAAAACTTAGAAATGGAGCTTTGAAAGGGTAAGGTTTTTATATTCACACAGAAGAAAAGAAAATTTAAAACAGAATATAATACATACATATATGAATGTAAAAAGAAAATAATACCTCCACCAAGTTGCCCAGTTAATAACCCAGATTCCAACCACCCAAACCCCAGAAAACCTCCCAAAAACTCTTCCCAAGAAACCTCCCAGCAAGAGAGAGAGAAATTAACAAGAAAATGTTCACCTCCCTAGATAAACAACAGTGCGGATGGCAGTAGGCCTAATCTCAGAAGTCAAAGGAGCACATCTTCCCAGGTCAGGAGCAGAGACGGAAAGAGACAGAAACTCCTCCTTCCTCTCTTTTTATACCCCTTGACACTTCTTCATGATGTTAGATGATACGAAATACCTCTTTGGTTGCTTAAGTCAGGTGATGTTTGTCCCTTCTAATCTATGTCGCATCCTTTGAGGGCTGCTAAAACTTAGGCCTAAATAAGGCCTAAACTGAAACTAAAGGCAAAACTACCACACTCAAGTTACAGAAATAAGTGATTTTAGTCTCCTTGTCTTTGTCCTTTGGATCTCCAAGTTGTTACAGACTTGCAGGGAAAAGGAACAGTGCTACTCTCCCTGCAGTTCCCAGTCCTCTGTTCTTCTTTCTCCAAGCACAGCCTGAAGGAAACAAGCAGAACAGGACTGCGTCAGCAGGGCACAAGATATGGGGCCAAACAGAAGATCCTATCTCCTACAGGTCCTTGTGACTGTGATGCCTCAGCAAGTCCTGCTGTCCCCAAGCCTGTCCTTCTGCAGGACCAGATTTAGCATGATGACTCCTAGACCTACAGAGTCCAACAGGTGATGCCTCACTGGGGATGAAGGGATGTACGTGTAGAGCAGGGCATCCTCGCAACTTCTCCCAGGTTTTTCAGTCCATTTGTGATAGCCAGCCTACCTGAAACAAAAATTACAGATCACAAGGGTAAACCTCCTACTTAGGTAACTTTACATTCATTGAAAAAAATCAAGACCAAATGTATATTTTGAAATGAAAAATTAATAAATGAAACTTTTCCACATATTAACAATGCAATTTCTGAATGCTTGTGTTATTTGAATTGTAAATACTGGATAATACAATTAAAAAATGCAGCAGTGCATAATATATTATTTCCTTGGCAATGTGTCAATAGCCATGTTTTTCTTCTTAGGTACAGCTGACAGCTGTTCAGGAGTCCCAGAAGCACTAAAGAGAAAAAAATAAATCATCCTCAACACAGAAGGCCCTTTACATGCAAAACACAAAAGTCATTAATTTCCTTATAATTATATGGGGATATAAACAGTGATAAATTTACTATTTTTATAGAATAGCATAGAAGACTGGGTTGGAAGGATCCTCAGGAATCATCTGGTCCAACTTTTAAACTATTAGCATGCATCTTCACAGCTTTCTAAAGCCACAGTTACACATTCAGCTTATTCTGGCCAAATATAACAGCCACAACACCAGGATTTCAGCAGAATCAGCTGACATAACTTCACTAAAATGAGTACTGTTCTCCAGCTGGTACCAGGCAAGGACAGAAAGAGTAGTTTCTCATCAGTGTACAGTTACAGAAGCAACAGTAATTCACACTGCAGTATTCATGTGAAAACATTCCACAGTGAGTAATTAATAACTAATAAAAGATTGGGATCTGTTTGAGATGATCCCACATAGGTGTAAAGTAGTCAGTAGTGCTTGCTCTGTAAGACAGACCCGGGGAGAGCAGATGTGAAGATTTGTCTTAAGATCCTTAAAGGAAGGCAAGGAACACCCAGTTTCTGCATGTGGGAACTCTCTGCTGTAACTGGACCATCTCTGCCTCAGAGTGGTGTGAGCTAGTAATGAGCCAGTAACAACCTGGCAACAAGCTCTGATTGCTAGGTGACCTTTCCCATTCTCCTAAGCTTTAGCTTGCACATAGCTTCAGTAGCTTTGCTTATAGACTAGCTAGGTGTTGGATAAAATGGATTTTTTTACTGAATACAGGGAACATGGTCATGTTATGTTTAGGACACTGATAACAAGACATACTTTGTCCTGTACCCCAGGACCTGCATGAGCAGGACATGAGGTTAGGGCCACCCAAAAGAGAGAGTACATAGCAGCCTGGTGGGGTGTGTGGGGTCATCGAGGAGCATGGCCAGGCTGAAGGTTTGGAGCCCTGTGCATGAATGAAGCAGTGGAGCTGAGCATGCCAGGCATCGACAAGTTGAGGAAGGAGACGCAATGGTCAAGTACCTGGCTCGGGACTGTGGCAGCAGTAGGGGACACAGCTCGGCTGTCTGCAGGCTCCTGGGGAACCTTTGCAATTGTAGGTTTGAGCTGGCATCAGTCCTCTTCTGTGCATGTACAAAGATGACCTGGCCCCAACAAGAGCTCATTGCAGCTATATGTGCATGCTCTGAAAACTGCTTTCTTTGAAAGAGGGTCCTCTACATTCATGTGAACATATGCAGCTACTATTATTAATGACAGAGGGGAGAAATTCTGGCAATGTTTATGGAAGAAAGTCCTTTGACTTCAGCAGTTTTCCAGTCTGAGTGAAAAATGCTTTCCAACTAGTGCAAATATTTCTGCAAAAAAAGGGGAGAGTGTTCAGATCAGTCCCAAGGGAACACACAAAGGACTTTGTGTATCCTCATAATAACCATTACAAGCAACTAGTCCTTTTTACAGTGAATGAGTATGAGTACTCAGTGAACATGAGAGTGGGGATGAGGCATCTTTATGAAAATAAAGTCCCCACCTTAAAAGCTGAGAACTACAGCTTTAATAATGTTTGTTTGTATTTCAAATTATAGTTGCATATAAAAGATGCTCCAGTCCAATAGGTAAACCCTGTTTCTGATCCTCTTAGCAAATCTAATAGAATATTAACATATTTTATTTATGTATTAGGATCAAACTGTTTATTCACACTAATTCAATAGGGCATGTATCTTTAACACCTTTATCATACTCTGAGGGAAAGACAGTGGGTCTGCCTGATGGATGCAGTCTGTGAGAAACTACCTTCTCATATGTCTGCCCAAACAAATTATCTACCTACATCCCTCATTGAAACAACAGTTTTCATACTTGCCTTACCTACAGATATATTTGATATCTGATCATAATAAAAGAGTAAAACTCAGCAGAAATATCTTTATCAGTACACCACTTGTCTTTCATTGTAGGTATTTATTCCCAAAATGGAAACACTCCATTTTTGCTTTTGTTTTTTTTTTCTTAAGGGAAGTATTCTTTCTTATTAAAATATTTAGTAGCTAAAAGCCTTTAGTAATTCTTTCTTTGTTATTTGAATTTTTTTGTGCTGACAGTCTTCAAACCCTTCCTTAAAGTTAAGTTGGGCCACATAAAGAAAAAGTATTCAGGTACATAAAATAGATTCCAATAGCAAAACTGCAATCAAAACCCCAAGACATTAAATATAGACCAGACTGTGAAGGTATTTAAGATCAGTATATCCAAATGAAAGTCGTTCCAGACTATAAACCACAGAGAGAGAAATACCATGCTGAAAGAGTCATTAGTGGTCAACTTTTGGTTTTAGATGTTCCCCCATAGTCAGCATTTCCAACCAGCTGTTCCCTGCTCAGCACACAGGCTGCTGTAGGGCTTTTCTGACCCCAGGCAGTCGGGTCCCCACCAGAGAAGCAAAACCACCATTTTTCAGCCAGATCACTCTGCCAGCCTCGGCAGCTGTGCTGACAGGAATCAGGCAGCAGCATGGGAAAAGGGAGGGAGACATTAGAGGGCTAAAAAAAAATCTCTTGAAGCTCCCAAAAATTTTTCATGTGTTTCTATACTTTTATATAGATATCCATATTTTATAGATGTCTAAACTTTTGTTGCCTGATAGTGTCTTTATACCACTCTGGCCACATAAAAATGCTGCAAAGCAGGTACAAATAACTTTTTTTTTTCAAAATAAGGGCTTTGTTTATGAAAGAACTTCATTCACATTACTGTAATAAAAAGTATGCCAAGGGCTTCTGGAGAAGTTTTCGCTCCAGCTCTCCCTTCCATAGGAATATCTAGAGCTAAAAGGCATCCTGAAGCAGCAAGAGAGTTTTGGGTTCACTGACAGGCAGAGGACAATAAATTGGTAAGAAAAACTAAGCAAAGAGATAGAAAGCATAGTAGGAAACCACAGAAGTCTGCCCTTAACAATATACATAACAATCTGATATACATAAAGGAGAAATGTGGTGTTTCCAGGCAGTCCTTACATTAGAGTCATTAGAAGCACTCAAATCAAAAGTAATTATCAAGGCACCCAACCTGGGCAGATCGAGAGGAAGCAACAAACTTCATATAGTCCCTAGCAGGAGAAGCAACTGTATGGAAAATCAAGCCACTTTTTCTAAGTCATCAGGTCTTTTATAAGACTATGCTGCCTGGCCGTATGAGTTGCAGGTTTAAAGCAATAAAGTTTAAGTAGAGCTGTATTAATATTTCTGAAGGTCACCTGGAAACATTCACTAGGCTGCTCTCTAGACCTCATTTTAATTTAATTCTGGACCTTATGGTGAACCAATTTTGTAACATGGCTGAGGAGCTGGAGTAGCTGATGTATAATTTTTGCCAGCTAAAAGCAATATCAAAGCCTTTCCATTTTTAATAACTGTGATATGTTTATTAAATCATCAGCCAGTAGAGAAATAAGGATTATAAAAAGTAGAGATGCATGTTTTAACTATCCATATAGACACTGGTTTGCTTATTGTATTGGATTTAGGATTTTCTTGTACATTTTAAGAGAACAGAAAGGTGTTTTTTATCAAAGTAGAAGAATTTTTTTTGAGTTACCAAACAACCTTGACTCTGCCCTGTAGCGACACCTGGAAGAAATAAAAATGGCCCCCCCAAAAAAGTGCTTAAAAATCAGTGTCAGAAGAGAGACGTTTTTTCAGGTCCTTGCCCCAGAGACTGCTAGTGCAATTGCATGAAACAGATAGAGAATAAAAACAAAACAAAACAAAAAACACCAACCAAACCCACACCAACCCCCCCTGCCTCCCCTCCCCCCCCCAAAAAAGAAGGGGGAATTCTAGACAGTCACATGTCTATTCCAAAATTATGACTTTGCTTTCCCTCCCCCCCCTGCCTCCCCCCCAGCCTTTCAGTCTAGGAGGAAGCCTTGGGCCATAAGTTCTTCTATCTTCATCCACAGCATTAAGAAATGCAGCAGATGCCTATGTCCTCTCCATCACAGATTCTGGGGACTATGCACTTCATTTTAGTTGTCCAGTCCTCTGCATTCATTGCATGAAAGTGCCTAAACTGGGTTTCTGAATCATTGTTCCCATGCTGGCTTACCAAAGTAGGCAAGCATAGTCTTTCAAAGTCTGAGAGAAGACTAAAGTTTGAAGAGTGATCGATTCCTCTAAATATGATCAAAGTCTGCATTTTCCATTCCTTGAAAATTCTAGAAAAACATTGTCCTGATTCTAAATAAAAAAATACCCTGTACCCTATAAGCAGCCATGAAAAGAAAATCCCATTCCAATCAGACTCAGATCTCTTATCTTGAGGACCATGTAAAACAAAATATAGGTTCTGCATCTGTTAATTGCAGCTGTGCTTTTTTATTTCCTTTTGTTTTTTTCCCAAAAATAATGCATCAGTGGACTAGACATAGATGCTAGACACAGGAGTTGTAACCCAGTAATTATGACTCCTCATGATGATGGTAAAGCAATTAAAAGCTGTAGACAGTAAAGACAACAGGAAGAAGTTGCAAGATTTTTTTTCCTTGTATTCTACTTGGCTTCCTTAAGTTTTTTCTGGAAATTTTGACTGAAAAAAATGGGGTAGCAAGGTTTTAATTCTCCCCTCTTCTCCCCTCCCCTTCTCCCTTCCCTTCCCTCCTCTCCCTTCCTCTCTCCTCCCTTCCCTTCCCTTAGCTTACCTTTTTGCAGTAGAATTTTAAGAATTGTGAAGACACTTTTTTATGTTGTTCTGTACGTGCTCTGTCCCATCTGTTGCTTTACATAGCTGCTTTAAAGGAAAATCAGCTGCTCTTTCCCATTAGATTTCACTGCTGAAGCTTAAAGCCAGCCTTACATGTTCAGAAGGCAAAATAATCCCCTCATTCTCCCCTATTTCATCTCTCTGATGTTAAGAAGTATATTGTGTATCGGTGTGCCAGGTCATATACTATAATTGAAAAGTAATCAACTATTATTAAAAACAATCAAATACTTTTCAGGCTGTGGTATGCATGGTCTCTCAAATAGCAATATTCTGAAAACTCCTGCTTCACGCTGCTGAAAATGGAAATTCACGTCCAAAAGTGCTGATATATCAGATTTTAGATTAGGCTGCAGAAGGAGAATGTTGAGAAGATGTTTCAGGACTTCCCAACCTCATGCCATAGCAGGTCACATCTAGCAATTTTATTATTAATGCATCCATACTTTAAAAAAATGTTTTCTGTTTTATGCTGCTTTTGACCTTTGGTGTTTTGATAAAAGCACAGCAGAAATGGTATTAGCAGACAAATTTTCTGCAACATGGCCATACTCTTCATATAAAAGAGAGGTTTGGAGTTCTGACTGAAAGAATCTTTAGCTGATTACAGTTCTGAAGGGGTTTGCTCATAAAGTTCTGTACCAGCTAGAGATGTAAAGCAACAGATGTCCCTAAATTATATTTGAATGATAAAAAGTATTGGTAAACACAAAAAAAAAAAAAGAATAAAAAGGAAAAAACATCTCTTCTGTTACCTAATACTTCAGAGGCAAGGGCATAACATTTAATTTCCTGTTAAAGAGGCAGGCCTAATTTTGTGATTGAAGGGTTCAGAACAGCACACTGGAACCATATAAGAGTAGTCCTGTAATAGGACTATATTCATCTATTTATTTGCATGACAATTTTTAAATCACCACATTTGTTTGCTTGAATCAGTGCATGGCGAAAGCCTCTAGAATTTACAAGTTGCAATGAAGGTTACGGCTACTGTAACTCCAGATATTTCATCACAGATGGACTTTTTCTCATCTTCAAGTCTTATCACAAGAGCTAAATTTTAGTTAACTGAGTGGTATATTAATGAAACTGGAACCATGCTTTCACAGCGACAGAATACCAGTGGGCTGTCTTAGTATGGAATGACAATGAATGAGCCTTAGGATCAGTGATTAAGCGATGGAAATTCAGGCGAAGCATGAATATACAGGTGGCACCTGGAATGCACTAGCAGGGAAAACAGCAAGCCTCTGACTTAGCTCTAGAACCCCTTCTACTGCTCAGAGACAAGTAGAAGGCAATATTCAGATGACTGCCCTGAGCCACCTGCAGTTCTGAGTCCTGAGATATGTAGAAGTCAGGCTATACCATCTGTGTATTTTCTTTCTGAGAAACTTCTAGCCCCACCCCAGAATAGCCTCTGGAAGAAAGCAGCACCAGTGACAGGGTGCACACTGAAGGAATTGACATGCTGAGATAGTCTCTGGGCACCTGCTTTGGACAGCATGCCAGTGCCCTTCATGCTATTTCCTGGGGGGGGTCATTCTTTACTAAAACAGATTAAACGGCCTGTCATCTCTAGGCCATACCATTTTACAGTTCAGTGAAGTCAAAAATAAGAGATCAACAGATCTCAAAGTTTCATCTCCACATCTCTTTCAATGTGAATCAAAGCTCCTACTTATTATTTCAACGGCATGAAAGTTCAAGTGCAATTCAAATGTGTACATTTCACTAACTTTCACATCTTTACCTTGTAATCTTTGGTCTCATAATAGGCTTAAAAAAAAAGTTAACTTCAACCATAAACATAAGTTATTCTACAGTTATAACTGTTTGAATTACTTGTTACAGTAGTATTTCGAAGTTAGCATGTGCTCCTCTGAATATTCATTTGGTTGCTTCATTTAGCAAATTTGTTTTTAAAATCATATTTGGAAACCTTATGCAGAAGGAACAAAAATATTTCTGTATCTTAAAAATGTAAATCAGTATATTTTGGTTGCCCATTAAATTATTAGAATTATTAGCTACAGCAAAAAATTAGCTTTCATTAACTTGCATGTCAAATTAATTTCTGACAAAAATCATCAATTAGTAAATGTATGTTTCCTGCTGCTGAGAAGAATAATTGTTTATCAAGCATTTTTTAATATATGGTTCATAGAATCATAGAAATACAGACCCATGGAGTGGCTTGGTTTGGAAAGGACCTAAAAGATCATCAAATTCTGACTTCCAAGCCATGGGCAGGGACACCTTCTACTAGAACAGGTTGCTCAAAGTCCCATCTGGCCTGGTCTTGAACACTTTCAGGAACAGGGCATCTACAACCTCTCTGGTCAAGTAATTCTTTGCCAAAAGATTTCTGGTTAACACCATGAATTATCAGAATCAAAAAATCCAATCTGAAATTTCTTATTGTATTCATACATATTATCTACTCTATTGTGTGTATACAAAAGCGTATGTGTGTGTTTCTGTACATACTTTTGTGTATTAAAATTCCCCATCAATGACAATGATTTTACCATTTCTCTTATGCTATTGGATATTTATATCTGAAGATATTTATATGACTATGTGAAGCACATAGAGATTTCATATCCATCTGTCTTGCTAATAAAAACAGAGCAAGAAAATCTGATTTATACCCACAGAGTGATTACAAATGAAGCATAAACTGCCTTATGGGATTCAGTTCTTTATCCATAACTGTCTGGTTATTTTTTCAAATACCTAAGAGTGAAATTGTGACTGCTCAAAAATATTTCTGTTGATTTCTTTGTAGTCCCTTAAAGGGTTTAAGATAACCTCATGAATGTTAGAAAACCAAGTGTCACAGCTTTCTTCTAGGTTATGTGAATAATGATATTTAACATTGATATGTTTTAGGGACTAGTATGGCCTATGTTTTGAATGATATACTTGTGCACTCAAGCAGAACTGCTCTCATTTATGGTGTGAGACTCTGGTCCCAAACCAACTCAGTGGGGTTGGAAGTGGAGGCACTAGCACTTTGCAAGAGGTCTGATGTCAGATATACTGAGGACCTGTCACTCTGTGTCAGTGGTTCAACAGGCCTGTCTTTGAAATCAGAGCCTTTATGGTTCAATTATTGCCAAGTATAGTTTTAGGTTGCAAACCTTCAGCCCAAATCCTCTCTTTAAGAACCTTGTGTCAAATGCAAGGGAAAATGGCGAGAAAGATAAGACTAAAATCCCACTTCTATGTTGCTCTTTTCAAGGGCTGCAACTTTCATTTCATCCAAAGCGCAGAGGCCTCAAGGGTCTGGGCATTTGTACTGGAATTACAGGGGAAGATTTGTTCTCACATATACATATAAAAGTCTCTACAATAGTCCAGAAGACTTAAAAGGGTGCATTTGGGTTTGGGTACCATCTATAAAATAGTGTAACATTTCTAGAACTTTTGCATGTCAGCTCAGGATAAAAATCATTCTATTTACACCAACCTATCACCACTTGTGACATGCTTAAGAGCTTGACTGGAACACATGCACAAATCTTGCAGTGATCCTGTATTCACCAGTAACAAGTAGTTTTTCAGTTTTGTGAATTCTTTCTAATACATTCCTGGACAGATTGCAGGCAGTGGCTTCATCACTTCATGTGATGCATGAAGTGTCACAGAAGAAGTGTCTTCCTTGTCACAGAAGATACTGAAAGGGGAACTGAACAATTAACAAAAACAAAACCAAAAAAAATTGAAGAAAAGAAATGGATGATTCTGCCAATGGACAGATGTATCCCTCTAGTTTTCAATGTCTCCACTGGGGGAAAAGGAAAGGCAAGCTTAAAAACTACAAACAGGGAATGTCTACATTTGCTCTGAGCTGCCCATGACTCTAGCATGTATCAAGCCATGTTTTCTTCTTTTTATTCATTTTTGCATAGGCACATCTGTATTAACCTGTTTTCTTCTGATTTGATGATGAATTATGACCCTTTGAGAGCACTTCAGATCTTATACTGCAGCTAGTTTTCCATGCCCTACTTATAGTTTTTCTATAAACAGATGTCAGCAGTTCAGCTCATTAACCTCACTGGCATCCAGTCACAGGCACATCTGTAGCCACTTTTCTGAAGATGGACAGATTTAACTTTGCACTGTCCTAAAATTGTGTCTACACAGTCCATCATTTAGCCAGAGAAACTGAGTTTTATGTCCTATGCTGAGCCGCTAATATCCATTTGGGAATATTTTTGCATTTGATTTTTTTTAAGACTTCAGCAGGCAGAACTCTAGAATACTATTACCTGGGTAAAGATCTCAAACATAAGCTAGAGATACCATTGCGGGTTTTTTCCAGGTAACAGCTGCCATCTCAAAAAAGGCTGGCTGGATATTTTACAGTGGAAAGGTTTTCTGATAAGCAATTTTTGATTTGTATAAAGCGTAATGTCCTGTGGAAATATGTTTATTTTGAAGAAATTATGCTGGAAACCTTCCTTCCCTGTCACTGGATGCTCAGATAGCTTGAGGAGCCAGTTGGCCCAAAAGCAGGACAACTCCAGCTCAGCCAGAGATTAATGCCTTCCAGGTCCACAGACCCATGTGGGAGAATTTTCAAAAGCAATTTTATGCATTTCCTGTTTTACTGTGTTGTTTTTATTTTGCGTTTTTTAAATGTAAGGGCTTTATCTCAATTTGAAACAAATAATACCCTAAAATCTTGGGCTAGTCTTTGAAGCCAAGTTGGTAAAAAGTGAGCTCTACAGCCATTCAAGTCCAGTGACTGAAAAACATTTTACTGGCTTTAATTACCTGGAATAAGGTTCTTAGTTTGCAATGTCACCATCATTAACTTTAGCCAAGACAACATCATATTTTTTTACTGAGGCATCATTATACCTTTCCCCAGTAAAATATGAGCTATAGCATCCTAAAGTACTGATAAAATTTCGTACTTATTCCTCATAGTCCTTCTGAAATGCCTTTCCATTACCAATATGAGCTTTTAGAACTGCCTTTGGAGGCACTGGCTAAAAGGTCAAGTGCTGAGTCTTCCTTCTACTGCATGATGGGAACCAGCAATTGCACTAAATTGACCTTGGGCATATACATGGTTAATTGAGCAAAAGGATCTTAGAACATCTGAGAGAAAATAGGAGCAAAGTATTGAGAGAATTAAAATATCAATTGAAAACTCAAGAGGAATCAAAATGTTGAAGAGAAAAGGCAAGAAGCCTGGTTTGGTCACATGGAATGACAAGAGTGTCAGTGTCCTAATCTGGAGCAGATGTGTGGTGTTCAGGTTGTACTACACACAGCATGTGTGTGACTGTGGAAAAAAGTGTCATCCAACACTAGCCTATTTTCATATGAGTCTTTTAAGATCTATTCAAACTCAATCACATCTACTGACAGTTGGCTTTCATTTTCCTTTTAAAGTTAATGAAATGGGTATGACTAATCACGGATATTATACCTTCTTAGCCAAACTGCACAAAATGTGGGATATCTACCACAGGCTGGTCATGCCTACAGTGTGTACAACAGAATGGCTCAGGAGTTTTTGAGAGACAAGGAATGTCTCTCCAGTTCCCTGATTCTGGAGTTTTATTCTCTAAAAACAAAAAGAAACAAGCAAACAAACAATCAGTTTCCTGCTAGTTCAGGTATTGGAATAGATTAGTGAAACTATCAATTACTTAACTCTGTTATTTGTTAATCCCCAAGGTAATTTTATAGCAAACTAAAAAGTATTAGGATATACACTTTTCCTAGTTACATTTCAGACTCATGTATGGTCATTCAAGGCAAGGGAAGCAATTCTCTCCTTAATTGCTTGTATATGGTCCGTCAGATAAAAAGAACACTTAAAGAACTATTGTTTATGAATGAGCTTTGCAGAATTAATCTTTTATTTGTGGAAATACCAGGAACTTTAATGGTCAAAATTAATAGTTTTCATCAGAATATTTCATTAAGAAATTAATGTAAGTAATTTCTCCCTCTGCCCTGCCATGGTAAATATTGTCTTTTTAATATGTTTATCAAAAACCAGTAAAAAAAGTCTGATTTTTGACACTTTCAGACTCCTTAACCGTCATTTGTTACAAATTGTGCTCAAAGTGGTTGTGATATTCTTCTGATCATTTTCAAGATAGGATACTAAACAATACCAACAAATTGTGGTCAGCTTAAGCAGTATCCCAAAATTAGTATTTGTATTAGATTTTTATTTGATTTACTGTGATGTAAAATCTTTGAAAGTGGTCATTTTGACAACACCACTTCAATACTTGCTTTAGAGAGCAGGAAAATTAATTTCTGTCCTAAACTTTCTAGAGCTGATAGCCTTGGGATACTTCTCCTTGCTGTACACAAATACTGATTCTTTGTTGTAGTGCTAAGAGCAAAAAACAATTAAAACAGAGGTAATTTTGTAGAGAGTTTGCAGTCTTTGGATAATTTCCTCTAAGTATATTTCTTTCAGCATTGTCCTCTTACTCAAACAAAAAAACAAAACTGTACATCCTCACAAACACTTTTTATACAGCAGATACAAGGATTTACCATATTCGTGAAAAATCTTGTTTTAAATTTATTGTTGACTGCCTTAAATTGCAGCCTTTTTTATGCAAAAGCAGATATGTAAATTCTGTTATTTATTTATATTCATATTCATATTTCTATATCAAGTGACTCTATCATGAAGCAGTAGTTTACACTCTGCTATTACATCACACCATGCATTAGGCTGAGGATTTGAAGATATTTTGAGGTAGCATCAATTATCTCAGAAACACAGATAATACACGTTAGAGCACTTGGTTCTTTCCAGGAAACAGAACCAAGCCTCAATGTTCTTCCTACTGTTAAAGTCTTCATAATCCCTCTTTTGTCTGATTTTTATTTTGTGAAATTTACCTACTCCAGGCCCCAAAGCCAGCTTTTCCAATTATTCTCTCATGCTCCTTGTCAGTTTTTCTTCAAAGATTCACATAATAGACACATTTCTCAGTACCTTCCAATGCTTTTAATATCAAGCATTGATTTTTTTCCCTTAGACATCAAAATCTGGTATGAGGGAAAGGGTAGTTCGGATCTAAATGAATGGCAACATCTGAAATTTGAAATTTTCCCCTTTTCTAAAATATTTCATAAGGAATATTACTGTTCCTCTACTTTGGGGAAGAACTCAAGCCAACATTTGCTTTCTAATGTAACTGTCTCCTTTTTACTGATATGAAATACACAGTAGTGATGACACTTGTTCCAACACTAAGATGTTCTTCAATCAATACAGATAACACATTCTGAAAGACATAGAAAAAAAAAGTTAAAAACTGAGATAGTACCTAGGGATGTCTGTCAGAGTACATGGAAAGTGAAAGCTTCTTGCTCATTAAGTAATCTGGTTAAGGACTATCCAGTGTGAAAGAAATGACAGATAAGAAGAAGACTTCACTGACACTAAAGACTGGACAGCAATAAAGGCAACACTGAAGACCAAAGGGCATCCTAGCATCATAGGATATGATTGATACATTTTGATACACTGGCATCTTCTATGTACTGACATATTTCCAATTTGAACTCCATGCTTGGGAGTTTGCATAGCCATGCACTCTTACTGTAGTGAAACATCATGCATTTGATGCACACAAGAGCTAAAGCTCAAGCTCAAGCTTCCCCACCTTTCATGTGGTGAAACACCTTCAAAGGACAAGATGCAAGTGCAGAGCCAGATGCACAAGCTCTGAGAGGTACACGGCAGTTCCCACACATCTGCACCATGCCTCCAGAGAAGGGAGCAGAGGCACTTGCCAGATGTAGGCAAAGTGAGGGAGCTGTGCCAGCCCTATCAGACCCGGACTACAGCCATGGCAGAGGTGAATGTGAAAAGGAGAAGGATCCAGGGCAGCATGCAGCTTTGCCAGCTTCTACAGGCAAGGTGGTCTGTGCCCATGGAACTGCTGCTGAACAGTGTCAGGGCCAAAAGCCAGCCAATACTATGGCAAGGGAAGTGGGCAGAATTAAATGAGGAGCTTTGCTGCTTTGCACTGTGGAGAGGTTAAAATACAGCTCTTTTCTGTGATTTTGTTTTTGAAGTTACAGTCAAAGGTAGGGATGATGTCAGTGCTCTAATGATATGAATCTTTTAAAATTACAGCTATTTTAACTCTCAAAACTTTGTAGTGAGATTCCCCAGTAAATAGCCTAGCTACAGAATTAAGAGAGAAACTTTTTGATTTTCCAAGGAAAAAGGAAGATGTCCCAATCTCTGTGTTTATACAGCCATAAAAAAGCAAGTGCTGATTTCTCAGGGTAAAACTGTCACTTAATTCAATCACGGTCAGCAAAATGAATAATGTTTTATCTCTGAAGCAGTAGGAAGAGCAGGTGCATGTGTCCTTATTTTCTTGCTTCCATCAGCAGTGTTGCTTGTTATTTTGTTGCCATCTGGCAAGGACAGCAGGACCTACTAAAAAATATCATTGTTAGTTTTTCTTTAATAAAACATGGTTACCCAATTACCATTGACCCATAACTGAACAAGAAATGCATGAAGTGAGAGTTTTGGGTAGGATTTTCTGAGTTAATAATTTTGCATTCTGTCAGTTTTCTCCTCTTACAAATCTTTTCTCCAAGGAATTTTGCTCATACATTAAAACAAAAATAAATAAAAACCCAAGGTGGACAGAGAAAGAGAATATCCCTTTGGCTGCCATTACCTGAGTCTTGAGGAGTCTCAACCCTGGGTAGTTCAGACTACAAAGCATGTTCAGTTAAAAAAATACTATTTCTACTTTCAGACTACAAAGCATGCTCAGTTAAAAAAATACTATTTCTGCTTTCTAGAATTAGGTTTTTTAATATGTCAGAAGACTTGGTCAACATAATAATTAAAATGCTGGTACACAGCACAAGACAAAGCCAACACAGTGAACTAATGACAACTGGCAGACTGGTTTGCTTTAATGTTATATGAGTGCTGCTCCATTGTCTTAAACAGCATAAATTAATACTGTTGGCTATGTTAGCTACTGGTCTAAGGTTTGAACTAGCCCCTGTTAAAATACTCAGTAGAGTAACTACCAAAACAGTGAATTCCTTTATGTCCAATGGTTGTGCTCATATTACAGTAGCACAACTACTCCCACAGACTGCTTATAGAGGTGGGAGGGAATGCAATTTCATTTTGCGTGCCAGTCCAAATCATGGATTATTTTAAGACCACACAGCACCAGCTTTGTAGAATTTCATGTTATCAATCAAGAAAAGCATGTATGTTCTTAAGGAAAAAAAAAATCTTAGTAGAGCTAAAACTGCAATATAACATAGAGGTTTTGGAAAAAAAACAGGCTCATTTTTCCCTAAATTATTTTTCCTTGTTGAACCTGTACTTATCATAGAATCATAAAGCCATAGAATGGTTTTGGTTGGAAGGGAGTTTAAAGATCATCCAGTTCCAACCCCTCTGCTATGAGGAGGGACACCTTCCACGAGATCAAGTTGCTCAAAGCTGCATCTGACCTGGCTTTGAACACACCCAAGGATGATGCATCCACAGCTTCTCTGGGCAACCTGGTCCAGTGTCTTACCACAGTAAAGAATTCTTCTTTCACAGTAAAGAATTATTTCCTAATGTCTAATCTAATCTAAACAACCCTCTTTCCATGTAAAACCATTTCCTCTTGTCTTATCACTACATACCCTTGGCAAAAGTACCTCTCCAGCTTTCATGTATGCCTTCTTTAGGTACTGAAAGATTGCTACAAAGTATCCCTTGAGCCTTCTCTTCTCCAGGCTGAACAAACCCATCTCTCTCAGCCTGTCTTCACAGGAGAGGTGATCCAGACATCTGATCAGCTTCATGGTCCTCCCCTGGACTTGCTCCAACAGGTCCATGTCATTCCTGGGTGAAGGACCCCAGAGCTAGACATAGAACTCCAGGTGAGGTTTCACAAGAGTGAAGTAGAGGAGGAGAATCCCCTCCCTCAACCTGCTGGCCACAGTGCTTTTAATGCAGCCCAGGATACAGTTGGCTTTCTGGGCTCCATTCACACATTGACATCTCCTGTCAAGATTCTAGCCCACTAATACTCCTACATCCTTCTCCTCAGACCTGCTGTCAATTCTTTCTCAATCCAGCCTCTATTTGTGCTTGGCATTGCCCCAGCCCAGGTGCAAGACCTTGTACTAGGCCTTATTGAGCTTCATGGAGTTCACACAGACCCACTTTTCAAGGTTGTCCAGGTCCCTTTGGATGGCATCCCTTTCTTTCATCAACAAAGATGTTAAACAGCAGTGGTCCCAGTACAGACCCCTGAGGAACTTGTCATGGTCTCCACTTGGACATTAAATTATTGACTGCAACTCTGAGTTTGACCAGCAAGCCAATTCCTTACTCACTGAGTGGTCCATCAATCAAATCCACATCTCTAAATTGGAGAGACAAGGATGTCATTTGGGACAGTGCCAAATTTTGCACAATTCCAGGTAGATGACATCAGTCACTCTTCCCTTGTCTATCAACACTGTAACCCTATCATAGAAGTCCATTAAATTTGCCAGGCATGATTTGATCTCAGTGAAGCCATGTTGACTGTCACTGGTTGTAAGGAGATAAAGAGCACAGTTGTTCAAACACTGTCAAGGCCATGGAATAAACTTGCCATTAGATAAGCCACCACAGCAGGAACTTGTGATAGGAAAAGAAAGGAGGAATCTGTGACAGAAAGGCACTGATTTCAGGCAGAGGCTAGATCTGGTTAAAACATCCTGTTTAATGCATCTGGACAAAAATTCCCACTGTTATAAACTGTAGGAAAGGAAGCACATATCACTGGGCAAATAAAGATTACCCCAAGTCACGGGACAGACGGCATCTGCGACCACCAATGACCACTGAAGCACCCAAAACCTTAGAGGAAACATGCACAGGAGGACATGCCCATCTTTGCTTCAGATGCAAATTAGGAATACGTATTCATGGATACCTGGAACTTGGACTGTATAAAGGTGGTCCCCCAAGAAGAACAACTCCAGGACCCCCCCACTGAGATGCTCACGGTGAAGAAGGACTGACACAATGCCTCTTCATCCTTGGATGGTGATTATCTTCTGCTTGGTCTTGCTCTCTCTCCCTTTCTCTTTCTCTTTTCTTTCTATTTCTGTACCTCACACAAATTGTTAAATAAAATCTGTATTGTTGACTTCAACATATGGTCTTGTTTGCACCTCAGTTTAGCAGAGGTATCTCTCACTAGTCAGACTGTAACATCAACCACTCCCTTATTTTTCATGTACCTTATCATAATCTCCAGGAGGATCTGCTGCATGGTCTTAGCAGGAACAGAGGTGAGCCTGACTGACCTGTCCAGGTCTATCTATTTTTCCATTTCAGAAATGAGGGTTACATTTACCCTTTTCCAGCCAGCACCTGACTGTTACAACTTCTCAAATATGATGGATAGTGGCTTAGCAATTTCATTTGACATCTCCCTCAGGACCTGCAGATGCATGTCAGCAGGTCCCTTGGACTTGTGAACCTTCAAGTTCATTAGGTTTGCAAATTCAGTATCCTAGATCAGCTATTTCTTCATTCTCCCAGATCCTGTCTTTGCCTTCTGCAACTTGGACAGTGTGGCTGGAGAACTGCTTGGTGAAAACTGAGGCAAAAAATCATTGATTACCTCAATCTTTTCCATATTCCCGGTATCCAGGTTTCTAGTGTCCTTACAGAGAGGATCTTGTATTTTTCCTAGTCTTCCTCTTATTGCTGATATACCTATAGAGACCTCTCTTGCTGCCTTTATTGTCCTTGGATGGATTTTATTCTATCAGGGCTTTAGCTTTCCTACTTCATATGGTCCTCAACTTTCTTGCATTAAATATGTATCTGCTGGGCCCTGAAAGTAATTTTTCAATATAAAATACCAGGCATCATTATTATTCACAAATGTCTATATCCAGGAAAATCATTTGGCTTTGTAACTTTTAAAATCCAAGAGACATTGCAATTCAAACTGACTAAAGTCACACGAGTGAGATTAAGGAAACAAAGCAAGTCTAAAAAAGAGAGATGTGAAAGAACAGCTAAGTCCTCCATTTCGATCACAGAATACATGCTTCTTCCCCTAGTTCTCTGGTTTGTATAAACAATAAGATCTAAGTGAGAGGAAATGATATACAAGAGATGAAACCAGGTTTTGCTCTTTTAATTTCTTCTATAGTTTAGTTAATTATAATTTTCAGTTAAAATCCCCAAACACTTGAACGCAATGAATTGTACATGTGAAAAGTAGCGGATTTGCTTGGGAATTTTCCAGTAAAGCCACATGTTTATAAAAAGGAAGACAGGCCTTCAAAACACTTCTCAGAAATATCTTCTACAGTATATCTTGCCAGCTCACCTGGAAGGCTACATGGATTGCAGAATACATGACACCAAGACTCGACAATGCCTGGTGCTTTAAACCTGGTAATCTTTATCATTCCTTTTAGTCCACTTGATCTCCATTACTGCCATTTGTTGCATGTGAAATAAAAACAGGCATCAAAAGGTGGAAGAACAGAGTACCCATTGGACTAGGATGAAGTCCACTCCTGAGCATGCAAAGATCTTTTCTATGATAATATTCCTTCTCATTTAGGCATCTCAACTCAGGTAGCTGCCCAGAGAGCATATAAAGCCCAGCAAAATGGACATAAACTTCAGGATTGTATTCAGGAGGATGTATGCAACTGTTTTATAACATATAGATAGACAACACAGGTTAAATTTATGCTGCTGGAAGGTTTGGTGAAACTGTTATATTGCACAGTATACATTTGCCTCATAGCTGAGAAGTGAAATTAAACTATCATATAAAACAGGAAAAAGCCATTTATAATTTCTTGAAATACACAAAGTACTATGAGCTCTAAAAATTCTTTTTGAGAATAACACTTAATGCTATTTTTAAAAAAGCACTCAAATCAGAAAGGCATTTCTTTGGTATACGTAGATTGATTGTCCTAAAACCAATGAAAACATAGACCACTAAATAATGTATTGTGGCTTAAATAATTGAAATAGGGCAGGAATTCATGTGACTTTCTAAAATACATTTAATTCAGCTGACTCAATAAAATATGATTGTATAAAGACTGTCTTGAAAGTTACTCTAGAAAGAAAAAGGAAAGTAGTTTGAGAAGCAGAGCACAACAGACTTACTCGTGGGAGTACAATAGATGATGTCCTTGGCACCAGCACTTGTTTTACTATGCCATTGCCTCTCCTTCTCTTTTCTACTGCTCTTATTTCCTGTTTTATCCATTTTTACCCTTCTCCTTTGCTAGTTACCTGTTACCTGATGGTTTCATGTCACCAGTAGACCTCTTGCGTTCCTATACTTAAAAAATTCTGTTACAGAGGGAAATCTATAATTTAATTTTCTCCAGGAGTCACATTTATCTTTTCTTTCCAGATACACATCTTTTACAGATGGCAAACACCATATGAACTGAGCTTATGCCTGGTAGTGTTTCTGGATAAGGAGTTTCTACCACACAGTAATTCAGATGACATATACAGGGAAAAAATGTACAATACGTGATAAATGAAAATTAAGCCAGATAATTATTTTATCTTGAAGTGACTAGGAGAGTAACTAATGTTTAGAGGAAAATTAGAAACTAGGAAATGAATTTGTTCATTGTTGTTTTATCCTGACTGCCTTGATTTACAGAGCCTGGAAATGGCTTTCCTAGAAATATAGTACTTCAGTTTTCCTAAGAGTTTTCTGACAAAAAATTATGGGTTTGAGTAGTAAATAAATCAACATCTTTGTGCCTCCACCAACCAAAACTAGTAAGAAAGCATCTACATACACCGAATGAAAGTTTTTCCCAGTGAAAAAGGGTTTTACTTTGTAAAGCATACTGTGTAGCATAATTTGCTATTGAAGAATCTTCTTCCATCCTACAAAAATTAGGATTTAAATAGGACATGAAAATAAAAAAGACCACACAGGTCACTGGATCCAGTCCTCATAGGTATCAGTTGTCATACCACCACGTAAGTTTTCTCTCACCTCCCTTGTAATTCCAGAAGTCCTCTTTGGTCCAACATATATATTTCAGTACTGTCTTCTCACTGGCTGTCTCTTAACTGCTACTTTAATTCATTCAAGGAGCACTTCTAGGTGCTCAAACTCAATTCTATACACTGCTAAACTGTTAAAAAGATCCTTGGCACCTGTTTCGTGCAACCCAACTAGCACTCTCCATGAAGTTCTTTCATGTATCTGATGATTATTAACAATCATCAGGTTTTAAGCATTTTGCAGTATTTTATAGTGAAAATATATTCAATAGTAAAAGTAAAAGCCACATTATACCAACTGAATTCAGTGTCAGCCTGCTTACTTAGAGACCTACTGGAGGCAAAGAACAGAGATGGGCACTTGTAAAAGCTAACTCACCCCATATTTTCTACATACTCACCTTAGGAAATTATGAATTTTACTTTAGCAGTGTCTAATTTCTTTCCATTGATGACTGTGTAGATGACTAATTGTATACATCTAATGAACAAATCCTGCCCTTCAGTGGTACACAGAATAGCTACTCTATATGCCTAGTTAAATTGACTTGAAGGCTTGATTTTACTAATCCAAGATTTCCACATACTTTTAAAGTTTATTTTTTCATTGCTGCTTGAATTAATGCCTAATCTATATATTAAAGAAAGAAAGTGCTTAGTTACAAAATTGAATCATCAAGCTACCTTGGCACATACATAGCTTTGGGCACAGAAATACTTCCTTAGATTTCATCATGAAAGTTTATTCATCAAATTGACTAAATTTAAACCTGGAGAAGTATAAAATAGTCAGAGGAGTTATTCAAATATTTAAAGTGAAATGCCGTAATCTGGACGCACTGACTTCTCATTTAATTTCTGCCTAGGTACCAAAGTCTCTGCAATGTGTGTGAAAATGTTCTGACAGACAAAGGGTGTGTAAAAGAGAGAAATCACAGGTTTGGGTATCTGGGGTATGGTAGAACTATTGTGGGCTCCAGTGAATGGTCACACCCAAAGAAATCATAGGATAATGCAGAAATATCACAGGTTTAAAACTGTAAATTTAGGAGTTGTGATGGCCCAATAAGATCTTTAGAATTTGTCCATTCATATTTTTAGCCTTTATTTCTTGGAATAGAAACAGATTTAATAAAAGTAGAGTTTTTCAGGTTCTCACCTCTCTTCCAAAGCAGATGTGCAAAAGGGGAAAAAAACCTCCATCATTGTGAATTTTTGATTTGAAATACCAATACTAATCTCTACAAAAGGCATAATGCAGTTAGAGAAATGCAATGGTAAAATGCATAGCTTTTGTATTGTTCCAAAGGTTGCTATTGGAGTACCACAGATACATAAAAACAGGCTTAGATACAATAATGGATCCCTCAAATGAAGCTCAGAGTCATTCCATGTATCACATGTGCTGTTTTGTTACTCTGTTAAATTTTATTTAATCTGGAAATAAATCTTTGCATCCAAAGAGAACTATGGCCATGCCTGATGCCTGATGCCTGATCCCGTCAGATCTTTGAAGCTCAGCAGGGTCAGCCCCAGTTAGTAATTGGATGGGAGACCTCCTGGGAATACTAGGTGCTGTAGGTTCTAGTCCTGAGGACTTCACTGTTACCATCCAAGCTTGCTATGCCATGACAGATGGACCTTAGGAGTAAAGGGTGGGGCCCGTTCTGTGCATACTGTGCCTCACCTAAAAAATCCACTGTGCAGGCTGGAAAGACACACCCACGTGGCTAGAGCCCTTTCCAAATCTTCATTTGGGAAGCTTAGCAATGATGATATCAAAGAGAACATTTGGTGGCATGAATGTTTTATTAGAAGCCCTTGGATGTTGCACCCTTTGAGATGAAGACTCTCAACAGCAGTCATCAAATATACATTGAGACCTAAAAGTCCTGAAATATATAAAATGTCCTTTTAGTATTTGGGACCAAATAAAAAAATCACAGCTTTACATTCTATCCAGTCACCAGTAAGTGGCACAGGCCACCCATGTGTGGGCAAAGACAAAGTAAATGGAGAAAGAATGAGGAAAATTACATGGAGAGGAAAAGCAGAGAGGGGGATGTGATTGAGAAATGGTAGAATCTTCCTTATAGAAGGTTTTCTTTTATATTATTTTTTTCTTTTCATCCTTACAGAAAAAAAAAAAAGAAACCGAACCCACTACTTCCCCTAAACCTACATTTTTTCCCTTTTTGTAAACATCTTTGTAGACAGATATTTTTTATCTAGAGTAGTTTTTTCTAGTGAGAAGCAATTGCTTTACACTGCCCTTAGAAAGCCTGTGTGCCAATACAGTGCACCTTTCCACTGTGCTGAAGTCACAGTGCTCCCATTAGCAGAATTCTTTTTAGCTGGGAAATTCAGTTGGGTAAGTGGATAGTGCTTTACCTATGCCAAAAGTAAATGGAAAGAGATTTAAATTTTCAGAGACTCCATTCTGTATTGCTTATAAATCATCATACTTACTTGAGTGAATCAAAATGAACTCTTTAGAAATGCTAATGATAAGGTTTTAAAATGGTACAGCCAGCAGCCTAGCCTCCTTCCATGTGGACTTTTTCTAAGTCCCAGAGTGAAAAAAAACAGAAAAATTATTAAAGCCAGTTCACTAAATATTCCAAGTTGTCCCTGTTACATTTGCTTTCTGAACTGTGCTTATGCTCTTTCCCATGGTATTATTTATAATTTAATTGCTATTGATTTATATCTCTGTTCAATTATTTTCATTACCTGTGATGCACTTAAAATACAGCAACTAGTTTTGCAGAAAACAGTGCAGAGTGTGATGCTACTTGCTTGTCAGTAAATGCGTGCCTACCAGTCCTGTAAATGGTAAGGATCACACCTGAGAAAACAAACACAATTTGCCCTTTCAAACCCAAAATGTGTGTGAGAGCTATGAGGATCGTCAGATGCAACAGATAGAATTCATCTGTTTTCAGCTGAGGGTTAAAAATAGTCTGAGTTAATTGCTTACATTCTTTCAATAATCAAAGAAAAGAGAGAAAATCTTAGGTTAAGATGAAAAGCCCTCTGTTGTCTGAGAAGTACCTCTCAAAGTACCAAGGTGAAGAAAATTGACAGCCAGCTCTATCAATTTCAATAGGCATTTTTAAATGAGTCTTGCACAATCTTTGTCATAGCTTAAATTTCTGAGTTCAGAATAGACACCTAAAGCCTCAAAACTTAATTATAGTTGTCTTTAGAGAGTGGAACTAAAAACAAATGGATTTCGGATTTTCTGTGCAAGTGTGTTTGCTCTTCATTCTGGATCACAAGATAAAGACTGAAGTCATCATCATCATCATCATCATCATCATCATCATCATCATCATCATCATCATCATGGCTGGGCCTCGCAAATGAAGATTTGGGGAGGGCACTACCCACACTTGCTGCAAGTGTGCTGGTGGCTAAAAAGGCCAATGTGGGATAAGCAAGTCCATTTGCAAAAGGCACAGCGGAAAGTCTCCTTAGGTGACATTGGCAAGGAACGGTTCTTTCTGCGTTGTCTTTTCTCCTCAAGACTGACTCTCCGTGCATTCTCAAAGGAAGCAGCAGCATTGTGAATGCTGTGTCTCCATAAATCCCAATTGGAGGCCAGAGTGGACCATTGGTGGCAGTCAATATGGCCAAAGCTGAGGTGTTGTTTCAGGAAGTCCTTGTATCTCTTCTTCAGTGCTTCTCTCTTGCAGCAGCCGGTGGCACAATCTTCGGAAGGCGGTGATCCTCCATCCCGGAGACATGCCCTGCCCAGCGCAGCTGCGTTCTCATCAGCATGGCCTCGATACTGGTGACCCCTGCCTGTTCAAGAACAGACACATTGGTCATGTAATCAGACCAGTGGATGTTTAGGATTGAACGGAAGCAGCGCTGATGGAAGTGTTTTAGTAGCCGCAGGTGGTGGCGGTAGATGACCCAGGATTCAGACCCATATAAAAGAGTAGACAGTACAATGGCTCTGTAGACACTGATCTTTGTACTTTTCTTCAGGTGTTTATTGGACCAGACTCTTTTATGCAGTTTTCCAAAGGCTCTGTCTGCCTTTGCTAGCCTGTTGTCTATCTCTTTGTCAATCTTACCGTCTGAGGAAATGATACTTCCCAGATAGGTGAACTGCTGGACTGACTTAGGCTCTGATTCGCCTATGGTGATGTAGGGATGATAGAAGACTTCCTGAGGTGCAGGTTGGTAGAGAACTTCTGTCTTCTTCAAGCTGACTTCCAGCCCAAAAAGCTTAACAGCCTCTGCAAAGCAGGATGTTAAGCACTGCAGAGCTGCTTCTGTGTGAGCAACAAGGGCGGCATCATCAGCAAAAAGCACTTCATGGACAAGGTGATTTAGGGTCTTACTGTGGATCTTCAGTCATCTTAGGTTGAATAGGCTTCCACTGGTACAATATCAGATGTAGATGCCGTTTTCTTCATCAAGGTCTACTGTTCACTGCCGGCAGCACAGGATTTCCTAGCAATGTGAACAGCTCAGACTATGCTAAGTTCACCTCCACCTCTGCCATCTGCCATGGTCTGTGGTCCATGAGGAGCAAGAAAGTGAGTTGTGCCATGAGGCTGGGTGCAGCTGTGCCATTACAGTTGACACAAGAGACAATAACAAAATGAAGCAAATATGGATCCAGGCTGCTGATGCTTTACTTGATCAGATGCAAGATGGAAAGGACACATCACTACCTCTGTGCTGAAATGCAAAAGGCATCCTGCCTTTGTCTGATGTCAAATATTTAATGTATCTAGTTGCTGTGTGGCAGCTGGTTTGGGAAACAGATTGTCCAAGCCTATGTATGACTTCTGCCTTGAGAGAGCTGCCCAAAACATAGTGAACAAACCAGCTGGTGTTCCACCGTCCCTAGATCAGAAAAGGACTGAGTGAACACACACAGTCTGCTATGCATGCCAGCATGATTGAAGCCTTACAGCAGCATCTTGCTAGTCCTGTAGTGCACATTGGACCTGGGATTGTGTAACCATGTGTAGATTGGTTCATAGTTGTCCTGTCAAATGATTTGGCAGTGCACAGATCTGGGGCTAATGGTGGTCAAGTGATGTCACACTGGAAGACCTACAATAAAGCATCATGAAAGACAATATGTGTTCCCAGATGACCTTCAGATGAACTTTCTCTTTTGCTATTTTTCCCTTGGTTCTGTCACAGCAATCACTAGGCAGAATTATTGCCGGGGGGGAAAAAAAGTAAAAAAGAAAAGAAAGTCTTTCAATAGATACCAGAGAATACAAACTTCATAAATAATATTGTAAATATACATATATTTCTCTGAACATATGCAAAGCTGAAAGAAAAAAAGCCTAAAAAAGGGTAGTAATTTTTCATGGTGAATGAAAAATTAAGTTCTAGAAAGCATTCAGTTTTTCTTTCAGAGTTTTCTCATTCAATATCTCATTCATTTCTACAAATCACATTCTGTGCTCTTTTCTATAATTGCAAAAGGCAACAGTCTGCTATTTTTCATGATATTCTCAGAGGGAGGCAACTTACTATGTGGGCTAGTTGGTTAATTAGGTTGGAAACATTACTCATTTAACCTTAGCAAATGTAAACTAGATTTTGTATGTGAAAAATAGAGCAATATTTTCCTGTTGTATACTCAAAAAAAAAAAAAAGAAGGAAAAATGTCCATTTAATAGTTTTCCATTTTCTTAATAGCATGCCTTGGAGCTCACACTTTCTGTGAAAGTTATTAAGTTCCAGGAACTATAGAAAGTAGAACAGAATACAAACTGGAAATTTGGATGAAGTTTACACTGCAAATACATACTCATATATTGGGGTTTTCTTTCTTTTCTTGTGTCATTGCTGTTTATTTGAATTCATTCTTTTAGAATCTATTTTATACCTTTTAGCCTAATTTCCTCTATAGCTGGGCTCTCTTCTCTAGATATGTATGGAAAAATCCCCCAAATATTGCTATGGCTGGATGATATCTCTGCTTGTTTGGTTGTCTGGGCTTTTCTCAGAAGTTATCTCCCTTCTTTGCATATGGTCTGCGTGGATATTTGGATTTTCTGGACATTAAACATATACTTCTACTGCTCTACCAAAAGAATTAAGGCCCAAGTTCTCACATAAACACAGAATTCATCCACACTAACAGTACCATCCCTGCCATATTTTCGGTCTGTCCACTTAGCACTTTCACAGGCAACACCCTTAGGAGTTTATAAAAGTCAGAAAATATTCACAGGAGGCCAACCATCCTGTTCTAGAGAAAGAAAGAATTTGGCTGTAGAGATATAACTCTGTGATCTTAACTGTCATTAGTAAGAGAGAATGAGACTGTCGCCTCTGGTTTCCTTAGTATATACATTGCTTAAGTGTCAATGTCCTTCCTCAATGCCTGATTGAATTTGAGCTTGTATCAGTTCCTCTACACTTGATTTTTATCTCTGGAACCTGTTTTTTGACTCTTGCTTATTAGTTAATACATGCTTCTTTTTTTCATTTTGCTATTGTCTCTTGTGTCTGAAGAACTTCTGTCAAAATCTCCAATCAGATCTATACACATAAGCGAGAAGTGCATTAAACGCTGTCATCAAAGTTATTTGTTGTTGAATTAAAAAATGTTCTATAAGAAAAGATAAGTGCTATTGGTTGATATAACAAAGTGAATTTATCTTCAGTCAAAATATATACACGATGTTTCAGGTGTTACTTTTAATGAATAAAAGTAGTGCTCCAATCTTGCACTACTTTCAGATTTGCTAAGCTCAGCCTTGATCTCTCCAAGTATATATTATTTTCTCCAGCACTCATTTGGGCAAGAAGTTTTCAATTATCACTTTAGCCTGTTTTAATAGCATATTAAATTCAATGCATTTGCATATTTCATATTTTATCTCCTTTATCAGGTTTTTTTATAAGGAGGGCTACACTTTTCACTCTTGATTAGCCTTTAATTTTTTTCTTTTAAAATTAATGAGCTTTTTCTTAATTATACTGACCAAATTCAATCTTGATATTCTTTTCTTCTTTGGGAATTTTTAAACAATTTATATTTTCAATGTGATGAAGAATGGTATTCAATCTAAATTAGAGAAAGGACAGTAGTATGGATAACATTGCCTGCAATATGTCACTATCTAATGGGCTTTCCATTGTTATTACAAATTGTTAAATTCCAAATTCTGGTAAAGTTCCTGAAAGGAGAATTCTAATCTGATAACTTTCTAATAGCCTTGTCCTAATAATAGCCTTAATGTGAGCAGTTCAGTAAAATCAAATATGCATAACACACCAACATTCCTCTAATGAATTATAAGGCAATCTTTTGTTGCTGGACAGTGAGGTAGAAAATGGCTATTAATGTTGTACATTGTATCATGACAATTTTAAGTATACAACTCCACATCTACATGTGTGCTTACAAGTGTAAGTGTACTGCTTAATCAGGCTTTCTTTGCTTTTCTATTTTATCATGTTCATATGTTCAGTTCTGACCATCATCCATCTGCTCTTTAAAGTAAGAACTCATTTGTGTCGTTATTTTTGTACCCTACCAAGTACAAAGCAGCAACTGAGGTACTATGTCTGAGCCTTTTCTTTTTCCACATGGAAGTTTTTCTTCTTTTACACTTCCCTTCAACTAAAACATGGCACCTAGGCTATTGATTAAGTTTGCTGTACCATGCACTAGAAACTATAAATCAGGTAGAAATAGACATATGAATTGGGTGAGATGGGAACAAGCCAAGATTTTGTAGAGTTAAAGCCAAGATTTTACAAGTTTGACAGGTCATGTCATTGAACCTTAAAGAAAAGGCATAAGTCCAACAGTGATATTTCAAGACCACCTGAGGGATGAAGTCAGGAGACCAAATTTCAAGCCAAAAGGAAAGCTCCACCCAAGATTTCACCGAGTCATTAATATGGAAATTAGAAGGTGTAACGATGAATGCAAAACTGTCTAAATGGCTTATTTTCCCAAACAAGGCAGGAAGTTTTTGCCCAGTATGAACTGATTTGCCTCCAATGTTGTTAATAAATATGTTTTCTGCTAAAAGAATAAAAAGACTCTTAGTTATTTATTTCGAGACATTTTTTGCTATCAGGTGCAAATAATGGCTTTGACAGTAGTGAAACTGTTACCTACACTTAAATAATAACTGCATCTCAGAGTTTTTACTAGAAAACAAGAGAAAATAATTCAGTTTATACCCTGCCTACAAACTGCCCTCTTAACCACTCATCAATAGTTGTATTTATTTCCCATTTGCATTGGTAGGAAGATTGCCTGGTAACAGATTTTTTTTTTCAGCATGAAGTCAATAGGAAAGAAATCCAGCTCTCCATTTTAGAGTAACTGAAGACTTCAGAGAGTGCATTAAAAAACATGCTTCCAGTCTCTGAACTAAAAGATGCCAGAACAGCTCAGACACACTAAAAATAAATACTCCTGTTTCATGTAACTATTCAGAAAACAGATTCAAAAAGTGAGGGAAATCAAAGATCCATATCAAAGTACCCTTGTTATAAGAACACATTATAAGACAATGCTTCTACCTTTCATCACAGCATTTATTTTCCTTCTAGATGAAAGATAAAGAAATAGTAATAACAAAATACAAGTGTGAATTTCTAAAGTCTAGTGGATTTCAATGGCTCTTGATAGTAATTTAAATGTATTTCCTTTTAAGAGTTTCTCATAAGACAGGACTCATAATCAGAAAAACTTCAGTTTTCACTGTCTCATTATTTCAGTGAAAGTACTTTGTACTGCTATATATACACAGCCTTTACAATTGTTTTTACAAGTTAGAGTAAATGTATGCATATTTCCCCTCCCCCCCCTTTTTTTTCTTTTTGGTCATCTGGAACAGAATTTTGGAGTGGAAATTTTCAAGTCCTTGTATGAAGATATTCTTAAGTGTGGGATTTTTAATTTATGCTCTGAGCATATTTTCGTACAGGCAGAGGTACAAATACCTGGTGAAGCGGGGGACTTACACACTGAAAATTGGCCTTGGGTGACCAAAATTCTAATTTAAACACAGCTATCTTAAAATCCGAGATACATATTTTCCAAATGTATGCCACTGTGCAGAAATGCAGATGAACACTGGGTCAAAAGAAATGCAAAAGACTGGCTGTTACTCCCTTGTTGGAGAACACATTTGTGATGGGGGAGTTCTCAATACTTTTTCCATTCCTAATGAGATATATAGGTCTAAATCTGCATAATGCACATAAAGAATTTAAAATTAGTCTTCAAAATTGTTATGGGTTTGGCCAGGTGGGCCTAAATTTAGGTTTTAAAGTTCAGACTAGGCCTGAAATTGTCAGCTAACTTGAGCTGGGCTGAGCTAGCTAACAGCTCACTCTTTCTAGCCAATAATATTGTATTCCATACCATATTGCATCATCTCAAAGGGTGTAAAATCCAGTGTGTGGGAGTGGCTTGGTCAGTTCTGCCATTTCCGAGGTACAAGCCGGACGTGATCCAGCTTTTGTCTTGGAGCAGGCCTTGCTCCTGCCCCTGCTGCCTCTGCTTGCATTTTGTTTGCATTCAGGGAAATAGAAACATTTTTGTTGTTACTCTTTCTGTTTCTTGCTATGTGTCTCTTAGAGTACTTACAGATTTAGTGTAATAGACTTTGCTTTGTATTAATTGGGGAGTGGGAAGTTATTTCCTGTTATATAAAAATAACTTGTGTATGTTCTATTGTAGTTTTCTCTCAATTTTCTCTTTTCTGTACAAATACATGTACTTAGTTTCATCATAAACCTAGTTTGAAGTGGTTTTTTCCCCTCTCTCCCTCTTCTTTTTTCCTTGGCTGGTGGCGGGGGGGGTGGGACATTTTCTGTCTTGGACAGTTGGAGTTTTGCCAGCTCAACCCCAGACAAAAATTTTCATCCTTTCCACATAATTCTTGTGGATCAATGGAATGGTTTTTTTCTGCTTCTGTCCTGGTGTCCTCTGGAGAAGGGGAAAGGGGGCTGAATTCATAATAAGATTGACATTAGGAAATCAGTAGAAAATCATCTTCCCATTTCCTAAATCTAAGCCTTAATCACCAGTGCAGATTATAGCTTACAAAACAGACATCTGCTTCCTGCTTTTAAAGCTGCAGAAATCTACTTTCAGCAGAGATGTCCAGTTGAACCTGAAAAAGGGAAGAGAATCTTCCCACTAAATGAGTTATGCATACATCAGAGGAGAACAGGACTTAAACTCATAGAATAAAACCATAAAATAGACTCATGGACTATTTTCATGGACAATGGACAAGAGGCAGAGAGAGGGGAGAGGGAGAGGGAGGGGGAGGGAGAGGGAGAGAGAGAGGGAGAGGGAGAGGGGAGGGGAGGGAGAGGGAGAGGGAGAGGGAGAGGGAGAGGGAGAAGGAGAGGGAAGTACAACAAGCTAATTCAATTGCCCAATCACTTTAGGGCTGACCAAAGCTTGAGGCATGTCCACATTCCTTATAAACACTGGCGTGCTTGGGCCATCTATCACCTCTCTAGGAAGTCTGTTCCAGTTTTGACCACCCTCTCAATAAAGAAATTCTTCCTAACATGTAATCTCAACCTCCTCTGATATAGATTTGTACTATTCTCATGTCACCTCCCTCTCCACTTCCCTTCCTCAGGAAGGTGTAGAGCAAGGTCATTCTTTGGCCTTCTTTTTTCCAAATCAGACAAGCTCAAAGTCCTAAGTCACTCCACACAGCACATGCCTTCAAGCCCTTTCACCATCTGTGTTCTCCTCTGGACACATCAAGGACTTTCACAACCTTCTTAAATGGAGGGGCCCACAAATGGGCACAGTGCTCAAGATGAGACCACACCAATGCTGAATACTTTAGGGTAATCCTCTCTCTTGCCCAGCTGGTTATACTGTGTTTGATGCATTTGAAGTCATTGAGTGCATTTCACTATTTGACATGGCCATGAAATAGTTTCCTTCTGAAAAAGGGGGGTTTTGTTGTTCCAAACTTCCAGTGTAATTTACAGTTCCTTGGCTGGGCCTTTGATCTTAAAGGAAGGACAAGAACTATCGCCCCCATATTGGTTTCAGCAAATCAGAATATGAAATTGGTCTTTTGATTTCAGCTTTCAATTAGTTGGCTAATTAGAAAAAAATTCTGTATCAAGAGGGAATATCCCAAATTTATACAGGAAGCAGATGCAGTACTTATATGAATAATATTCCTCAAACTGACAACCATGAAATACAAGCATATGAGAAACACTCTATCCCTGGAGACACTGAAAAGGGCGTCATCTGACAATGCATCAGAAACAAATTGAGCATATGTGATTTTAACACCTCCACCATTATAACCAAAGAAGCAGGTTCATAATGCATGATTTTCTTTTGATTCTACCCTTTCCTTTCTAGGGGAATTAAATGCTAGGATTTTCAGAGCTCTAACAATAAGTCACATATAGAGCCTTGACCATTGCAGTACTTTCTGCTGTAACTGGCTGATTATGTCATTGGCAGGAGTACTATAGCCATTTCAGGTAGAAAGAAATCCCGTAATTGGCAATAATTCTTCACACATTTACAGAAAAAAATCAAATACAATTATTTACTAAAGGAAACTGTGAGGAACTGTGATACAAGGACAGAACTGGATAACTTTTTTTCCGATGAAAAACAGAATGCTTCTTCAGGCTATCTTTAGCTCTCTTTGAATTTACCATATTTTCTTCCTACTACAAAACTGGAAGAAAAAACTATGATAATAATACTCTATCAGTTTTATTTCTTGGTAATATTTAATTAAAACAAAGCCAATATTCTTATCTAAATTCGAATAAAGGAGGGGTTTTGTTGGGCAAATAGTGTTCAAATCAGAGCTCTCTGGTTTTGGTGGGGTTTTTTTGAATCCAGGGAAGTAAACTCCAGATAGCTGATGTGAAAATATTTCTGCATGCATACTTATACCTGTACAATTATGCACTTATTTCTGTCTAGAAGACCTCAGGAACATTTTCATATGGGACAGTTGCTCTTACCTGAGCCTTGCAGATTTTAAATGGCACTGTTTAAATCAGTTGTCCAAATCAGTTGCAGCTGAATATATTTAAGGGAAAGACAAGAAGCTAGATTTTGCTCACTGAGAAGATAACAAACAACTTCTCAGGGCAATAACTTGATTTTTCTGGTTTTTGCTGCTCTGATCCACTTTGTAGCTGAATTAAATGGCACTAGTTGATTTGATTTGAAGAGACAAGGAGCTGCTATGTGCCCCCTTGAAGGTTAACAACACAGAGGGCTATGACAAAGGCAGCTCATCTACTTCCATTGAGATTTTTTGCACACTCCTTAGAAACAGTGTTCTAGCTCCTTAGAAACAGACTGTCCTCATTAGTCTCTTTCTGAAGTCAGTGAAGTAACACACAGTAATCATTACTATTTGGTCAATATGTTTTTTTTCTTTTTAATTACAAACTTATGAGTTTTTGAGGTTACTCTGCAACAAGTTTGCTCAAGGGATGGGTTACAGTCCAGATATGAAAATGGAGTACATGATACGTTTTGCTAAACTTTAAGATTCTCCTCAATTTTAGATTCTCAATTTTGGCAGGATACTTTATCTGCTCCTTCAGAGAGCAGCTGCTGCATGCTGCAGTTTTCAATTCAGAGTAGCTGTTCAGCATCTGGGTGTCCCAGAAGAAGATGAGCTGGCATTCTTCTTTCCTACTGAACAGACCTCAGCAACATTATCCAGCAGATCTGGATAGAATTTAACCACTGATCTCCAAACTAAGGTTTATGGAAAGAGTCCCAGATAGTGCTGATGAGGCTACGCTGAGGCATAACAGCATGGTGCATTCTGCAGAATGTTAAGGTTTGTTATCTCCAAAGCACATGTTAAGCTCTACTTGCTTTCTTGAGAAGTTCAGTTTAATTAGACAAAACTTTCTTTTTAAATTCTAAGGTAAATACATTTCCTGATATTGACCTCAGAAGAAATTAACTTATCATAAAATTCACTTGTATAAAGGTCTCAACATCAAAGCAATACAAGCAGTAATGTTATTAGTTAATAATGAGAATGATGTGAAGAAAAATAAATACTCAGCCTAAGAATTTGAAAACCTTAATTGCACCATTCCTGAGAATGAGTGAAAAGATCACAGGTAAAATGGGATTCAGCAGTTGTACATGAGTTTTGTCCCACAAATCTTTTTCATGAATTTCACCACTTTCATATTTCAGCAGAGACCTGAAATACTTTGTAAGTGTCATCAGAAGCACTGTCTGGAGTAAATGTGTAGAAACACAGAACAGTACAAGAAACATTTTCTCTGTCCAATTTGTTCAAGGTCCAGGAGTCCTCTGAGCTTAGCTTTCTGCTCTTTCCTTCTCATGTATACATCCATACAGATATCAGCCTAGTAAAACTAACAGAATGTTTCTTCTGGAAATAAGAGAAATAACATACCACCTCTGTGTCTCAGATGGAGTAAACCACAAAATGAGAGGTAATATGAAGGGGGCAATAATATTATTCATCAGACAGAATAATCTGTCTCTGGCTTAATATGAAGCTGGCATTGGTGTGACTGTTAGCTGTGGAAAGGATGTCCTGCGAAGAACCACAGATCCCAACTACCATTCAAAGAAAATATTTAGAGGCAGAAATATTCAGATATTATTGGTCAGTTTTCAGTAGAAAAGTCACAATAAACCCTTATCTTGTAATGTCTGTTATTTGCCTTTTGCCTACAGAAATATAAAGGGCAATAATCATAGAATAGAATCTACTGGGTTAGAAGAGACCTCCAAGATCATTAAGTCCAACCCTTGATCCAACACCACTGTGATTATTAGATCATGCCACTAAGTGCCACATCCAGTCTCATTTTAAAAACCTCCAGGGACAGTGAATTCACCACTTCTCTGGGCAGGCCTTTCCAATGCCTGATTACTCTCTCTGTAAAGAATTTCTTTCTAAAATCCAACTTAAACCTTCCCTGGCAGAGCTTAAGCCTGTGCCCTCTTGTTCTACTGCTGGTAGACTGGGAGAAGAGACCAACACCCACCTGTCTGCAAACCCCTTTCAGGTAGTTGTAGAGTGATGAGGTCACCTCTGAGCCTCCTCTTCTCCAGGCTAAACAACCCCAGCTCCCTCAGCCTCTCCTCATGGGACTTGTGCTCAAGTCACTTCACCAGCCTTGTTGCTCTTCTCGACCCGCTACAGCACCTCAATATCTTTCCTGAACTGAAGGGCCCAGAAAATCACACAAGAATGCATAGTCTGACTATAAGAAGCATTTAGTTTATTCCCCAGTTGTTTCATTATTCAACATAAATCTCATAAATATCTCATGATAATACCTTTCTGATCCAGTTTTTCCTGCTTCCTGAATCCCATATTTTTGAAATAATCATTCAATAATTAATCTTGAAGACACTTTTAGGACCTGAAATATTTTTAGTATGCAAATTAATTACATATTTACAATAGAAATTCTCTGGAGTTCTTGTGCATGTAATTAGAGATAGTTTGTGAGTGGTATGAGGTTAAGTACTTTTATACAAGATGTGGTTTCATCTCTGAGTTCCTGCAAGGCTGGTAACTAAAGAAATACTGTACATCTTATTAATGAGTCTCATATTGGTCTAAACTGAAACATGTACTAAGAATGCATTAATATTTTGAACTTTATCCTCCTGAATCCTTCATGTTTGAAAAATACCTGCTAGCAGTAAATATACTCCACTTAGAGGAACTACACTTGACCTTGCAAATGTACCAGAGGTGTCTTCCTCCTTCTGTTCAATTAAACAAGGCTCCAAGCACCTGCTGTCACCTCTGTATTTGCTTGTTACCAGTTAAAGTGTTCTTGATGCATGAAGATTCACATCTGTGACAGCAGCGGAGAAAATGTTTTATCTCCCTGTGCTCCTAACTCCTTCAATTAATAGTATAAATTAAGCAGGCTCCTCAATCTACCTTCCTCATAATAATTGTTTCCCCTCAGAGCACAGCTGCCTCATCTCTCACAGGGGGGATTTTTCCTTGACTCCAGGGTCACATCAAACATTTCACAGTCTTTAAATAAACTTGTCTTTTGTTCTTTGAGTGAAACATAGCAAATGGTGTTCATGATTTATTAACTAGATTTTTCTCCTAAAGAGATTGGGTCAAAATATGAAAGTCTGTCTATCTTGTTTCATTACCTGCTTACTTGTTATTACAGAAATACATAAAGCTTTTTCTTAGATTAGCCCCTTTTTTTGTGTCATCATCTTGCAGCCATAGGCACTCTCTGTTCTATACAAACTTCAAAAACAAAAATGGTGTCAGAAATTCTGCTCCTCCATAAACTTCACAGACATTTATGGAAGCTCTTAAGGCTCACATTTAATGGCACTGTACTTGTCACACAATTTAACATATCCAACCTAATGCCAGTCTATCAGATGACCAAATGCATTTCAACTTTGTTAAGTTGACATTATTAAGACTCATCATTAATTCTGTTTTGCAATCCTCTTGCACAAAAGTTCAAGCACTTGCCATGTCAGAAATTTCCTCTTCATGCTGTGATCCAGCAGCTACACACGTGCTCGTTATGTGACCAGCTATACACCTGTCCTGCAACAAAGATCTATGTTTAAAGGTGCTCTAGAAAGATAGTGGATAATGAACTATAGACTTTATTGTTCTACATTTCAGGCTGAAACTGGTTGATATTTACATTGAGTGACTAGCTGAAAAACAGCTTCAATGTGTTTATTCCTAAACTTAGTAATGTCAAAACCTTGATGAAACATTCAAATGTGACTGTTCATATTCTTTAACCATTAATATGTTCCCAGCATGCTTTTGGTTTATCCCATCTAGCAACAATACCAGAAAAGGAATGCCTGAGCATGTTTCAGGGGATAATTTGAAAAACAAACCCTCCCCAGTGAGTTGTGTAGACCAGGCGATCCTGTTATCAAGGGAGACCATTTAGATTAAGAAATACAGAATATACAATGCTGCCTGCCCTCACAACCAAGTCACAAGTTTGGGCTGCATGATCTACTAACATAGAAGAAGCCTATGATGCTAAACACTTGCATGGGAATAAACTGGTATCACACAAATCAGATTAAATATGAAGAATTTTTTTATGTTCCCAGGTACATACTGTAGTTTTTAATGGAAGTGATTGTTCTGATAAATACTTAGAAGTCTTTATCTTGCTCTAAACAAGAGTGGAGACATTTGTGGCACCACTGCAACAATTTCTTTGCAGACAACTAGTAAGACCTCCACTGACTTTGAACAGTTTCTGACGTCATAGCCCTTTACTAATATTATATGTATTTTCTGCTAACAATCCCTACTACACAGACTAGTGCTTGTCAGCTACAAGCTTTTTAGTCGCCCAAAATTTTAGATATATCTCACCCTGGCCTTTTTTTATCAGAAAAAACTAGCTTCTGATAGATAATGTGAGAAAAAAAACCTGTGGTGGTACTTCCATTGTAAACTACTAACTTTAGTATCTAAGTGTAATTGATTAAGGAACATCAATTAAGTTAGTTTACACTAACTGCTGTGAAAAGGCACCAAAAGTCAGGTGTTTTTCCAAAGGTGTTGTATGACTTCAGAATCCAGAAGCAGTTAACAAATTGAACCTGCAAAAGAATGTGAAAACACAGAAGTTATTGTCACTTACAGTGCCTAACTATAGTAGTTAGCATGACAGTCTGTCTCATGTTTGGCTAAACAGCCTCCTTGAGTGCTCCCTAAGGCTAAAGATAGATCTTTGTCCAGCTTACATTGCAAAGGGCAGTGATGGGTCTGGTAAGTGATGAAACAAATCTTTGAGTTAATCACAGATGGAAAAAGTGTTTCTTGAATATTTGTAGTCACTGAAGCCTGTCTTCCTACAGATTATGGTATTTTTAATTTAAAAACTGAAATTTATGTACATTTTCTCCACATCTGTACTTTTACAATTCTCCACTGCTTCCTAACTCCCAGCTGATTCCAGCTGTGCTCATGGTGACTAACTTGCCATCTGAACATGCTGAATAACTAACCTGCAAACCACAAAAGAAATATTAGTTGAGTTCACACTTAAGCCTTTTTCTCATCAGAGACACTAATTTTATCTCTCTCATTTCCCTGCCATCATTTCAGTCAAAGTTTTGGGACTGGAATAACTCATTAAATACGATTTAAATTAAATTTTAGATTCAAAACCTACTGCAATGAGAGAAGTAAAAGACAAAGAAGTCCCATAATAATCTTTCTTTTGGAAAACAACCTAGAATATTCTTTTTCCTGCATGACCAGGAGGAATAAATTCCATTATCTTTTCTTGGCAGGAAATTTGAATTGCTGGAACAGATTGCTGTTGAAAAGCCATGAAATGGATTCTCAATTAGCTCTTCTGTTGGATCATTTTAGCTATAGTTCTGATATTTAAAAAGTCATCAGGAGGATAGGTTTTGGCACTAAGTAAGGTGGACATGATGACCTGAAATGGTATTGTTTGGCCTTTTCAGGAGTGATACAAATCCACAGCTTTGCACAGAAATCCCTCATTTCACATTATATTTGTTTAAATTTCAGCAGAGTGCCACTACTCTCAGCAGAAGATTATAAAAATTACATTAAAAAATCCTGTTTACAGTGCAGTGCATGTGATGATTACTGCTATTGAGATTTTAATATTCAGTATCTGATATGAAAGTTATGTGGGGTCTCAGAAATCAGGATCTCTGCCTCAGTACTGTGTCTCAAAGACAGCATGAAAGAAACAGGCTAAAAGAAGTGTGCTTTCATTCTTGACAACAGTCTCTAAGCAACAAAGAGCAGAATTATGGTTACTGAATAGCATATGATCATAAAAGGCTTAAATTTTAGGAATCACATAAATACTATATGTACCCATATACATACAAGTATCTAATCCATACTTACCATACATAGATGCATATACACATAAGATATGCACTCATGTATAAAGTGTGTGTGTATATATATAGATATAGATTTGCACATAAAGGTACATGTGTTAATTTCATTCTCATATAAAAATGTATCTATCTACATACAGATACAATATGTATATTATATGCATATGTACACCAGAACAGATGTTATTTCATGTGATTCTCATCATATGTGTGCATATAGAGAGACATGTGTGTGAGACGTGTGAGATATATATGTCTGTATCTATATTTGCATGAAAATATATGTATAGATGACTGTTAAGTCCACCATGCTTGAAGGACTTACATTCAGACCTCAAAGAAGAAAGGTCATACAGTTCTGGTCTTTGGCCAAACTATTGAAGACCGATGTCTAATCTGTTTCAGTTTTCTACAATGTCTGCATCAATTCGTATTACCTCTAAGCTACCAGAGAGTGTGTTTTGAGTCACACTTTCCCTGCTGTATATAAGCATGGTTGTAAATAAGAGCAAAGGCAGCAATCCTGACACTGGTAGGTGATAATATCCTGATTTGAAAGCAGAAGACACCTCGTGTGGCCTAGAGTTTTATTTTTCTTTGGAGATGTAAGGGGATCAACTAGGAGATGCCAGTAATCTCATTTAAGAACTCACCATACTTTGAGGGTTCTAGGACTTCTCTGCTTGAAAAGGCAAATGTTTCTTGTCCTTGACTATAATCACTCAATCCAACTAAAATAAATTTTCCTTCAGAACAGAGTAAGTGGGAGAGTTGGTGGTTTGCATGAGCTGAGTCACTGCTCCTGTGGAGAAATCCCACATGAAATATTCAAGGAAACAGGAAACATGAAAGTGAATAGTCAGAAAAATGAGCTCTTCATGTACATCTGTAGATGCAGGAAAGCAACATTTTTTGCTATTCCCTGACTTTTAGGGAGGTTATATCTGTCTTTAGCAAACCATTTTACTTCCTAGCTATCCAGTAACAGTTTCATTCTCCTTTTTCATAAAAGTATTTATCCATCCTTATTCTTACCCTTTCCCTACAGCACAGGAAGATAAGGCAGTAAAGCCTGTTTTGAGGACCAAGAAATTACAGCTGGTTCAAGCCGAATATTAAGAAGGTTCCAAGGGAGCCTAACAGACAGCAGAGATGATCCTGCCAGCACTCTCCAGCTTTGAATCTGAAGCGCATTTTGTCAAAACATCCTTAAGCTATTTTAGCCTGTTTACAGAAAGGTGGACACTCTTTTATTGTTTCCATCAAAACTTTAATGTTCTTTCAGAATGTATCCAACTTCCTGAAGAGCATCTCTGCATGAGCTCCTTAGATATGATCAGATTTCAGCTGAGAGGCCAACCCAAGAGAACCAGTACAGTGAAGAGGCAGAACAGGGTATACGAGAGTGCTACAGAGCCCAGAGGCCTAATGAATATTTAATTATTGACAGAAAGCAGATCAGCCCAATTAGACATCCTGGACCTTTGATCACTCTGTTGGGACATAAAAGACTGCCTTAGCATCCACTTTTCCTGGTTGAAAAATGAGGTCTTTTGCACTGGTAGTTATTTAAGAGTCCATTTTTTAGCTATCTGGAACTTTAAAAGTGTTTGGTTTTTGTTCATACCCTGCAAAGCAAGTGTCAAGCCTTCACAAGTGAAGGTGGGATCCATTTTCGCAGCCAGACTCCATGTGCCAGCACTGGTCATCCCTTAAACTGTCATCAGTTAACTATTTAGGGGTTACTAGGTAAAATCATAAGGTTAAAATGCTACCTGAAAGCCAAGGGGACCAATCCCAGTCAGGAAACAATAGGACTAAATTAGCAATAGGACTATCAACTTTTGTTACCATGGCAAGGGCAGGAGGACTGGCTTCAGGACCCAGGGCCAGCTCAGAGTCAGAGCAGCTGAGGTGGCTTCGATCCCACCAGGATGCTGGGCCATGGCCCAACCTGATCCGTGGCAGCTGCTGTTCAACTGAGGCTCTAATGGCTGAACTACAGACTCCAGGGCACCACAGCCCTGTCCTGCTCCCCAACAGAGCCCATCTGTGAGCCCACAGTCTGGCCTCAGCCCATCCCTGTTGTCCCAAATACCTCCTATGCAAGAAGCCAATTCTCACATGGCGTTGAGAAGTTTTTCATCATTTCTGTACGCATCCTCAGTATGTCAGCTACCCACTTTCACTTAAAATGGTGAAAGATCAGTATTTTCTATATAGGAAACAATGTAATGATAGAGAAATGGACTATGCATTCCTTTGGCTCCATTTTACCATGCATGCTCTATGAGAGAGGGGCTTATGTGAGTAAGGGGCAATTGCAGCCTCTGGGCAGGTATTTCACTGTGTCAACGAGTAAAGGTTAGCACAAAATTCAAGCAAAATTCTTCTTTGGCTTCAAGAGTAGCTTGTTGTGGTGTTACCTCCTTGTTGGATTATAGTGTCATCCTGCATTTTCTCCTCAGGTCATGGCTCCTGGTTTCTGCTGGCTGTCCAGAGACCAAGTATATTATGTGTGCAACAGCCCCAGGGAGTTGTTGATGCCCCACTGCCCTGCTCTGGAGAGCAGAAACACCTTCCTGGGAAGAAGTGGTAGTCTGCAGGGAGCTGAGAGTCTGCAAGCTGCCATGGCTCCTTGCACCCACAATCCCCTCTTCTGTGCAATGCTGATGCCTAAGGCAGGAGGGACACAAAGTCATGGGCTCTCTAACAAGGCCTCTTCAAATGGTGAGCAGTGGCTTAAAAGCTGATCTATTTGATTTTCACTTGTAATTCAGTGGGCCTGTGCCCTGGAGAGCTGCCAGGCTGGTGCTGTTTAGCTACTTGGTAAGGCACAGCGTATTTGCGCCATTTGTACAGGGTTTATGTCACACAGTGACAAATCTGCACAGAACCGCTATCGCCTCTCAAATAAACATTCAAAGAAGCACTTGTAAGTCATAAGGCCGGATCCATTAGCTGGAAAACTGACTTGTTAATTGCTTCCAAGACTATTAACTAGAGTCACAACCACTTAGGAGAGCAGTGGCCTTGCACCTCGCAGGTCCCAGTGGCAGCTGCATGGAGCAGCATGGCAGGGACCTCAGCAGCCACACTCTGGGGGAGTGTTCCCAGAGTGCCCAGAGCTGCTTAGAGCAGCAAAACTCCAGCTTTGGTGGGAAGATTATGTGCCTCAAACAGCACAGTGTCCAGGGCCAGGGGAAGAGTTCTCAGGGTTTTGGACACTTAAGGAGAAATGGTTATTTGCATTAAAATAGGGGAAGAGAAATGGCCTGTGATAATCCACATACTGCATCAGGACAGGGATTGCATCCTGATGGGTACATTTAGTTGAGATACTAATTTAAAAAAAATGAAAAGCATAAAATCGGGGGAGGGGGGAGACAGTATTGTTTACTATACTCATACTCTTACTTGAGAGTCTAAAATTCTATCTACAAAATATACTTCTTTTAAAGCATATTATAAAATATGCTACTTTGACCCTTCCCATAATTAGTCTCTGAGTTGTTATAATGCTGTTCTTTTAGTGTCAACTGTCTCCTAAGTGCCACCTGCTTCCCTTCAACAGCAATGAAGAAATTTCCTTGTTTGCTATGGAGATCCCATTGTGAGCCACAAGGTAAATGAATCACTGCCTGTAACTATTATTTGACTCAAAAGTGAGGAAAACCTATGAATCTCTAAATTCCCTCCCGGTAGTCTTGTCTTGTTCCAGTCTGCCATCTTGTGGCAGTAAAAATTTAATTCAGCTCTAGCTAAAAATCATCATTCCAGACTGAGGTGCTGCAAAGCACCAAGTCGTTGCCCATCCCACCATTATAATCTTACTCGCTCCCGATATTTAGAGGCACCTAGTGCTGTTGCCCAGGAAAGGGTGGAATCACCATCTCTGAAGGTATTTAAAAGACATGGAGACGTGCCATTTAGGGACATGGTTTACTGGTAGACTTGGCAATGTTAAACTAATGGCTACATTGGCTGATCTTAAAGGTCTTTTCTAACCTAAATGATTCCATTATTCCATGTTAGGCACACACCATGGTAACAGGGGCTCCATTCTTTTCCAGAATTTGGTGACAATAAATAAAACATTCCCATCAACAGGTTGGAAGATGTTCCGAGTGAGAAAGGAAGAATAGATTAGATTAGATTAGATTAGATTAGATTAGATTAGATTAGATTAGATATACATTACATGGTAAATGCACCAAAACAGAAATTAAATCTTGTCCAGAATAACTGATGTTTTTCTCTTCTGTAATCATTTCTGAAGGGAATGATAAAGTGTCATGGAGAACCAGGAAAAGCCTAAGACAAACAGGAACATTGAATAAGGGTCATCAGAGTTGTGGTGCAAGACATGAGTAGAGCCTACCAGAGGCTTCACAGAGAGTAAGACAAAATTGAATTTGCTCTTTCAAACATGAGGACAGGCCACAGCTGTCATGGAGAACAAAAAGAGAGGTGGAAATGGCTGGAGCAGCAACAAAGAGCTCTGTCCCAGTTTCAGAGGAGAGTCTTTAAAGTTACACCAGATATTACTGTAGTGGCTGGTGTACAATAACGTGATCAGCCATGCAGAGGGGCTGACTCTTCTCCAAACACACCACAGCTATGATGCCTGTGGCTGGCACCTGCTCAGCCACAAGAAGTATCAGCCATAAGTATCATCAACAGATGACATGGCTCTACAAACAGTTTATTGCCTACAGCAGCATGCCATCCTAGACATCAGTCTGGTTTATCCCAGTTAGAGACATTTGAGATTGCTGGAGAGCTTTTGGTCTCAAGTCCACAAATCCTTCTTGCTTTTTGGTGATGAGAGCTCACACCATCCACACAGGCCAGTGTCACCAAAGGTTATTGAAGAAATGGCTTTCCTTGGCAGGGCAAGCAAAGCCTGGGCACAACTCATGTCTATACGGGCTAAATTCATGCAGACGGTGCACTGCAATCCCAAACATGCAAGCTGAGTGCTCTTAAGACGAACATTCTGGTGAAAAAAAGGCAGGGAAGACAGTCTTAACATCTTTGCAGTTCATTTAATACCTGCAATATTTCCACTCATCCTAGCACGATAGCATTTCTGTCAGAACAAAATATTACCAGTATTGTAAAATAAGGTACTTGGAAATTAGGAAATGCCAGCACTGAAACATATTGACAGAGTTATTAATTATATGATGGCAGATTTACTTCTGAGGGATGTCCATGGCAATCCCCACTCAGGCCTTTTATGAAAACAGGAAGGAAAAGCTGTTCCTTAGCTTTGTCTTCCCTTGCTTTTTCTGTAAGGCAAGGACTGCTCAATATTTTAGAAATATCTCTGCAGATCAGTAAGCCCACAGCAGCTTTAATTTATTAAAGCAATGGGTGATCATTTGATATATTTTTTTAGCCTTGTTTCTGAGGAGAGATTTTTTTTTTTTAAGAGAAGTATCTTCAAGGAATGTGGTCCAATGGTTTTCCATATTTTACAGACTTCCACACTGGCTTTCAGGCTAAAAGATAGTATTGTAGATTACTCTTGCCTCATGTTACAGAATTAGATAAAATTATGTGATGATGTAAGTAGTTATCTCTTCCTTTATCTCTGTCCCAGAGGCTGCTGAGCTAATCAATTAAGTGAAACTTTCTCCAAGTAGTCCCTAGTCCTATATTCTTCTTAATATGTAATATTGTTGTGTGAATTCAGTCACAGAATCTTAGAGCAATTCAGGCTGGAAGGGATGTTGTGTGTTCTCTAGTCTGACCTCCTGCTCAGAACTGTTTTATATTTACCTATATTAACGCTGTAAATATGTAAACAGGTTCCAGAGAAGCTATTCCTGAAGCTCCTTTTGATGTCCATTCATTGTTCACATTTGCATGAGCCACTGTAAAGTGTTACATTATCCTGCCTCTGGATGTCAGCATTTGTCCTCATTTGGAGACATTTATAAATTGTCCTTAAAATCACTTGTCTCTGAGGAGCCATGAAAGCCAGAGGGATTCCAGTTCTCATTCTGAAATTGTCTGAACAGCTTCGTCTGGCTGGAATAATTATCCCGAGTCAGCAAATTATATTGAGAGGGGATTTTTTTCAGGATTTCACTTCTAAGATGTAGGGGAAAAGTAAATGCAATCTTGAATTCACTTTTCCCCCTGACATTCAGACTGCAAGCCATGAGCAAGAAACAAGAAATGAGAATAGAACAAGGTTCAAACACTTGCTATGCTACCCACTTGTTCATGACACACTATCAGATGACCAAAAGTTATACATAGCTTTTTATTTCAAGCTAAAGCTTAGCTCTGAGGCAAGATCTGTGTGAGGCTGCATTATTCCTGCTTTCGTTTGGCCACGTGGTGGGGACAGAGGCTATAGAAAGACCATTTTGCTCCTCACAAATGTAGTCAGTCATAGCTGTCATGTGGAAGAAGAGCAGGAGAGTAAAGAGGAAAGAGAACAGTGATTATTTAAACAGAAATAATGCCTATCCAGTGTAGCATACTTTCAGTCCCTCTCCTGGTGCACAGCAGTAAGCTTTGAAACCTAGAGGGGTTGCAATGTGATTTCTGCAGGCTTAGTCATAGCAGGGTCTCTGTAACACCCAACTCTCAGAAACACTCAAAAGATTTTAAAGGACTCACCATCTCATGGAACTGATTCTCTGCTTTTCTGTAGCTCCTACTATGTGCACTCAGATGCATTGCTAGTAAAATTTCTCTAGATCTCAGTAACGGTATAAGCATATCCTGTGGAAATCTGTCTGCCTAGATGATTTTTCTTCTGATTTTGACACAGTTAGACACATAGAACAATAAAATATTTCCATTTGCAAGAGGTCCATGAGGATCATGAAATCCAATTCTCTGCTCCTTGCAGGACTATGTAAAATTAAACCATATATCTAAGAACATCACCCAGACAGTCCTTGAACTCTGCAGTCTTGGTGCAATGACCACTTCCCTGGGTAGCCTGTTCCAGTGATCAATCACTTTCTTAGAGTATAACCTTTTCCTGTTGTTCGTCTGAACTTCCCCAGAAACAGCATCATTCCATTTCCTTGCGTCCTATTGCTGGTGACCAGAGAGAGATAGCATCCCCCACTCTGCTGCCCTCCTTGAGGAAGTTGCAGACTCTGATGAAGTCACTCTTCATCCTTCCCTTCTTCAAGCTGAACCAAAAAAGTGACCTCAGCTGTTGCTCATAAGTCCTGTCCTTGAGGTTTTTCATCACCTTGGTCACCCTTCTCTGGGCACATTCCAGTAGCTTTATATCCTTCTTATGCTGTGGGACCCCAAACTTGAGGTGGGGCCACACCAGTGAGGTGCAGAGTGGGACAATCACCTCCCTTGACCAGGTGGCAATGCTGTGCTTGAATCCAATAATACAATGTATAATCCAAAAATCTCCAATGTAAAAGAAACAAACAAAACCCCACAAAAAACTCTCTAAATTATTTCACTAAGGTTGAATTTCCTGAAAAAAACAGAAATAAGTGTGATTTCATGCATGCAAACCAGAATGTCCTGTTCCATGTGAACTTATATTCATACCATCATACATCAACAAGTACAATCTGACAATCACAGTGTATTGTTTGAACGCTGCCCCCTGAAGCATGGCAAACAGTTTTATGCTGGAATTAATGAAATTTTCTATTTTTATTCACTGCATTGGGATGTGAGCTAAGACAATAAATGACTTAGGAAGAGTGAACATTCAAAAGCCCCTGTTATCCTGTGTATTGAAAGAGACTTGTTTTCAGATCAGATCTATTGCAGGACACTTACAGAAGAACTCAGGCATAATTGCTTCATCTAAATACATTTGCCAAGAGTAAGACTCAAATTAAATAACTAACCAACTAAATAAATAAATGAATAAATAAATAAACAAACAAACAAACAAATAAAACCCAAACAAATCAAAACTGAAATTTATAAAAAAGGAAGTTCTTGCTATGCTAAATGCAGTCTGAGTTAACTTAAAGATAGTGGAGCAATATTAACATAGCCCAGTTTCCCCCCCTTTCAGTCACTCATTAAACTGATTTGGATTTTGAGGTGTTTCTGTAACTCCCAAGTGTAAAGCAAATGGTGTAAATGATCCTGTATTAAGGTCAACTACGAAAACACTTTCATGCTATGCTCCTGTCTCTGACTTTTTGATCCAAAGTATAGATCACTTAAGAAAAGTAGGTGTAAACAAGACCATAGAACTAGATGAGATGTGTTGGTGGGTGCTACAAGAGCTGCCATTTGCTATTGTAAAGCCCTTCTAAGTTATCATGGAAATTAGGTGAAATCTCCAGTGTCTGAAAAAAAAGCAAAATGTAGCACCCATCTTGGAAATGCAAGAAAAGAAAAAGGGTATCATCTTCACTTAATAACTGTTCACAAGAAAATTAGGAGGTAAAAATGCCTGGAGGACTTTGCTGGCACAAGATTTTGACTGGAAGCAGCCAGCACAGATATATCAAGAGCCCATCATGGTTGATGGCTTTGTTTGATGAGATGACTGGGTCCTAGAACAGCTGGAGATTTGTGGAAGTGGCTTTAGCAAGCCATAAGTAGCCCATAACAGTCTCAGGGTAAAATCAAGGAGACAGACTGGAAGGTCAAGGTTGCTTTGAACAGCTCTCAGGATCTGCCTTTATTCATGAATTTATTCTCATTTTCTTCAGTAGCAAAGGAGCATAAGTTCTTGCTTCCAATCAGCAAATCAAAGTGAATTACTATTATTACTTGATCAGTTCTGATACTCCTTGATGAAGCTTAGTGCATGAAAATACAGTCTCTGCTGAAAAACAGCCCCCATGACAAGCTCGAGGAAAGCCAGACAGCCTGAAAAAATGGAAGATGATTTAGTGACTGTGATGTATGTGATCTTCACTGTCAGTTACTGCGTCTGTCTTCCATTAAGACTTTTTAGATTACAAGGTGGGGGATGGGAATGGGACTCTATAGATAAATTTGTGGTCTTACAACTGCTACCTTACTTGTACACTGTTAACTATGAATGTTAGAGCAAAAGTACTCAGCACTCAATTTAGATCCATTCTATATCAAGGATGGCCATCATATTATAATTTAAAAGAAATGCTGATCAGTTTTTCTAAAAATACAATTTAGTCTAAATGCAAAATATCTGGCACATGTAGTTTTACAATGAAAAAAATTGCAGATCATATGCAAAACTGATATGCTTAAGATTAGAAAAAAAGTGCTGCTGAAATAAGCTGTCCATAGAAAAAACCAGCTCAGAAGAATCAGTAAGAAGACTCTCTAGGTGAAGTCGTGTTCAGATCAGTTCACACAACAGAACCCATATCAGGAGCTATCAGGTCCAGAGGCCTCTGGGTCACACAGAACCTGAACAAAAGGGTTTAATAGGAAAAAGGAAGAGATAACATCCACAGTTCTAAGATTCTGTGATTTTACAGTGACACATACAATGGAGGTTGTGTATCCAGAGATTCCTATCACAGAACACAGATATTTTGTAGCATAATGAAAAGATAAAGAGAAAATATTTGAAGGGCTACTGTTTTCTGTCAATGGAGAAGGGATGATGAAATCTTCTGGAAACCCTGGAAAAGCCAACAGGCAATTCTATGGGCTTTGTTTTCACTGTGGTGTTAGACGCGGTTTTGATTTCTGAGGTGGACTACAGTTTCTGCACATAAAGAACATCTTTGATCTAAAATGCAATTGCTGATAGGTAGAAAGTCTGATCAGTGTTCAACTTTCCTCACTCTCTTTTCTGATTTCTTTGAAGTTCAGTAAAATATTCCTAGCATGCTATCACCCTCACTTCATATAAAAAGCCAAGGAATCCAGACTAGTCATGGCATATATAAGTTAAGGAATATTTTCTTTCAAACAGACTACAATTTAGGATTAGCTGTGTCCTTGTGAAAAGGTACATTTCTTCAGCTTTGTAATTTTTAAATGTACTTATAAAGGAGGAAGGAAAATTTATTTCCTGACAGTACTCATGAAGTCTCATTAGGACTTCACAGTAGTATTTGGCATCAGAGGAAAACATACAGCACACTTCCTTTGATACTAAAGGGACTGGGAAATAGAAGGTTAAGTAAACTTAATTTTTCCTTGAAGAAAGGAGGATGTTTTTTCTCATCACTTTGCTCCTTAACTTCACATTAAATACCTGCTCTCTTCATATACATGCACCTTCATTAAATTCATACTGTTGTCACATGGTTGTTTTACAGTTTCTGCTTTATGGTCATAAACAACATTTTATCTCACATTTATCTTATTAAAATTTCTCACTGCAGTAGCACCTAAGTGCCCTTGAACTGATTCATATAAATGCACAATATCTAAATTTGATAACAAAAAGATTTCATAACAGCAAGTGATTGAAGTCTACAGAAAATAACGTTTTCTTTCTTTTCTTTAGTGTGTAAACAGTATAAATACACTCTGATGCTGGGACTGACAGCTGGAAACTGGCAGAAGCAGCTGAGGGAACTGGGATTGCTTAGTCTGGAGAAAAGGAGGCCCTAGTGGGACCTTATCGCTCTCTACAACTGCCTAAAAGAAGTTGCAGTGAAGTGGAGATCTGTCTTTCCTTGAAGTAATAGGCAATAGGACAAGAGGAAATGACCTCAAATTGTGTCAGAGGAAGTTTAGGTTGGATATTAGGAATCATTTCTTCACTGAAAAGGTTTTCAAGCCTTGTAATAGGCTGCCCATGAACATGGTTGATTCACTATCCCTGGAGGTAACTAAAAGACATATAGATGTTGCACTTAGGGACATGGTTTAATGGTGGACTCAGCAGTGCTGTGTTAATGGTTGGACTTGATGATCTTAAAAGTCTTCTCCAACCTAAAGTGTTCTATGATTCTATTTCAAATTAAATCAGCTCACAGAGCAGATCTTACTCCTTGTCAGTAACATAAGCTTAGATTCAAGTCGAACTAGAATGTGGGAGGTTTGCAGAGCTACTACCACCCAGCATGTATCAGATGTGGGTCAGTGGATATGAAACACATATCAGATTGAGAGCTTTGGAAACTGAAGTTCTCACTCTAGAACTGAAAAATAAGGTAAACTATGACTGATGAAACTTCTAATGAGCATGGTTCGCTTATTGCAGTAAGTGATCTGCTTTGGTGACAAAAGGCTTTTGTTTATATCACCTCCACTGAGATTATCAGCAAAAGCACCTATATCCTTTTTCCCCTCTGTCATAATACAAGTTTTTCTGGTACTGTATTAAGCATAGGTGATGCACTTGTGTCATTTGCTTGTTCCTTTAGCTTCAGTCATTGTGTTAACCTAGAAAGCTACATTAATTTTTAGACTCTTTGAACCCAAGTCTTTTAATACTTTGAAAACAGGAGACAAAGGTTTTAAACTTGATATGATATTCTGTGGGAATTCAGCACTGAGCTAAAACTGGTTTGATGTGTTTGTAACAGTTGTTGCCACTAATTCCACGGAGGTATATACCAGCTGGATCTTCTCAAGCTCAGAGAGCTTCAGATCTGTGGAATGGATCAGCAGAAAACTGTGAAAACGTAAGTTATCTTGAAATGGTTGAGACAAGGTCAATGAGGAATCCAGCAGAGATCCTCACTAGAGGACTGAATTGTGAAGTCACAGGTATACTGCTTCTAACAAAAAAGACTGCACCAAGACTGTCCAGAATCATTCAGTTTCTACCTGTCCATATGCTGGCAGGTCCTGTGATAAGACTTGGAATTTTTCTAACCCTCCTGTTGCTATATGTGGTAAAGCTCAGATAGCTCTGTATCACCTGCTATTACATAACATCCTAATTTATCTGCAAGTAGGTGTTAACTTGGTTTATAAAGAAACAGCTAATCCTTGCAGTAATCTCTAAGTAAAACTTTCAATCACTACCTGTTTTATTGTTGTGTCCCAGGAATACATAAAAATTTACCAAATTATTCTGAATTTCTACTAAATCCCTTAAACAAGGCTGATATATCACATGATATAGAGGGGTTAAGGAGGAAAAGAATGGATCTCTTTCCTCTGCCCTTCAAGACAAAACCATCCTCTCTTTGCACCACTAATTCAGTTTGAATGTCCTATTGTGGTCTGAAGCCAGTACTTTACCTTCCAGTGAATGGGTTTGTATTTGGCTTTGGTTAGCTTTTCTGTGAACTTGTTCCACAAGGAGGGACAATGGGCAACAGCTGAATGTATCATACAATCATAGAATGGTTTGGGCTGGGAGACACTTTAAAAATCATCGATTTCCAACTCCCCTGCCATTTCTAATGCATTTCTCAGACAGGACTAAAATTTGTGGTACACAGCTCAAGAATATAGACCACTTTCCTGTGGGGCATGAAAAGACCTTTAAATGGTGAAAGCTAGACCAAAGGCATCCAAAAGAACAGAAAGACTCTGTAACCTATGAATACCTGGTGCTTTTTTAAAGCTCATTAAAAATGTTTCTCAATAAAAAGATGTAAAAGGGTCTTGGCAGTGTGAAATGTGTTTGTTTAAACTGAAGCCCATGGTGATGGGTTGACCTTGGCTGGTCACCAGAACCTCAGCCAGTCACTCCATGACTCCTTTCCTCAGCAGGACAGGGGTAGAAGAAACAATGAAAAGGTCATAGATTGAGATAAGAACAGGAAGATCATTCCCTAATTACCATCATGGGAAAAATAGACATGACTTCAGGGAGATTATTTTTATTTATTGTCAATTAATAGCAGTAGGAAAGTGAGAAATGAAAGCAAAATTAAAAACACCTTCCTCTTCACCATCCCCTCTTTCCAGGCTTCATTTCACTCCTGACTTTTCTACATTCTCTGCCCCAAGTAGATCGGGGGATGGGGCATGCATGTTGGAGTCAGTTCACGACTGATAATTTTGTCTCTGCTGCTCCTTTCTCTTCATGTTTTTCCACTGCTCCAGCGTGGGGTGCCTATTGTGGGATACAGTTCACAAACTTCTCCAGTGTGCATCTTTCCCACAGAGGACAGTTCTTGGGGAACAAACTGCTCCAGTGTGGGTCCTCCACAGGTCCTGCTAGAAAACCTTCTCCTGCATGGGTCCTGTCCATAGGTCACAGCTCCTGCCAGGAGGCTACTTCACTGTAGGGTCTCCATGGGCTGCAGCTTCCCTCAAGGCACATCCACCTTCACTGGTGTAGGGTCCTCCATGGGCTACATGAGAACAAAATGTAGCATCATGGTCTTTACAACAGACTGCAAGGAAATCTGTGCTGCAGTGCTTAGGGCACCTCCTCCTCCTCCTTCTTCACTGACCTTGGTGTCACCAAGACTATTTCTCTCACATTTTTTCACTTGTCTCTCACAGCTGCTGTGCAGCATTTTTTAACCTTTCTTCAACATGTTATCACAGAGGTGCTACCAAGAAAGTATAAAGGACTCAGCTTTGGCCAGTGGCAGGTCTGTTTTGGAGCCAGCTGGAACTGGCTGTGTCTGACACGGGGGAAGCTTCTGGTGTCTTCTCACAGAAGTCAGCCCTGCAGCCCCCTGCTCCCAAAACCTTGGCACATAAACATGCACAAAAATGTTAGCAACATCTGGCTTAGAGATTTATTTTCAAATGCCTTAGTCATTGAATTCTCAGGCAAAATTATTGCCTATCTGCCCTGGTTAGAATTCAGCACCATGCTTTGAATAGTAGTAGATTTTCTCTTACAAGAAAAAACAACCCCATTATTATTATTGTTTACTATTCCTTTAAAGTTATCATAAGATGTGTTTGCTTCAGTGAGCACTGTGATCTGTGTACATTTTGTATTTTATAAAAATAGCCTACTCTCTTTTCCTATTGCTTCATGGAGGCTGCTTGAAGATGAGACTGGCATAATAAGGTCAGCACTGCTGTGTAGTGTAACAAACTTGTCAGTAAACGTTAATATCAAAAACAGCATCTCAGAAACATTTTCTTTATTCTTCTCACTTGTTTAAGATGTGTGGTTTTCTGTCTTGACACTTGCTATATTCAGTTAAAAAATATACACAGATTTAAAAATATGCTTAATTAAAATGTTTCGTTTAAAGCAAGGAAAATATTCAGAATCTAATCTTTAGAAGGAAAGAGAATAGGCAGCTATACATACTTAGTTTCCTGTGCATACTAACAATAAAGTCTTTTGAGGTGCATTTCTGACATATTTATCACCATCACACCCAGGAACGATGGGTTAAATCCTTGACCATTTATAAATCCTCTTTTTGATGCTTCAATGAGAGATCCGCCATTACAGAAAAATACTATGCAAATCAGATTACATTTTCCTGCCTTGGGGATTCCAATCCTTCTGCCCATTGACCATGTCAACCCTCTCTATACAGACACTAGAAAATCCCAGAGAAAGAAGTAATAAAAATAATAAAATAATAAAAACCTTACAGAGATAGACAAAAGAGATTAATTTGTTGGGGAAAGAAATAAGAAAGGTGCCAATAGAAGGACAAAATTTGGAAAAAAATGTGGCGAATTACTCACACTTCCATATTTTCTAAATATAATCATTATATTCAGAATTATAAGCAAAGAGGAAGGTCATGGCTCCAACTGTGGGGTTTTGCATCATGGAAACTTGAATCTCAGGCATGTGTTAAGTGAAATGCAGTCCCTGCATATAAATTTACTACACTAACCAAAGAACAGAATATGTGAAAGTCTTTGGGGTATATCAGCGCAAGCTCTCACTGGTGACACTGAGCTCATGTTGCCTGCGTCCCAGAAGCTGGGGTGAGCAGGACAGTGTCTGTGCCATTAAGTACTGATAAGAAGTGCACCATAATACATCTAACACTCACATAGCTATCTGGGCACTAGTTGGTTTGATAGAAGGTGGAGAAACCTGGCATGGGGATATAGCAGGTTCTAGTCTGCTGAAAGAACCACAGAGGTGCACCCATCAACAACCAGGTTCCAAAAAGCCTAGAGTCTTTTTGAATATTGTATAGAAAATACCTTTTCCCCTTTGATATTTTCAGGTAATTTAATTTGAACTCATTTGTGCTTTCCTCTTTGGTGAAGAAAAACAACAGGTTTGTCTAAGTGATTCAGAGAGGTGGTTGTGGGCAACATACCATCTAATCCACCTCCTTTCCCTGAGCAACTGAAAGATTTGCAACCAAGCTTCCTAAGTGGGGAGAGAACAGAGTCTAAAAGCATGTAATGTCACTAAACTCTTTATTCAGTAAGTGCAAAATTTATTCCACAGTCTCTTCAGCAATTATATTTATGGCTTTTACATTTGTGATGGCTTATTATTCTGACATGAAATTTTCCTTTGTTTATTCAGACTTGTCCAGCAGTACAGGACTGCTCACAATCTCTGTATTTTCAGATAGCTTAGGGCAAAAGCAAGGTTCTATTTGGAGACTGCACATAAAAATTCCTGAGGCAAGAGGTTGCATAGCAATGGAAATATAGAGCATGTTCAATACTGAATCGTCATCCTTGCCTTTCCGTTACCATGGAGATAGCATGGCTGCTTCACAGCTTACTCTGCTACTGCCACAGCTGCAACAGGAGTTTTGGTAGGGTATATGTGATGTCATTGCTCCTCATACCTTCTCTGTCCTTCAAAAACACTACAGAGAAAACTGATTATTTTTCTGTTTATGCTTAGATCACAGCTTGTTGAAGTACCATGTTATTTCTGTGTTAAGAATGTCTGTGTCAGGACATCCTAGGACTGTGTGAAGCACAAAGGAAAAAAAAAAAGAGATTCTTTAAACACATACATCTCTAAAAATACTACTGTGAATTATCTCTTTTCTGTCTAAAACCTACAAACAGGATATCTTAACTCATTTTAGAGAACATTCAATTTAATATTGTGATGTGAAAACCATTATTAATGTACATTATAATTAATGTACATTTATCAAGTATTTTTTTATTCTAGGGCTACAGTGAGGAAGAAAGGGAGGGGAGTCAAGCAGCTGATGGCTCCAGGTATGAGAGAGGCATGTGGCAAGGAGCCATCTCTCTTGTTGTGACAAAAACAATTTAGCTAACACACTGAACAGAAAAGCGGGTCATATGATGATTTCTTTTTATGAACAGCACCTGACAGGCTGCACTTGTTCAGAAGTATGTCTGCTTTTTTGAAAGGCATTTCTTACTTCAAGATGGGAGATGCAGTTACAACCAGAAGTAAAAAAAACAAAAACATTTAATGTGCATGTGAACACTTCAATAGTAATGGCCAATGCTGCTTTAAAGTCACATAGTCAAGACCATATATTCTTAACCAAGAGTACCATATATTCAGTTTTTTCAACTGAAAAAAAAAACATATTTTTTTTCCTCTGAGCTATCTTTCCTGCATGTTTATAGATTGTCTTTTTGCTTGAAGTTTTGCCCGAATATTTTGTTTCAGATGAAAAGGCTCAAAGTATTCTGCATGTGCTATATGACAGCAATGAGTTCAGATCTTTCATCAAGAGCCAAAATCTAGCAAGCAGAAAAATTGTGAGATTTTCTCGTTGATGTGCTCCACAGCCAGAGGAACTTGTTGAATAAAAGCAAAGCTTTTTGAGTAATTATCAGTCTTATCCATCTACTAAGCTACAGGGCAGCACTGGAATCACCCAAGAAGCATCAGAAAGATTATTTTATCTGTTTGTATGTTATTTTGTTAACTCTGTTGAACTGTGTTACTTGCCATCACAACTGTTTTCATTTGGTATACAGACTCCACCCTTTAAACGACATAAGATGTAAATAATATTTTACTTATACCTTTTTATTTCTTAAATGCATAATATCTATCTTGGACCATAAGTTTTATGAAGCATGCATGCCATCTGACTCATATAGGTGAAATACTCAGCCTATGTTGTAGATAAAATTCATCTAATGCAACACTGAGTGCACCTTCAGCATATATATATAGTATACTTTGTTATGTTATACTAGTCTTATGCTATTTCAAAGCCCTCTTGTCGCTTTATCCAGAGAGATGCAAATCACTCAGCTCTTCTATTCAGTATGTCCAAGGGTGAGTCCATTTCCTATTATCATCAATCATTCTCATTGCATAAACAGTTTCCCGTAAGGCTGGAGTCTGGTTTGCATCCCATTAAGACTAATGGTCGTCCGATGCACATATCATGCACATTTCAGAGACAATTTAACCACGCTGTAATGCCAGAATTGCTCGGATGCGGGGCGAGTTGCCAGGCCCCCCCTGCCCGCCCCGTCCGGCGGAGGGTTCGTGGAATTAGATCCCCTCCGCGGGCACGGGTCGGGCCCCCTCAGCCCGGCGCTGTCCGCGGTGCTGGAGGCGGGAGCATCACCGCCGCCGCCGCCGCGCTTCCCCGCAGGCACCCTGGCGGAAGCGGAGATTTCGGCAGTCTTACCTGCACTGATTAAAAAAAAAAAAAAAGGTCCAAATTAATTACTGTGAGAGAATATTAATTGTTATACAAACATCTTTATATGTCACTTCATATGGCAGTGGGGTGGACTAGATGATCTTTCAAGGTCCTTTCCAAATGAAACCATGCTATGATTCCATGAATATTAAAGTAGATTAAAACAGTGCTAATCCTTTTCCAAAACAGACTCATTTTGATATCGATGTCAAGACAACAGACCAGCTTTCTCCAGCGTAAGTGCAGTTAGCTTCTGCCATGCTTTTCCACAGTGAATTTTTCAGAATATGCTGTAGGTTTAAAACAATGGAAGGGTTCTTGTGATCAAGTGTTTGTTAGCAGTAAACTGGTTTTAGCAGTGCACTTTAAGAGATTCCATGCTCTTTCTTGAAAACAAGAGAACATCTAGGCTGAACTGAAGGAGAAACCTGGGTTTCAGGTGATATTCTTTCCCCTCTGGAACTAATAAAGTATTTCAAAGAGGTCAGAGAAAGACAAGATCAAACATCTGAGTCAAGGAAGCACTTAAGACGACAGCTACTTCCACAGGGACATTATGAGTCATTCGTATGGGAACCCCAGCAGTTTCAAGAAGAGGATTATTAGGAAGATAAATGGGACATGGGAAGCTGTTCTCTGGCTGGCAAGTGGCCAAAAAAGAAGGACATGGATGAGAAGCACATAAACAAAGGTAATAAAGCAGTCACACACATAAGCAGTGAAGAAAAGCACTCCTGACACAAAGAAAACTGGACAGAAATTGCAAAAAAAGGAGATTGTAGACATGGAAAATCCTCAGGGAACTGGGGTAAGATAAGAGTGTCACTAGTGAGTAGAATGAACTAAATTGCTATCCTATAATTTGATCAACTGCTACTTTTCATACTTTTTTTTTCTTACTTAGAAGTTTATGAATATTTCATAATGAGTGAAAATGGTGAATTGACCATGTAACCAACCTTCTTTCAATTTACAGTATTCAAAGCATGTGAGTACACTAATTTTAAAAATAGATTTTTTTTCCCAGTCTCAGCTGTGACATTTGCCACAGGACAGATGGCACTACCCAAACCAAAATCCACTGATTCATGTCACATAGACCTAAATTGCTCAAATTTAATCATGGACTTAAAAACAAATAAACAAACAAACAAACAACAACAAAAACAAACAAAGAAAGAAACCATGCCACCCTACTTTTACACTGTATTTTCCTTGTTTCAGTTCATCTCCTGGCTGCTGTTTATACACATTTTTTTTATTTTAAACAGTATATGTCCTTCACAGGAGGCATATAGTACTCCAGAAAAGGACTGACATGTCTGATTCCCACTGTCTTTGAGACAGGATCACTGTAGTTGATAGGAGCATGTTAAGAAAGGGGTAGAATTAGTCAACAATCAAATCTTATTTTCAGTGCTTGAATATACTTGTACAAGAATTTCTTGAAAGGGCAATAAACACTACCATTCAGCTTCATTTATTCATGCTTTAACTGTTGCTGGTTTCTGCCCACATTCATGCTGAAAGGGTACAGTACAATGGGTCTGATTTTATTAACTGGATATTTGGCTGGAAGCTCTTTGTCAGATCAAATCATTGCTCTGCAAAGTAGCAGGAGCCATGTGAAGTAGCAGGTTTTCCATCAGTGTTCTGCCTAGAACAAAGGTACAGTTCTGCAAATAAGGACTTAGCGCATGTCTCTCTGTTTTCTGTTTTGGAAGGAGCACAGCAGCCGCATGCTAAGTATTTAAACAGCTTTATTCTTTGGATACAGATCAAAAAAGAAGACATCTTTTACCAGTGTGTCTAAGACAGGGTTCTCTCACAAGAACACAGCTGTTTCTGTGCTATCTCTTCTTCTCAAAAGGCAAGTCTTTTCTTGTTTAAAGTGTGAAGGAGGTTTATCATTTCTATTGTACTGACACTGCTGGTCAGGCTCTGCTTGCTTTCCTGAATCAAATCAACAGAACTTGTTTCCGGAAGCCGTACCGAAAAGATTAAGAAAATAATGTTTGTGGAAGGGAAATAATTTCAGAAATCCCTCATGTTCATAGTTCAAAATAATACAGCAATCAAGAAATCAGCATGTTTCATCTCAGAGAGTAACAAAGAAATCTCAATCTATGACTATTACAATAATCATTAAAATACTATTTTAGATACTTTTTAGCCTTTTAGAGAGCATTTCATACTAGCTGATTTTCATAATCTTTATTAATGTAGACAACATTTCAACATGAGTGAAAACCAGCCCAGATCTGCTGTACAATCCAGCATAACTGCAGTGTCTGACAGACAAACAGTAGCTATTAATCTGATTGCAGATACCTTATATATATATGCACACAGACATGTATTATTATTATTGTTGTTGTTGTTGTTATTTATATTATTATTATTATTGTTGTTGTTGTTATTATTGTTGTTATTATTATTATTATTTAGCCTTATTTAACCTTGTAATTTTTCAGGAAGTGAAAACTTTATTGGAAAGGTTCTGCATAGAAAAAAAAGTCATTTTAAATTTTGCTGAATTTTGAAGTGTATAAAGAAAACACTTATTTACAAAGAGGGTACTCAGACACTGAAACAGGCTTCTGAGAGAGGTTGTGTTACCTGTCAATGTTCAAGAGGCATTTGGACAATGCCTTTAATAACACACTTTAAATTTTGGTCCGCTCTGATGTGGTCAGGCAGTTGGATAGATGATTGTTGTAGGTCAACTGAAAAAGCTTAGTCTGGTCTAGTCTATATAGCTATTTGATTTTATATAAATTATTTTTATAAGATCTTAATATTTAACATCCAAGTGTTGAAGTCTGAGTACCTCAGGAGGTCAAAATGTGTAAATGTGAGCATTAACTGTGCTCAACTCTTACAATTAATATTGCCTAACTGATAGGGCAGCATGTTCTTCTTTGGAAATGTGGGCTCACAAGCACTGACACATCTTTTTGCATTTGGTTCTGAGGTATTCATGGTGCTTAGTGCGCAGTTCAGAAGAGCAGCACGTGGTATGTGCTGTTCTTTCTGACGTGATCTATTCAGAGCATATACTGAAACTCATTACTGTTATTTTCTTCCCTGATGTTAAGTGGTAAATATGCTACAGGAAGGAAAGGAAGAGCAGCGAATTTTTACAGGAAGAGACTATGATTTTGAACTGAATGTAGGCAACACCATTAAGACAGGTGCCCTAGTTTTTGCTGTCATAAGCCTGCACACAGAAATAGCTGGGTTTCCTTTTCTATGTTATTTTCATAGGAAAAAGGAAAGGTGAAATTCTCATTTATATTTTAAGATCCCTATGCCAAGAAAGTCCATGGCCATGTGCTTCACCAAGTCATATTCAAATTCTGCGCCACTCCACAGCTAGTCCTGCTGAAGCCAGCATAAATACAGTACATGACCTTGAATGCCTTCTTTTACTCCAGTATAGAGACACACAGTCTCATTTGACATTTACTGACGTTATCCGGCTCATATAAAGAGTTCATATGGAGTTTCTGCACGAATAATTTTTTGGTACTGGATGCTATAAAGAATGGATACATTAATATATCTAGCATCTGTGAAATCAAATATCTTCTCAATTCTTTATTGTTTTCAGTTTTGTCACAAGCTCACATATATTTTGCTGTTCAAAAGACCTAAGAAAAGGTTCACTGTAGATTCTTTTTAATTGCATTGAAATTATATATATTGTACTGCATCCTTATTTGATGAAACTTTTGATTCTCAGAATCACTTAAGAAAAAATGCTTCTAGCAGGCTAAGGATTCAAGAAGGAAAAGGTGTTCCATCTGATCTTCCATGCTTTTTTACTTTAGGATCCCCCAATAATTTACAGTAATTTTCTCCTTTCCAGTCAAGAGTCCATAGGGAAGTCTGTGATCCTGCTTAGCTCTACCATCAATTGAAGTTTGAGTACACAGAATAAGAAACTACACATCATTTCTTAGCACAGCAATTGTCCATGTGCCCTCTTATCCCCTAAAAGGTGTGATGTAATTTAAGAAAGTTTACTCTTTATGGATTGTAAGGCTATTGCCCATTCATTTGAGAGAAGCAAACAATTCCAAAGCCAGTTTCTGGAAAGTTACTGATGTACAGTAGGCTGTTGATGTACTGGTTAAGCTCAGAACCATCTTGTGCATGGGAAGACTTATGATCAGCTGTACAGTCTGATATACTCTGAATCACTGATCCTATTTATCAACATTTATATATCTTTATATAAATATATAGTATAATTTTTATATATCAGAATTTTCTACTAGTTTATACACTCAAAATCATTATTAGATTTTAAGTCTCTAAAGATATGAAATAAATAAAGCAATGTGCATAAGTGTATATGCATATATTATTCTCAGTCTTCAGAAAGGTTAAATTTAATACAGAGATTCTAAAGTATCTTAATTTATTCAAGGAAAATACAAACAAAATATTCCATACAAAGAGGCAACTGAAACAAGTGTTTAATTATATCAGCTGAATTAAAGACTGAACTTTACTAATCTGGCAGAAGGGTGATGTAATTCAAGTCATTGTAGGCCGAATTGAAAAATAGCTGAATTAACTCAAGTGACTTGCATCTATAATAAAAATAAGCATGGAGCTCATCAGTACAGCTCAATTAATGGAACATGAATTGCTACATTATAGAAGCTTTGTGCCTGACTTCTTTCCTTTATTAGGATCACTTAAGGACTAATTTTAGTATATAGATAATTTGCTTCATCACCTGTGAATAAGGAATATGACAGTAATTCTGTACAGCTCTCAGCTGTGCACGCACACAGGTTTGACACTAAGAAGATCCTATTCCCTGTTTCTCAGACTGAGCTGACTATGAAAAAGAACAAGATGTCAGGCTGTGAAATTATATGCTTCCACTGCACCTGGCACCACCTCAGAAATGTGCCTAGAACAGAATAGTAGTGACTTCACTGGAGTCAGTCTCTTGTGCTTTTAGAAGTACATATAGCATTAGGTTGGAGGTTTATGGTGTTTTCCAGGAATTCACTAATTTCTCATCTGTCCATACCAAAGCCATTAACTCCAATAAAAACAAATTATAAAGGTTGCAAAACAACTGTGAGAGACATATTTTTTATTGAAGTTTATATATTGCAAAAATAAATGAAATGCATTTGCCACATAAACTGTGTAATGGAACAGAGAATGAATATATTATGAACTTAATTAAATTGCTTTGTATAATGACAAGGAACATCACTAGCAACATAATACATCTCTTGGACCAAAGGTGGTTAAAGAGATAATTCACCTGATGATAATGGGCTTTGAGATTATAAATATTGGTTATTTGCTTTGGAGCTTGCTGCTTCTCATGGAATTACCATATTAAAGTTACCACTTCTGTGAAAGAATTAATTATAATTGCTTTTCTCTAGGATGTGCTGAATGCATGTAAAGCTGAGCAATTAAAATATACCATGTCTAATTCGTGTATGCCATGGATTCTAAAAATGGCGAGAGAAATTTTTTCCTTTCCTTTCTCTGTATAAAGATTTTGAGTATTCACAATGAATGCAGCAAAATCGCATCAATAAACATTAGCATAGAAGATGTAAATGACTCAAGTTGCACTAACTAGCCATTAGGCGACCCTAAGTGCCTCTGTGAAAAGTTGTTAGATAATGTGACAAATTTTGTCAGTTCTCTGCTCATGGAAAGAATTTGACATTTAGTTGTTAATTTTCTTAAGAAAATAGCTTGGAAAATAATTTTGGAAATTAATGGTGGTTTGTTTAGACAGGCATCTTTTTTTCTGGCTCTAATTAATATTTTGCAACTGATTGAATGGCTATAGCAAATGGGCTGGGATATCTCCACCTAAGAGTTATCAATGCCCTCAGGTGTTGTCCTTCCCTTGGCAGTGGGACAACTCCTCAGCTGAGGTAAAGGAGGTACAATCACCTCCAAGACAATGTACTCAATCATTTGAGCCATGAGTTATATGTGTGGGGACAGGAGGAGGATACATTTCAGTAACTGTCCTCAGAGCCAGTGATCCAGACTGTGGGCTGCAAAACAGTCCTAGACATTGATTAGCTGCACATTATGGAATCTCAGGTGGTTGTGCATCTGCCAGTCAGAAGAGAAGTATTTATGAATGCTTTCCTACTGAGTAATTAAAAAAAAAACTGGGAGAGAGAGCAGGTAGTTGAGGTTCTGAGGAATTAGATTTTTGGCCATCTCTCCAAGTAAGCAATCAGCTACCCAAGGTGCTCTCCATAATGTTTAAGTAATACAGTTGTGTGAAAGAATCAAAATCTGAAACACAAAGAAGCAGGAGACCTATTTTTTTATTCATGTGTCATTTTCCCTATTTCCACTGTCCCTTCCCCCATTCATACAGATGAGTCTAAAGGGCAGGCAGTGTCTTACATTAGATACTGAAGAAATATTCATTAAGACACATGGATATGAAATACTACTTCTTTTATCAGATTCCTCAACTAAAAATTTAAAACATTTTGGATCGGGATCTCCCTTGGATTTTTAAATAAATACTGCTTGATTAGCAACTGAAAATGATGTCCACATCTAACTCACTATCTAATTGTCAGCAGAGCACCATTCCTAGTACATAGTAACCAAAAAATGCAGGTCGTGCTTTTCTCAGAAAACAGTAAATTCCCTTATATGCATTTCAAGGGTTGTATGGCTTGTGTTGCCTTTTGTTTTGCCTAAAAGAAGAGCAGCTGAATGGTAAACTAGTTTTAAATCCTTTGAAATTATTTATAAAGTTAAAAAAATTTAGCATGCTGATGAGGCATAAAAATCAATTGAGGTTTTTACTAGAAATCTGTAGAATACTAAGCTTTGGAAGATAATCTACCATTAAATCTCAATAAGAATAGAATTGGAAATATTATTCATTAGATTGTCTACAAGCCAAAATAATAGCCGTTAATTCAAGTTACGCAAGCTGCTGTGGTGAGTGGGTCACTCAAATAGTGCTACTTCAGTGAATTTATATAAAAATTGATAGTCTGAAAAATTCTGTACTACCATTAAATTCTGTAAAATTGAAAGCTGCATTGCATTTTTTCCTGACCTACTTTTCTGCAGTATTTCTGAAAGGTGTTAGTGCAATTGGTTTGAATGCAGATGCAGGACTTAGAAAGGAAGTGAAACAGATCTGATTATTATTTCTTAAAAAAAAAAAACAACTAAAAAAAAACAAAAAAACCCCCACAAAACTAAAACCAAACCCCCACAACTTAAAATAGAATGTGATACCTAAATTATTTCAATTCTATCACTTCAATTTTTATTTAAACGTTTGATGGGAGGAAAGTAGTTACGCTCTATCTCAATGCTGAAGGCTTTGGCAAATGAGTGTTAACTACTGCAGGAATTTTTGCAGCATTCTAGATTATCAAGTTAATTGGCATTTTCTCTAGTTTATTCTTCATGTAGATGTAATTATTCCATTCATTTTGATCAGCAAATATTTCTAGCACAATTCATAGGAAATTTCAGAGTCTATTAAGTGAATGAAAAGTGCTTTTGCCCTCTAAAAAATCATCAGTTCAGATAGGTCAGGACCTCTGAGAAAACCCATGAAGGCAGGTGTGTTGGGCAGTTCTGGTCAAAGTACGGTTCTTTCTGTTCTCTGAGCTTTCCAGTTTAAAAGCCTCTGCTATGCTTCTTGTGCAGTTTTGTTGCTACCAGCTTAGCCCTTCAAGACTCTCTGTGATTAACAGGTTGGACAGTTGCATTTGTCTCCCCAACATCTGACTAAGGAAATCCTTAAGGAACTTTCTCTTTCCCTGCACAATTACCAAAAATGTAATTTCTCTAAAACCCTAAAATAGCTGGCAAATTAAAAGAATATTGATAAATGAGTTCCAACCATTTTTTTCTTATTCAGATAGTAATAGCTTCTCTAACAGTAGAAATAGATGTGCATTAGGAAAAAAAATCTCTTCTTTCTCATTGTTCATAAAGTATAAGGGGTGTGATTTTATGTCAAATTCATGTCTATGGAGACAGTGGTGTGTGACTATCATGACTTTGAGTGGAAGACTGATTTAATGATTCTGAAAAAGTTGTTGGAATGAAGTGGGTGTCAGTCTCTTCTCCCCAGTCACAAGTGACAGGACGAAAGGAAATGGACTCAAGTTGCACCAGGGGAGGTTTAGATAAGTATGAGGAAAAAAAATCATTAAAAGGGTTGCCTGGCACTGGAACTGGCTGCCCAGAAAAGTGGTGGAGTCACCATCTCTGGAAACATTCAAAAACCATGTGGATATGGTAGTTAAGGCCATGGTTTAATAGTGAAAACGGTGGTGGTGCTAGACTGATGATTGGACTTCATGAGCTTAGAGGTCTTTTACCAACCTTAGTCATTCCATCATTCTAACATCCCTGACTGGTAACACCAATCCTATAACCTGCAAATTCTCACTGGAGTGTCATTGTGGTTACCCCCTTGTGTGCTAGTTTTGGCCTTTCGCTTTGGTTGAGAATTAAAGTGTGGCTGAGCTTTTTATCAGCTTGAAGCTGGTTTTGTGTACCTTTGTGACATACCCACTGATCAAAGACAGCAAATCTCTGATAAACTACTGCCTTGCATTTAGCTTGTTCTTGCTAATATGAGAAACTGGCTCTCCAAAGCCTTGAAAATTACAATCTTCATAGTAATTTAAATGTATTTTCTTTTGGACACAATCTTTTCCATATATATTACTTACATATATATGATTCATTTACTCATATATTTCATATCCCCTAAGTATAAACATCCTTACAAAAATTCCTCATCACAAAAAGCATTTAACTTTCATTTATCTGATACATTTTTACAATATAGAATTTGTCAACATATTCATAAAACAGCCTGATCTTAAGAACCTTGCCTTTCATTTCATGACACCTTAGCATTCATATGCACTAAGTAAAATTAAAGATTAATGCAATTAATGCATTTTAGGGCTATATCTGCAACTAAAGTAAGCGGTTACCTGATTAGAAAGTGTTCTTTCTCTCTCCGTTTTGCATACTTCTTAGAAATTATTCATGTTAGGCAGGAAAGGAATTTTGTCAGTACATGGATTTTGTTTTACTGCTCCACTCCCTTCCAAACTACAGCTAAAAGCTCTGTACTGTATTCCCTGGGATTTATTGTGGTTAGTGACTGAAAGCCACAGCTGCACCAGTGGGGAAGGCAGAAGGACAGTGGATGTCCTTGTACCCCCTGGATCGACTTCTCCTCTACAGCACCAGCACTGTGTCTTCACAACATATTGCAGGTGGCTCTTCTGATTCTGTGACTGAGCATGGGAAGATGCAATTGTATGATTTCATTTCCCACACAACCTTATCATCTGACTGAATAATAATTTATGACGAACATAACCCCTGTTCAATCCTGTAGGTAGGCTCATCGTACCTACAGGAAAGAGGAAAATAATTTTGTTTTTTCTCATCCACTTAATTTCCACTTCAATTTTCCTTTACCAATGTAGGTGTCATCTGTCATTCCCTTCTTCTCCAAAAGACCCGACACTTTCCAAGCTGTAGTGCCACTCTTGAGCCAGCCAGGAGAGGGTGCCGGAGAACACAGTCTGCCAAACAGCTCCTTGGGTAGTATCGTTCCTCAAAATGCAAACTGAAGTCCACTAAGTTATACTTTTCTATTCTCATCTCTTTAAGTCGTTTCCTTGCTAATTCAAACTTCTTGCTACCCACTGTGTCCTTTTCAAATGGCATATTACAAGTGCAAATAATATAACCAGATCTCTTCAATCTGGAATTTTGACAAGATGCCTTTGCTTGTTATTTATAAATGATTTAACATCCTCCAGTGTTAAATATGAATTCATGCCTCTCTCATTTACCTATTTAAAGTGTATGTATAAAAGCAAAGAACCACAGAATGATGGAATCATTTGGGTTGGAAGGGTCCTTTAAAGACCATCTTCCAAGGGCAGGGACACTGTTCACTAGACCAGATTGCTCAACGCTGCTTCCAGGCTGGCCTTGAACACTTCTACAAATGTGTCATCCACAGCTTCTCTGTGCAACCTGTTCTGGTGCCTTGCAACCCTCAGTAAAGAATTACTTCCTTATGTCCAATGTAAAGATACTCTCTTTTAGTTTAAAACTGTGGCCATCCAGAAAATTCCTTATCCATCGAATAGTCTGTCCAAGTTCCAAAAAGTGAAATTGTTAATTTTCTTAGCCTGCAGCCTAGAATAAGGAAACACGAGTCTTCTGGAATGGGAAGTATTTAGATAAAACACACTCACCTTTTAAATTAGAAAATTTCTGATATTTTAAGATGCACATACTAATATGGTGTTCCTGCTTTCATAAATGTTACTATGATCCCCTAACCTCATGAAGTGATAAACATCAGTAATAATTAAAGAATAAAAACAAGAAATATAGCATTTCATTCAGGCAGACAAAAGATCGAGGATGATAACTATTTATGACAAACACTGAGTGTTTATGAGCTCCCGTCTCCCATGCTTTAATTATTTGAAGAAACTTCTGGATTTATAGTCACCTGTGTTCTCCAGTCTTAATAGTAGAAACAGCTTTGTGTGATCCCTCAAAGCAAATAAGAGAATTCTTTAACATATAAAATTAACTGTGTAATGACTTTTCATGGAACAAGTAATTTACTCTATCACATATGAAAAACTTTTTCCTAAGTTCACCTATTTTTTCATTGGTTGTGTTCCTTTTGAAATTATCCTTAATTATTTTTAAACATGTGTGAGTTTTCAATGGAGGAACGCAGTACACCTGGTCTGTGTCACATTAGCAGAGAAAGCTTCTAACTGGAGGCAATGCGTATAAATCACCAGTTGAATCATCTGAGGAGGGAACAAGAGACAGCAAAGTCATCTTTTTGGTACATAGCTATGGAATGGAATAACAGCTGCAACCTTCCAAGGCACTTTTTCCACCAGTCGTGCCTGAGTCTCTAGGACATGCAAACATGCATACCCCAGACTGCCCTGGGTGGCAGTACTGCAACTTGTTTTCACAGAGCATCCTGGGAATGTGTCAGCAACATCTGGGAGCTGCACCAACGCATTTCCATCTTTTCTGTGCTAGAGGAATGGGAGAAGCAGTAGGAAAGGGAAGGGATGGATCAACAATGGGAGAGTAGTCTCTTCCGTCCCAGTCCAACCTGTCGAGTTGAGGAATGACCAATTGGAAAAGTAGTGACCAGAGAGAAAATGTCAACAAAAAGTGTTGATGTGAGCCCACATCTAATTAAGCTACAGAATGCTGCTCTGCAGAAGTTGGTGGACTTTAAAACTGTGGAGATTGCTGCAGAAAACAACTAGTGAATTCAAGGATGCAGTGGGTCTGGCTGAGCCAGAAATAATTTTCCCATAGTAACCCTTAGAGTGCTGTGCTCTGCATTGGTAGCTAGAGGAGCGTTGATAACAAGCCCATGCTTCTGCTGAGCAGTGTTGTAACATTCCTTCTTCAGTCAGGGGTGAGATCCTGTGAGGGGACACAGGTAGGCCACTGACCAACACTGACCAAGGGGATATTCCATACCATATGATGTCAACCCAGATATAAAGGTGAGGCAAGGAGCCAGAAGGCAGGCATTCACTGCCTTGCAATGGCTGCCTGTTGACAACCATTACATGTGCTGGAGCTCTCTGCTTTTCAGAGAAGTGGCCAACCATTGCTGCTTATGGGAAATAGAGATTAACTGCTCGCTTCTGCTTTGTGCATGTACATGCTGCTTTCGTTTGGGTTTTTTTTTCCCTTTTTGCATAAATATGAACTGCCTTATCACAACCCATGGTTTTCGTAATTTCTTTTTCCTCCCACCTTGCTCTCTCCCCTGTCTGGCTGGGAAGGGGAGTGATAGAGAGGCTGAGTGGGCATCTGGTGTTCAGCCAAGGTGAACCCACCCCAGTAGATTAAAATCCAGATAGACCTACAAAATACAGCAATTTCACCTCTGTGGCAGAAAGCCCTTGACCTACAAATCGCCACAAGCTGAGAAAACACTTTTCAGACATAGCACTGCATGCATAACCCTTTCCTTCTATCCTTTTGCATGCATGAAGTGCTGGTCAGTGGCAGGGGGACACTGTCCCACAGCCTTTAGCTTGAGTTCCTATGGCCTTTCTTAGGTTTTTATTAGCTTAAGTGTTTGCAACATAATAAATGTGAATTTAAAAATCAAAAGGAAAATTTGGATTTAGCCCCAAAATTTCCAAGTAAATCTTGACTGTACAGCATTGCTTTTATGATTGTTTAATTCTGAAGGTTCCTTTCCAGTATGATATTTTAGCTTATAACTTTTCCCCTTATATTCAAGACATATATTCAACTTTAGTGTTATTATTGCATTTCTCATGAATACCTGTCACGAGGAATTCCTTCTAATGACAGATTATTTTCTGGTTTTGATGTGGAGGAAGGATTTCAATTAATAAAAATTCTGTTTAGCTGGAGTAATATTAACAGATGTATTTTATAATATTATCCAGGAATAACATAGTTATTCATTACTTTACCTTTTAAAATATTGTTATATTTACTATATAACACAAAAATCAATTTTATTTCTTTCAAGGGGTAAAATCAAGTATATAATTAAATAGCTTCAGCAAGTTGATTTTGGTGAATTTATTATTTAAGAAAGCATAGATAAAAACTTTATTCCTAGATAAAACCTTCATTATATTTACATAATGCATACAAATATATCTTTAAGATGTCCACTTCCTGGAAAAAAAATCATACAATATGTTTTAATATGTAGTGACATGAATATAGCTATAAGCTGTCACATGTTTTAGTGAAAATTAGCACTTTAGCCAACACTTCAGTGGAAATACACTCTAATATCAGATAACAGATTTTAATTACAAGACAAAATTATTGCCCTCATACAAGTGAAAAAGAAAAGTGATGAAATGGACATTTGGAGCACTTGAATCATAAGAGAAAAACCTGAACTATTAGTCTAGCACTCAGTGGGTATGTACAAATCATGCTGCCAAGTTTCATTTCACTGAAAAAATCACTTGCCAATCAGTGGTTACCACTGGTGAGCACTGTGAAAGATCTCAGCTTTGAAAAGGGAGGCAAGAGGTTAACAAGTCTGAAGCTGCATCCCAGGATGTCAAATGAATGTGCCAGGAACCAGTCCCTGGCACAAGGGCTGACTGGCACAGACACAGCTCTGTTACTAACCTCCCAGGCAGCAAGGATCCTTGCTGCAGTCTGAAGGGCAATTGGGGTGAAGAGTCTGGAGAGGTAGAATTTATTCTAGTAATATACACTGACATTCAGCTGGCAGCCACCCATAGTGGTGGTCTCATCTCAACTCCCCCCTCCCAGTCCTAACAAAAATGATCATTTTTGTGCAAACTATCTCTAAGCATCCGGAGGAAAAATAGATGACTAAGAGTCAATGTGGATTAGTTAAGAATAAATCATGTCAAGCCAATATAAATTCCATTGTGAGATGGTCACAGGCCCGTGGGTAAGAGAGAAACAGCTGAAGTCATATATTTTTATTTTAGTACTTCTTGTGACACTGTATTGACAGTGCATTCTCAAAGCAACCTAGGGACCCAGGTCTGGCAAACAGTTGCATTAATAGCCTGCATGATGAAATAAAGAGTGCAATATTAATGTGCAGACAACTCCAAGCTGAACAGGACTGTCAGTGCTTTGAAGAATGCTTAGAATTTAAAATAATCCTAACAAGTCATATCATTTTACTATAATATCATGGTTGTTTTAAACAGACTAAATGAAAATTAATGAAGGAATCATGAGCTGAAGAGAATGAGAAAAAACTGAGATAAGAAGAGGCAATATTCATGTGCATAAGAAGTTGCTACAAAGAGGGCACTCTGTTCTCCATGGCTGTGGGGGACAGGACAAGAAGTAATGATTTTAACACTTTAGCACAGGAAGTTCAAATACCAAGTAAAGATAATTAACAGTGGAATGACCATAGCTGGGGAGATAATGGAAACTGTTGCTGGAGACTTCTAAGAGCAAGCTAGACATGTATCTACCATAATCAACATCAGTATAGTTGAAACTCTTACTCCTTGAATAATTCCTATTGCCATTTACAGAGAACATATTCATTATTTGATATTCGACAAAGGAGAAAACTGAATCACATACAGACTGATGATAGGAAGGAACCTGATTTGTTGCAGCAACACAAAATCTGAGCATCTCCAGATAAGCACATGCCTGTACCTTTACACAGCCCTGGGGGATGCAAATGCACACCTCTGCAACTGCAGAATCAAGGTTTCTCTCATGCTTCTCCGACATCCCTATATGAAGCAACAGAGTAAGATGTCATCTTACTGCTTAAAACATTTCAAATCCATTTATAATTATTAAAAAGACAATATTTGCCAAGATCCAGAACTTGCAGAGGGAGGATAAAACAAATCTTGTTCTTAGAAACACTGAAATCAACTCCCACCCAAACTTCCTGATTACTCTGCAGAGTAAAGTACTATATAACTTCTTCACTCCATAGAACTAAGTGAATTCAGGTTGATTAATATTCCCATTATTTAAATATCAAATAAGGTCACACTCTAATCTAAAAGCATTTTCTGAGTGGGAACAATTCCAAGGATGATTGCATACTGTTTGCATTTTTTTCTAGTCCTATTCAGAACTAATAGTGGCTCCTGACAAGAAGCTGGAGAAAGCTTACAATGTCTTCAATAAAAGCAGAAGTAAGTGATCATTAAAAAAAAAATAGAAAAGGCATCACATCATCAAAAAACTGTGAAAAAGCCAGGCAATTGGACAACATTTGTGAAACATTACAATGCAAATCCAGCAATTATTTTCTCTATGTCTACAGAACATAAGATTCTAATTAGAAAAGAAAGAAGTAACAGCACCTCTGCTGATGCTATTAGTTACCTCTCATTGAAAGTGGACCTTGTCAGTACATGTTTCCACCTTATTAAGCACAAAAAACCTACTTGCTTATAAAATCCCTAAATGATCTTATCTTAGATTAAAAAAAAACCGCTTCATGTTTCTGAACTAATATTTCTTACAGATTGAAGTAGACAGGAGATGGAATGAGAAAATGTACAGTATTTGGGAGAAGACAAATTGGGGAACCCTGAAAATTTATTGAATGATTTGTTAAATGATACAAAACAAAAAAAATAGCTAAATTCAGTACCTTTTGGTGAAATTAAGACTCTGTGGGATTAGTGACATGTAGATAATTTTGAGTCATGCTAGACCATGAAAAATAAATTTTATGAGGTACAAGAGAAAGATGCATTCCAACGCACATTTGGGGCAACAAATAAATCAATATACAAACTTTTGAAAAATAAAGATATAAAACTCTTGAAATGTTTGTATTCCTGATGAAGCATTGCTAAACCTATTGGTGAAGATTCCTAGTTGGCAAAAACAAAGGTTCCTTAAAAAAACCTTGAACTCGGCTGTGAAATCAAAACTGTTGGCAGTGTGTTCTGACAAACTCTGAATACAAAATGCCCCCTTCTTATCAAACTCTGTATTCTCCAGTCATGTCCAGTTTCACATTCTGCAATGAAGAAGGTAGTTTCTCTGGAGGTTGAGGTCAGGTCACAGACACAGAATGTTTGCAAAAGCACTGGAGTATCTGATGAAAATTTGCATCATGCCCCTAAGCCAGAAGCAGGAGATCCTAGACCTGGTAACAGCCTATTTTTTCCTATACAAGCATATAAAACTTAGTATCTTTGGGCAAAAGTAAATCACAAATTGTTGGAATTGACAAATGTAACCCTCATCTGCAGTTTTAAGTAGATATAAGCTCACTGCTTCAGTGGTGTCCACCAAAATCCGTTTATAAAGTTACAAACATTACAATATACTAGTCATGAACTAAGCACTAATCCCATATTTGCTGCTTTGCTGCAAAGAGCACATGCATTACACTGTAACTTTTCTAATCAAAAAGTAGAAGAACAGTCTGGATGTATACAGGATCAGAGGAGAAAACCAGTATTTAAACTGTGATGAAAATAAAATTCTGAAATAACAATAGTGTTTCTAATACTCCTAAAGTGGTATTAAAAAGCAGTACTGATATTCAGATCCATTTTCCCCCTTATTAAAAAACAAGACTTTAAAACTCCTGTCTGTACTGGATATTTGTATAAACAGGTTATGGTTTAATGTCTTTTTCGCCAGATGACTGCTATCCTTGTTCGTGGGTGTACCATTTAAAAACAACTGTGACAGGAATATGCAAGTCCATCCTTTCTATTCAGTGTTCCCTTTAATGTGAAACTAACATAATTGTTTGGCACAGCTTGTGGTATTTGCTTACAGTAGGTTTCAGCAGGCTATATTTCATTTTGTCACAAGTCTCTTGAGTCCAGGGTCAAAGTCTGTTTCTTTTAACTCTATTGATACCATAAAAATTAACACTAGGTGCTATTTAAATATTGTTTATGAAGATTTTAAGTTATCTTCCAGCAGTGATACAATTTTAATACTGATCTGAGGCCAGATCCTGCAGCATAACTGCTGAAGAACAGAATGGCAGCCCTTCTTGCATCAAGCTCATGCATTTGTGGGATTGTGTGTTGATGTGAGTTAAATTTGCATTCCATGAAAACTCAAGACTAATGTTTTGAGTGGGTTGAGTGGGTGCACTTGACTGCTTAAACTCACTTCAAGCCCACGGTAAACAGGAATGGTAGCCTCTCATAATTACTTATATCTATATCAAATGTAACATGTCAATGAAAATTACAAGAAAAAATAAGAGGTATACGGAATAAAGAAGGGAATCTACCATTTAATATACTTAAACACTTTTATAATGGAAAAATGAACAATTTTTAAACAGTCTGAACCTGCATTTGTTACCTCAATTACAAGGCCCACTAATGTCTTGACATGTAAATTAAGAGAGCAAAGTACAAGGAAATCAGGGAAACAAAACCATAAATTTTAATAACAGATGTTTTTGCTAATGAGTATTTTGAATCTTATGAAATTCATGCCAGCAGTGGTTGCACAATAATTGTATTCATTTAAGTATCTGGAGGAATTTTTCAGTAGACGATTTTCAAAGCTTAGACTTTACTGTAGATAGGAACTGCAGGGAAGGACATAACCTTTCAGCTATTCTGGTAATTATGGATATACAAGGGCTGTGAGATTGAATCATATTTCAGAAATATTTGAGCCCAATCCTATAGTCTTTCCTGAACTAAAGCTTGCCCTGCACTGCTTTGTGCTGCAGCAGGGAATGTTGAAATCCATTGGTGCCAGGTGGCACTGTACCCAGGGCACCTCCCACAGGGAATGGGATATGAAATCAGCTCTGACAGGATTCTTTCCTGTCCCTATACTTACAAGATCCCCTGACACTCCAGTTCCAGGAGGCATTTGCTGCAATTAGCAGTTAAACTGAGTCAAGGGACTGGGTGTCAGACATGTGCAGCTGGGCATTGCTGGCTGGGCGTCTCGAGCCAGTTTGGAACAACACGGCGTGAGCCAACACATTTCTCAGCAAGAGTTTTGCCATCGTGCCTGGCTACAGCCAAAGGCCTCATCCAGAGAGGAGGGCAATGCCTGCAAAATGCATCTGAGTCTCAATAAACAGGTAAGAGAGGCTGATGCAGACTCTCACTGTTGCCCATAATTCATGGCTCAAACGGAACCCGTTTCCTTCAGCTAGGTAACCAAACTATAAAACAAAAACATATTTGATATGGTCGACAATTCAGAATCAGTAGGAAACATTTTCTTGTTTATCTTGTCTTTCTTTAGATAAAAATGAAATAAAATTACAAGCTTACATTGTAAATAAAATTACCAAATCAGATGCTAAATAAAAATTAAAAATCTCATTTGCTCTTCTTGACATTTATAAACATTACAATTTTTCAGCAACCCTAGAAAACATATATTTTTTCTTGAAGGTGGAGAACTCTTATTTCTGTCCTTCATATATTCAGTGTTCTCAGAAACTTCACAAGCCTCTGTATCAAAGCAGAATGTCACTGTTGAGGAAAATACGATACTGCCATTGTCTAAAGTAGACACCTAGATCTTTCTTGTAAAAAAAAAAAAAAAAAAGGTTGCATTTTCCCCAGATAGCACAATTATGTTATTGAAAGGGAACAAGAGGATGGTAACAACATAACTCATTCACGCAGGGAATATTATCAAGCAGAAATGTACCTTTCACGAACCATACACACAAACAACACAAAATCCTTATGCCAGTGATTTAGAAGCCATTGAGGACTACACAATCTGTTTGATTACTTGGAGAATTTGTAGTCCAACTGGTATCCCAATAATCTTTTTGATGCTGAAGGCTTTAAGCTTTACAATTTACTCCTGTTAGTATTACCATCTATTATATGAAGTAGCACTTCAAGACCACATTGCAATAGATACTGAAAAAATAACTCAAAAGTCCTTGTCCCTGTTCATAATTAAGCCTCTAAACCTTCCCAGAGATTGCCTGTGGGGAGGAACTTTCTGGGTAAGTGTCTAGTCAAAAACATCAGTAAAAGCAGAAAGGAACAAGGGTAGGAGGATGAAAGTAACTATGATGTGCTCCTTGGCTTATATATATGGATACTATGAGGTTGACAGAAGCAAACCAGGCTAAAAGAATAAGATCAAAATATAAATATTGTAACATCAGTTGAATAAATAAAAAACATGTTTCTGGTTCCTCTTCCAAGCTATTCAAGTTTCCACAAACTAATTTATACATGACTACCCATATATAAATTTCTACTTGTTCAACACAGGACGTGAATACTGGAAAACCCCATGCAAAATGTCATTATTAAAGCAATGCCCAAAGGACTAATACAATACTTAATAAGAAGATTAGGATAAAAAACTTTGCAAGATCCTTTGTCTTTAAAATCTACTTAATGTGTGTGAAGGGGGAAGAGTTATTCATATTTTTCTCATTTACAAGGACTGAGGTAAAACTCTTAGCTTGGACCATTCATTATTGATATTACTTGTGAAATATGGTTAAATTCAATTCTGTTATCCTGAGCTCAAATGACAATATTCTGCTAATACAGTTTCAGCTCTTCCCTTAAGTTGAACAGCTATTGACATAGCCCATTAGATACGATTTATGCTGAGTTTCCTATTTCAGTTGCAGTTTAGATGGATTTATGCTTTATTCTGGAGCATGAGAAGTCATGCTATTTCGATCAGCAGTGCCTTGGATCACATCTGCACCCTTGATATCCTTTCCCCATTACCTTGTGTCTGCCCCCCAGGGACTTAGAACTGATTGTCCCCTCCAATATCACATCTCACTTGGCCTCAGCATGTGCAGTGCTTTCTGGCTCATACAGTGGAGCCTGTGAGGATGTTCTAATGCCATGTCCTTCCACATCATGATGGTCTCTCATTTTGCCTTTCACTCCTGGGTGAGTGTTCCCATAAATTGATGAAATTTGTACTGGTTCCAAGCATTGCATTTTGCCAGAAGCAAGTGGTAATTGGCAAGGCATTACTTTGATTCAAAGGGGAGAGCTCCTAAGAACAGTGTTAGATTCCAGGTCAGTGAGATCTCACACCCTTAACCATATTAAATGTCTTCAACCACTTTCAGCCTCACCTAAACACCTCTTCAAGTGTGTGCTCCACTTCCTGGGAAAGCTTCTGATATACATTTCACTGCATCCCTTCTCTTTCTCACAGTGAAAAGCATTTGAAATCAGACTTTCTCTACCTGCATGCTAAGAATAGAAGTAGCTCAGAAATAAATCTTTTGGTCATTAGAACAAACAAACTCAATTAGGTCTGTCAAAGAAATGTGCAAACACTTCTCAGACATCCATTTTGGGGTCATAAAACTCCTTTCACAATTGGCATTTGTTTCCAGATAGAACTGAAAACATCAACTATGCCTCTACAAGTGGTACTGCAGTCCAGAATCTCAATCAAATGCTTTCTCTATTCACTCTGTAATGCAAGTGCTATATACTATATAAACGTTCAGAAGGTACTAAGGAAAAAAATAAAAGCAAGATACTTAAATTATTTCCTTGATAACCCCAGAAGATGTAGCATTCAAAAATAATTAACTGCTGAATACCACCATCACTTACTTTCTCACTCGTTCTGACTTAATATGAAAAATGTATGTCAGATCCACTATACCAGTATCCTCCAGTTTAAATGATGCTTGGCTGATACCCACTGAGTCAAGATAATAGTAAACGCTTTCCCCAAAAGAAAAAAAATTTCAAAACTGGGTAAGAGTCATTTCTGTCTTTGAACAATCTGCCTCCTTTAAGTACTCACGTTTCAGAAAGATCATATCAAAACCTAAACCAATTGAGGTTATAGATTACAGCAGAGCTCTCTAACAGAAATAGCTGCACACCATCATCTTTTTCAGGACCTCACATAGTTGCATATCATGCTCTACTGAAAATCTGTATAGAATTTACATTATAGAAAAAAGCCATATGGTGCAGTAAGACACCGTTATTGAGCTCAGATGGTTGGATTTCAGGAATCATAACAGGGCTGCTCCTAAACTTTGACACTGGATCAAGCAGTAATCTTCTCAGAGATTATCAAAATATGTGTCCTGCTATTTACAACCATCTTATGAATTAGATAAATTGGACCTATATAGAAATATCAGACTTTGTTCTGTTAAAGCTCAAGCACAGCTGAAGTCTAAAACACACAGGATATTTCTGTTCCACTTAGGCTGCAAATGTACAAACCAGCAGCCTTTGATGGGAATGCTTGTTACAGTAAGGCAGTTCAGTAATTGTTTCTAGATAAACCTTTTAAATTTGTTTTCACTACTTTAAAAGCAGATCCAAAACTGTACTTTAACCCAAATTTTACATATTTCCCAAGTTGTTTGGATGCAGAGCTGAGTCATGAGTTTTGGCAGAGCTCTGGGACCTCCGGGGAGAGAAGCTTAAATCCAGGCAGTTGCTGGCCACAGATCTTTCCTTGCCCCTCCATCTCCAGTGTGGGCACAGGCATGGATGAAGCTGCTTGTCATGATTCTGCCTTTATGTATCTCGTAATTTCACACTGTAACTTCAGATGCCTGAAGTCAGACAAAACAGCTCAAGTTCTTTCTACATATATAGGCTGCTACACAAACATCTGAGAGAGTGCAGTGCTTTAGCTTACTTTCTGGACTGCATTTCATTGTACTGACAGAGATCTGTGTACTACAAACAGATCACAACTCTTATCGGAATTCAGATTAAATAAATGTCTTGCAGAAAATAGTATCTCCCTTAAACTCATTCCCACTAGCAGTGAACACACAGACATCTTACACTGTGTACACAGGCAAGATCACTCCCCTATTTCAGCTAAATATTCCACTTCTTTGGCATTAGTTCCCTTAACCACAGTCATGGTCTAGGAGCCCATATTGAAATATTTGCTGCTATGGGTCCAAAGAATTTTCTCATATTTACTTTCCAAAACAGTTTCCTATCCTGATGGCAGAGCTTTATTATTTGTCCCAGATGTTTTTCTTTGAATTTGACCGTATGTTTTAAAATGTTACTATTTGCTCCAATGAGTCCTTTTTACGGTATATTCTTCCTACAAAGATATCCTGAGAGCTACCAGTTATATTTTTAATCTCTGATTTGTGTTGCCAGGGTTCCAAATTAATTATTCTATTATTTTGCCCAGGACCAACATGAAGCAATGCTTCCCTTTTTCTGTTTTCTATTTATTATAATGATATTCGTAGTCTTCTCATCTTTCCCTCATTTTCCAGTAGACGATGAAAGAATTTTTCAGGTAATTCTCTGAAGATCGCTAATATAAACTATTGCTATGAAAATGGGTAGCTCCAGCTGGTCTTCTTTCTAGCATTTGTGTAATGATTGAGTTAGATCTGCTGATATTATACAACCCATCTGAACAGAAAAACAGGTTCAACACATTTGACAAGCAAACTTACCTCAGCTGGGAAAGTACAGATGATCTTCAAGTCACAGACAGAAGCATTATCAGCTATGTGCCTGCATTAATGAAATCACGCAGTGTGGGGATTACAAGGCCCAGCTCTGCCCTCTGCCTCATTCAGCATTCCTTTGACCTCAGAAGGTGATGTGATTCAAAACTAAAACATGGCCTATGATCATGAAGCAGTACAATGCATTGTCTGCATATAATGTATTGACCTGTGAAAGCCCAGTGCCGAACAAAAAGAAAAATTCAGCCACTTGAAATTGAATTTAGAGAGATTTAGGCACCAAAACTCTCCAAATAAAAATAAGTTTGCAAGAAAGTCATCTAACCCTAATGAGCACAGGATCACAAACGTCTCTGGTTTTCATCCCAAAATGTCCACAAGTGCTTTCAGTATTACAAAAACTTGTAACTCCTGGTCTGAGCAATGAGCCAGCCTGGTTTTGGACCAGCATCATTCAGGTGATAAACAGAGTGCAGAAGTATGCCACTTTCCTGTAAAGTTAAATTTTGCAAGTATATGCAACACTACCAAATGATGACAACATAAAAATAGCAAAGGTGCGTGAGGCAACTGTTGAATAAGAATTCACAGAGTGCAAGAATTCTTGTTCAGCCTTTTAATTATCACACACAAACCCAAAAATAAAACAAAGAGTAGATGTTCCAATCCTTTAGCCACCTGGAATGAATACAGCCTCTGACTTCCTAGAAGTCCTGATTACTTCCACTGTGTGAAGGGACTGGTCAAAAGAAAAGAGAGTAGTGGAAGCCTTCTTGCTGAAGCTGAACTACTGCATATAAAAGAAGGAAAATTCATGGAATGAGAAAGTCATATACAAGGCTGTACTACAGAGAGAGTCATAACAGAGACTTGGTCTCTGCTGGAGCATGAATAAATTACTTCAGTGGAATGGTGAAAAGGTAACCCTGTACCTACTGCTGAGCTCTAGGTGATTCTCTGCTGAGTATGTTATGGTTTTTGCTTGTTCTTCTAAAGTGCCCAATTGTGAACAGAGGTATTTAGACACTTAATTAGGATGTTGAGACTTTTACTGTACTGCTCTCCTCCTATTATTCTGACAGCTAAAGAATGAAACTGCTACATGGCAAGAAAGTGAACTGGGAAACAGCATTTGCAGATGTCTAGAAGCAATGTGCCATCAGACAGAACAAATAAACATATAAAACCAAATTTAGCAGAAGGCATTGCAAAACCATTAGGTAAAGCTTTTCTCTTGGAAGTTCAGATGTGGAAATGGCAATTCACTGAGTTCCTTGTGACTGTGCTAATAGCCACGGATAACTGCTGGGCAGCAAAACTCTGCTGCATTAGAATCCCACTCCCCTCCTCACTGAGAAGATTCAGAGGCAGCAGCAAAACAGAAGCAGAGATGACAGCAAACCATACTCTATGATCCTCTTATTATTCACCTCGTCTCTTTACTTTGCAATTTTTTCTCAAAGACCACTCCACCAGAGTGAAGATCTCGGTAGCAAAGCCTAGAATAAAAACTGTTTCATATACCTTGTTCCCCTTTCAGGAAAGCATAAGGTCTAACCCCAGGGCCTGGCACAGTGCCCAGCTTCCCCTGGCAGCTCCTGGAGTCCAGGAGTTCTCTGCGGCCCTCTGCGGCTTCCTGGAGAGCTGTTATTTTTCAGAAGGGAGTAAAACAAGAAGAAGACACTGTGTTCTGTAGGCTTTACGAGGCCCTTACAAATGTATAACTTTTTTTTTCCACAGTAAATACAGATTTGTTCAGAATTACACACTAGTTATGAAAATTGGTTTTATAGGTATTGCAGAGATGCTACTGGTTTGTAAAAGACATGAGAGGAATAAGAGTGAGATCACATGTTCATATCAAGTATGTTTTCCTCCCAGTACTGATTAACTACTGTATAGTAAAAATATTTTAATAAGCTGAAAAGTGACTTTATGTGTCAATATATTAGATATACATGACTGTAAGGGGAAAAAACACATTTGCTTGAAAGTTAATGATTGTTTGACGATTTATGATACGGCTATAAATCTCTATGCCAAAAGGAGAGGAGATCAAAGGGAATCACGTCCCATTATGAATCCTGAGGCAGCCTGAAGACTTCACTTCTTATATCTTGTTTCTTAGCAAGGCAAAAACTTGAGCTTGAAATGGAAAAAGATAAAACAGGCTCTGACAATTGAATCATCACCAGCAACTCTGGAGCTGAGTTACTATGGCAATGGCAGTGCTGCTGCACAGATTTTTCTTACTCTTATTACTGGTATAAGAGCTTTGCAAATGTACATGGGAAATTGCAAACTCACATGTGCTATGGGTGGCTAGCAGGAGAAGCCCACAGTCTCAGGTGCCCTGATGTCTACTGAACGGAAGAGCAAATTTGTGTGATTAAAATATGTGATTTGCAATTTTCCATGGAAACAGTCCTGGAGCAGTAGGGAAAGGTCCAGGATGCTCCCTGCTTTTTTGTGTCTCAGGAAGGTGGATTCCAGTGCCTAAAATATATTTTATAAGCACACAGAATTTTTAATACAGGAATTTTAAGGGGTTTTTTTCAGCTGCAACTATCTCACTTCTCTGAATTATAGATGTCTTAACGCTGCCAGGGGAGGATGGTATCATCTTTTTGGCAGAGCATAGCTTAGAGCTTTACATAAGTAATGGATCTAATTCTGACGCCAGGTTAATAAATTAGTAATTATAACTCGTTAGATATTCAACAATCAGTGTGCCAGTACTCACCAGTGTCCTCTTTCCTCTTCAAGGTCTAAATGAAAGCATCACCTTTCCTGTTCCTGCTGGTATGTCCTCTGCACTATACATTAAAGGCACATTTGCTCTTAATTATTTTTGAGACAGTATTTAATGTTTATGCCCTAATAGCAAACAAAAGTTCCCAACAGGAATTGGGCCCTTTATAGGTGCCATGGGAAAATTAACTCTACCCCAGATTTAAACTAGGACAGTAGGAAGCATACAAAGGGAATCTTTGCCAAAAAATACAACTGCTGAAAGTACCACTGCTGCACACTCATTAAGTCCTATAAGCACACATCTATGTGGAACCTCAAATGAGCTTCAGACTGAGAATTTCATCACTCTTTTTGTGGAAAAGCAGTCCTTTTCACCCATTGTGTGCATGTGCATATGCATACACCCCAGATTGCAGCCCTGCTAATGCATGTTTTTTAAGCAGACCCACTCCGGGGAGCAGATGAACAAGGTTACAACATGTACATCAATAGAAGGGTCAACAACGACTACCACAATGAAAGTTAAGAGAGTAAATACACTCATTAAAAATACTATGCAGTGCATTGTCTGACAATCAAGTATGTTTTAAGTCTGAGAATCAAGTAAGTTCTTATCTCTCTACATGTTCTATAAAGAGCTGTTATTGAATAATAATAGGAAGAAATTGCTTACTTAGGAAGAAAATCTTTACTGTGAGGGTGGTGAGACACTGGAACAGGTTGCTCGGGGACGTTGTGGATGCCCCAGTCCTGGCAGTGTTCAAGGCCAAGTTGGACAAGGCCTTGAGCAACCTGGTCTAGTGGGAGGGGGGCTGGCACTAAATCATCTTTAAGGTTCCTTCCAATCCCTTACCATTCTATGATTCTATTAATAAGGAGCAGATACAATATGACGACTCACTTTGCTACTTACATACCTACACATTCATCGAGTTTGTACTGGTGTCATCTGCCCTCTGTTACGCATTTGCTTTGGTACCTTAACACTGCACACACAGACCACACTTGGCCTGCCCTTGTTTCTGTACGTTTATGTTCCTTTCTGCCTTTCGAGGCCAGGGCGCCGCAGCAGGGGCAAGAGGCAGGCGGGCAGCGGGCTCTCCTCCGGGGCATCCCACCGACAGCGGTGCCGGGGGGATGCACCTCATCCCGCACCTGCTCAGCGCCCTTGGGGCGGCGGCGGGCGCTGCGGCGAAGGCACCACGTGTCGGGGCGGGGAGCGGGGCCGGGCCGGGCGCCACCACCCCCAGCGCCGCAGCGCCAGCCAAGCCCAGCTCAGCGCATCCCTCTCGCCCATGCCAGGTGCCTGTTCCCGGCTGCGCGGCGACTGAGGAGCGATGGGGCCCCTGCGGGAGAGCGGCAAGGTGAGGAGCCGCGGAGGTCGGGGCGGCGGGGAGCGAGGAGAAGCAGGGGCAGGCAAATCTCGTCTTGCCCCCGCCCTGGGGAGGCGGAAGGGGGGCGGGGGGGGGGGAAGGGGGGGGGCGCCGGGATTTGCCTGCCCCTGCCTCGATGATGGAAGGAGGAGGGCACATCCGAGAGGTCCCTGACGCCGGGGTGTCCTTTCCCGAGCAGGAGCACAAGGCGCAGCTGGAAAAGGAGGTGTCCCGCAGCCGCATCCCCCGTCTGGTCCTCCGGCCGCAGCAGAAGGTATCCCCAGCTTCCGAATCGCCCTTTTCGGAAGAGGAAAGCCGGGAATTTAACCCGCCCAGTTCCTCCGGGCGCTCCGGCAGGACCATCAGCAGCAACAGCTTCTGCTCAGGTACCGCAGAGAGACCCCCCCCCTTGCCTCGGTGTCCCTGGGGGACACGGTGTCACAGTGTGCCCACCACGCCGACCCCCGAGCCTTCGCTGTCATACCCAGATGCAGGATCTGTGTATCGGGCTCGTATCGAGCCCTGATGAGCAACCCGGTTTGCAGATGAAGATGGGCAACCATTGATTTTTCCAGGGAAATCTAGTATCTGTTCTTTTAATATGTGTCCATAAACGACACCAGATGTTTCCATTTCGCGTTCTGCTATCCACTGCTAAAAAAGTTGACGGTTTTATTATGGCAAAAGGGTTGCTTTAAAGGAAAAGACGTGCCTTAAAATCTGCAGTGTTGCTTTGAGGCATTTTGAGCAGCCCTTAAGTCAAGAGTCTGTAAAACAGGGGAGTTAATATTTAAGGGTATTCGACTGCAATTCCTTTTGATGTAGAGGCGATGGTCTATCTCCATGAATCAGAACAGAAGATGTTGAAGTTTTCACTGTCATACTGAACTAGTTTTGTTTATTTTAGAATTCAGGCTTCTCCTGATGAATGTGTCTCCAGACATTGGGAATGATGGCTTCTCCACAGGGAGGCCAGTGGCTGGTTGATTGTTCAGAAGTAAATTATTACTCTCCAACTGTAAACCACAAAAGTGTCATTTGCTCTTCAAATAAGTATATCCCGTTATGTGAGACAGAACTTAAAACTGAATTTTTTTATGTTAAATATTTGCCCTGTGTAGAGTTTAGCACAATTTAAGTGCCTCAACTAGCAGTGAGAGACTCAGATGCCTACTAGTGGTGAGTAATCTTTCTATTCAGTGAAACTCTTCACCATTTATGACATTACGCACATGGATAACAGAATTGAGGGTTGCACCAGAAACACCTTGGACTCTATATGCACATGTTAATTTGAAGGTATTTTGGTGTCCAAAAATTGTTTTCAATAGTCAGTATTTTGGAGAGCATAACATTTTTAGTGGTGTACATTGAAGTGGTAGGTTAATGGTGGGACTCGATGACCTTAGGGGTCTTTACAACCTAAATCTTTCTATGATTCTGTGATTCCTTAAGTAAATATCTGAATTGTAACAAGTATTTTTGTAATAATTAATATCAGAGTAAGTTCCTAAATGTCCTTTTTATATTATTATTCTTAAAGTATTTCTGTTACATGGGGTTTTCCTTGGAATAGACTGAAATGCTCATATTTATCTTTCTCTTCACTCCAGTGGATCAGATTATTATTATTTTTTTAATTCCTTTAACAGAAAACTGTGTGTTGAACACAGTGTACAAGTTTTCCTAGGTGAGAAACTCAATATCCATGTTTGAGTCTAGCTTTGCCAAATTTTGCAATTCAGGCTCAGTGGAATGAGCTGTTTGGTTATTGTTTAATGAACAATGCAGTGGATTAAACAAACATCATTGGATTGTAAGAATGCTTGAGTCTTTTTCCCATGCCTTTTTAATCCCCCCACCTTACCTGCTTGAAAAGCCCTTTTGCCTCTTCCAAAGAAATAAAATCTTTTTAAGCTTTCTACAAATAATGTTATTTTTATGATCTCTCCCAAATGGCTGCTTTTCATCCAGATTTTTGCCATGTGTTGACAAGACTTTCATCTTGATTACTGACAGTTTTTTTCATCTTTTGGATTTGTACCGTGTTCTTCAGATCTACTCAACATGTAGCTGCCAGAGTGATATACCCTTGCTGTCCCACTGCACCACATACGCTGTCTTGAGTCACAACAGCACGTTGTATTTACTCTGGGTGTGTCTGATCTCAGGGCTGTACAGTTTTAAGGCACCCTTCACAGAGAGCACAGTGCTGGTGTCTTAACCTGCATCTTAAGCACAACTGCTCATTCTTTTATTTCTTTAATTCAGTTTTTATTATTCCATGAATGCTGCATTGATTTAGTTTAAATTTTTCCCCATGCTGATAGCTTTGTGCTTCTAGAGCTGCCTGCAGCACCTGCACATGTACAGACTACCCAGTTTGACTGCTGTGAGTCTTCAGACCTTATGCGGCCAAGGATCAGCCAAGGCACTGTCCTCCATCCCAGAACCTGGTTCAGTTTTTTCTAGGTTTGATGGATTTTTCACTGTGATGCAGGTATGACAACAGTCACTGACTCGTTTTCCTCATTCTCTGACATCTCTTTGCTACCCTCTACTTATGATCCCTTTTCATTATAGTATGACTAATTTAGATTGAGATTTCCCAGCAGCAGCAGGTGGGTGCTAGTTCCTGTTTCTGGGTAGGAGATGGCGAAGAGCTTCATAGAGAAGTGAGTGGAGGGGCTGCAGCTCTAGCCTGCCTTTCCTGGCACTTCATCTTGATTGAGAAGTGGCATGTGCTGAAAAGGTGTTTAAAATTAGCAAGTAGAACATTTGGAATGGATGAGCAAATGAATAATATGAACAACAATGAAGCAGTATGGAAAAGTTCATGAGCATTTGGATGTATGTCTTTTTTGTAGCTTCTTTGGAGCATTAAAGTCCAAAATGTTCTTGATAAGCAGCAGATAGTATGAATTGATTCCTGCAATAATTCCTTTCATCTTTAGCCTTCTTTTGTCAACTTTTTCTCTACCTTTTTTCCATTGTTATTGACATCACGGAGTTATGATCAGTAGATTACTTTTTACACCAGTAGAAATTACTTTTTTCCATTCATCCATTAAATATGTATTTTCTGCTTGATTCCCTAGACCTTCTGGTGTTGTCCATTTTCTCTGTGTGTTTACGCTGGCCCAGTGCAAAAGTGAAGGCTTGGAGTTCTTTCTTTCTAAATGAGAGTCTCAGGATCCTCTAGGTATTACTAATGTTGGTTTTGGGAACCGTGGCAGTGCTGCAAGCATGGTAGCAACAGCAAAAAGTACCTCTTGGCAACAGAAAAGAGACAGTTTTTGTAATGCTTAGTTTCTTTTGAAGAAGTTGTTAGTTCTGGCTATGATGGATTTTAATTTGCGTGATCAGCTCCATCTTTGTCTTGTTTGACTGGGTCAGAGACTCACTTGACTATGTTGGTCAATTATTTGCAGTTGATTTTATGTCAGTTTTGCTTTGTAACTCCACATGAGACACAGTGAGACTCTTAGTCTTGTCTGTGATACTCCTGATGAAATATGTTTTTAATATTCTTTGTTTTTGCCAAGTGAATGTGGATGCTGTCTGGATGTTGTGTAAGCAAGCTGAGCCTTTGTATCACTATTCACTATGCACAATCCTTCCTCAAAATCTTAGAGCATCTGGGGTCTGGGTTGTCTGGGCTTGATATGGCAGTACTTCTCTCCTTTGGCTTGGAAGTCAGCCACAGAAGTTGTATGATGTCAAACGATGAAAAAGCACTCTCCCAGAAGCTTTTTCTGGCTCAACTGCTACTGAACATTTGCCCATGTCATGTGTGTTTTTCTCATAAGTTGCACTTGGCTTCAAAGTGGCTGTGTGCACTTACCTTGTCAGTTGAGCAGAGAACACAATTTAAAGCATCTCAAACAAGTAATCTGCTGATGGATCCATGGCAGAGCAGCTGCTGGGCCTTTGGTCATTCCAGTTAGTGTTTGCCTTGTAAGAAATACGATAAATTGGGTGGGGCATTTTCCTTGATTTTGGTTTCCATGTCCTTTTGATTGCAAGCCAGTTGCATATTAGTTCAAAGTCAGCCTGAACATGCTAAGATCAGTAGGTGTGTTTAGTTGTTCTTTTAAAAAGGATTTTAGTCTGAGATTTACATTTTTTCTGCTTTCAGTTTCTAAATAGCTCTGCTTTTAAATTTGTCTTTATGAGGAAGACTTGTGAAGTGCTACCTTTATAAAAATGCTCAAGCTCTCCTTCAGCCTTTTCTCAGAAGCCAGCTGCCTGAATTTCTGCAGGTAATGCAGTGAAGCTTTTGTAACTGAGATGCAGCTTTGCAGGTGGCACTTTGGTATTTACTAGTTGGTTCAGCAAAAGAATTTTTAAGCCAGAGGACTTGGTTTATGCCCATAGCAAACAGTCCATCTTTTCTTGGGCTTACCTGTAATTTAGCTTTTTACCTAGACTGAATAATCCTACAGGCTATTGAAAACCAGTAGCATCTCTTGTACGTCAATGATTGTGACTCTCTCTAACACAGTCTTCAAAATAGGAGTTGAAGCTTCTTTTTTGCTTTTTCTTTAAAATTTTAAGATCTAGTTCAATTCTTATTCAACTTCAATCCTTATTTCATAACTCCTTCTTTTCTAGTGTAAACTTTTTTTAAAAAATCTTGTCCTTTGCATGTATGGCACAATAAATGTGCCCCTGTACAGCAGCTGCACTGTAAGCCCGGGGGTGTGGGTGATGCAGCAGGAATCTCAGTGTTGTCATTGCCTGCTCACTTGCTCCTGTGCACAGGCCCCTTGAACTCAGAGATAATTTGCCAGTTGGCCCTGCTATATTGATCAGTGCTGGGGCTGAGTTCACAGTGCATGTGCCGAAAAGAGCACATAGGCTTTAGACAGGCTTACTGAAGTCCATGTGAATGTGCAAGCCATGTTGATAACCACAGACAAGAAGAAGATGGTTTTACAGGTGTTACGGAAGAAAAAAATTGTACCTTCTCGCACTTCAATAAATCATTTCTTTGCTAAACCACTGAAGTAGGTTGTATTGTAAACCAGCTGGCCTTGGAGGCTACACTATTTAAATGTGTATACTTAGATATATATATTCCTGAATAGAAACAGATACAAGACAACAAATTTTTAGTATTTTAACAAGTCAACATATTGAAGCCAGAGAATAAATTACTGAAAATAATTTTTCCTATTATTTGTGTGTATATACATATGTACTATCATGGAAATACTGGGCACTCCCATTTTTCTTGTTTCTTGTTAGAAGAGAAAATATTTTGTTTAAATAGTTCCTTTGGTTTTCGTCTGAGTTACTGATTCAGAGAGACATGGTTAAAAGTTCTCAAGTATGTGATGCTGTCCTTTATGCTATGTTTTTTCACAGTCTTTTTGCATTTCTTTCCAGACTTCTGAAGTGGAGGTCTTCTCCAGTGCATTTGTTTACTGCACTCTGTAAGGCAGTTCAGTGATCACTGTGATATTAATTTACAAAAATGTTGAAACAAAGTCTGCTTTCAGAAATGCACATATGGGCAATTTGCATGAGGGTGATACTAGTGACATGCTTCCTTTTTTCACTGCTGCTTCCCTAGAAAATTTTCTGCTGGGTCAGCTTACATGCAAATAATTTATTATAGCTTAATATTGTGAGCTGCCAGTTCTGTTTCCTTGGCACACAGATCGGTTCCAAACATGGAAATGAGAAAAGTGCCTAGGTACTAAAGAGCAAAGCCTGCTCATTCCTCAGTTTTTGGCCTTTCCCTTCTTCCCTTTCAACTTCACTATTTATTCCCTCTTACTAAGTAACAATCCTTTTGTTTCTCTTGCCACACAACAACAGCTGGAAGTCAAAATATTTGACCTTTTGTATGTTTTTTTATCACCTTTTTATGTATCTGGCAGTACTGTGAACCTTTAAAACCTGACCTAGAGCCTCCTGAGGTCAGTAGAATAGTTCCTGTCCTGAGAACAGTCACCCTTTCTACTACCCTGTTTGTTGGAGCTTGCTGTGTGCTACAGGCTGAATTCTAAATAATATAATGTATTTTCTTCACCACAAATGGATAATCTAATATGTTTTATACAGTGATTTTCATGCAACTTTCTATTCATTTGAATATTGTCATACATATTGAAGAAAGTCACAACTTGTAGGAGGAATGAGACTGTATTCAGAAGTCTTTGATTTATTTTGTATTAAAAGAGAATCTTGATGTTTTAAGAGAAACTCAACATGACATGTTTTGATCCTACATTTATAGGGTTAATATATATCCTTGACATTTTGGAACACTGTTTTGAGGTGTATGTATCACCAGTTACAATGAGTGGCTTCTATGGTGTTCCTGAGTGCCAGCCTTGGCTTGAGGACATCTAAAAATATTATGCATAAACAAAAAATTAATAGAATATATGTGGTTCCCTTCCATTAGAAGGTAATCAGTGCAACGTTTTGAGCTGATGTTGAAGCTGTGAGGGTCACAGCCATATGCTGTCAGCCATGGAGTCAGAGCTATATGAGAACAAAGGAGTATAACATGTTGCACCATTTGAGGAATGGGTACAAATTTCTGTGTGGTCTATTGAAAATTTTTATTCCAAAAATGGTACCTTCAAAATTGGAAAGAATATTTATAATTTCATCCTTTGCTACCTAATGGAATAAACACATAACACACACAAAGAAACTCATCTATATATATGTATAGATGTCACATAATATCAAATGGGTAATATTTCTTATACTGGATGTAGTCAATGCTTTCCTACCAGGGGTAGCAGCAGTGGTTCCACTTTTAGCTGTTGTCCTCAGAAAAGGTTAGTGAGGTCTACTAAAGTGCTTTAAAAAAACCACACCAAACAGAAAAGACTCTTCTTTGCCTCTTTTTCAGACTCTTTCCTGACCTTACCTTTAGTTGAAACTTTTCTGTAAAATTTTTAAATAGATTTTTCAGTCCCTTATCATCTTAAACCCCTTGTCCAAATGTGATCTGTGATGTGCTATCAAAACTCAAGGAGCTGTGCTATTCCTGACCACAGCACTCTCCTAGTAACAGTACTATTTTTATTGATATTTTTACTGGTAAGCCCTTATGCTTCTGTTCCATAATGCTAATACCATTAGTGGGGCTATAAATGTAATGGCAAAGCAAGTAAGCCACAATTACATAGTCCTTATTTTTCAGATGGTTTCATAGAACTCACATCAGTCCTCCCTGTTAGTGAAATGTTCAAATAGAAGGAGCATTAGTAGATTTACTGCTGAAATCAATTAAAATTTGCTGCTTCAGTATGACTTAGCTATTCTACAGTCAGATGTTGAGTTGATACCTTTAAGGGCATGTTTATGGGAAATCCTGCATTGTAACAGATGCCCAAGCTGTACAAGCAAGTCAGTCTGTCTTTTTTCACCTTTCTCTCCCCTCTTCTGCATAATTTTAGCCTGTCATGCTGTGACTGGGCAAAGAGGACCACTTACCAAATTCAGTGAGCAGCTCTCATGCTAAATTTTCAGCAGTGACATTAGTGGTCAGCCTATGGGTGTGACAGAAGCAAGGCCAAGGTGGCTGGTGAGTAACAGATTTAAAAGCTGCCTGTATATTAATGTTAGGAAACTCAGCAAGCATCAGAAGCCAGAGATGTTTAGTCTTGATTTTACTTACTTGACTACAGGGTTAAACTTTATGAGCAGAACTTTAAAATCAGTAGTTCAGGCTTGAAGGAGAGACTGTGAATAACAGGGTGGAATATCCAAAAAATGTAACAAAAAAGCATGTAGGTTGTAGGGACCTCTGGAGATGATTTCATCCAGCCTCCTTTTTGAAGCCAGATTGTTTCCAGCCCTCATTCACAGAAGCCGTGATTTGATAGGTGACCACAGGGAGTGGTGGAGCTGCTAGCCTGCCTTAGTTCACAAGCAAAATGGAGCATAGTTAATTTAAGTTCTGTCTGCAGAGGCACTGAGATAAAGTATGGAATTAATTTGCTTAGCCGGATTTTGTATCTGTAGGTCTCCTCTCCTTTCCTGACAGGGCTACAGTTCCGGTTGCCGTTCTGCTCTCCTTTTGTGTTTGACATCTAGGAAGACACTTACCTCACAAGCACATGATATTCTGAGACATTTTCTTAAATACCAAGCCAAACAGGTCTTAAAAATTAGTTTCTTAACTATGAAATAAGTTTAGAATTGATCTGAAGGACCAAATGTAGTAGCATTTCTTAGGACTCTACTTTTATTGAAATTATTGAATATTTTTTCAACAGTCTGTGATTTCGTAGGTGACAAATTGTTGGTAGCAAATTATTAACCTTATAGAGTACATAAAATCACCTATTGGAATGGTTTCAGTAAAAATTAAAGGTTTTCGTCCAATCAGGAGCTGAGGAGAATATTCACACTTCTTACCTTGAGCTGTGCTGGTTTCTGGGCATGTGAGGGTTCCTCCAGAGGGCTGTTCTGTGTTATGGTGAGGGTGGATTTATACCTGTTGAGACCCTCATGGTGTGGATATGAATATGGTCCTGCCTTTGTCTTTCTATGTGTACTACTAATTTATACTGTTATATTTCATCTGCTGCTTTTACTGTTTCCGAGTTGTTCCAGAATGACATTGCAAATCTTCCATTAGTGGTGTTTTCTGCCTGAGCAGTGAGCCCTTTGCACCTCACTGGTTCAGCTGCCTGAGTCAGGGCAGTTGTGCTAGTCCATAGAGAGAGGTGAGATCCTTCAGGTAGTGACTCAGAGCACTGGGATGACTTAGCCTGATTTAGGCTGTCATTGTGGGTCACTCTCCAGAGGACCCCCCTTTTCTGTATTTAATACAAAAAGAGCCTTGCAGGTGGAAGCTTTGGTGTCTGTCAGCAACTTTCATTATTGCATAAGCACCCCTGTGCTACAAGACCAGTCATGAAAAGAAGACAAAAGAAATTTGTAGTGGGTCAAAATGTGACCCAGACAAGCAGACTGAGAGATTACCCTGAAAAATTCTGAAATACCCTTGGTGGTTCCCTCACTGTCAGAGGCCATCTTGCAGTACACCATCATGGCAGAGTTGTGGGTACCGACACTAAAATCCTCAAATGAATGGAAAGGGAGCTGCGAGGAAATTTATTTTGTCTTAGTACTCTGCACATTTAAAATTTCATTAGTGGCACATGTTTAATTCTGGAAACCACATTTCTTGGTGGAATTTCAGAATATGTACAGACTGAACATTGGTCAAGGGAACCTTAGGAGATGAAAGTTGGACAGTGCAATAGGGATCAGGTAGGAACTGAGCAGTTCAGTCTCAGAGGAGTGCCTAAGTAGATCTGGCAGCTGAGAGTGAAAGTAGAAAGAAGTCACCGCTTTCTCAGCGAGAGCATCATTAATTATTTGGATGTGTTATTTAAGGAGGTTGTATATTCAGTGTTTCTTGAAGCCTTTAGAAAAGGCAATATTTTCCTAAAGAATGTTCTAAGGCGTATTCCAGTGAACCTTCTAAAGTCTCTGTGCTCAGAAATTCATCACCTCAGAACATAGAGCCTAAAAGTCTACAAGAACAGTATTTTTGTCCGTTGTTAAGAGTATTATTTTCTTTAACTTCATTGTTTATATTTTGACTGTAATATTTAAAAGTTAGTCAGTGCATGCAAATGTCAGAGGGTTTTGAGAACTTTCCTGATTGTTTGTGTGAGGACACACTATCACATGCTTGGCTTTGAAACTTGGTAGGCGTGTCTGATCTGGAAGAGAACTTCGTCATAGAATTTCAGTGATGTAAAACCAGCTGATGTTCAAAGGAAAAGCCTACTCCTAGAATGTTCTTAGGAGGCCACTGTGAAAAAGGACACCATGAAAGAAAGCAGTGAAAGTCGTGTGTTATGTGATTTTTCTTCTTGTGCAAGTAAATAATTCAGGCAATATCAGAAGTACAGGCTTTCACAGCACTATTTGCCAGCTTTCTCTCTTTTGTCTTCCTGATGTTCATATGCCTTAGAAGGTAATTCAAGCCTACCCATATTCCTGAGAAATCTGGATCAGAAATCCTTACTGGGGCAAAACTCCTGTCCGTGTTACAGCACTGAATCCTTTACTGACCTTGTTGAAAATTACACATATGTTGTGTCTTCAGCACAAAGTGAATCCCATCGTGGATTCATCTGCTCCTGTTACCCTATTTTGGAGAGAGATTCCTTATTTTGGCCGTTTTCAGGGCAGGTGAAGGTCTTCACCTCCTTCTGTCAGAGATGCAGTGGGGTTTTAGAGGAACCTACAAGTCTACAGGAAATACTGAACCCACACTGCCACATTTGCATTGTTCCACATAGAGATGAGGAGCAGAGGTGCTCGCTGTGGCAGTGAGCAAGGCAGATGGGCAGGCTGTCTGCCAGATGCAGGGGGAATCAGCTTGATGTGCTGTCAGGGTCCACAGGGAAGTCTGCTGCTCTCCTGTGGGGAGTTCACCTACAATATTAAATACAAATAAATATCTGTTAAGGCTTCAGCAGCGGGGAAGGATGAAGGTAGATGCAGGCAATTTGGCTGGCACCGAGCAGCTGGAGATTACATCATTGTTCACCAGGACTTTTCCTTGTGCCAGGATTGGGTGACTTGTGGGTCAGATGGGGAGGTGGATCCCCTCAGTGTTCCGAGGAGCTTTGTTTGCCGTTGATGGTGATAACTAGCATTCCATAGGCAGCTCTCCCTTCCTCTGGTAGTAAACACTTTGATTATTCAAAAGGCTGACACAGAAAAATATTTCTCTGCAGTTTGCCCTAGTTTTGGAAAATTTATAATTATGTTCATTTTTCTGGCTAATATGAAGTAGAAGGACTAGAAGTTGTACATTACATAAAAAATAACAGGTAATCAGAGGAGAGGGAGTACAATACAATCATTCATTTACTGCAGCTGGAGTGGGAGTGCTCACCTGGTTATTGGTCTATCTAAAGGTCACAAGGGCTATGAGTAGAGAAGAGCTATTCTTTGTGCCAGGCTCATTTGTTCCTTTAAAAAATGCCCCATTGCAATGAAAGCTGAAGTTCTTAAGGGTAAAATGAGGGTATGTAGATATGACATAATCTAACAGTACAGTGTCACCAGTGTGATATCAGAGGCAAGTTCGGGGGGTGGTAAATAAAATAAATTTTATGCTCTTTTTGTATGCATTATTTAGCTACCTTATTTCTTTATATGACTTAGTTTTACACACTTGGGTTTTTTAATGTCCCAATTCTTAACACTGTTGTTTTTTTCTTTGTTTAAAGTTTTATCAACTCCTATGGTTCTTCCAGGTAGCATCTCTGTGAGGTCTGCAGAACCTGTGCAGGTATCACAATAACTTTATTGGTGGAGTGATGAAGTAAATAGTTTCTTGCAGGGCTTTTATTGTTCTTTTTGTTTTAATGCAAAGTTTGGAAAATAATGCCTCACACAGAAACATGTGAGTGGAAAAGTCATGATTAAAAACAAACTGCACAAACCTTCACTTATTTCTGAATATATTTGATTACAAAATTTGTGTGCTTCCAAAGGGAGGATGCTTTGGACAGAGCTAAAGGAGCTCTTAAATGCAATTCAGAAGCTCACTCCATGGTGCTGATCTACTGCCCTGTAGGTAGCGTTTGCTCAGCCTTCAGAAGACTCTGAACCTTGGAGAAAAAGAACTGGGTACTGATCTGTGAAGAAATTGCTGCCTTCTGTCTTCTCTCTGTTGAGTTATATTGTCATGTTGATGAGAATGGAAAGGATAAAAACTAAACTAAAATCATGAGGGCAGCAATTCTGCTTTAGTCAGGATGAATGTGGGGACAGGCTGAAAACCTTATTAGTGGTCTTCTCTTTTCCTGTTATTTTGCTGGGAACTAATTCTGAGTTGCAGAAGACAGCATCAAGATGGCAAAAAGAGATGGTTGTTGGTTTAATTGTGATTATTTGAAACAAATAAATGTGATTAAGCTGGTCCTTATCACTGTTACTGCCCTTTGTGCCTTGGGAGGTGATTTGGGCAGTAGGCTGAGTTGCTCCATGGCTTTTGTCTTGGGTTGAGCTGGCAAAACACCAACTGTCCAAGACAGAGTGAAAAGGGAAGAAGAGGGAGAGAGGCAAAAACATCCTCCAAACTAGTTTTATGCTGAAACTAACTACATGTATTTATACAGAAAAGAGAAAATTAAGAGAAAACTACAATATAACACACACACAAGTTTTGTATAGTATAACAAGAAAATAACTTCCCACTCCCCAGTTAATACAAAGCCCATGACTCTAGATTCATAAGCACTCTAGAAGACACCCTGCAAGGAAGAGAAAGTATAACCACAAAATATTTCTACTTCCCTGAACTCAAACAAAAGGCAAGTAGCAGCAGAACCAGGAGCAAGGCCTACTCCAAGACAGGAGCTGCAAGACGTTCTCCTCCTAGTTCAGCCATGATGGAACTGACTAAGCCACTCCCACACACTGGATTTTAGCCCTTTTGAGATGATGTAATATGGTATGGAATACAACATTACTGGCTTGAAGAAGTCAGCTGTTAGCTAGCCCAGCCCAGCGTAAGTCAGCTGACAATGCCAGGCCTGGTCTGAACTTTAAAGCCTAAATTTTAGGCCTACCTAGCTAAACCCATAACATTCCACCCCTTATTCCATACTATATTACGTCACTCATATCTTAAATCTTTCTATTCCCGCGCTTAAACAGTCTTTGTTCTTTCCAGGGCCGTCTTCCAACCCTCCATATTGTAGGTAATAGTCCATTAGGATGGGGTAGGTACTTTAGGCAGGAAAAAACAGTTCATCATTGGACACCAACACCAGTTCAGCTCAGGTCCTCTTCATCTGATGGTTTATGTCCTGCAACACAGAACTCAAAATGCAAGTTACCTTCTTCCCCAAGGGTAGATGTCCTTGAGGCACACATTGGAATTATCCCAACCCCTTCTTAGGGGTCACTATACCCTCATTAGGGTCACCATCCCCACTCTGGGGTTACTGGCCCCACACTGGGGTCTCCATCCCCTTCTGAGGGGTCTCTATTCCCTTCTCAGGGGTTTCCATCCCCACACTGGGGTCACTATCCCCTTCTCAGGGGATTCACAATAGCGGATAACCTGGGAAATAATGTCCATGGTTAAATCCACCCCTCGGCCTCGTCCACCTACAGGTGGCCTGAGGCATCATGGGCCCATTGAGTCAGGAACAACTCTCCCTTATGCTCGTCCAGGTGTGATGATCCTCATTAGCTCAGCCATTGGGCACATGAGCATCCACATGATGAATTTCTACAGATTCTACTCAAGCAGCAGTGTCCTGCCACACACCAACAGCCCACATGGGCCTCTCTATGCTTCAATTAATCATCTTTTATCGGTCCAGCCACCCTCAGAGGGGCACTGGCTGTCATCTACAAGTCAGTGTAGAGGTACAGTCTTGGCTAGTTTCCTGGTTCAGCAATGTCCAGTAGACTTGGTTGTTCTCCTCCTCCTCTCGGCTTGAGGGCAGGGCAGCTTAATTGCTGTTCTCGGCTCTGTTCTGGGATCTCTACTTCAACATGTGGACAGCTTTTTTTACCAGCTTTTCTATGTTTTGATTTCCATACCTGGACTTCAAGCACAGATGTAGATGCACTGTCCCACCTCCTTGTGTCTTTCCCCTGATCACACAGGAATGACCACAGTGCACCACATGACTCATACTTGGGGTTTGCTCTTTGTCGAGGTGAGGCAGGAGAGAAAGACTGGTCTTTTGGGCTGTAAAGCCTCTTTCTCGAGTGGCTACATTCACAGCAGGCACAAGTCAAGCTGTTTGAACTCACAGAAACAGTCAGTAAAAGGAATAAAATGAGCATCCAGTAGCAAGAGAACATTGTTTATCTTATTTGTTCTGGATGTACCAAAACAATGCAGATATCAAGGAATGTTGCTATAACAATGCTCCCAGGAACCCTGCCAAGCTTACGGGACACTTGCCAGCGTCCTTGAGTTTGTCCATGTTCTCTACCATTATCTGTCTTGGGTTGAGATGGGTGGGGGTAAGCATAACTGGCCAGTCATGAAGGAAAACTGGATCACATGAAAAGATGAGGGTTTTCCACTGTATTGAGGGAGCAATAATTAACAGTAGCAAAGCTGCTCTTTCCTGCAGAGGGGAGGTGGGCAGGGAGGTGTTAAGATAGATAGGGGGTGACCCTTCTACCTCATAAATGCACAGTCATACACTGAATTTTAAATCAATCTGCCTATGCAAAACTCAGTGCAAGGCTTGACCAAAATTGTGAACAGGGTGGAAGTGGTAAGTGCAATATGGTCATGCAAATTATTTGGCTCAGTTGCAGGTTCTTCTTTGGGTTTCATGTTAGGCAAAGATAATGCACCAGAAGACTGCAATTGCATAGTTTACATGGCAGCTTTCATTTTGTCCCAGGAAAGAGCAATTACATTTCTCCAGGACAGTCAGAGTAGTATGTTTGGTTTTGTTGTGTATCACTTAAACCACCATGACTTTTAAGGGAGCTGCAATTACTGGATTACAGGGGATGTGATTAGATGAAACAGAGGTTTGATGTGTGGATTTCTTTCAGAATCAGCCTTCTTACTTTGCCTTCAATTTTCAAGAGCTGGAGTGTTTCTATCTCTGGAGGTCAGGAACCCAGATCTGTTCCCTGGGTGGCTGCTGATGCCCTGGAGGCCCCAGTGTGCTCTCAGATGAATTTAGCTTTAAACAAAAGCAGCCTGTGTATAACCTGCTTTCTTCAGAACTGGGTACCTCACAGACACTTGTCAAAAATGGAAGAGTTCTGTGATCACAGTTGCTTTTAAAGGAAAGACAATTTTGAGGAACTCTGGTTCATTCCAGTTAAATGAAATTCCTGAATTTGTGCACATGGGCTGCTGTTCTCTTGTTGTTCAGATATGGGAATATTTCTTCAAGGAAAGCATGTGGCCTCTGCTTGCTCTGCATCCGGTGTGCGCTACACAAGGCACTTCTGTGTCTCATATGTATCTTCATGCTATAATGTTCCCTAAGCTACCTAAAGGAATTAAACTTGGATACGAATTTTCATTTTGTATCCCCTGATTTTGTATTCTGTCAGATTTAGCAAAACAAATACTTACCCTTTTAGTCTGTCATAGGGTATTCAAGACTTCTTCACAAAATGGGTGAAACAAATAGCTTCTCACCAGGTTTCAGAGGCAAGGTTGTGCATATACTGTAAAAAGCTGTAGTTCAAGCACTCTTTCTTTTATTTGGCTAGCTTTAATGTGCTTATTAATTAGAAGTGTTGCTGTTCTATCTTTTCAGATGACACTGGCTGTCCTAGTAGCCAGTCAGTATCTCCAGTTAAGACTCCTCCTGATGTTGGAAACAGTCCAATCAGTTTTTGCACTGTTAGCGATGGAGACTTCTCCAGGAAGAAATTCAGTCCAGGGTCAATGAGTGAAGGGAATACACAGCTGGCTCGATATAAGAAGGAGACAAAGACAAGCCTTGTAAAGCCCGGTGAGTATAATTCCTTTCATTTCATTAATTACACTATCTAATTGACTGGTACATTTACAGATGTCTACTTACATTGGGTTGTACAGTCTGTGATACCACTAATGCTGACAGCAAATAAAAAAAATAGTTAAGTGGTTTCTATGGAGCCACCTGCAAGATATGAAAACACCATTGGTATTGTCTTTTTCATGGAAATATAATTAACTGACATCTTTGCTTTCTTTTATGAGGCTCAATGGTGATGTCAAATCAATGAAGTGGATTTTACCCTGTTTCGTAGTAATTGTACACATATTTCACTTGCCAAAGATAAATGACTCTTAATATGAAAGCAAGTCTTGTGATGTTCTTAGATTTATGGATGGATCCTATCCAAATTTTACGCTGCCAGGATGTGATAACTCTGGGGATATAACGTGTCAGACCAAGGCAAGAGGACGGGCAGCCTATGTGTGGGAGTCAGTTAGATTTGGACCTGTACTGCACTGGCTGAACCAAGAGCATGTCTCCCAGTGCCTCAGGCTGCTGGGACACCTCAGACCACCAGCTAAATCAGCACCTGCTTGTCGCACATCCGAGACTAAATACCCTAGTGTGCCATTGGTTGCTGAAATTGTAATGAGTAGATATAAAATAGTTTTGTGATTCATGTACAGGCAACTCTTGATTGCAAATGGTCAGGATATTTGTGCTGTTATTTAATTAATCATGCAGACAGTGCTGGGCTTGTACAGAGCCAGCTGCAGAACTGACATGGTTTATGGGCTCAGGTACCTCCTGGCAATACTATTTCCAGAGTCATTTTACCTCTGGAAGCAATTTTATACACTTTCATGAAAAGCCAGCTCAGATTTGCCAGCACCATGTTTAATCCAGAAACAGTAGAGAATCTGTTGCAAAATCTCTTCACTCTCTTGGTCATTGAAAGGGCTGATTAAATCTGATTTACCGCTGTTCTTTGGCTCATTTCATAGCGCCATGTTACTTGAGTGTTCCCAGTCTCCCATTGCTGTGCATAGTGGATGATAGATAATAATTTTTTCAAGGTTTATTTTCTGTTCCATTAAAAGCAAGGAATCTAATGCAGGCAGAGTGCAGTGAATGTGGTGTAAGACGGTCAAATCTGCAGCCATGGCTACCACAACAATTTTGTTTGTGAATATGAATGTGGCTTAGCAAAATGTGGATAATGAATTGCAAAAGTTTTTTTCTACTGGAGAGTCCTATACACATGGAAAAGAATTATGCACCTTTTTCAATAAATTAGTTCATTATTTTCAATTTTACCCTTAAATAGCCTTTTTCAGTAACAGTCAGAAGTCATATTATTGATGGCATTATTTCAAGTCTTTGAAGAGACATAATTTAGGTATTTACATATTCTTGTAAGTGAGCCACCATGTAGCTGTCAGTACCTCTGCACTGATCTCTAACATTGCAAAACTTGTCTCTAGATTTCAAGCGTGTCACTCCTGAGATCCATCAAAACTCTCAGAGCAGCAACTGGGCCTGATTAACAGAGCACTTCTAAGTTCCTCCTGCCAAATACCTCATAACTTTTTTAGTGGAAAGTTGTTCAAACTCACATCATAGTCAGTGTGAGAGTGACAAAAGTCAGGAACATTTCAGAAATTGAAAGCATGACAGGGACCAGCTGGGGTTCATTTTCCTCAGTGATGGCCACAGATGTTTATGTGATTCTGTTCCATTGCTGCCTTTTGGCTTCAGGTGGACCAGTCTCTTCCGCATGACCTACCTGAGCATGAATTTCTCGTGACTCAGTTGGAAATATCTAGCTGTTGTGCAAAGAGGAGGCATCACCAAGCAGCAAAACACACAAGCAGTAACAGGGGAGCAGCAGAAGGCAGGTGGGATATGGGAGGAGAATAACGGCCGTGTGTCCTTGTCATACATTAAAGGAATTGTGCACAATTTTCTCCTTACCAAAAGCCGTCTTGATTTATGGAGATTCTATCTATTTCGTATTTATCTAAAATGTCTTGGGATAATAACCACATAGCAGGAGTCAAACATGAGAGACAAAGATTTACCCTGCTGCTATCTTTTACCCTGTCCTGCGCTACATTTTGTAGGCAGGTACATCAGTCACTGTGCACCTTCAAAATGCCTGTCATTTTGCTGAAAAATCTATCTGTTTCCCAGAGTATTTTCTTGGAACATGCTGAATCTCAGAAGAAATACTTACATAAATATTTAGATAATTCAGGAAATGTCAAAATGGGATAGCACTGAGAATGAACCCTGGGATGTTTTTAGGCTGTTCCCAAGCTCAGATACTTTTCTGCTGCGCTAGTAACATCACTTCATCTTTCTTTTTTGTACTTCAACATACAAATTACACAGTCTTTTTTTTTTCTCTAACAGCCTAAGGCCTTGTTATATGGATCTAAGCCATCTTTCTCTCTTGAAGTATTAACTAGCTAGATTTCGATATCGTTCATAATTTATGTTGTTTGCATAGAGAACCATACGTAATCCTGGAATGCATTTTTCTAAATCTCTAAAATATTTATAATCATGGAGAAATTATACATTTGAGAGAGCTGATAATAGTTTATATTGTGCATTAAATGTGAATCACAGCAGTGTAGAAGTGAATTTGGTTTAAAACCTGTGCCTGCTTTCCAGGTAAGGAGGGAGAGAGCAGGAATGTAAGGGTGATATATAATATCCACTCCATAAAGTTGCAAGCCTTTCAATTTCTGGATTTGAGAAGTTTTTCCTTCTTTTGGGTGTGATTCATCTATACAATGCTAAAAGCAATGCAAAATATGTTGCAGAAAATACTCTTGCAAAAAGGCACAAAACCCCTTAATTAACATTAGTCTTAGTTTTGTATCAAAATACTGTTCAGAATCCTACAGTTTTTGTAACTGAATAAACACGATCAACATGTTCACATTCTCGGTGTAGTCCTCCTGCAAGGATCCATCCTGAATTCCTGCAGCTCATGTTCACATCCTGTTCAGAACAGTGAGAATTGTTTTGCTTCCTTTGACAGTCATTCTCATCTTCTTTTTTGACTTCCATTAAAATACTTAATGAAAGGATTAAAAATCTGGATTTGCTAGCTACAAAGTACTCACTAACTTTCAAAGACATTGATAGAGAATCTTTAGCAGGAGTTGTGTCAATGACTTTTAAAAGACTTGCATGTTTAAACTAATACAGAGAGGTGTTTAAATCTCCGTGGGCATCATAATTTTAAAAAGGGCACCTGATCAGCTGATTGTGTTCAGCGTTTCTGACAAAGGTCTGGTCCTTCTTGCTTTTGATGTTATAGGCACACTTGGGACAGTGATGTTATTGTGGAGCTGTTTCTTAGAGCCCATGGAATTGCTGAAGTTTCACATGAAATTATTAAGACTTAAGAAAAAAATCATTTTCCGTTCCAGACCATACAGCAGCTTCAGGACCCTGCAGAGTAGAGGTGTAAGCATGAAAGGAGACCTAGGTGAGCCACAGTTAGGGTCAGCTCCCAAACATTGGAAGGACTGGTGTCTGTCATTCACAGCTTGGTTCAGTAATAATCACTGCAGGTAGCAGAAGACTATGCATAAAGTTGTTTTCACTGCTAATAAAACATCTGGCCATCTGTTATTGAATCTGGCTAAAATAGCAACATTTTTGCTTACAGTGCCATTGAGCTGCTATGCATTACATTTCAAGAAGGGTGATCATTGAGAGTTTAGGCATTAAAACTTCGTTCTGTTCAAACTAATGGTAAAATCTCAGAGGCTCTCACCACATAGAGGATCTGTATTTGTTGGACAATAAGCAATGAGCACAGATTGAAAAACATGAAATTATACCTGAACACAAGAAGAGACTTTTTGTACTGTGACAGTGGTCACACACTGGCACAGGTTGCCTGGAGAAATTGTGGAATCTCCATCCATGGAGATATTCAAAATTCAACTGGATATGGTCCTGCCTAACCTGTTTCATCTAGACTTCCTTCTGGGTGGTCTCAAAAGTTTCCTTCCATCTCCCAGAGATTCTGTAATCCCGTGTTGCTGGACTTCTTGTGCCTTTAAACAGTGCATCACCCAGATCTGTAGTTAAGTAGTTGCCAGACACAATTTGTGCTTTTCCTGGCCTTTTGTAAGTTCATAAAAATGAAAGAATATTTTAAAAGTAACTTTTAATAATCACTATGTCATTGAACTTCAAGGCAAAATAAGTAGTGTGGTACTCCACATGTATTATCAGAATAGTCTTTCTTACTTCTTCCTGTTGAATTTAAGTCGTGAGTGAACAAGCCTTGGGGCAGAATATCCCAGTCTGAACAGACTAGTCTTTGAAGGCTTTAGGATTATTAGGAGTTTTAGGAGAGACAGGTGGAGCAGAATGTATTTGCCGTATTTGGTTGTTAGTATTTAGTAGTTACAGGTACTTTTTTAGTCAGAATTGGAGCTGCTAGTGATCAAAAGGAGGCAAGGGAAATGACCCTGGACAATTGGGATTATTAAGGTTAGAGCTTAAATAAGCCAAACAGGTAAGAGAGGAAATGCAAATGTTAGCTGCAAATTATGTCTTATCTGTTAAAAATGTCTAGCTCTTAAAACATAGTGTTCTTCCTGATTTTATTTTTGTTTTTTTAATGTCTAGTGTGTGAGGATTAGAGTCCCAGGATCCTAAATGTCCAGGAACCTATTTCTGGGGATCCCTTATTAAAGCAAAGAGTAGTGACTAGTAAATCTATTATTATAAAATTAGCAGATAAGTTTATCTGTATTGCTACTCTACTTCCATGTGTGTCTGTATTCTGAAGGCAGTCACTTTGGTTATTTTAAAAACAAAACATTCTGATTTAGCCTGTATTCCTGACATCTGGCTGTATTATTTTGCTGCTCTTTTATCAACTCACACCCTCATTTCAGTATGACAGTGTGGGAGTAACAGTGTCTGACTCTGATGTATACATATGTATGCATGTTCTTCACTTGGAAAACAGATGAGTTGGTGTGTAAGCTCTGCAAAAGGATTTTCTTTGAGGTAATTCTGGAAATAAACGTCACTCTCAAGAACTTCTTTCTGATTGCAAAAGGATGCAATGGTAGGACTTTATTTTGTCTTGCAAAGTCTCATAAAATATTGGAAAGACATGTTTCACTGGTGCATTTATCCAAGAACATTGTGTCTGTTATTTGCATGACTTTTGTTCATTCTCTGTACCAAATTTCTGAAAGCAGTGGGAAAAATAATAGAACTGTTGTCCCTGTTGTTCAGGAAAAACAGTACAGAATACAAAAATCAAGCTACAGAATGTGCTAACTTGAACAGTTCCTATGGCATGCAAAGAAATTTATGGTTCTTAATAACTACTAGCCCATACACCTACCTATTATGTTGAAATAGTTTTAAAAATGCTGGTAGTGTACTGTATATTCTAACTTTCTGACTGTTTGATTGTTTAAAAAAAAAAACAAACCCACACACAAAACAAAACAAAACACCTGTATTTGGAGCTAGCAAACTGCCTTTACTGATCCTTAAAATAAATTGGCATTCTTCATTTTAAAAGCAGAATCTCACAAAGATAAAGTGTTTTGAAAAGACTGGTGTTTGTCTTTCTGCTGTGACTTATGTAGCAGTACTTCATAACCCACATTCCAAGACTGCCCCTTTTCTGGGGGAGGGATAATTAAGAACAAGGGTACGCCAAACAACATTTAACCCAGTTACAAATGCAGTATTTAATCAGTGTACACCATGTTCCCATCCTGCAATCAGTCATAACCTTACCTAAGTGGTGAAGATGGGAAATTCCATTCCTAGGAATATTCAATTACTTAACTATTTGGCTGGTGTCATATGCATAAGAATGCTGAAATTAGGAAATGAGCTACACCAGGTTCAGTTTACTCCAAATAATTGGCCATAGAACCAAAAGAATTTCTGAAGATGGAGCAAGTGAAGTAAGTTGATATCAAATGATGGAACATCTTGCCATTAGGTCTCCCCTTGAAGTATTTGAATTAATAATAAGGAATCTCTTTATCTGGTTGTGTTTATTGTAAAGCATAGATTATCTGAGGGGTGCAGAGAAGCTTGCAAGTGAAAAGAGGAAGAGCAGAAGCCCAGGTTCCCCAAGTAGTTTAAACCAGATGAGGAGGACTTTAATCTGATCATTAGATCTTTAAGCAGCTCAATAGCTGGCAAAGAGCAAATACATAGTGGTGAATTACTTGTGCTTCTGGAAGCCTTTTATCTGTTTTTTAAAAAATCACCTTGTCAGTAAAAAGGGAGGAAGCACTTGGGTGTGTGTCATCTTTTTCAGATGTAATGTAAGCACATGCTTCAAATGCTTCACTTCTATCCCACAACTGATAGCAGCCATTGTAATCATCCTGACACTCAAGCCCAAGAAATGCAACATTTATTTCCCATACAGTTTTAATCACACTGTTCTCCCTTCCTTATATGTGCATGTCATAATTTTATTAGTGATACTAAAGTTTCTGAGATCTTTTCTTATACAAAGTCTAACAAATACAGTTGTCGCAGTTTTCAACCCTTTCTTTTCCTCAGTTACTTTTGCTTTTCTTCCTTCTCTTCATCTTTCATTTTGATCCCACACAAAATAGCTACTGCTGATTTTTCTAAATAAAAATATTTCTGTATGCACTGAGCCCTCCTGTGTATTTTACTGATGGGAGCTGCTTTAATTTCACGTCTGTTGCTATGGAGCTGTGTAGACTTGCCTACCTGACCTGCCAGCACAGGGAGTTATTAAGGCCTTGGTTCTACAGGTCCCAGAGGACCAGCTTGTGCTCTTGGGGGGAAGCATGTGCATATCTCACCCTCCAGGAGCGAGGATGCTGTGTCTGGGCTCAAGCCCATGCCATCCTCATAGCTTGTGTCCTGACGTTGAGCCCAGTGGTGTATGACCCTGCAGAGGTTTGGTGGCTGTAGCAGTCAGTGCTGTGAGGTCTGGGGGATGGTGGTGAGAGAGATGCTGCTGGGGGCCTGGCATTTGCAAAGCTCAGCCTCCCCAGCATACTTCAGGATCTCTAAGTCCTCATGGTGGTTTGGAATATTTCCTTCTAGTTGGGCCAACAGGCTGGGTGCAGACAGTAGATCCTGTTGGAGTTCCTCTGGCATAAATTTCTTGGCTTTTGTGATTCAAAAGAGATGAAATTTGAATCCACATAGCTCCTTAGACAACCTTCAGGAGCTGTGGGCTGCAGATGGAGTCTGACTCTCATTCTCTGGTCCCAAGTGACTGGTCCCATTGCTCAAAGGACATGGAATAGCTTTAACAGGTGAATCTGCCATTTCCCTTTCAGGGGTTACAGGAGCTATTTTGGAGGTGAGGTAAATGTGAATTCGTGATCTTTAGCCAAGCTGAATAGAGCAGAGATGTCCTGTAATGTATCTGACCTCAATTCCCGATCTGTAATGTAGCGACAATTGCTTGCATGAGTGCACTAAGATCCTACTGTGTTTTAAAGGAAATTAAACTAATGAAACCAGTGACTCTGGTGCGTGGTCTTTCTGACCAAATATTTAAGCATTTACTTTAGGATTCACTGGTTATGTTGACTAACTCTCAGTTGACTAAAAATGGGGCTGAGGTTGGCTTGGACATAAGTGTCTATATTGAAGACATCCATGTTCAGTTAAGTGAATCCTACACCCATTTCCCATGTTCTTATCAGGTCTCTGACAGCTCTGCCATTAGCCCTTATTGAAGGCATGCATAGTCTCTGGGGCTTTTAGTTCTCTTTCTTTTCTTTCTTTCTTTTCTTTCTTTCTTTCTCTTTCTTTCTTTTCTTTCTTTCTTTCTCTTTCTTTTTCTTTCTTTCTCTCTTTCTTTCTTTTCCTGTTTTTTTTCTTTCTTTCTTTCTTTCTTTCTTTCTTTCTTTCTTTCTTTCTTTCTTTCTTTCTTTCTTTCTTTCTTTCTGGAAAGGAAAGTCATTCTTAGTCATTCAGTTGTGGGAGAGAGTTCATGCTTGAAGATCATGCATGGATCTTCAAGAAAGTCTAATTAGATGCCTTTTCATCTTCTGTTCATCCCTGATAACCTTAGAAACTCTGTTTCTCCTCTTTCCGAGGACTGCTGCCCAAGCTGCCTAGCATTGCACAGGGAGATTTTTTTATATCTTTTTGCACTATGAATTCACAGAAATGACATGTTTTTAGGACATAAGATAACAAAATGGCACTGAAGTGAAGCAAGCACTCTGTAACTTCTGAAAGATAATACTGGAATATAACAAGAATAAATATTTTCAGAAAAAGATGCTTAGAAAGTTAGGTTAAAATTATTAGCATAGTACTATTTTTTTAGTTTGGATTTATATGTATTTTCAATTTAAACTTTTAATTTAAACAAATTTGCTAGATGTGGAAAACATGTTCAAATAGCCAAATATTTCTTTCAAACAGGAATAAGCAAAACAGCAGCTACAAGTAATGCTTCAGCTTTAAAGTATATTGTAGTATTTAGCCCAAACCTACAAGTTCCTGTTAAAGTGGCACAGAAAAATAATATTTTAATTCTGCATCACAAGTTTTATAATTCACCCCTTCTAAAAATTATTTTAAATGTTACTTAGTGGAGATGTAGGCAATTAATGGTTGGGCTGTGGCCTCTCTAGACACATATCTAGTTTTGTTCAGAAGACTCATTGGCTGCAAAAAGTGTCCAGATGTCACAGCAAAAATGGAGGATCCTAAAAAGAAGCCATCAGGTTGCAAGGGAGGAACTGGCAAGTAAAAGGTGAAAGCCTACACAGTTACCTGCCCAGCTGTGGGTTGGTGGCACAGGCCACCTGCAATTCAGGGTCTTGGGCACAAATTTTCTGCAGTTATATACTTAACTACTTCCTTACAAACTGAAAAAAAACAAAAACAAAAAACAACCAAAACAAAAAAAAAACAACCAAAAAAAGAAAAGAAGGTCCCTGTTGCTTAGTTTAGTAAAGGAAAAAGAAACTTATATTTACATCTGTTTGTGTGTCTTTTGGGGCATGGACTTTAGCACAGAGATGTCCAGGGCTGTGGGCAGAGTGTCTGCTCCCAGGGAGGCTGTTCCATTTTAATCTAGTTACTCTTTTACTGAGGAATGGAAGCTGAGTTCCCAGCAGGCACACTGTAACTCCTTTGTCTCTCCCTCCCTGGCCCATTAATCGTACTGATACTGCTCCAGACATACAGAAAGTGGGACGGCTGCTGTTAAAGGGAGATTCTCACCTGAGGATGCCTGCAGCCTCAACTTTAGCCTGGCACTTGGTCCAGGAGAGAGCCACTGCTCTAACTGCAAATCAGAGTGAGTAGGGGATGTGAATATGGGAGTTCTGCAGAGAGTGCCTGGGATGCTGCAGAGGATGAGATCCCTGCCAGACAATACATCTTTTGGATCCAAATGCCTTTTGATAAAGATGAAGGTCTCATGGGGCTTTGTGGGGACGTGCTTCTGCATTGGGAAAAGACAGCCGAAGGCCTGCCCTGAGAAGGACCCTGGGGTTTAGAGGTCAGACTTGAGGCACATATGGAAGATGGTAATAGCTGTCATCTTTATTTTTATTATTAAAAAAAAATCTTTTTGTATAATCAAGCAGGTTTCTTTTTGGTTTTTTTTTTCTCTTCGGCTAATCCAGAGTGGAGTACTAGAACAGAGAAACTGCTGCTATACACACTGCACACTCTTAAGTATTTATTTTAAAATGTAAGGTCAAGCTAGAACATACTTTGCAACTTGTGTATTTACTGCAGTGAATTTTCTGCTCCTTCTGGCTGTTTTCAGTGGGTTTCAGCCTACTTCACCTCCACTGAAAGAAAGACTGTGCATACAAAAGAGGCCATTGTCCATCTTCCCTTAGGAGATTTTTTTTGTATTCTGCTTTTAAATTACAATCTGTATTTTTTATGCCAATGTTTAAAATAGCTTCCTGATTCCCCTATTAAAGTATTCTGAACCTATTCCAGATACATTTTACTATGCACAACTCCCACCCACCATCACTTTTTTATTTGAATTATTTTTTCATGAAATAACATGCATAGCAGCCAGAACCCTGTGTTGCTGTTACATAGTTTTCTTTAGTTGTCCAGCTGTATTCCTCCTCCCATGATAAACCATGGTGCCAGTATACATTTTTATCTTAAGATACACAAATTGCATTCCGTTAATCTCCCTTCACAAACAGCCCTGTAATCCTGTTATCATTGTTGCTGACCTTTTCTAGAATTCCTTGATGTTATTAATGCCTTTTAAATGAGAATTCTGGGCTTTAAACTGTTTTCTGAGCAATGTTTACTCAAGAATTGATAGGTTGTTTCCTTTTCTATTTTTCTTTACATTCCTTATTGCTTTTTTTGTCTGATAACTTACTGTGTTCAAAGCAGATGTATGCAAATAACTGATTTGGGGGTTGCTGCCAAATCAAAACATTAAAGAAAATCTTCATTTCAGACTGAATAAAGACCATATTCAATCTAAAATATTTTGACTGTTTGGGGAGGTTTTTTGATGTTTTATCCCCTTTTTAAAAGAAGAAAGAAATTTGTTAGTTTTATAATTAGAGCATCATTTCAAACCGAAAGTAGAAAATTCTGGTTTTCCATTGTCTGGGCACGTTTGACTTCAAATCATAAATAGCATTCTCTGATCTTTGTTTTTTGGTGACCAAATTACTACCAAAAAGATTTTTTTTTCCCTCAGAGTCATTACTTTAAATATTTTTGAGCAGTATTGAGTGAATTAGTCTATATATTTGTTGTGTTTATATATTTATACATAGGCATGGGAAGTTAAGGGAATATATTTTAATCATGCAAATCTCACTTACTTGTTATATCACTTTATACTGTGGTATAAAGACATCATGTGAGTGGGTGGTGACTGGGGCTCAGAAGTGGAAGGTCAATCATAAACAACTTATCATGTCTTTGCAGATCGTGACATCATTTTGAACTCTTGGCCTGTTTAAGCAATTATTTTTACTTGCTTTTGTATACCTAGATAATCTAAATCCTGGTGAAGCTGTGGCTTAGATGTCTTCATTCTGTTATGGCTCTCGCTTGAAGTTAATGATTCTGAGCTTGGGAAGAACCTAGGAGAAAGGAGAAATGCATGTCCAGTCCCTGGTTCAGTGAAGAAACCACAATTAATAATCATAAATAAAACCGAGGAGCCAGAACAACAACTAGACAGAGGTTGTCCAACTTTGCCCCAAACTTTAGATTGCAGAGCTTAGTTTTCTCAGGTGTGCTGTGCACAATGGTTGACTGTGGTCTCCTAATAGAGGTGGAAGCTGTGGGAAATTCAGGCCTGTTTGGATATCACCCATGTAGGAGGGGTTAATGGAGACATGCATTCCAAACTGAGTGGTTTTATGGAGGAGCTGGAGAAGAGAAGGACATGATAAGCTGAAAGGGTGGAAACATTTTCTTACCAAGTTCTTTTTTATGCTGGATGCAGTGTTCCTGGGGGTGTGATGGGAAGATGATGTGCAGTCTTCTTGCAGTTCAAAACTAAACCTCGCTCTAAGAATCCCAGGTGGATACTTTCTTTCCCCAGTAAAGAAGACAGCATAAAAGAGCTTTCCTACTTGTTTTGTGTGGAACCTGATTTATGTGGTGTACTGTGAAACACTCACCCTGGTCTTTAGAAAGAAACACCAAGCTGTTCAGCACTTTTAAAGCTGACCTGCTTCTAGGCATGTCCAGAAACAAGAGTTTGACAGAGCTGAGAAGCTTTGCTGATGGAGACTGGTGGGATGTGTTTCCCTATTGAGAAGGCAGTTAGGGAGAGTGCCACTTCCACAATACCTCCCTGGCAGCTGGAGTCCCGGCCTCCTTTCATGCATCCAGCCTCCAGCCACTGCAAGGTGGACATCATTTCCCCAGAGAGCCTGAAATGTATTGCCTTTAATTTGACATAAGAAAATAGCAAACATACTTTATAATAGTGTATCTTATACATACCGTTACATAAAATATATTTAGAAGAAGTGAAAATTCTGGTGGATTTGTTTTATATTTTATTAGTATTACAAGCCTTGTCTCGCTTCCCTGCTGAGGTACTTCATTACAGGTCTGTGTTCTACCCTTCTGAAATTCTTTGAATAGTAGGAAGCTGTTGATTTTTGAAAGCTGGGCAAGCTGTGACTGTTTGTTAGAGCTGGCGGAATACTGCTTGACCACAAACCCACAGAACTAATAAGCTGGAAAAGCACAGGCTTCTTGTCTATCATTCGTGCTTCTTAACAGTAAGAGTGCTGTGGAAGGAAAAAAGCAGCAAATGATGGCAGTCATATCTTGAAACGCATTGGCTTTAGACCTACATTGGTTTTGTTACTGTAAAAAGTATAATTTAGGCAACCGATCAATATACGGGGTAGGGTTTTACTGTTCTTTTCAAGATGATACTTGAACTTTAATAGTTTTTTGTAATCAGTAAATATTTGATTAGCTTGTGACAAATTTTGCTTTTCATTCTGGGACTACAGGGTTGTTCAGTCAGTTACCTCTCAGATATATTTATCCTTCCAGTGTTTTTCTCTTGCCTGTTGAAAACATGTCAAACTGATTTAAAATGTTTTATGCACATTATAATGAAAACCATATGTCTTTTATTAAGGGTGACTGTGCAAAAGCCTTCAGTTGAATCATGTTTAGTGTGTGATTTCATGCATTTGCATATACACTGTGCACATGTGCCTGTGCAGCTCATTGCTGTGTCCCAGACAGTTTCTCTCCTCCCTATGCATGGGAACCACCTTTGGGATATGTATTGAAGGGGCCTCTGAAAGCCCTTTGCTAAGGTTCTGCCACCAATGTGACAGGAGAGCTGGGATCTTTTCCCAGTCTGTGATGGAGTTTGCTGCCTTTCTGTGTACTGCTAAGTCATCCCTGCCAAAGATGACATTTTCCAGTTCCTAAAAATACTTCTGACCAACCAATCCATTCATTTCCCTTCAAACAGACAAAATACTACTGCCGGTACATAAATATCCCGAGGTGACACTACATGCTTATAAAAATATTTGTCTGTAGGTGGGTTTACATGTATATTATATAAAATTGTCAAATGCAAGTTGAACATTATGTTATACAACTCTCAGTATACTTTTTGAACCTCCAGTCTCAATGTTTGTATTGAAGTTGGTCTAGGAAAACAGCATCCTTCAATCTCTGAAAACAAAGAGCCTTTTTATTTGAACATGAAGATAAGTTCCCCAGATCATTCCCTTCTGCTCCATGAGCATATGTTCCCCCTGACAAAGGTCACTTCAGGCTGAGAAGAGTAAATTTATGAGAGCCATTTTTAAGGTGGTGTTAGAATGACTCAAACTGCATATAGAAGCACAAAAAAGAATTAGGTCAGACTTATTTCTATATGAAGAATCTCCTTAAGATACATAAAGTATCAAAAAACTCCAACTTGTAGTGGTCTTTGTTACAACATGTGCTTGTGGCTGCTGTACAAATCCATTAATTAAAAACAATTAAGAAAAACACAAGCTTAGACCATAGTGATATGCAGAATATGCATGATGGCTCTCAGCCAATATCAGTAATTAGTTTGTAGTGACTGTATTTTGAGAGAAGAGCTTGATTGATTTTGGTTTTACAGCATACTAAATCACATTCTGTATTCATGTTGAATCTGCAGTGCTTCTAATTTGCATTAGTATGGTTCAGATTACTACCAAAACTTAGATGAGATAAAAAAACTGCTTAATGAGATAAATTTTAATTATTTGATAACAATCCTTCCAAAGTAAGAAGAATAAGTAAGAAGGGTGAGCAAAAATCAAGATAAATAATAATTTGTAAAATCACATTTAGATCCAAAGAGAGGGAAGCAGGATCTGTGTTGCAGTCCTTCGCTAAAGTCTTATGTCTGCTTTTGAGCTGGAAGTCTCCTCACTCAAAAGGTTTGAAAAATTTATGGAGAGCTACACTGAAACTTATGACTTACATCCCCTCTGACTGCCTCTTTTCCAGCTGCCCAGGCTACCAGCTGTTACTGGACCATGCAGTCAGCTGAAATGTGATTCACAGATCTGTCTGGTGAAGGAGCACAGGGGAGAGGTTGGGTGGATGTCCACCAGAGTGGGGAGAGATGGCTTCATCAGCCAGTGCAGTGGGATAGGGAAGTGATGGCTGTTGGTACCCTTAGGCTTGACCATGTAAGCCATTGCTTTACCCAGCTTCTTGCCACCATTCTTGGAGTACAACTCACAAATCTGAGCTTGATAAATTAACCTCATGTAAAACCAGAGGCAATGGTTAGGTACTAAAATACAATATTCACAGCAGAGGGCTTGCCAGGCAGAAACACACCTCCACCAGCCCACTGGATATGGCAGAGAGGAGTGCCCATCTCCCAGACTTAGTTGCCTCCTTGCAGTCCTGAGTGTGCCTACATGCGTGCCTTGGATTCCTTATGAAACTCTTGTATGGAGCTTGAGGAAAAGATTGGAGTTCAGTGCCCTCCAATGTGACTTACTGGGCATCCTTTGCTTCCTCCCCTGATGAAAGACCTCATTATAGTGGAGAGCATGTAGAGGCCAAGTGTGTGGGAGCATCTTCTGTCACCCAAAGATAAGAGCAGTCCACGTGGAGGAGAGCTGTGTCCTTGCTCTGCTTTTGACTCGTTACTGTTTGGTGTGAAATAAAAATGAAGTCCAAGAGAAGAGTCTCACATATAGTAATAATAAGTCAAATAAGTAATAAGTCAAAGGCCAGGGACTGGAACCAAAACCCACTGTCATCTATGGTCTTGACACTGAATTCCATGCATTTCCCACTAGGAGACTTTGCCTTAGAAATGGGTCATTTTTAAAGGTGTTATCTGAAGAAAAGCCTGACATGCTAAAGCAAGACTTCATTTCTTTGCAGCTTCTTTTTCTTACATCTGTCAGTACATGTGAGCAGTGTGGTTTTCTTTCCTAATTGTTTGTGATGTACAAAATCAGTCTTACAGAAACAACCCCATATTAAACAGAAAAATAAAAGCAACATTAATGTTTCCTGAAAATATACTGCTTATGCTGTTAAATATTGGAGCTAAAGATGTATATATGTATGGCAAGGCTTTGCAGACAAAGATTTGGGACGGGCTCTACCCACGTGGGTGTGTTCTTCGAGCCTGTGCAGTGAATTTTTTAGGTGAGGCACAGCGTGTGCAAAACTGGCCCCACCCTTTAACTCCTAAGGTTCATCTGCCACAGTCGAGCAAGCTTGGACAGTGACAGTGAAGTCCTCAGGACTAGAACCTACAGCCCCCAGTATTCCCAGGAGGTCTCCCATCCAAGTACTAACTTGGGCTGACGACCCTGCTTAGCTTCAAACACCTGACGGGATTGGGCATCCAGGTGACATTTAGGTACATACATACTAGCCAAAGATGTAGCTACTTGTTAAATGTCTGAAGAAAAATTAAACTAAATTGCTTAAAAATACAAGTCTTTTCAGCAGTGGGCATTACAACTGCATTCTCTCTACTTTTCCAGCTCCTTCTAATGACTTTGCTGGATATTTTTTTACGCAGTCAGGCCAAAACTCTGTCCCTGGGGTCTCTAAATAAAGCTATCTAGAGAGACATCATGCCACTTATTTCTCTAGTAACTGCACCAAAGTATTGAACATGTTTGCGTATTCCGATCTCTTTACTGTATAATAAGGTGCTTTTGAAGGCAAGAAAGCTCAGCAAATTTAAGTGCTTTACATATTGAGGACAAGCTGTCTCTGTCAGCATTGTTTTATTTACAGCTCTCACTGACTATATGCAAAACCTCCTTCAAGACTCATATATCTATAAAGAGTTCATGTTTATGGAGTCAGAATATAGGTAAGCTCCGTGGTTTATATACTTTGGCAGCTGTGAAGCAATGGTGCAGTTGCAAAAAGAAAAGATGTACACAAAACCCTAAATTTTAGTAAGCCAAGGTGCATTCTGAGTTTTGGGAATCTAGTTCTGCTGTTGAGCCATCCGTGTTCCCGTCACAGATACTGCTTGCACTTTTTCCTTTTTACCTTATTTTAATCTTACTATTTGATGACAAGTGGGCAATGAAAGGCACACAAGAAAGTCTGAGCTGTATTCTTACAAAAGGAAGAAGATTAAATGCTAAAGCACAAGCAAAATTCAAAGATTTTGAGGCCAGAAGACCATACAACAGTACCCAAGCATCTGTAATGGCTAGAAATAGCAGACTGGGATGCCATACTCCAGGGGTGCTTGAGACGTTATAGTGTGACCTTGTGTATGAAGGGTATATACTGTCTCAGGATACATACATACATATGTGATGTGGTATTTCTGTGCTTGCATACTGGCCTGGTAAGCCCAATGTACCTAATCTGTTGTACCTGTAAAAGCTGTGAATGCAGTGTGTGATACAGTCACTGTACTATGTCGTTGGGCTTGCACTATGGCTGAGTCACTGCAGAGGGGGTAGAGTTAAAGGTGGGGCTTTTCTACACCCAAAGTGTAGGCGTGCTGGCTGCCCTGCACCAGTGGGATAAACACGCCATAGTGCCAGCTGGAGGCGTACTGGCCCTTACACAGGCAGCTCTTTCTCCCTCTTCTCAATCCCGCCCCGAAATCTGTAATTGCATCCCATTCAGGATGGGAAATTTGCCCTGGAGACATTCGTAGGTTTCCCAGTGGATTCCTATGCTGCGGCAGGACAGCGTTAGCTCTCAGAGGTGTGGTCGCAGATAAGCACACGTGTCTGCAGGACCATCATCACCCTTCCTGCCGCTGCCAGGGCTGTGTCTGCCCATGCCGCCCGTACTCAATGTCACAGGCACACTCCCTTCTCCTGCCTCCCTGTCAGCCTGAGCTCAGTGACTGTCGCGATACTGTCAGGGCAGAAGGACGCGAAGCGTGATGCCGCCTGCAGGACGCTCACGCTCAGCTCGTGGCCGCTGCCCATCGGGCAGCAAAGTGCGGGAACAGCACTAGACACTGCAGGGTTTCCACTCCTGCTTCTCAGATACCCATTCCCGGCAAGTAGCAATCCTGGAAAATGTGACGGTATGTTGGCCATCCTTATGTTGTTCCTCCCATTGCACAGAGCAGTGCACAGCTCTGCTCCTGTGGCGTGGGCGTGCTGCTGCTCGGAGTCCGCTGGCGAAGGAGGTGGGGGGCGGGGGGGGGAGGCCGAAACGAGAGGCTTCCCAGCATCAGATCCCGGGCTGGCTCGCCAGCCGGCAGGCTCTAAGCACTCCGACACTGATGGCTGCAGCACGGAAGAATATGCATGAATGAATTCCAAAGGAGAGACCTCTGAAACTGGTGACTCAACGGGTAGCGTCTTTTGCAGGAAAGGGTTAGTAAGACCTTAGCAGGAGAGTCTCTGATCAGAGCTAAACAAGTGTTACAGCCAGTTAGGACAAAGGAATGTGGTTTTGAGAAATGTCAGTCTCTTTCATGGTCAATGCTGAATTAGTGGACTGTTCTGGATGTTTTGCAACCACATTGTCACTGACAAAAATAGTCAACAGGCGTCCTTAGGGAGCTGTCTGCCTGGAGAATGGTGTTAGGAAGAGAGGCCATGTTCAGCTCCTGCCCACATTGCTGCTAGAGAAGTTTCACCTTTTTTGTTTCAGTAAGACAGAAGTCACGCTTACCCAGGAGAGTATGTTGCAATTGATATTTTATGGCTAGATGCCATGTTGTTTTGCTTAGAGATGTTTAGCAAATGGGAGAAAATTTTTTTTAAAGTCTTCTAATAGCATTGCTGTAGAGCACTGCCACACGTAAAACTGACTTGAACATCACTTACACACTTGGAATCATTACTAGCACTGACCCCTTTAACTTATAAAATGTTCTCAAAGATCCTATAAATAGCCACATGCCTAAATTTAAACATAAGTAGTCTCCTGTGCTAAGTGTTAAGCTTGTATGTAGCTGTTATTAGAACTGGGGCCAGAAAGGTTAGTTAATGCTTTGCAGACACAATGCCTGGTCTCAGATGCACTTCAGTCTTTCAGAAGGCTCTGCGGTTGATATGGCTGCATTTTCAGGTTCCGCTGGCTCTTAGCAGTGCCAAGTTCTGCTGCTCTTGGTGTTCCAAGCCAGGCAGGTCAGGAAGAGGCAATTGTTAAGCCTTGCTACCTTGAGATGCTTTCGATAGCGAGATCTGATTATGATGTGATCTACTTACCCAGAGATGAGCCTTGGCTAGGGCTCCTGCTCTCTGTGCCGCAGCCAGGACTTGCTTTAGGAAAGCTGCTGGTGTCTTGCAAGCGCAGGAATGTTTTGGGGACCTGAACATCAGAGGTATGACACCCATGTGACATGTTTACCTGTTTGGAAATACAGTTTTGGGTGTGGTGCGTTACTGAGAGATTATTTGGAGTGTACTTTAGTACTTTTTTGTAGATGGGAATGTTTTGTTTATCAGGAAAACTCTGTTGCAGCTTTGGACTTCATGTCCCACAATCATTTTGCTTCCCCAAGGAAAGGGTCACTGACATCTACATCTCTAGACTTGATATAAATACTCTGTAAAACCAAGTGGCTTTGCTGCTTTCCCTCCCCTTGCAAATTTTTACACAGCTCTGATCTGGTTATAGTTGTGATGCCTTCGGTCTCATTAGGGGGGCTGTTGTACTGGATGCAGAGCTAGTTAGAGATGTTAGAGCTGAGTCCCTGGGATCCCCTTTTGAAGACCTAAGCTTTGCATCTGAGCACTTTGAAATTGGGTTGAGGAATGTTCTGATCTGGGCTGGGCTGACACAGAGAAATGGGGGCTGGTCTCAGACCTGACGAGACAGGGAAAGTATTGGGTTAAATCCAAACGTGCCTGATCCTAGGGCCAGTTGCTAAGTGTTGCCAGGTGGTAAGAATGCTTGCTAGCAGTCTCAGCCTCTTTAAGGCTGTGAAGCCAGTCTGTGAAGGCTTTTCCCCAGTTTTAGGTATTCTGGGGTGCAAGATGCACCCATCACCATCAGCTTTGCAAAGAATTTGAGAAAGATTGAGGACAAGAAGGTCTGTCTGTCATGGTGGGGATGATGGTAGCTGCAGCTGTATCTCCCTTGTGTGGACAAAATAGGAAAAAGGGTTAAGTCTGCAGCTGCTGTCTGGGCATGTCTGTGCATGGGACAGCACCCAGAAATTCCCAGGTGAGAGATGCCCCTCCTTAGCAGCTGCTTAAAGGATGTTGGAAAGTTATTTCCATCCCCTCAGCTAAAGTCACCATTCATTATTGTGGCTCTACAGCGTGAGATCTGGGTATGGCTTAGGACGTTTGCCATTTGAGTGACAGACTGGGGAAAAATTTCTAATTTTGGGGTGTTTTTATTTTTTCCAGGGGATAAGACTTTCTTAGTCCATCTTAGTACATCTATTTACTACTGACCTTTTCAAAATGAGAGTATTTTTCCTTGTATATGCCAGACCTTGGGAAATAAAAACTGTGATCCATAGAAAGTCAGCAGTCAGACAAATAACATACTCTCTGAGCAGCACTTGAAAGCTGTCTGTGATTTTGGATTATCTTAAGGCTATTAGAAGTGTCTCAGTACACTTCTGCACCCCCTGAAACCTGCATGTGTGTATTCATGTATTCATATACCCCATTAGCCTATGCACATTTATACGTATATGTATATCTGTCACCTCAGAAATCAAAACAGAAGCAACAAGCAGTGTTTCTGTGTGGTTTAAAATATGAGAAATATACAGTTACAATTGTGTATTCCTAATCACTGAGCTCCTGAAGGAGCCACATGGACAGCCTCATTCATCTGTTGATGTCTGCAAGAAAGCAAACAGGTTGTCACAGCAAGTATTCCTATCTGAGTCCTAAAATGGCTTCTGCAGCGTGAGAGTTTTGTGTCCAATGTTTTTTTCTGCTCTTGTTGAAGTGCCAGGTCTGAAGAAATATCGAAAATCTGGAACAAATCCAGTGCTTGTCCTCAGAGATGTTTGAAAATCCATGCAACTTCTGAAATTCACCCAGAACAGACAAAGGAAGGATGCTTGTGATTCACTGTTATTTTGAAAACAATCAGAGTTATAATTTCCATCATGTTTTTACTCTTCCTTTTTCCTTTCCAGGCAGTGAAGCTGATTTTAGCTCTTCAAGCAGCACAGGCAGTATTTCAGCACCTGAAGTCCATATGTCTGCTGCTGGAAGCAAAAGATCTTCTTTTTCTCGCAAGTAAGCAAAGCATTTTTTCCTGATTATTGCTAGTGCAAAGATAGACTACTGTGTAAGGTCTTGCATTTTAAAACAATTGGGTTGCACTAGGTTGAGCACACTGATGAGAATTGTGATATGAGAAAGCAAAGCTGTATTTAGTGCACAAAAGTTGTCAGTATGCCAGATCAGCTAACTGTTTTTGTTTATTCATAACAACTATGGGAGATACAATCAGGTAAGGCAGCAAAGGCATTAGCTGTAGTGGAGGAGAGAGCAACTGGGTGTATGTTAGGTAACAGCAATACTTGTAACCAGTTAACCTAAACCTTTTGGTTTTATCACTTTGTTTTCTCTCTGTCATAAATTGTCAGCTCAGCATACACCTTTCCAGATCATTATCTTCTTTTTTGAAGGAAGAAGTAGACAATATTGCCTTTGATGGTTTTTTGTTGGCTTTATTTTCTGAAATACCCTTGCCCAACCTTAATATAACTACAACTATATGCAGATTTTTTAAAAAAAAATCATATCAGTGTCATGTATCTAAATGAACCTTTCATGAAATATTTCTGTAAGACTTCTCCCTGTCATGTGTGAATTGAAAATTCAGACAGCTTGCGAATATAGAGGCATTGGGATGGAGCAGCACACGTTGTGTCCTGCCCACGCAATCCCTGCTGGTTACATTTTGTGGAGTAAGAGGAAGCAGTTCAAGTTGACAGGACTGGTTTCCTGCTCTTTGTGGAAAAGCTGGCAGGCAGGCTGGGACCAGCAGTGGGATCCCCATATGCCTGAGTTACACAGACGTCTGCAAGGTCACAATGTGGCCTGGCATACAGAGAACCTCAGAATGATTCTTAATGAGTGGTTTCCTATCTGTATCATGAAACTGCTAGGAAAGTAAACATAACTTAAGCTCTCTCTAGATTACATCTAACAAGTAAAATTACTGGCTGTAGGAAAAAATGGTGCTAAGTATAATATGAAGCCCTAAAATCACCTTACTCTCAATAAGATTATTTATCATTTCAGTAAGATTTTTTATCATTCTCAGTAAGATTATCATTTTATATACTACTGTGCATTTTAATATAACTTTAAATTAGGGTATACTGACCTACTTCATTGGACAGAATAAGGCTCCTTCAGATGCATTGCTGTGTTAAGCAGTTTGTGCAAGTTCTGCTGTGAACCAGAGCTGATGATACACTTCATAAAGTAGAAAGATACACCTACTTTGCAATATGTTCTTTTTCAACTGTTTGACTTAACTCACTGTGAAACATTTCAGTGTTGTCACAAACCACAGTCCTGCACTTCATTGTAAAATAATTATAAAATCACCCAAACCACAGCAGTGTGATGAAAGTTCACAGCAGCCACGCAACCATCTGTTCCTTATAAACTGTTCCATTTGCAGAGAAGGGAGGAAACAAAGTGAAACAATTTAAAGAAGAGATGTTGCTTCATAGTTCTATGGTATTTTAATTTTTATGTTCAAGCCTTCTCTTTTGCTGGCTGGATTTACCTTTTCTATCCTTTTTCTTGATTGATTTCTTTTTTTATTTTAATTTTTTTTTAACTTGCAGTTTCATTACCATTTAGAAGAACTACTTCCATGGGATAATGAAGGTAGCAGTGTAGTAGTAGTGCAGGATGACAAACGAAGTAAGCAGGAGAGGAACACATCCCGGGAAGCTGTCCTGAGTGCTCCGGCCCTTGGGCAGCTGTCAGTCAGTGAGAATATCAATTGATTTCAAGCACACACAGTTAATACATTATTTGATAAAGAGTGGGAAAAGAAAGGTAGATATGTATGAGAAAACTGGAAGAAAGAAAGAAAAGACTCTGCTTTTCATTGTCTATTCTAATACTATTTCAGCCTGTTCTCTGTGGGGTTCAAACTGTATCTAACCAAATGAATAGCTGACCATGACAGATGAAGCCCCCAGTATGCCAAAGGCAGAAAAGAACACTGGCCATACAAAATCTGTTTTCACTGCACGCTGTGATCCCTCAGGCTGCTTGCTGAGGAGCATGAAAGCAGCCTTACAGCAATTCTCCATGTGCAGGCACCCCTCCACAGGCCTGGCCAGGGAAAGCTGAAGTGTGGTTCTTCTGGCATTAGTCCAGACCACAGGCCTCTGATTACTTAACAAAGACTCAAGGAACATAGATCTGATGGAGTCACTGGGAACTCTGCTGTCCACAGGGAAATGTGAAAATGGCTGAGGTCTCCTGAGATTACGTAATCCATACTGGGAGGCCTCCAGCCAGTGAAAGAACATGCAGTGGCTGATGACATCAGAACTTTATTTCTTTCTGGCTACTCACAGTTACTTCTTTCATTTAGTGTTTAGAAAATTTTGTGTGTAAATTAAGACACATAATAGGTTGTGTGATGAGGGAGGATAATGCTTCTACCATTTCGGTTCTCTTCCAGTCGTGGCCCTTATGGTCGGAATAATGGATCCTTATCATACAAGTCTGGAACCAGCCCTCCTGCTTCCCATGGAAAGGACCCTTCACTGTGCAAAACCCATCTGAGTCCTGCTAACATTCACCAGAGTTACAGGGCTTCTTCAGCCAGCAGCAGCAACTCAGGCTCATACAAAGGAAGCGACAGCAGCCCAGTGATGAGGTAAGTCTGGGTTTCAGCCTCCCGGTGTTCATTGCACTGACTTACTCTCTCTGAACTGTAGTGTGGGATCCGCTGTAGGAGTTGCTGCACAGGTCACCTTGTACCTCAGCATAGGTGTGACTCCTCCCATTGATGGCTTGACAGTCAACAGTGGGCTTCATACTGTGTTTCAGCACTGTAAAATTTGAGTTTACTTTAAGTCAAAGCCCTTTGCAGCTGGTTTTCACTCCAAGGCAGGCTACTTCAGGCATTTTCATGCCATCAGTTCTCATGAGTATTTACTGGTTCTTTTGCTGAAGAGTTCTTTCACTTTACAGAGAGTCGGGTGCGGTAGTACAGGAAACATGATACACTCAGGCGAAAATTCACTCTGCCCAGCCTTTAGGTCCCTCCCTACGGAGTGCAGTTTCCTGCACAGGAAAGAGCACACATACCTGCCAGAGCATGACACATATTTTAGAGAAGAAATTGCCACCATGCTGCTGCTGTTTCCATCTCTCAGAACTCTTAACAGCCAAGCATGTCAGATACACACCTAAAGCTAAATAGATTGAATGTGGGTTTGAGCGTGCTCAGTTTCACAACTCCTGTGCAGAACTGAACATCTTATGCTGCCTTACCTGGCTGTGTCTGTAGCTGGGTGCCCTTGCCAGTGGCCATGCTGCCTGCTCTTGGGCACACCATCCATTCTGGGTGAGGGGATAGCTAGGTGTTTTAAAAATAAAAGTCTTATTTGATGTAATGACTCTGAAGCCAAGTACATAAATAGTAAATTTTGCACTATAGTTACAAATCAGCTGTTTATTCAAATACTTTGATTTGCCAGAGGAATTACTTGTGTGTACACTGAGGAGCACCAAATGAGTCAAGCTTTGCATATATCAGTCAATGGGATGTTTTTCTTTCTGCCAGCACTGTAGGAGTGATGTTATGTGATGGTTTGGGATTTTTTTTCAGGCGATCAGGGAGATACAATTCCTGTGGTGACAATCACACCATTAAACCACAAAATCCAGAGCAGTATTTGACTCCTCTGCAGCAGAAAGAAGTCGCAGTACGGCATTTGAAAACCAAGCTGAAGGAATCTGAGAGCAAACTTAAAGAAAGGTAAACTTCACTTCAGAAATCAAAGTCAGAAAGATTTATCTGGGAACATTTCAAGGTGGGAGTCCTGAATATTTTTACTCATTTCTTGACCACATAAACTTCCACTAAGAAATTTGAAATGTGATCAGTCTGATTAAGTTGCTTTCAAGTATTTCAAGTTTTTTGGCATTCTAAGGGGATGCATACCCAGCAGTTTAGTTAGAAATATAGCTGTCTCTTTTCCATTTTTGGAACTTTCACAGTAGAATATTTTGAAAGGATAACTTTTTACAAGCCTGATTTAGCACTGAGACCTTTTATACATAGAACAGTTTCTTCCTGCCAGCATGTATTACCTTAGTGTCCTGTTCTACCTCTCTCAGTGAAATATGACTACAGATGTTACCCTTCTCCCCAGTGAAAGAAAAGCTCACACCCAAACCAGTGTGCCCACGTGAGTTTTTGTCGCTTATATACTGAATTTTTAACAATAACCTTTTGTGTGGATGTTGACAAAGAAATTACAATGTGCATTACACAGCAACAGATGTCGTCTCCTTTACTGAAACTGCACTCTGAGAGCTGGCTCTCCAGCACAGACAGTCCAAGGGGGTACAAAGGGCTGTTTGAATGGAGCCTCAAGACAGAGTCCTGGAGACACCGGAACACAGTATCTGCAAGGGCTGGAACTCACATAGGGGCCCCCTCTCCTCACTTGCTCCACACTTGCAAGCAGCAGCCTTTGGCTCCATGCTGGGAAAAGCAAGCCAAGTGCCTGCAGCCCTGAGCCACCTGGCTGCCTGAGGCCAGCATGGGCCATGGCAGTACATGACAAGCTGCTGGCAGACACCATGGATGAGTCCAAGCACCTGTTTCCCATTTCCTCTACAGTGAGGCAGTAGGTGAGATGTTATGCACAGCACTGGTTTAGACCTGACCTGAGCCTCAAAATGTCTGAGATGTAGCACAGCCCCACAAGGCTGGTGCTTGTGTGGCAAGGTCAGTGACTCCCATTAGCCATCAGCCAGCATGTCTTGGGTCTCTTAAATGATTGGCACCTAGAGGAATTTGCTTCCTTTTTGGAGCACCTCTGGAGCATAGCTGTGCCCATGTGATGGAGCCTCATGTTGCCTTTTAACTGCTCAGTCAGCAGAAGTGTAAAAACATTTTTATTTTGCTACAGGGAAACAGAAATAGAAGAGCTTAAAGCTCAGCTGGGACGGATGAGGGAAGACTGGATTGAGGAAGAGTGCAATCGTGTGGAGGCAGAACTTGCCTTAAAGGAAGCAAGAAGTGAAATTAAGCAACTCAAGCAGGTTATTGAAACCATGAAAAACAGCTTGGCTGAGAAAGACAAAAAAATTCAGAAATACTTCATAGACATAAACATTCAAAACAAGAAACTGGAATCTTTGCTGCAGAGCATGGAGATGGCTCAGAACCACTCTGTGAGGGATGAGCAGTGCCTGGAATACACATGCAGCTCAGAGGGGAAACAGTTAGCATTGTATGCCACTGTGCCAGACAGCCTCATCACAGAGGACCAAGCTCTGGAGGAGGTGGCAGACAGTGAGCTGCTTCTGACTAAGGACAGAGCTTACGGGACTGACTTAGCTGGAGAGAGTGTGACCACCACAACCTCTGAGTTGAGTGATCCAGCTCTCTTTAGTGCTGCTGTAACTAAAGAGATGCTTGAAATCATTCTGGATGGAAAACTAACTTATTGCCAGGAGGAAGAGACAAGCAACAACATGATGGTGGAGCAGGCCATCCAGACTGATGTGGTGCCATATAGCCTAGATGTGGAGCAGCTCATCCAGAACATCTTCAGAGCTCAAGATACCTGCCCTCTAAGCCCACCTTCTTCACTGAAGGAATTGGGTGAATTGTCTCTTGGAAGTTTCAGTGATTCTGGTATCATAGTGGACTTAACTCCAAGTGATCCCAATTCTGCCATCCTTTTGTCTCCTATGGAGTCTCCATGCACGAAGGTGGAGCACGGAGTTAATGAAAACCGTTTCATGAAAGAACTTGATTTTACAGAACCTCATGATGATGAAGCCTTTGAGTATGTCAATACAGGAATAAAGAGGAGATACTGGAGCAGCAGCCTCCTTGGAGATCTTCTAGCTGTAGCAGCCCCTGTTGTACCAACCATTGTGTGGGCTTTGAGCACTCAGAGAGGAGGAACAGATCCTATTTACAATATTGGAGCATTGCTCCGTGGTTGCTGCCTGCTGGCCCTGCACTCTTTACGCCGAACACCCTTCAATATCAAACCCTAAAGTCTACTCTGTCCCTGGCACCAAATGGCTGAGGCTGAGGCAGAGAGAGAGAAGGATGAAATAGATCATAAAAAGTTACTGTATATTCTGGCAGAGTCCATAATTTTGCTTTTGACTATTTGATTTGCACTATAAATTAGTTCAAAAACATGTTCCTTGTTTCAAAATAAAAAAGCTGATTATGTTTTTAACAGTACTGCTGCTTACAGGAATAGTCCTCCTGCTCCCAGGCACCAGATCCCTCCCCTGTGCTGGTGTCTTACTGGTGCCAGCTCATCTGCCCAGTGAACATGACCAGGGAAGTGAGGAACTACAGCTAGTGCTTTTTTATGTTTGATTGCTGAGCTAGCATTAAGCTCAGTCACTTTCCATGGATAGTTCACTGAGCACTTTGAACTGGCTTAAGGGTAATGGGAGATGTGCACAGGGAAAAATGGCCGGAGAAAGGTGGGATATTTCTCTAGACAGCACTAACCTCAAACATCTGTGAAACTACAGTGTTAAGTAACTGATATGGAGACTCACTCCCCTTAGGGTATCACACCCTGCTCCAGAAAGCATGCTAGCACTTTGCATTTGTTGTCCCAAGTGTCAATTCAGTTTAACGGTAAAACCCATATTCTCCAGGCAGCTTCCAGCATATCTTTTGTGCCTGTCTCGTGTAGTGCTCTTCTCAGTCGTGCAATTGCTTGAGCATTTCACTGGTCTTGTGTGTATACAGGGACTGTAACCAAATATGTACACTGTTGGGAGTACTCACACTTGTTACAATGATAAGGGATAGGCGTGGATACACTCTGACTCTTAATGTTGTTTTAAAGTCTTAATGTATTGGAACCTGATAGTCTTTTGAGCCCTTTGAAATACTATGTATAAATGTATTGTGTTTTAACTTATTGTTTATTTAATTGCTTAATTGTAAATTACCTTTATAATCACAAGTTCAGTAAAGCATGATAGAAATGTCAAACGTGTGAATCTTTTACTGTAGGAAAGATTAAAAAAATAGCCCTTCCCAGCTGAGCTGGCAGGTACAGGCTGAGCTGGGGGAGATACTGTATTCGGTACTGTTCAAGAGAAAACCAGAGTACATCTCCAGTCAGTCTGCAGATGCTCACACCACCCGCTCTGCCACCTCATGCTGCATTCATAGATTCAAGTGACCTAATTAACGCAATGCAATCATCCAGAAAGCTGTAACTTCACATTGCTGCAGAAGAGTATCAGTCTTTCTGGCATTTACCAGAGGTTCAAAAGGCCTCATTTAAACCAGCTGACAGTCATGCAGTCTCAGTGCACACACTGTGGCCATCAAATCATGTCCAAAACCTAAGATCTGAGAATAGATCAGAGGGCAGTACTACCCAACAGATGAACCAGTGGGGTTTGTATGGCTCCACCCAAGCTTTCAACACCTCTGGCCATTTAAACCTCACTAGCCTCCTGTTTTCCCCTTCAAGCAAAACACATGTAGTATTTCCCCGTGCAACCCAGAGCAGAAGGGGTCCAGTGAAGCCTGACACTGCCATGCATTGCTCTGCAGCTTTTGGGAAGGAAGTTAGGAGTTATTCACAAGCGTAGAATGTAATTGGCCAGTGTGCAGGGAGCATTTGCAACTCTCAAGAGGGTGATAAACACACTGACCCTTACAGAGGTGACTTGGGCACCTTCCATGTCCCTGTGATGCCTGGGTTGTGAATTATTTTGTGTTTGCAGTAGATATTCCAGAGGCTTAATTAAACATTACACTAAGGAAAAGAACTTTAACAGATAATACAGTCCCCAAGAGTTCACAGAGATGGACATGAGAGCCCCTCGCTTGCTTTGCCGTAACTTCCCTTCCCATGCTCTTGCACCTTGGGTGCCTGCAGCCACCTGGCTTGCCCTGTGACAGTGCTGCAACACATGCTGCTCAGAGGTCATTTTCAAAAGCTTTTAAATTACATGGACTCAAAGAATCAATAGTTGGAGGGGTTAATATAAATTTTACACAAACCATGGAATTTTTTAATTCTTAGATATTTTCTATAATATGTTTCAGTCCCAAGAGGAGACACCTTATTCCTACTTCAAAAGTATGTCTTTGCAAGGCCAAGAGAGCAATATTTTACAATTGATGTTACCAACTCCATTACAGTATTGCATTTCTCTTTTACAGCCACTATTGTTTCAGTGATCTTCGCTTCGAGTGATTGTGAAATGGAGCATAATTTAGAGGAAAAAGTGATCTTCAGTTCTAGGAGATGCATTCACCTACGACTATATGGGTGGGTTTCTTCTGCAGCAAGAGGCAACAAAGCAGCACAAACCTACACTTAAAAATGTCAATAGGCCAAACTCATTTCAAACCATGTTTTGGGCAGGCTACATTTAGATGTAGTGTTTCTAAATGTGCTGTTTACAACATCAAAGTTTCTTCCTGCCCTTAAAATTTTTTTCAGTTTGCTCAGCTCTCATGAGGCATTTAATTGCACTCAGCTGAAAGGTGACATTCCTGATAAAAAGTTCTCACTCTGATCTCTATCCAAAATTCAGCTCACATCCAAACCTCTACCTTTACTCCTCCACACTTCAGGGATGTAGACAGCTCAAGGTGCCCTTTGTAAGAAGAGGCCTGAAGTACCATAATAAATGCTCCAGTCCCAGACCTTGTGGGGACAGGACTTTTTTCCATAATCCATAGGAGGACATGCCAGTTCTTGCTACAAACCATCTTAATTTTTTTCCTTCTAATATTATACTTTAGTCTTAGTCATGTCTCACCTGGATCCCGCTGGTGCTGGGCAGAGTAGCATCAGCCTTCAAACTGTTCAGTAAAAACTCCCATCCTTCTGAGTTGAGGTGCTGCTCATACCCACACCTGTACCACACTGGAGAAGTCTTGCCTCAAAACGTGCAGGTGGGGAGGACATGCAGCTCACAGGCTAAGGGTAAAGATAGCAGATGTTTGTTTGAATTCAGCATAGGAATTAAGTCAGCTCCTTCCCAGGTTGAAGGGATGCCTGCTGATAATCCCATTAAACATTTTCTTTCTAACACAGGAACAAAAAAGCCTTTCTTTAATACACAGCTCAAGAGGTACCCTGCATGCCCCTAAAGCTGCTGAAAATGCTGAGGCTCAGGCACTGACCCCCTTCCCACCAGATTCACCTGTACCCTTCACAGAATCACAGAATGAGTAACACTGAAAGGGAGAGAAAAGGAGGAGCCTATGGCAGCAGGAGGGAAGGAAAACAAGTGCACATAGTGGGTGTACAGGATCCCTCAAGGAAATCAAACCAAGGGAAAAGATAGTAAAAGAGCAGCAGCCTCATGGGAAGTTTAGAAAAAATAATTTCATGTTTGTTGAGGATAAAAATCAAAATATAGCAAGAAGGAAAGGAGAAAGTACAGGAAAAATATTAAACAGGTAATGCATGGGTTGTTACCATGCAAGAGACTTCCTCTGGGAGCAGTGTCCTCCCTACTGGCATCATGCTGGCACAGGGCAGAAATGGGAGGAATCTCTAGAGCAGCAGTGCTTAAGTCTGGGCAGTTAGACAGAAGGAAGAACAGCATAGTAGTATGGCAGCAGGAGGGAACACAATGCAGGACTGACACACAGGAAGGTGGCAGCACCCAAAAGTTTTTAAAATGGCTGAAGGCTCAAAAATCAGATGTGCTTATATGATGTATTCAGGGACGTAGTTTACCACATATTAACTAACCCATCTGTTGTTATTTTTAATAAATAGTACTGATTTGGATCTATTTGGCACTGTCTCAGAAATAGCAACAGTAAGCACTATTTTTTTTAAAATGAGATGCAGCTTTCAACAGGTTTCACCTTAGGCAGGAGACAGTCAGTTTCCCTGCCCTTTGTCAGTAATAGTGAAAGAATTATGACTGGTACATCCTTCTTCAATGCTGCTAAAAGGACAAATACAGATTATTACTGAAGCTTATTCATAAACTTCATAATCTCCCATCCATTGTCAGGTATTTCAGAGATGTGTGGTTGGAGCAATTTATTTGCCATACTGCTGCATTGAAGTAACTCATTCTACTCCAGCCAGAACACGTGTGCAGAAAATATGCACAGCAGTGTAGCCTTCTAAATATATTTTGAAATTTAACATCTAAAAATTGTAGTCATATCAGTTGACTTGTGCAAGATTTAAAACTACATGACAAGTATATGAAACATTTGTACACTTTTCTCCATGACTAAGGCCATTAAAAGCAATTCTTACTGTCTTGTTTTCTCAAGTACTTATCTTTTAAGGAATACTTGGTGCCAGAACCCACTATGACTTAGTTAAAAATTCTATTTGTCTAAGCAGACAAGATCCAGTCACACGGCTACCCACCCCTTCCCATTCTCTTATAACTTCGCTGTCCCCTGTAGGCACAGGAAACAAGTCTCAGGCACAGATTGTGCTGACTTCACTTACCTGTCATAAGGTAAGAAATCCATACAACCCATGAATTCAGGATAACAGAAGACACACAACAGAAGATGGAAAAGGCTTCCACTGAAGCACTGGGCTGGACACAAGCAGCACATAGATCCCCCTCCTCCCATACACCTCTCTTTGCAGCAGACATCAGACCTCGTCTTCACTAAAGCACTGCTGCTTTCTGCTGAACATTTACCGTGCACACTTTACCAGGGAAATTCCAGTGTAAATACATACAGTAAGTGTACGAAAAAAAGAGGAAATTTGAAAAGTGCTTGTAACGGAACTGAGAATTTTCAAACTAGCATTATTAATGGTAGGACATGATTTTTTTTCTCAAATTACACCTGAGCAACAAGTATGTGTGAAGATTTTTTTTCTTAACTGTAGGAAATAGAAGATTTTCTGCTAGAAATATTTACCAATACAAGTTAAGTGACTAAAATGCTCCCTTACATTCACAACATCAGCCGTTGTAAAAAAGGTGCACCACTCTTGTGCTGATAGCCATTGCACTGTCCCATGTAAATGGACAAGGGAGCATAGGACGCTGCAAGTGACAAAGTGACAAGAAATCCACTTGTAGTGTTCAGCTGTAACTTGTGCTCTACTGTTGCATAACCTACCAGGAGCACATTTTGAGTTGCAGGTCATCCATAACAAGTTATTTACCTATTTAGAAGAAAATATGATCTCCCATGGAAAACTCTGAAATGTTTAAATACTTTGATAAAAAGGCAAATGTAGATATTCTTTATCAGGCAGGAAGCAAAGGGTTCTTTAAAACTGTTTAATTACATGTTTCAGGTAAGCACAGACAATACAGTAGATTTCCCACCACTCAATATTTACATTCTTTTCTCTAGGCTTGAGCTGTTCATTAACAGTGTTTTTCAATCAACATTCCTGTCAATCACCTTTGCTGCAAAGAAGGGTGCTGGAATAGAACTACTGCAGGAAACATTCCATCAAGGCATGATTTTCTGTGGGGATTTTCTCCTTTAAGGTAGTTCAAGATATTTTGGAAAAATCCTGGCTTCTGAGATGACCTGAAGAATGCATTGAAACCAAGCAGTGCATTGAAGAGTCCTATAAATAGTTAAATCAATACCCATATGTACGTTGTAGAGTTGAAATTCTCCTTTCACCAGCACTGCCATTGATGGCTGGTTCCTGTTAGGACAGTTTTACACCAATTTTGTTTTGTTCCTTTTTCATTAGCCTTTGTGCCTCCTTCTCCATTTTCTTTCGCTGTTGTTCTGCTGCTCTCTTTTCCCTTTCTGCTATCTTCTGTTGTCTGCAATTAAAGAAAACATAAACTGCGAAATAACAGAAATCCAGTTTTCAGCATGGTTATACCTTAAGTTCCTGTCAATACATAGGTTATTATAACTAATAAAAACAGAGCTTCAGTCTACAGCTGTTAGGCTCAGAACAGTTATTCTTTCATTGTGCTGAAGTCTTCTTTTCAGAATAATCTAGAATCACAGAATACCCGGAGTTGGGAGGGATCCACAAGGATCACCAAAGTCCAACTCCTGACCCTGCACAGGACAGCTCCAAGAGTCACACGATGTGCCTCGGAGTATCATCCAAACACTTCTTAAACTGTCAGGCTTGGTGTTGTGACCACTGCCTGGGGTTGCAGTGCTCAACCATGGCCTGGGTGAAAACCTTTTCCTAATATCCAACCTAATCCAATCAAGTCTTACGCAGTAATATTTGTTCAATCATTTTGCAATCTAAAAGCCACTAAACTGTCAAAGATTCAAAGTGAATCAGTAAGAGTTTAGGACAGTTGTAAGGCCCAAAGCAAAAAATAAAAATCTCTCTAATGCTTTCAGTAGCAAGCGTACCCATCTTTTCAAATTCAGACCAAACCAGTTTGATTTGTGTCCCTCCTTTCCCTTAGCAGAAGCATCAGTAGTGACCCCCTATGTAATGCAAATTCTACAAACATTTTTGTCATGATTAGATGAGATGGTAACTTCAAATACTCCCCATCAGGAGTTGAGGATCTGTGTTGTACACTATTGTCTGCTACAAATATAAACAATAGTCTTTAAGGAAATAAAAAGTAATTAAGAAGTCTTCAGTTGGGTATCCTTTTAGCATTATTTCCTGTAATTATTATAAAACTCCAGACATCACTGTCTTAGCTCAAAGAATCTGTCAATAGAAATAGGTTTCCCATTGCAACAAATACATAACTGACTACAGCAAACCCAGAAAGAACACCAAAAAAAATTCACTCATTTTATTCCCCTGCTTTAGCTAGAACAAATTATTGAGTGGTGCAGGACCAACAACTAGATCCATTCTCAAACTGACATATTGCAGCTCTCTCTTGTATTGCCTAAGTAGGTCACTTCTGCTTTGGATTCAACTTAGTAGATACGAAAAAAATGCTAATTTGCTTGCAAGAGGATTTTAAAAATAAAAAAGAAGCTTCATTAATTTGAAAAGGTGAAATTTAACACAGATTTAGTAAGAGTAAAGAACTGCTTATTAAAAACGAATGAAGAATTCGACCTGATGAGGCAGTAAGGAGTTAAATTTAGATGTATCTAAATTACCTGTGCACATCCACTTACGTGTGTAAAACATACGGAGTTAAAAAGTATTATCACCTAAAGCCACCTTCTCTGGTAGATGGACAAACTGGGAACACAAACCTTCAAAATACTTGAGGTACTGAGCTGTACCACAGGTACAAAGTCTACATACTATCTTTGTATTGGACAGGAGAGATTGCACTTACTCAATACCTTCATTGTTTCCCTTGATTGATTATTAACCACCAGAAGTTCTCCTGTACTCTACTAAGCTGCTCTGTTGTCAGTTGTGGAAGAATGAAATTAGTCATTCACATCAGGATCTACCTCCCAAGTTTACAGCAGCTCAAAAGTTTTGGGGCTTTCTGAGATCATCACCAACTATTCTACATTCCACTTGAAAGCCAGACAGTTGATTGTGCTGTGAGTCAAGCATATGCAGAGTAATATTTGTCACTTTACAGTAGGAGATTTTCTTATATTCTTATATTCAAAAAGCCACATCAGGTATTAAGCAATGCTGATGAAAATCCTCATCACAGCGGTGGTACTACGCCCTCTACGGGCCGAGAAATTGTATTCGGTTACACCCAAATGAGAGAGACGTCACATTCACCTCAGAGCAAATGGTCACTAAAAATTACAAACAAACTATAAACCAGAAATGCATGAGCTTAACTGTTCCCACTGGGGAAAAAGGCTTCATTGGTAACAGAAATTCTGAAGTTGTTGCAGATAGGTATGTAGAATTTTCAGAAGAAACCAAGTTCCAGTTTATCATCCACTACAGTGATTCATCACTGACTGGAAAATTTTAGTGCATCCCAGCCCAGAATCTGCTGAAGAGTGGGGGGAAGAAACACTACAAAACTAGTAGCCTAATCCTCAGCACTGCCTTTCTGTATGCTTTGATTCCACAGAGTGCTTGGCTTGGAATACATGCTTATTTCAACTGTTATGCTTACGCAGAGTCATCAGAGAGGCTGCAGGATACAATCTTCTCTGCTATTTAGCAAGCCACAGCATGATTGATCAGCACTCCATTACCACACAAAAATTACTCTAATACTCTAAACACTGTCTGAGCACCAACAGGTACCCAGACACAGTTGTCTAAGGAAGACCTTTACTTTTTCTGCACACTCATTTCATTCTCAAAAAGCACCACTGGAGTACAGTCAGCATTAACACTCTGGAATGTTAGGGGGCCTCTGTCCTCCATTTAGCAGTCTGAAATCCTATACATGCTTCTTTCAACTGTTATGCTTATGCTCTAAGTCTCCAGAGAGGCCACAGGATCTTCAGATAATTTTGTAAAGCAGGATGCAGACTGCTAGCATTAAGAGACTCCATACCACTTCCATACTGCAGTCTGTCAAAAACAGAGCCAGGCTTGTCAAGTACTATACTTAAGTTTTCTGTTTAATGTTGGATGTTAAATATATCACCAATATCTACTGCAAAAGAAATATTAAATCCAGTAGGTATTTCTCACCAATCTTGCTAAAAATCCGCCAGCACTTCCCTCATTTACAGATGGTGTTGCTTCACACAGCTGGGATACAGCGTACACAATGAGCAGTTGTACTGAGGTAGCCAGTGGCATGCCATAGAGACAGCTACAGTTCTGATCATGTTCTAGCTACTGGAAATATTTAGACACATACACATCCCTTCTATAACAAGTAAATTTTTATACTTTTTAGTGTGGCCAAGAAGGAATTTCATTAAAATTAATAACTTGAGCTGAAGCCTTTCAATAATAAAGACAGCAGGCTGAAATCTTTATAATAGCTTCAATCAAATAACATGGCAGTTTGAAAAGTGAAGGTTTGGGGAAAACCTCACTGCTATTGCCACATAAAAGACCTCTCTTCCTAAGTATTCCAGAGCATGAACCTGACAGTTGGCAGACAATATGCCTTTGACCATCCTGAAAATATCCACTAAACAAATTTTACACTCCAGAAGTAAACAGCCATAAACATACACCAGATCGTTTTAGTAGCTAATTTGTACAAGACAAGCCAGTGCTTTGGAAAGTTTGAATACTACTTTTGATAGTCCTAAAAACATATGTAATGAAATGGGACAAGAGTTAAGTACAATGCAGCCTCTGCAGTTATCCAAAGAAGTTGTTTTACTTCTCAGTTTAAAAAAAGCAGCATTTTTCATTGTACATTTAATGCTCAGTAGACTGCACGTTAGAAATTAAAGATCTTACTGAGCTTATTTATATTCTTTATGAGAAAAATTACTACCCTTGAAACAAAACTATCCCAAAGAGACATCATTCGTATCATAAAGCTCATACTTCTGTTATACATTACTGAAAGACAAGACCTGAAACAGAACTGAAGTTTAAAAAACCCCAATATATTGACTAGCATGTACATATAGAGATAGATGTTTAAGTTTACAAAAGTATTTGCATTATAACCCTATTCTCACATGTTAAGCTGCTACAGAGCAAGACTGGCAGATAATAACGATTAATGCATTAAAAGTGTCCTGGTGACTTCCCTTGTCTTATTACACTGACTGAAAAAAGTACATTTTTCAAAACATTAAAAAAATAGTTGACTGGAATCCTTTTATTTTTTTCCCAAAATACCTTTTTTCCTTTAAAGATTCACAGTTATAGAAAGACTTTTGAATGTATCATGTCTTTATTTCCTTTTATCACTATTGTACCACAGAAGTCATGTACTTGTAAAGTCCAGTGTGGGGCTGGTTACTTGATAATGTAGAAAGCAATAAATTTTGATAAAACTCTAAGTCACTACAAAGCCAAATCACTGTGTGTGATTAACTTAAACTCAGTTTGCACCTCTTTACCCTCCGTACTTCTCCTGTGTGTTCTTAAAAGGAAAAAATAGAACACAGACAGATTAGACAAAGTATTCACTCTAACTTTGTGCAAGACTTTGGTTTAACATTCAGCCTTATCAGCCAGTTTAGTTAAGTTCACCAGAAAAGCATAGCTCCTACAAGCTTAGTTCCAAGAATATACTTAGTACTTTATTTTCTATCCTGGAGTACTTTTACGTTAAGCACATGGTTATGATCCTTTTTATAAGGACATCAAGTGGTATTTTACTTAATCAAGTTCAAATGTTATTTGTTCATAATAAATCATTGGGATTAGTGAGGCATTATTGAGCTAGTTTTTAGCAGGCACATGCATGTGCATATATTAATGTGTTGTTGCAATGTTCAGTGATTCTCAGATTTCCCCTACTATTTCATTCAGTAAAATGGATTAAACCCAAATGTCTTCTACCAAGTACTAATTACATAGAGATTAGATGCACAAAAATAATTTAACATGTGCTTAAAATTCTTAGCACTTACCAGAAAGGTGTTCCAATAAACAAACAAATTTGATTCTTTCACATGTGTCACATTAATTTCACTTACCTAAGAACTTCTTCTGCCTGCCAGGCAGCATCTTCCTCTTCTTCCCAGGCATTGGTATTTTCCTGCCAAGTATCCAAGTCCCCAAGTTCAGGCTGAAACCAAAGAGAAGCTCTAAGCACATGGAAAAAAATAGAACACTGGTGTGTGGCTGCCAGAGTGACTCCTGGATGGTGAGACAAGAAAGTTTCTTTAATATCCATTTTTAAACTTAATGCTTCAGACTTACAGAAGTACTCAAGATATGTCAGTGCTTCTCAACTTTTTTCTATACTTTTGTCTATACTTTTTTCCCTGCTCTAATACTGAGGTTTTCCAGTTGTCAAATAGTTTTATGGACAAAAGCAGGAAAAAAGTACTGACGTGCATTTTTGCTTAAGAGGAAATAAATTAAGCAGATTAAATAACTAGATAGTGCATAAGACTTCTGGAAGCTGCATGGACGACCCAACACGTACATACATACGTTTGCATGTCCAGTATCAGCTGAGTGACACTTTTACTCACTGAAAGTCCTTTCCTGAACTGTTTTCATTATGGACAGTGTAGGGAGGTGGTACAACCACCCTGTACTGCTTCCTGCCTAGACACTTCTGTGCACTACCTAACCAAAGCAGAAGCACTGCTAAAAAAGGGAAAGGCCAATGGAGGGAAAGCATCTCCTGCTAAATGCCCAGGTTGTTGGGTAACTAGAATATTTTTTCAAAGGCTAAAGAGCAAAAATTAGAGGACTGTTAGAGTACAATCCCTACAGAAAGGGAGAAGCAGAAAGTTAAAAATGGATCCAAGATACTAAAGCAAAGGTAACATAAGAGGCTTTCAAGAAAGCCATCTACTCTTCTTAGTAACTTACTGCATAGAATCCAAAAAACACACAGTTCATTGGTTTAGCAGATTTCCAGGCACAGAAGTGTATGGAAGTTTATCTTTTTATCACTGATCTGTCAATTTTCTCAGTAGAATATATTAGTTAAAATGAGATGAACCACTTCATTCTTTGAACCAAATATTCAATTTTAAAACAATCTACATTATTCCACAACTTTTCTTAGTCTGCACAATGTAGACCTTAGGCAGACTATTCCTTCCCCTACAGAATAGTCATTTAACCATCAAGTACAAGATCAATACTTACCGACTGGTGAATAAAAGGAATATCTTGTGTAGCTGCTAATCTGCTAGAGAATCCTGTGTTTCCCTCTGGGATCCCAAAATTTAAAGGCTCTCGTTTCTTAATAACTATCTGAAAATATTCAAAAACAGGAATAAAAAGTAGAAAATTAAAGCACACAGATTCTTTGGTGATCATTTAGCTCTGTGCCTGTGAAGGTTCATCTACACAACACAACACTGTGTCTCAAACTTGGTCAGGTTCTGGAAGCTGTACAGCCAAATGAACTGACAAGTGAAAGATACTAAATGCAAAAGACAAGAATTGCCCCTCCCCACATTAGCTTCTTCTTTAGTCACATGGAGACCTATGACTGTAATCAAGACAGAAAATGGGCACAAAGAATTACAGATCAAATAGCCACATTTCCCAGTACTAATAGAAGTTACCAACTGTAACATATTCCTTGGAGAAATCCTGTCTCTGTGATAGGTCACTGTAAGATACAACTCCCGAGGGCAGTGCTGTCTGCACTGCTGTACTGCACTGTAATGTGAGCTCTCAGCTACTTCAACCACATATCTGTTCAGTTTCAATAGCTGCAAATTCTCTTATCACATCAACTAGTAAAGCTTCATGCTGGTTTGGCTGAAAAACATGTACTAGTGCTTCTACCAAAAGGCATAGCATGTTAGCAAATTTAACATGGTTGCTAAGATCACATACCCCTCCTTTGTCTGGACTGCAAGTCACAAACTTATTTTGTTTAGGTCTACTTTAAGTTCCTGCTGCTTCCCACTGAGGTAGATTCACAGTTCCAATGAGTGCACATATGCAAGAAAGGAAACAGGACTAGACAATCTTAATTAGCAATGACAGACTTATTTGACTGAAGTTCTATTGCCAAATAGACTCGTGTAGATGAGTGGTCACATGAGTAAATTCTACCTCAAATCTTGGAGTGGGGTTTATACTGAGCCAACATTCAGTGGAAATACAAACATAAATTCATATTCAAGGGTGGTAAGTAGGCCAAGTTAACAGGAATGTTCTTTACAGTGCTTGCAGCCATCCCTAGAGATACATTTAAACTAAACTCAGTGTACAGTGCTCAAACAGGATAGACTCTTCTCCAGTTTGGTTCTGAACCTGAAAGTCATTCTATTAGGCAAAAAATGTCAGTGGGTATAAAGGAGAAATCTACTTCTCCCCAGTCCTCCCCTGCCCCTCAATTTTGAGAGATCAAAATCATTAGAAGAATTTAGTCCACAGAATACTACAGATGTGGAATGTACAGAAAACAAACACCAGTATCAGCTCCAGTTCATAGGACTACAGGAAGATTCAAGTTGGAAGGGGCCTCAGAAGGTCTGTAACCCAACCTCCTCCTCAAAGCACTGTCAGCTCTAAGGCTGATGAAAGTACTCTGGACTTATCCACTTGGGGCTCGAAAACTTTCAGAGATGAAGCCTGCACAACTTCTCTGGTAACCTGTTCCAATACTTGACAGTCTTTATTGTGAGGTTTTCCAAATAGCTCAAAGATCTAGAAGTACCTAGCTGAAAGATTTGCACACAGAAACAAAACTTGCACTTAGCAGAAGTTAAATCAGCATTTATTTACAATGATGATGTTCCTATAGATATAACCTCTGTCTTGTCTGCATTATAAAAACAGCTATCAGAAGCGCAAGCTATTTTGAAATACCAGTTCCCTAATTCCAGCCTCCCCAGTATATAACTTGGCTAAACAGGTAATCATTGTTTTCTGCAACTGTAGTTCTGCTCTCTCAGACTTCAATAGAACAGGGCACAGAATGTTTCTGTTCAAACACTGGAAGGGTATGAGTACAACCATTGTTGTGCAGTGTCCTACTTTCAGAATTAAAGTGACTAGACAGTTCTCATATTAGACTTCCCAGAACCTTCAGATTATGAAATTATTCGTAAGTTTCCAATGACATTAAGACTAAAGATATAATCATGAAATAGCATCATATTGTTAAGATCTCAAAGCGTCAGCATTTTTAACAGGACATGTTAAACTACACACTAGCATCTATTCTCATTTCAACAGGACAGCTTAATTTTACTGACATCACCTTCTGTAAGTTGCTGATTTAGTTATAGCCAATTTTAAAGCAAGGAAACTCCTCTGTAAGTATAGCTGAAAGCACAAGACTTACTTTTTGAGTTTTTCTAATAGTTGGTGTCATATCTTTGAAATAATCAGGTTCCATTTGTTCCAAAGGATTTTGCTGAGCAGCCACATTACCATTGCCACCTTCAATCTTCACACTGGTAGGTGCATCTTCATCCCATGAAGACCAGTCTTCTACTTCAGGCTGAAAAAAGTATACAGTACAAGTTAATACTATCTGCAAGTAAAAACTTGTCTTTTTGTATCTTGCTAAGATATATAGTTAATATTATACAGCATACATAGTAGTATTATATCTTTCCTGGATATATAGCAACCCAGTTGTAGCACTGGTATAATCACTCTGTTAAGGGATTATCTATTAAGTCACCTACCACTTTAACAATTACCTGTTTAGGAACAGATGAATAATCCACTGTGGTTGGCAAAGTTATTTGGTCTCCACTTAACTTTCGTCCTCTTCCAGACCTGAAAGAAAAATGTAGGATTCCTCCAAGCTCTGAAAATATGAGCACTAAGTTTAAAAAAAAACAAAAAAGGAAGTCTGAGAACAGTACTATTGAAAATAGTCATGGCTAAAACATTTAGTGCTTCAACTACCTTAGTATTAACTACTGCCAGTAAAAGTCTGCTAAGCAAAGGAATTTCATAATGAATTTAAAGCAGTGTTCACATGAATTTCGAAGTGCAATTTATTTTTTTAACTGCAGCAGAAATAGAGGAGAAATACTTTTGAGAAATAGAAAATGGACAAATTAACTCAATTATTTGCACAAGTCAGTTACAATTTTTACTGTCAGTGCTTATAAAGCAAGCACTAGCATTCTACATTTGTCAAAGAACTTTTCTACTGTACACTGAAAAATTTTTCTATGTCTTCAACATTAAGCTGAGCGTAACAAATTGCTTTCTGAGCTGCTTGATTTGAAAGCCCCTCTACTTTTTCCTGCAAAGTCTAAACAGAGGTAGAGCAAGATTATGCAAGTTAAGAGGTTTTGTTCAATTCATACTTCTACTAAAAGAACAGTTTCAATGCATTTCAGCAACTATATCAAATAATTTTAACTGAAAACAAACACTAATGCATTGCAGATAAACCACCTAGTTAGATAATGACAGTATTCAAAGACCACTATAATAATTAAAATATTCTTAGCTGACATTCATTGTATTTTAAAACCTTACAACACAAGAGAATGAAATTAAGGCTTACACTCATGTTTTCTCCAAGGCGTGTAAGCTTCTATAGCAAAACAGATGTATGTAATTGACCTTGTGCAGCTCAGACAAGTTAAATTTTGTTTCTTACTACTGATAAGAATAAAACTGGGAAACTTCAATTTGTAGTTTCCACCCATTAGTTTTAATATTATAGAACATACTACCATCAACTCAGACTAGCTGAATTGCTTATAATATCACCTCTGCTGCATGCTGGTGAGTGACTAGATACATTTTTTTTTTTATTTTAGGACCAACAGATTCCTCCTTAGGGAAGATCAGGTGCTATCCCCAAATTATCAAGTTTTATATAAGTAACTCTATTTCCTTTACAAATTTTCCTTTAAGCTGAAAAGCAACAGAGTTTAAGGGTAAAGGAAGGTAAAAACATTGTTCCCTCAAACACATCAGAGACTTCTGGTTGACTAGATTTAGGTAACATCTCTAAAGGAAACCCAAACTTGGAAACATGCTCCTTCAGATGTGTACAACATACATATCTTTAATTCTATTCTAAGCCATCACTTCTCCACTTACATATATTCTCATAATATGTGTATTTACATTTATATATTTCTCCACTGATATGATCTAGAAGACTCCAGCAATTGGCTTGTAACAAACACTCACCTAGTCAAAATGATTACACTAACAAGGGTGAAGGTAGGAGGAAAGCTTTTGTCATACAACATGGGAAAGAGTATGCTACACAAAGCAGAACTGAGGAAGGCTACCTATCTCCACTTCTACACAGGGAACAAGATGCTTATAGGAACTGTTGCTTCACAACCATCATTAGAAAGATACTGATCACCACTCTGAATGTCAAATGCCTCATGAATTCTTGGGTTTGTTTCTCCTTACTAGTCAGCAACACCCACATTTCTCAGCTGGAGAAAATAACTAGAGATTTTAAGCAGAATTAAGTTTCATCTCTTTTTACACTTACACGTTTTTTTTCCTGGAAACTGGACTCAGGCAGGCTGTTGTTTATCAAAATAAGATTTAACTAAAGAGATGACTAGTTCTATATGTAAGCTCTACACTTACTAGAAAGATATATAATCTCTACAGGCACTTGTTCAAATAAAAACCCCAGTATAAATTATATCATGCATGTAAGTACTAGATCATTTCTGTTGAATTAAAATGCACATTTAATTAAATCACATTTGCTGGTTATCAGGCATACTGATTTGAAGGGGTGGATTACAGGGCAACAAAATTTATCAAGCTACACTTTACAGCTGACAGTGAATAGGATAAATGTTGGTAGTTAATGGACTGAATTAGTTTGATCCACTGACTTGTTTATCTGAAAGATTTTAAATTTTCAATCCTTCAGCTAAATGCTATTCACAAAAGAAAAGGTTTTGTACTTTTTTTACTTTCAAGCAGTTTCTCATCTGTTCATTTCACGGTTTTAGTTCATGCAGTTGAAAAAAGGATGAAAATACTGTTATTACATCTACAAAACAATTATCTGCTTATAAAAACTATCTTAACACTTAGAGAAATGACAAGTCCAATAATATAGAAGTTATCATCAACTCTGTTCTGACTTCTTTCAGAACTTGAACAGCAAGTATTCTTAATTTAATTTGGCATTCAAATCATAGAACTAAGGCTGACATCTATATAGTTGTATGCAGCATTAAAATGTCCCTTTTTAAAGCATCACTTGATCTGTAGTAAATTTACCAGTAAGTTGAGAACTTCCTCTTATTCTTTGAATGAGTAAAGGCAAAGAGGAAATAAATAGTTATTTTCTGTCTACCACATACTCTGCATATGCTTTAACCTCATTGACAAAGTTGCTGTCATCATACACAAAAAGAAAATACAATTCTCCAGACTGCTATTTGTTTATGTAAAACAACATACTGCAAGAGCAGCCAGAAGCACAGTAGTTCATGTGAGAACACAGTGTCAAGATCTGCCTCAGGTACTGTGCCACTATTACTGAACTCTACCACTACACAACTCTAACTCTTGAGGGTTTGAGAATGCTTCTCAGTACTACACCACTGCGTTCATGGGTCAAAGGAACACTGCATATGGCTTACAAGAGTATGAAAAAAATAAGTCATTATTCATCATTTAACTTCATTGAATTTCCATCACTGTCCTCCAAATTCTTGAAAGAATCTTAAATAGGCAGAAGAATCTGAAGTTTCAGGCAACTGGGTTTTGACAAATCAGGATGAGAATTGCCTATATTTATAGTGAAAAACAACGGCCTGATGACAGGGTGGATGCGGCCACTAACAGAGTCTCTTAAAAACAAACTATCACTTGCCAAATACTTTTAGAAAACATGGAAAACATCTTTCTTCCTAGTTTGACAAGGAATAGTTTTAAAAAACAACTTTAAAACCCAACATAGCTGTTTAGAAAACCTCATTCAGCTATCATACAACAAAATGCACTCACAAATGCACTACACAGACTTCTGGAACTCTGAAGACATGCAAATTAAAGAATGAATTTGACTTAGTTTTCATCTGTCTTGATTGTTTTGCAATTAGTAAAAACAGAATTGGGAAAATTGAGGGTGGGTGCTGGAAGAAGAAAAGTGTAAGAACTTGTAATTGAAAAAGAAAATGCAACCAAGTTAAATAAGACATGTTTACCTGCATATTAACTTTTTAATGAAAGAAAGCACTGCTGCCAGACAAGTACAGACTTTAAAGAGTCGAAACTGTGTTATGGCCATGGTGAGAAACCCTTCCTGCAAAAGAAAAAAATTAGATGCAGAGGATTATACATCTTTATATGGTTCTTAAAGCCAATTACCTTAGTTGCTGCTAAGCAAGGAGCATTCTGTGAAACTGTATTAATGCAAGAAGAGAGATGAGGTACCTGCAGCAAAGATGCCACCTGCCTATTATAAGGACATTTCACTGATGTAAATAATGCAAGGATCTAATGTACACGGCCTTTAACAAAACAGCACATAATCATAGGTAAAGTCACCGTTAGAAGACACTTTTAAAGTGAAGTGCAGACAACCAGTTGCAGTGACAGTACAGCTGATACGTTTCAGACACTACTAGTGACACTGAACACTGGCAATGCAAGCAGAGCAGAATAATTATCAGAGAGAAGCTCATGCCTACTTGAGCATGCCTTCCATACACAAATTATAAATTTAGTCATTAGGTCAAAAAATAAAATTGGCTTTTTAAATTTACTTTCCATTTTGATGGAAATGTATGATGAGAATAAACACTGGTTATTTTAGAATCAGTGTTGCTGAAAAATCATCATCAAAGAAAGACTGTTCATGTTGTGTGCACTACAGCACCAGTTCACCCCCAGATCTATTGATATTTCTATGCCAGACTGGATCATGATAGCAAACCCAGACAAGAAAAAACACTTTGGCTGGAGCCACTCCTGTTAGTTGCTGTTTTTCAGTGACAATTTCATAATCTAGAGAATTTATACTCAGCGTATCACATCATTTCAACAGATCACCTCAAATAGGTACTGACTGACTAAGCATATCTGTTATAATTCAAGGATTGTTTTTCTCTCTTCTACAGGTGAACATTTCAGAGTAAACAATAAGAGGTTAGGCTTCACAAATAGCTTGTCATTATGTACATCTACACTTCTAACAACATTTTCTGTTGCAAGTTTAACGTACCTCCTGGTGAGAAGAGAAGGCAGCCCTGTGACATTTTCCTCAGGCCATGAGTATTCCATTGAAGGACAGCTTGATTTCAAATATGCTATTGCATTTAAATCACTTTTTATATTCCAGGCTTTAAGTTAGGAAGAGTCAGGAAGGTGGATCATTAGGTAGGCTGCTCCAATACTGTCCTGAGGATTTTATTAAAAAGGTACATAATGGGATTTGTGAGCTTCACGGAGCATAGATTTATTTTTATTGGTGCTCATTTGCTACATAATGTAACTACTATTAAACACTGTAGTAATATAGTACTGGAAATATTGCTTCACATATAGTCCAGAACAGGAATTTCTGCTACTGAAAAATCATACAGGGTGGCTATTAAACAAACAGGCCCTTTTACTGCAAAATGGAAGGTTAAGTCAGTAAGTAACCACCAAAGTACAGACTGCACTGTTGAGCTGTAGCTCAGAAGGACCTCAGTGGACACACATCAACTCTACTTCAACATTAGTGTTGTTTTATTTTATTTCATGGGACACTTAAAAACGTGGAGAATCTTGTACATTAGTGGATTGGCTCTTCATCTAACAGAAATAGGAAGGAGTCAGACTTCCCACAAAGAAGCAAGAACAAACATCATCCAACACAATTAGCTTTTAGTTTAAAAGACTGGATCATCATTTCATATTGTGCTCAAGCACTTCCTTACCTTCCAGAATGAGCAATGTTGACAATATCACAATGACAGAAGAATGCATCAGTCAAGAATTTGAAGTATTCAGAAATAAGGGATGTAAGTGAAAGCAGAATGGATTAGATGAGATTAGATGGAAAGTTTTCTATTCTAAAAGTAGAAATTACTGTAAACCAACACTAAATTGGTGAAAGAAAATACTATTTTTAGAAGAGACAGCTAGAAGCTATCTACCTGGCATGAAAACCAGGTGACCTGCTGAAATGAGAATAAAGGCACACCTTTTCTGAAAGGAAGCTTGTTTAGAAGCTCACTCCACTCTATCAGAATTCACTCTAACAGCTTGGAGGGCAGGAGAGAAAGAGTAGAATAGCACTTAATATTTGAAAGAGTAAAGCCATCTTCCCCTGTTCACACTATCTAACTGCCTTATTGGACAGTACAGATAGATGCTAAATTTAAAAAAAACCAACACGAAAATGAACTGTTGATTGAAAAGGTTGTCTTGAGTAACCATTACTCAAAAACCTCTGCAGACTCATTATTATTTATGCTGCAAGTCAAGGGACTTGGAAGTTTACAAAGTGCAAAACTAAAATAAAAAACCTTCAGGTGTGTCAATTATATATATATAAACATATATATATGTATGCATACATATTTATGAGCCCAGTTTTTCAACTAATCTCCATTTTTTCATTTATTAAATTGTATCCTGTATTTTATATTTATTCTCGACATAAAGCTAAACAACTGAAAAAAAAAAACTGGAATCCACAAGAAATTTGGCTTGCAGGCTTCTGAAATCCACTGATGACAAGAATTAGCCACCAAAAGTTAATCCATTTTAATCCATTTCCCAGGTCATTTGGTCATTCCTATACATGAGTGACTACACTTCCAGTATCACCAGCATGCCTGTTTGGCAGGGTTCAATACGTTTCATCATTCCCCACAACAATCAGATAACTTGTGCCTCTCCACTTTCCTGGTGTCATGCCAAGATTTCAGAGTTACAGCAAGACACACATGTCCACTTAACACATTTGTATCAGAGCTGTATTTCACTTCAGCTGGGGCAGAACTAGGCCCTTCAAAAGCTAGACTTGATGGTCTTGGAGGTTTTTTCCAACCTTAATGATTCTTTGATTTGAGACAGTAAGTAGTGTTTTGTCTACCTCTTCTCTGAGTCTTGATTGCACTCTTCTCAATTAAGCTCTGTACACTAGAAATTGTCAGATGCACAACCAGATTTTTGGCAGCAATATACTATCAGCTAACCATAGCAATACTGCACTAGTTTTTATACTGCTAATTAAGATATGAAGCAGAATATACACATTAATTTCAGCAATACGCTAAAAGCTGTTTAAAAGACAATCTTGAACCAATTATTGTCTCAAGATAAGGACAGGTAAAACATTTTCCCCTGAGTCTGAAATTGCACTTGAAACATGTGCATTGTTGCTCTAAGGATTGCAATACCTGAAAAGTTAAAGGTTAAACCTTTAGGTTTTCAGTTTTAGTTGGTGTCTTTTGGGGTTGGGTTTTTTTATATGTGGGATTTTTTTTAAGTTAATTAAATTGCTCAAGGTGAGCAATTTTGTATTCTGAAGTAGTTGTGTGAATACAGATGTACATAGAACCTTAGTTTTCTTCAGTTCACTGCACACTTAATTCACCCAATATTGTTACACTAAACTTAAACAAGTTTTTAATACTTTCCTTGTTCTTTCTCAGGCACTGAAAAGAAGCACAGACATGTATTGTGAGGGTGGCAGTGGGTCTGTGGATCCTCTAATATCTGAGGTAATTGATGAGGAAATTTATCTTGAACAGCTCAAGGTGTATCCTTGAAAGAAGAGCAGTTTGGAGTGCACTCTTAAGGAGGAGGGAGCCACCCGAAGAATGTAACAGACCTTGTAGCCAATAAAATGTTTCCGTCGATGCTTAACAGAACTGAATAGCCAATTACGTGATGACATCCTGCATACAAGAAGTAGATAAGAGTGAAGTTCAAACTAAAGGTCTTAGTTCTTTGTTCTGCTGCTTCCTGAGTCTGTCTCGACCTCTTCTGACCACCATAACTCACCACCCTACACCAATTATGTATCTTCCCATTCTCATGAATGGGAAAAATATATAGTGCAATGCTAAGTGGCAGGGCCACAACATCCTGAATTCCTTTTCTTCTCTTAAGCCTTTCCTTCATAAACAATCCCAAAGGGAACTACAACCGCATCAGCAGTCAACTCTGACACAGGATGACAGAGATAAAGTTCAAAGTGCTGCAGCAAGAATCCTAAAACATCTCTTAACGGATAAAGGCAAAGGTGAAACACTGGACTAAAATTGAGAAAGTCTGCTAAGAGTTGTCTGACAGCTTTATACAACCTTATGCAAATCACATCTCATGCCTCAGCTTTCCATTTATAGAGCAGCATAGAGATTCTCTTCTCCCACTTGCTGTCAAATGAACTTTCATTACAACAGATACAAAGAAACAAATAAATTAAGACATGAATTCTAATTAATTTAATACTTGCGGTCAACTCAACAGTATTGTAATACACACCAAACTTAGCTGGAGTTTGACTTGTCCTGCCTTCTGCTGGTAAAAAGTCACAGCGGCCACTCGCATAGAAGAAGATGAGCACAGAAAGGATTAAAGGACAGCAGCAGCAAGATGTGAAACGCTTTAGAGCCAAGCCAGATGAGTGAGGCAACTTATGCACTTTATTGATCCATAAAGAAAAGAGAATGAAGGGAGGGAAAGTTCAGAAGTCCATTAAAGTGAAACATTTTTACATTGCTTTCAGTGTGCAGTAGGGGCCTTATTAAAACTCCTGGCACCTCTGACTTCACTGACAGTAGCCATCATAGTCTGCCCTCAGACAGACTGGTTAGTCAAGTATGGTGCAATAAGCAATGCTCTCACTGTCCATCACTATACAATGAGCACACTGTCACCTGGAGAAGCACTTCCTCTTTCACATCTAACTGCACAAGCAAATACCACTTCAACAGTATTTCAACAGACAAAAACAATTCTAAAAAAGTCATTTTGTAGCACTAAATTGCTTGAGAAACTTCTTTCCTAGTGAACTCATCTCCTTCTGTCACTGAAAAAATGTCAAAACACTCATTATGCAGCACCTATCCTGCTCTCCACTGTTCCTCTACAATGCCAGCTGATTTGTATGTGCAGTTTTCTTTAGATATCATCATCTTTGAAATACAATTTCTGCCTTGAATTACCAGTGCCTTGTGAATTGATTACATCTTCTTTCACACCAGCTCATCTGTGACTCTGGAATAAAAACATGAAGACACCCTGGAATCAGTGACTTTAACCCATATTAAACACAGCTAGATAAACAGCCAAAGGATGGAGTCTAAACCAGGACTACAAGTAACTTGTCTGAAACTGAAAGGTTCCTCTCCAAATACATATTTACATAAGAAGCCACAAAAAAAAGCCTCACTCTTCTAAAGCAAAAGAATAAGCTAACTTCCTAGTACAAAAGACTAACATGGCCTTGAGTGTTTACATTTGTCAGCACCAAAACTCCACACTGGTCCAGTGGTTCTTTTGTGTTTTCACTAGAACAGCTGAAAAAAAACAAGCAAGGTTTCAGTGGCAAGGATAGGATTTCTTAAAAGTTTATTTTGTATGAAATTTTACAAAAGTAGAGTGGTCATGTCAATCTGATGATGAGCAGTATGAGTTAATAGGAAGATGGAATTTTATGAAGATTAGTAGACAGAGCTAAGAAAACCTGTACAAACCCTTCTCCAAATCATCTCTGTTACAAGACGCATAAAAACATTCCGTATTTTGAAAAAGGCAACATAATGATTGAGGAACAGCATTCAGTCAGGTATTGAAAGACACAACCAGCACCTCCTGCATTTCAAAGACAGCAACCACGATTCTATAGCCTAACCAGGGGTTCAACTTCTCTCTTTCTGGTTGATTCCTGTGTTTGGATTTAATTGTGGTTGGTTGGAGTTTTTTTCTTCACTTTATATAGGAACATAATATTAGGAACACTGAATGTGAAGGAAAAAACTTACCAGTCTAGATCACTGACTTTGATAAATGGATAGATAATAGGGGCATGACTGAACCTCAAAGCCACACTACCATGGCATTAGACAGACGAAGAGAACCAAAAGGGAAGATTAGGAGGCATCTCCTCTATCTAATTAGGTAGGTGATTGGGGCATATCTGTAATATGCACTGTTGTTTCAACACTAATGTTCCAACTTCCAGTGCAAGCACCTTAACTAGGCAGTTGAGGTAACTGGGTGGGAAGACAGCTCACTCCTATAAATCATAGGTAAAGTCATCCAAGGTGCTCAAATCCAGGAGATTTCAAGACTATCAAGAGCTGCAGAAGATGTGAAAACTCAAGACAGAATGTTTTGTCCCTCTAACTAAAGGCAGCAAAAACTGGTGACTGCCAGCGGCTCCTAAGTTATTCCTAGACACCCAACACTCTGGTATAAAACACAGGGAGTTTCAACTCTTTTTTATACATATTACTTCTAAAGCCATACACTTCTATAGTAACACCACCACATCTCACGCCTTCCTCTCCAAGAAAAAGAATATAGCTCAAATCTTGTTAATGTGAACTCTTGAAGCTTTCTGTTCTGAATGAAAGTTGTACTCTTCAAGGCAACATTAGTTAAAATACAAGGTTTATATCCACTGACTTTTGACAATTCCTTACCTATCTATGCTACTCTTCTGAAAACCAGCATGAAGAACACAAATTTAAGTAACACAATCCCATGATACTACACTGCAACTTTTGAAACAAATCCTTTACACAATGCACTAGTTCACATAACTCGCTTGGTAACACTGCAGAAGTTCTCAGACACAGAACCAGAGATAAAGAAACCTCAGTTCTGCACCAGTCGTGAACTTAAGTTTTCTGTAACTACATGGAACACCAGAGACAACACATTAACACACTCTCATTGCTACTACCACAAAATCACCTCTCAACAAGAACCATCTATTTACAATCAATGTACACTACAAGATGGCCTAAAGAATGTCCACAGGGCACATCTGTATTTCCAGAGAGCCATAAAACAGCAGCCTGTGCTATTTCTCATTAGATGAAACTAATGTTTCTAGTTAGGACAACTCAGGCACTTGCATACTGAACTCATACCATGAAACAGTGTCTACTGACCGGGCCAGGCTCCAGTACTATTAGAGAGCATCGAAACCAGATGGTAGCACTTAATTTTTCTGTGATCTGTCCGAAGTTCAAATCTTTAAAGGAGTGCTAAGAAACGTTAACACTACCTTTTACGGAACCTGCCGGTCAGCGTGAACAACCAAGAGTTTCACACCAAGTAACCCCAAGCAGTGCCGTCCCACCGCCAGCTCTCACAGCACGTGTACCCCTCGCCCTTTCCTACGGGGTGCCAAGCCTCCAGTCCCCAAACGCTGCCTATCCACTCGTCCGTCATTCCACGTTCTTCCCAGCCCGTGAGATTCCCCCCTCTCCACCTGGGACGGGGCCCGAGCCAGCCGGGCAGAGGCCGCGGGCCTGGCGGTGCTGGGCAGCGGGGCCGGGGCGGGGGAACGGCCCGGGGGAACCGCGAGGGCGCCGCGCCCCGGCCCCTGCCCACCAAGGCGGAAGCGGCACCCGGCAGTGCAGGACCAGACCGATCGTTCCAGCTCACCTGCCCCGGGGGGGAGGCCTCGCCGGCGGGCACGGGGCTCCAAAGGCCGAGGCGGCCGCTCCCGCAGCCTCCGGCCGCCCCTCATCCAGAGCCAGGCGCGGGCCGCTCTGCCGCCATCTCGGCCCCGTCAGTCCGGAGATGCGCCCGCCCCTTCCGGCCGCGCCGCTTCCCCGCCCCGGGGCGGGCCGGCCGCCCGCCCGCATCCTCGTTCGCATGGCCGATCGCAACCCCGCCCGTATCCCCACTCACATCCCCGCCCTCAACCCCGCCCGCATTCCTGTCCGCATCCCCCACCCGGATCCCCGTCCGCATCCCCAGCCCGCATCCCCCGCCCGCAACCCCCGTCCGCATCTCCCGCCCGCATCCCCCGCCCGCATCGGCACTGCCGCCACCGGGGAAGGCGGGGTTGGGTGTTTGTGCCTTGCGGGAGCTGCGATAGAGCCATGTGCTTTAGCTGCATCACGGTGCTGCACACGTGGCAGTGAAGGTGGCATTAAAGGTGTTCCTGTATGGTCGGCGCGGTGCTGGGCTGCAAATTTGACTGCTACTGAGAAACAAACATCGCTGAAGTAGCTTCCGACGCGTGCAGCCTCAGTGTCCCTGTTTGTTCACCAAGGTGCTTCAGGAAGTGCTTGTCCATGTTAAGGGCTGGTGAAGAGATCCCGTGTTAAGATTTTCCAGAGCTCTCTAAGCCCCCAGTTGCGTTCACTTGGGATATGAGGTCATGGGAGATTTTGTACCCTTCTCATAGGGAAACCTAGGCAATTCTAGTGCAGCACTAATAGAAATTCCCTTCAACTCCAAGCCATGATACACAGTTCTCTTTGTGATCTTTAAAGACTTCCTCCTCTGATAGCCTGCTGCTGTTCCCTGTGTCCTGGGTTCGGCAGCGAGATCATGGATGATGGGAGGATGGTTCTTCAGAGAAGGCACTGGTGTCATACAGGATTCCATCACTTTCCTTTTCCAGTGTCCTGACTGACACTGTGAGTGCATTTCCACAGCTCTTCCTCAGGAAACAGACCCCAAAGGGACAAGAAGCGAAGCACACTGTGGCTGGCTGTGGGCAAAGACCATGTCAGTCAGGACATGAGCGGGGCAGTCTGGGGACAGCTCAGAGTCCAGACTGCCAGGCAGGTTTCTGGTGACAAGCAGATCTGAGGACAAGCCACGGAGTCAGTGTACCGATCCAAGATCAATAGAGTCCACAGCGAGCCAGGGCACAGTTGTGGCCATGCTCAAGGGCAGCATTCCACCATGTTGCTCAGGTGGGGACTGATACCTTTATGCCTGCAGACCCTGCCTTCAGGAAGAGAAACTCTAGTTTCAAGCTGAAGACCATTTCAAAACCTTTTGTGTATCAGAATTAAACCTCTTCAAGTAGCCTTCTGTCTAAAGCAGAAATTGGAAAATCATCTGCATTCACACAGAAGAGCAAAATTGCTAGTGTGACATGCTGGAAAAGGTCAGGTTATGATGGTAGCCATTTACATTTCTTTTGAAAACACATTCAGATTTTGGCATTACAGTCTACATACTCAAAAGGGAATATGCCACAGTGAGAAGGAAGCATTTTAACTTATGCATATAAACACCCATGTGTAATATAAAAACTGTCAGAGTGGTTCACTCACACCATCCTCCTAAATGCACAACAGACCTGAATGTGGCTATTGCATTAATGAAAGAACTCTGGAAATTGGCAGATCGCTAATGAAAAATAGCTGTCATCTTATAAACATAATTATGCAATTTCAAAATTAGTAATAATATAAACATATCTTAATTCCTAAAAGAAATGTTCCCAGGAATAAATACTGCTTTGTTGTAAAATGTCATAACCCTCTCTTCTGAAGTTTTAAACTTGGATTCCTTTGGATCAATTAATTTTCCTAAAGAATCTTCTGAATTATTAGGTATTTCATTGCCACGTCAAATGCAGTACTGCTATAGTAAACTAATAAAGCTTTTTAGGGAACTATATTTTATTAGTGTCACTTCTTTTATGTCTAAAGCAATTTCCATAATTTCAAAGGCTGATGTTTCCATCATACTGATACATTCATGTTTCTATTTAATACACTCATTCTGTTTATAAAAGGGATACAGTCTCTCTTTCAATATGAATTCTCCTTCCTATGGGATATGTGCTTCATTTACTTGTGTGCTTTCTTGCTGTTAAGTCATTTATTAAAGCTACAAATAGCTTTTTAACTGAGGGTACCTTTCCGTAATTACAGTCCTGTTGAATTGTGTAGTAACCTGAGTTTTACATTTGCAGAAGAAATTTTACCTTCCACAAGTGTTTGGTTCTGGTCAAAGTAGAGTTTTCATAGTTCTAATCACAGAAGAATTACAGCTTCTTACTATAAAATTCAGAAGTAATTTTCTGTGTTGCTGCTACAAATTCATTTTCTGCTCTTTGGAATTTTGTCATTAAACCATCTTAAAACAGTAGTTGAAAAGAGGCGGTTCCATTGTTAGATATATTTTCCATTCCTTTGCACTATTTCTGAGCAACTATTTTGGGTAAAATTTAAGCATTATCCAAAGTGTTTGCCTAAGTTTAGGCAAATGTGTATCCTAGCCTGTGTGAAAATCTGCCCCCTTTCTCAAGTAAGTAAAGTAGTCATGAAAGCCTCTTTTCTCTCTAAAACTCTTCCTGGCTGAAGCTCTACTCTCCACTGTGTCTGCCAGCATACTTTAAATTCCTTCCCTTATTTTCAGCAAGGATTCATATGCCTTGGAGAGGAAATTTCCAGACCAGTTATCTTGGTAAGAGGTCTTTTTAGGAAAATTCAACAAACTAACTTATATCAAGCATATAATTTATAAAAAATCATGTTCAAAACTGAAAAGCAGCACACCTCAAGGGTTTTTTGGAAGCAGTGGCCAAGAGAGCCCAAAGAGCAGCAGTAACTGCCTAGATCTCCCTAAGCTCAGAGGAGACTGTGCAGGCTTGGTCTTCTGCTGGAGTGGGCAGTTTTGGTCCTCTGCTGAGAATGATCCAGAGTTCTGCCTCCTTTAAGCATCTCTCTGTGAGCACTGACCTTGACACTGGAGCCAAGACTGCTGACAGGACCTTTTGTGGGGCAGAACTCCCTGTAAATCTAGAGGAATACCCACGTCAGGTTGAAACAGGCTGATTGTTTGTTCAGTGCTGTAAAGAATAGAGGTGATGAAGAATGTGTGATTTTAGCCTGATGCTGAGAAATTTCCTGAACAGATTATCTTAGGTTCTTCTCTCGCTGATACCATCAGCTCCTCCTTCCTAGAGTTTTTCTGTGTTTAATGGTGGTGAGTTAACATGCAGAATTGATGCTGGGAGTATGTACAAGAACTCAGTTTTCCCTGTTCCAGCAATATTCCTCATATTTCTGAACTTCAAATTAGGAAGAGGATAATGAGACCTCTTTTTTATACAGCTAATTTATCATTTCATTACTAAATGGGAAATCTTCCTTTCCATCCTGTAGTATGCAGCTATTAAGTAATCTTGCTTGACTTACCCCCACAGCATTTCTTGTGTTTCTTAGTAAGGAAAAAAATTACATTCAATAACTTCAAGTTATTGAAAGCTAGATTTTAGGCATTGTGTTAGTATTTGAATTCAAATCCACTAAATACTTGAGCATCTAGTGTGTTGCTTTATAAAAATAGTTATCTATATGGGTATGCTTGTGTGTGGATGCCAACATGTGTATGATTTGCATTTAGGGGAACAGGAGAAAGAGTGCATAGCATGGAAAAGTAAGATCATGAAGTTGTGTTGGCAGATGAATTTAGGAAGGCAAAGGGTTTTCTTTCTAATTTTTTATTTATTTTGTTGTTTGATTTGTTTTTTGAGAGGAGAGAATAATGAAACTGGTTTTTGTTTATTCATACTTCAGCACTTCTTAGAAGAATTTCTACTTATGGGTAAAACATGAGTTTCTTTTATTCATGCCCTTTGCCAGACCTAATTGTCTAATTTCAAGAAGAATTATTCTAAAGTTAGGAAAATAACGTAATAGGAAAAAATGCTCTCTTTTCCCATTTTAAAACAAATCAATTAATCAAAAAAGACCTATGTTATACCCCAAAAGGTTCAAAATTTGGGTTTTCATCTGAGTGCTATATATCAAGACCAAGTGGCCATTGGAAATACTGAGTTCCCAAAATCTGACTAAAATCAATGTCAGCTTCAGACAAACTTTATTGATTTGGTAAAACTTGCACTGAGAAATCTAGATCCCAGTTTTGATGGGGCAAAAATCCAGTAGCTCATTTTGAATATAGCTCTGTAACCTCCTGCATATACAGTCAAGAGGAGACAGCAATCAAAGAAGGGGTATGATGAAAGGAAATAAATATTTTTTTTCCTTCATTATCAAGTTTTCCTTTTCACCTTATGATAGTGAAGAAGCATTTTATCTTTATCATTACAGCAGTCAGTAGGCAGAAACTGGGCTTAGATCACACTCTTTCTGATCTTTATTCAACAAAGGAACAACAGTCCTCTTCTGTCCATTGATTATTTGATGAAACATCTCCTGCAAAATATATGTCAACAGGCATTTTGAAATGTAATCTGAACAACTCAAATATTAGAAATTGATCCAGGATTTGGGCAGAAACTTATCTCAGAATGAAATGTGCCTGGAAAAGTTAACAAACACATTAGTTAGAGAGAAGCATTTTTCAATTCAAGTTACAAAAAATATTTTGTAATGCTTAACTGTTACTGCCTCTTCCATCGTAGTTTCTGAGGGCATTGCATTCCACCCAGCTACACCTATACTGGGGCTAACAACTTCTGCTTGAGTTCAACTAAAGCAACATTACTTTTTATGGAAAGAATTCTGGTTTTCCTTTCTCTGTGAGCAACTGCTGCCAGCTCCAGGGAACACACATAAGCGAATACTGTATTTCCAGAAAGTTTGAATAACTCTGAACTGAAGCAGGTCTTCCATAAAGGCATATTGTACTCAGGAAAGCATTGAAATATGAAGGATCCACCATATTTCTTCACAATTTTTTTCTGGCGATTAAGCAGCTGTAGTTTTAAATTTGAATTTGTCTGACTTCTATTTCCATCTACTCTTTATGCCTTTCTCTGTTAGATTAAAGGTTCCTTTTTTCCTCCCTGAGGAGATTATGACACATCACAACCATGTTTTATATCAGCTTTCTTTTCAATAGAGTAACACTGGGAGATTTTTAAAGCTTAGCAAGCAGTGCTACTCAGTAATTTCCTTTTCTCTTTCAGTATTCCTTTTTTAACTTCTTAAGTTCACCATTGCAGCATAAAATCTAAGGTCAGAGTTATCTCTAGTAACTTGTATTCAAAGATCCCATGGAAAGAAATTATTTTTTACTACGATTTCCAGTGCCATTGCTTTCCAAGGTTGCTTTTGCCTTGTGCACTAGATGCAAAACCCCACCACTACACTGACTTTGTACACAGGCAGTGGATGAGAGCCAGCCAGCATAAGAGGCCAGGTTGCTCTGCCCTTGACAGTATTCACCCACAGGCTGCCAAATGCAGATTTTAGCAGCAGCAACTTCATACCTTATCTCAGGATCAATGATTGAAATAACAGATACCTCTTTCCTAGTGACTCCAACAAACAGAAATCAGCAGGGATTTCTTAGAGGGATTTTTTTGTGATCTGCTACTAAATCCCTTCTCTACTTATAAGGTAACCATAAAGAACATTTTAAAGAATAATGCTGTTCAGGTGGAAAGTACCATGGGAAATGTGAAATACGCTAAAGTGAGATTAGGCCTTTTGTCATTCCAAGCAGAATGCTGATTAACCTCTTTATTACACTAAAGTGGTGAAGTATAAATTATTTATGAGGAAAGGAATTTATTTTTCCTCATTTTGAGCTCCATACATTACACATTTGGCTCTGCAGTCGCAGCTGTTTCTTTTAGAAATTGAATAGCTGAGAAAAAAACAGGCCAAGTAGAACACAACTCTAATTTCAATTGCAAATATTTAGAAATTTAAATAGAGCCAAAGAAACACAGCAGATAGAAGCATTGGATATTTTTCATTGCTCCATCAAAACTCAATCACTAAGTAAGTTAAAGCCAAACTCTCAAGGGGCCACAATCACTACAATTAAACATATTCTATAAGATGAGGACATGGGCAGCATAGTGCAGAGCTATCACCCCAAAGGACCCTTCAGAAAGAAGTGAGAAGCAGCAAGTATTTTGTAAGGGCATTGATGAACTCTATACTGGATTTTAACATGTTCTCCAAGTGATAAAGGTCCATACTGAAACATTACAACAGTAAAGAAGAATGAAGAATATGGGGAAAAGGAGAGAAATAATTCTCCCCACGCCCCCCAACAACCGGAAAACCTGTGATGGCAAAATCATAATGATCTATCTAAGATGTAAGTTTGACATGCTGACAGAATTTCTTGATGGTGTCTCTAATTTGTAACATTTTTTGACTGGACTATCTTAATATGGAAAAGTATTCATGGGGAAATAATTATCAAACAAATGAAAATCTAACAAATTTCAGTTCACTGTCATTTCATACCTCTCAGGGTCTATCTAAGGGAGAGGCTAAGCTAACTTTTTTTTCTATTGGCCTTTCATTGTCGGCAGTAGGATTGTTCAATTCCCTGTCACATAGAATTTGGATTAATACATATCCAGAGCTATACCAGTTTACTGTAACTGTTATCCAACCTCTTATTTCAATGTCTATTTACAAACTGATTTTGTTTTTTTGCAGACTTGTCTACGAAAAGACCGAGCTCAATCAGCTACTAGAGTGCTAAAAGAAGTATATGCCCATAGCTGAGGTAATTCCCATCAATCCTGAGTTGTCGCTTCATAGCTATGTAGTTCTGTATGCTGTCTGCCTTTGTAAGGAATCAGTGTATTTCACTACATTGAAAATGCTGAAATTTTGAAGAAAAATCAGCTAATGCATGTATCTGTCTGTATATGCTACAGGCATGGAACCTTTAACAACACAGATCATCTTATTTTTCAGTGTGTGAAAAAAAACTCCTCAGCAGAACAGTGTTCTGGCTGACTCCTGAATGTTACTGTGCGCAATACTTAATCTAATGAGTAGAAACAGACTCTGCAGAGAACAGTTTGCAAAACAAATCATCTTGTGCATCTGAGAATAAACCTGCAGTTAAAACAAAAATATTGTTGATATAACTCCCAATCTAACTTCATTCTTAGAAGACTCATGAGTATACTTCTGACCAGGACACTCCAGTGTAATTTGGGTCTGCACATGTTGTCCAACATGCTTTTTGCCTAGATGCTGAATGGAGGCTGCACTGGTGTGACTAACAGAACTCACATGGGGAACATGCAGCATTGGGCTGCTTGTACCTGAGAGCTGTCAGTGTTACCCTGAGACAGGAGCCACTGGTGTATATCTGGAAGGCAGTCGTTCTCTCCTCTTCCTTCTGGGTCTCTGAATGCTTTTGCATTTTAAGCCACCCTGGACAGAACTTTACAGCCTGTGAAAGAGCTATTCGTCAAGCCTTTAACTTCAGATTGGTCAGCACAATTTCTGAACATTTATATAGTCTTTATTCTGTGCCAAGTATGAGCTGCCTGCAGAGAGCTACACTGCACTTACAGCAACTGCACTTCAACTGTCATGTTCTAGGTGGAATCTCAAATGTTTACTAATCAGACAACAAGCCTTTCACAGTTCTGTGTATGAATACCTTAAATCTGCCCCTCTCCCACCACAGTGAAGGAAATCAAGCAGAAACACTGGAGCATGTTATTGTGTATCCATGAGATGTTGCAGCCATTCATCAAGTGAAGACTTTTAAAGTCATGTGCAAAATATTGAAAACAAGCAAAGACCTCTAAGAACAAGAGTAAGAATACAGATGGTATTTTACAACCTTGACATATATAAAACACACTCAGCATATATTCTGCTAAATTTTGTGAAGAAATATTCTGTACTCCATCTTACTAGCATTGGGTACATCAAGTCTAGAATGAAAAACTCAATAAATTTACATATATGGAATTCAGACAGAACATACAGCAAATGCGAAGTTGCAATCAAACACGGAATTAACATACTGTGCTGGTTTTTCCTGGGATATAGTTAATTTTCTTCATAGTTGTTATTATGGGACTGTGTTTTGGATTTGTGTTGAAAACAGTATCAATATAGGAGTGTTTCTGTTATTGCTGACCAGGGCTTGCAGAAAGTTAACCCCTCTTCTCCTTCTCACCTCACTCCATCAGCAAGGGGGCTGAGGGTACACAAGGAAGGGACATATCAGGGACAATTGACCCCAACTGCACAAAGGGACATCGCAGACCAGAGCATGACAGGCTCACCACATAAAGATGAAGGAAGAAGAAAGGGGGAATGTTCAGAGTGATGGCATTTGTCTTCCAAAGTAAATTAGGAGCCCCACGTTCCCAGAGATGGCTGAACACCTGGCTGCCAATGAGAAGTTATGAATTAATTCCTTGTTTGCACATGGCTTTTGCCCTTCCTGTTTAACTGTCTTTATATCAATCCATGAGTTTTCTCACTCTTCTGACTCTCTCCCCTGTCCCACGGAGGGAGGAGCGAGTGAGTAGCTGTGTGGTCTGAGTTGCCGGCTGAGGTTAATCCATGACACATCACTGAATGCAAAAACCCTTTTTATCAGCATAAAGACAGTGACATACAGCAAGTATGGTCAAACTGCCATGAAGACAGATTTAAAACAATACAGCCCAGGTCTTCAGGAGGAATATCCACAGCAGATCCCTGATCCTGGCTCCTGTGATGTTACAGTCTTAACAGGAACTTGATCTTGTGTAGACAAAAAGGTATTCTTGACAAGTTACATCTTGTCACATTGTTATTGTCGTTTATACACTCCTGTCTAGTGCCAAACTTCACCTCTGGCTCTTGCCAGATTGTTCTGTCCCAGCTGTTCACCAGTCTGAGCAGACACTGGAGCACTCGCAGCCTGGCACCGACATCCTGCTGCTGCCGTTTCGCCCCAGCCCGGTGCCGGTGACCCTCTCAGCTGAGCACAACCCACCTCCAGCGAGCAGGCAGCGCACACTTGGCTCTGTATCACGGCACGTTATTGTCCTCTCCGAAAGCCGAGGGACTCGGAGGGACTGGAGGGGGAGCGGTCATAGCCCTCCACACGCGTGGGGCGCGGGTGCCCCCGCGCGGCTCCTCGGCTGGGAGCTCACAGCAATGACGTGAATGGCACAGCCCACTGCCACAGGAATGACTTTCTAAATGACGTCTTAGAGTATTCCTCCAATTAGGAGCATGGATATTTCTGTTGAGTCAATGTATTTTTCACAGTAGCCACTTAGACACAACAGTATCCAATGCCTCACTCAGGCTCCTCCTCCACTTCATATATTAAACCTCAAATTGCACGGGGAAAATTAAATGTTTTCTTGTCAAAGTCCCTTTCCTGACCCTCTCTTTTCATCAACTTAATTTTTGCAGCTATTTATAGAACTGGCTGATGTTACAGTTCCAGGTAAAAGAATTTAAAATGCATCACTTTGAGAGACTTATGATGGCAAATTATTCAACTATATGTCAATTTCAAAAGGCCCCAAAGATCCACATAAATAAAAATTACCAGTAATATGTTATGTGCAAAGCTAAAAAACTGTAGTTCTTGTGAATTAGAATAGTGACTCTTTAAGTAAAGTAAATGTGAAGGGAATTACTGTTGGAAGATACAAGATACAACTACCTTGGGGTTTTGTTTCTTTGTTTGAAGAATTCAACCTCTTATGAATTGCTGAGTAAATATTTCTAACACAAGTCAGCCTTCAAACAACTCCTTGTCTAGAAAAATAGTACCAAGAGGCACACCACCAACAGCTTCATGGAGTCTAGAAAGGATACACTCAGTAGTGTGTCATATCATATTTCCCACATTTTTTTCCCCCTCCCACATTTCTGGTCAACATACTTGTTAACTGTGTTTCTTTTTTGAAAATCTGAGCAATGTTTCACAACTGTATAAAATTATGGACTGTTTAAAAACTGGGACAGGTGACACCATATTACAGTGCACTGACAGAGAGAAGAGCCTTAGAACCATGAGTCCACAAAATTTTTTATTAACGTAACACCAAGTTTAAGAAATTGTTGCAGTGCAAAGAAATTTCTATTTGTCATACAAAAAGAATTAATGATTTTCCATCCTTCAGTATGTAAACTGCACTCCAATCCTGACATGATTGATGTAATACAGAAACAGAAACACTATAACCCAGATGAATGTCAAAGTTAAAGACTGGCATGCTGTGCAAGGAAGGTTCTTATTCTTTGCAAGAGTTCTTTCTTTACACTGTCCGGTACCAAGGCTGAAACACAAATAAGAAGGCAAAAAAGTAAAAAAGACAAAACAAAAAATATGCCAATACCAACCTTTTACAACAGCTACTTCTGTTCTTTCTTTGTTACTGCAAATCTGTTAAGGCCTAACGTAACTGAAGCCACTTAATTTTCATATAGTACATCTGTATTTTTCCCATTTAAAATAGGCTAAAATTGAGTCTGTTGAGAACGCTGTTGTTACTGGTAGGGTGTTCTGCCTTATCATAGTCCAGAAAATAAGAAAGTTGGAGGGAAAGGATTATTCAACAGTCAACAGGATATAAACACCGCAAGTGTGATTATCCTACCTTTCATCTTCACAAATTTAAGACCAAAAATCTCCGTCAGGACCTCAGAGTAAGGGTATCCAGCAAGTTATTTTTAAGGCCTATTTTAATTTAAAACTTAATGAAGTTTTTCCCACTAACATCAAAGCCTATTAGAGAGTCCAAGATGAACAATATAGAGAAGACTGCAGTTTCCTTAAGTGATTTCATTTTTTTTCTCTGTATGCTATGTCCTTTACTCTTCCTGTTCCCATTATGTTAGCGCTGTAAGTTCAGATTTTCCATCTTAAAGGATCATGAATTTTAAAATATCTGTGCTGCATACACAAACTTTTCTTGTTGACCATTAACTCAAATACAGACTAAATAATAACTAAAAAATGACTAATGTAATCTGCAAAAGCAGTCTACACACACAGCTCATTACAGATTCTGAATGACTGTTAACACATATTCACATTTTATTTCTTGTTAATTTTAAGCTATTAACATTTTTCCTTCAATCCCACATAGGCAAGTTCATAATGCTGCTTTTGAAACATTAATGAAATAGAGGCAGGTATGTTTATTAATGTAGTACCACATCCATGTTTTGCATTTTCTTACCTCTGCCTTTGGGAGTGATTTCTGCCACCAAGTCATCAACAGTAACATGCTCTAATCCTTTTTCTTTAATGACATCTGGGGAAGACCAAGACCAATATTTTAAGTCTTTTAATCCATTCATTAGAAGACAAAACCTGTGCCAGTGATTAAGATACAAAACCTCCATGCATATGTCATCAGAGAATATGAAGCAGCATGTGACTTAAATGTAGGTTATTAAGTCAGTACCTACTGCATTGTACAGTGGATTAGTCTCTCACCCATGTCACAGGTTTAAGGACAGGAACTTGTCACTTCTGATGCATCTTGTTTAGCTCATATTTTAAAACCAAACATTACAAAGTTTTATCTCATCTGAGCATTACCAGATGTTCCTATTACTGGAGTGTTGTAGCAGTTCACTTATCTTCTAGAAAATATTATTTATGTAATAGATAAATGCAAACTGGAAAAAGACTTTGGAACTTTCACCTGTTTTTTTTATTTTTGATTTTAATTTTTATTGATTTTAGAAGTAATTGTAATTGCAGTGAAGGTAAATTTTAGTGTACAAGTATTTCTAGTAGCTTAAGTTCAATGTTTATACATACTAACTCCATACCCATATCAATCCCTCAAAATTCCATTAGCTATTTAGTGTTGTTTTCAAGGTGGAAGGCTGAAAAACACCTCAAGGCCTGCAACCATGAGACATAAACACAGGTAGAGTGACCTCCAAACCCAAAATACTGGAAAGCCTCCAAGTACCCTACATGCTATGGGGGAGATGAAGATGATGAAAAGAAAGTCCCAGACCACCCCAGACTCATCTCCTGATGGGGTGTGCCAGGGGGTGGGATGGGGCAGAACTGGGGATGGGTGAACAGGGATTGGATGGACATTATTATAAAAACCATGGGACCACTGTTCGAGTGCGTGCATCAATGTGTATTCCTGAAGGCCCCAGGCCTGGAAATTAAAGAACCTACCCTTTTAATCTTATCTCATATTCTAAGCTGGCTGCAATCCTGTTTTCTGCAGTCTCTTAACACAACAGAACATACAAAAGGGGAAAGCACAGACAGTAAATCCTTACTAATCTTCCTGTCAGGTTGAAACAACATGTCTCTGTATATTTCGCTGAAGTCAAAAAGTAACTCGGAAAGCAAGGAATACATCTATAGCAAAATAAAGGCAAATATTAAGATATATTGTATGATTAATACACATCAGTATTTAAACAATTGTCTACTTACAGTGCTTTGGACTCTACTGAAAAATGCAGAAATCAAAGCTGAGACATAATCTCAATTCTGTAGTATGTACCTAAAATATTGTTTAAACTTAAATGTTTTCAACTGTATGTCAGTACCTAGGATTGATTGTCCCCAAGACACTAAATATGTTTTCTGAACTGACATCACATGAAGTATTTGTAACTGCATTTTTTGGCTGAATTTCCTGAAATTACTGCAAGATTGCTCAATTATTGGTCCTAATCCATAATGGCAAGAAGCTCTGGAACAAACTACCAAAACCAAACCCCCCCAAAAAAACAACAAAACCCCCATCCCAACAAAAGAACTGAAAAAAAAAAACCCCAACAACCCCCGCAATATGTTTGAGAATGCTTAATGTTGGAAGGGACCACAGTGGGTCATCTGGAGCAGGGTCATCCTAGACCACATGGCACAGGATTGCATTCAGATGGTTCTTCAACATCTCCAGTAAGGGAAACTCTCTCTGGATAACCTGTTCCAGTGCTCAGTCACCCATACAGTTCTTCCTCATATTCAGGTGGGACTTCCTGTGCATTAGTTTCTGCCTGCTGCCTCTTGTCCTACTGCCTGGCATCACCGAGAAGAGCCTGGCTCCATCCTCTTGCCACCCTTCCTTCAGATACTTATAAATATTGATAAGGTAGCTCCTCAGTTATCTATTCTGACGGCTGAACAGGCCCAGCTCACTCAGCCTTTCGTCATAAGAGAGATACCCCAATCCCTTAATCATCTTTGTTACTCTCTGCTGGGCCCACTCCAGGAGCTCCATGTCTCTCTGTCCTTTCTTTAGACGTTATTAGGCTCTTAACACAGACAAATTAACATATATTTTTTCAGTCACAGCAGCTGCAGTTACAGTTCAAAGTACCAAATAATTTTACATAACTTGACTGTAGCAGAGTATAAAGCATACAGTTGATAAGGCAAATAAACATCCCTTTCATTATCTGCACTACTGAAATGGGTAATCTCTGGCAGTGGCATCAGGCAGACAGCTGCAAGCATGAATAATTTCAGCTTTTCCTGCTGAACCTATGAAAAAACGCTCAGTCCTACAGAAAAAAACCCACCAAACAACTTTGTAACAGAATATTGAGTTTTCAGGCACAACAAATCAGAATTAAAGTGAAATCTCAAGGGATTTATTACTTGCTTTAAGGAAATTTCATTCTTCCTGAATGCTTAAATATTATTTGTAACAGTTTCATACAATTTAGAAGTCAGTAACTTGTAGCAATGTTAAACACGTAACTCCAAACTGTTTGGGTAATTAGAGGCTCATCTGCTGGTTTTCCCTCCTCTACGTAGATCACCTTATTTTCAAGAATTGTATTCAGAAAGAGTACAAATGCACTTTCTCTCCCATATGCAGACAAAGTTCTCTAGGTTACAAGTTCTCTAAGTTCAGAGTTTCTAAGTTGCATACCACTGGATTTGCTCAATTTTCCTTTACCTTGTTTTTTATTCTCCTGCAGTAACAAAGTCATCTCTCTCAAAACAAAAAGCTTTATTATCATGAATATTTAGGGAATCAATTCCCACCCTTGTCTCAGAAGCTTTCTAAGGTTCAGATCAGAGCTCTTCCAAGATTTTTTTTTGCCAAGATAGCAAGTTGCTTTCCTGCACACAAAACTAACTGCCAGGGATACTTTCCTCTTTCCCAGGTCTCGCTTAAATTGAGTGTTAGGCAGTGAAGCCTTCATCTCAGTTGACTACAAAGGGTATTAGTTACTTGACCGCAGTTACCTTTGCAATGTGCCTTCAATTGATCCTTCCAGCCACATTCAATTAATTTGGCTCTCAGCAACTCTTTAAGGCTGTTAAAGACAATATACGAACTTGTTAAGAACAGCAAACATTCTCGACAGTTTAAATATGCTTCAGCATGAAAGTTAAGCCTACAATTACTACCCAAAAACTCCAGACCAGCAGCAGAAATGGCTGAACAGCACATGGATTCTAAACCAAATGAGTACCAATTTCAGTTAACATGTTGGACTATGAGGAGTTGGTAGCTCAAGAGCCAATTCCCAGAATTTCTTCTGGCAGAGTTGATGCTGCAGCCACAGCAAAGAGGTAGAAGCCCTTGGATCACCAGAATTGCCTGAGTCTACTCTAGTAGCAGATGTATGCTGACTTCCAAAGTTGGGAGTATTTCACTTGAAGTCAGGTCTTCAAAATAAGTAAAACCTTCCCCCCTCCTTTCTGAAAAGAGAATTCTGCACTACTGTCTCTAACTGCAGATTTCTCTCCAGTTACACATTACCTTGTGTTCAGTGAAAATGAAGGGATCCTCTATCTTCCTAAGCGTGGTTAGCTATGTAAACATAAGCAACGGGGATTCAGGCATTAACAAAGAAGACACACAGCAATCTGCCACAATGACACCTCTACTCTGTGTATCAAAAGAAAATATTGAAAGCTAGCTAAAAAAGTGGAAATTAGTATTAAAAAATAGAATGGAACATGAAAGTAAGATCTGATGTACATATATGTGGCCAGACTTCACGCATGAAGATTTGGGAAGGGCTCTCCCCACGTGGATGTGCCCTTCCAGCCTGCACAGTGGATCTTTTAGGTGCGGCACAGTGTGGGCAGAACTGGCCCCACCGTTTAAGTCCTAAGGTCCATCTGCCATGGCCGAGCGAGCTTGGACAGTGACAGTGAAGTCCTCGGGACTGTCACAGCACCCAGTACTGACCAGGGCTGACCCTGCTGAGCATCCGAGATCTGACAGCCTCGGATGGCAGGGAGGCATTGACCTGCCAGGGGATGGTCCCTACTAAGACTCAAACTCGGGTCCCTGGGATTCTGAGTCCAGTGTTCTACTTTACGCCATGGGACTGCCAAAGATCTGATAAAATAAGCTTTAATATCTTTACCCTTTATTCCATCAGGTAGCGATCCTGCTTCTCTTGTACCATTCTAAATAACTCTTGACAAAACCCTGTTTTTATTAATGAAAGGTTTGCAGCAAGACACTGACCTGTACAGGTCTAATCTCTTACTCATTGAGAGCAGATGAACTGAGGACAAAAAGCAGAGTAACCATACAGGTGAAATTAACTGCTTCTGGATATTTTTTAATTCAAGAAATTCAAGTGCTCTGCCTTCTGATCATAGTACAGCTCTCATAAATCCTGTTCATAATACAGCTTTTGATGCCCTGTTAAAACTCTTCTTACTCTTAAATTAGGATAAAATAGGTCCCAATATCATTTCAAGGTATTGCTTGCTCTGCTGAAGCTGTGTGCGATGTCCAAAGGGATGGTCACGAACAGGAAAGAAGTAGAGCACAGATACCATGTCAGACTACTAAAGGTTACACCAAGTACAGGGCTACACCATGACCCAGGAAGAAAATTCCTAATGCAGGCCCTTGAAAATAAAGGAAAACAGAGCTTTTGGTGTATGTTGTTACAAGCGCAATGAAACCATGAGGAGGGAACTATGATAAGCATGCTAATGATACGTAAACACAATGCAAATAGAACAGAATGAAGAGACAACAAAAGGCCAAGAACTGGCTGCCACACTACATTGCCCAATTTGCTTGTTTGCCTTTACTGGGATCTCTACAATGACTTGCACAAGTGTTGTTTAATGTGTTCTGCTACATATTTGTTCCCTAACATGAGAAGAAGCAAACACAAAAGTTTTATCTCATTCTCTTTATCAGGAAATACCAAAATTTAACTGCAATAAATTGCATTGAATGGTGATTTTTGTATGAACCAAGGGCATTCCAACATAAAATACCAGAATAAAAGGAAGTGTTCATAAGCCAACCATCACATGACACCAACCATCCCATCTTTTACTTCCCAAGAGCTTCTTTTCAAGTGCAAAACTAAAATAAAACTGTTCAAAAGGCATTTTTTAAAATGGCTTTATATAATACATAAGACTTTCACATACAAGCATTTGAAGAACTTAGAATTAAGGTTACGTAAATTTACTTCTAGATGTAGTTCATATTTGATGTATTTAGAGCCTCTCAATGGCATGGAGTAGGACACCATCTTACCGTTCTCGCTCTCCAGTTTCTATTAGCTTTTGGTTAATGGTTGCTCTCATCTGGGCATCTTTATTCATTTTGGAAATCTGAGGTTTCTACAAACCTGCAGAGAGCAGAGGAGAGAGGTTTGACAAGCGCTGGTGTCACTCACACAACACAAAGAAGCCACAGAGGCAGACTGCGGTGCAGTGATGTCTCCAGTGGCACACCCCGCGGTTATGACCGGAGCACCGCTGTGTGTCCAGCCCCGGGGACAGGCACTGCGCGGCGCCCTCCGTGCTCCTGCCCGAGCTCACCGGCCTACCCTCGCCGTGGGCGGCCCCCGCGCAGCCAGGCCCTCCCGCCCGGCGGCCGGAGCGAGGGAGCGGACCGGGGCAGGGGCCAGGGGGCAGAGGGGCAAGGACAGGGAGAGGGGCAGAGGCACGGAGAGGGGCAGAGGCGGGGAGAAGGGCAGAGGCGGGGGGGCAGAGGCAGGGGCAGGACCCGCTCCCGGAGCGCTCCCCCTCACCCGCCACAGCGACGCCGCTCTGAGCCCGCAGGAGGCGAAGCCGCCGCCGGACGCACTACGCGTCCCCGTGCCCGCCACGCGGGGGCCGCTGGGAAGCGTAGTCCGGGTCGGAGACTACAGCGGCCAGCACGCTCTGGGCTCGCGGCTGTCTCCGGGCCTGGACTACAGCTCCCAGCATGCCCTGCGGCACCGCCCACCTTTCCCGTGTTGCGCGGCGACGGCTCCCGCGCGTTCCCCGGAGGCCCGCGGAGTTCCCGGCTCTTCCCGAAGTTTTCCCGGAGCTCCGGCATGGCGGGCGCCGCCCACTGCTCCCTGCAGGCCAAGCGCCTGCTCCTGGACCCCAAGTTCGAGGGATACAAGCTATCGCTGGAGCCGCTGGCCTGCTACCAGCTGGGGCTGGACGCAGGTGAGGAGCGGAGTCGGCGCGGGGCTGATCCCGCCGGGCATCCCCTGGCAGCGTGGGGCGGCTCGTCCCGCCCGCCTTTCCCTTCGTCCCGCCGCGGTGCTCCGCGACCCTGGGTGCGGGTGCCCCAGGGTGCCCGAGGGACCGGTCGGCTTCTCCCGGTGTCAGTGGCTGCGGTGTGTCAGGGGTGTCCGTCGTTCCTCCTCCTCAGCCTCGGGTGTGTTCGCGGTGGACCGAGGTCTCTGTGAGATCTCTGCCTCGCGGCTCTCAGGCCCCGGGACTTTGGGCTTAACTTCTGAATGGGTAAAGAACTCCGTGTGCTAAATCTGGTCGTGGCCTGTGCCGCGAGTTGAGGCCAGATGACCGCCTGAGGTAGTTCAGAGTGCAGCGTAAACGGAGAACATGCGATTTAGAGAAATACATATCAAATTAATGTCTTATCCAAACTTCAGCAAATGAGCTGTTTTTCTTTCTTTCTCTGCCCCCAGCTCAGGGGTGGATCTTCAGGCTGTGGGTTCCATGCTCTACTCTCTCTGCCAAGCATCGTTAGTATTTGAGATGCTGGTCCATTACCAGGCTAATTCGCTCAGAAGTACATTAGCACGAAGTCCTGTTGAATATGGGCCTACAATCTTAGCTATGGCCCCTGAAATCTCTCAGCACTCTACATTTCCTGATTTGTGAATTTTAGGTCTTTTGTAAGGTGGATAAATTAGTTGTTGGGTTTTTTTCATAATGCTGAGACCATAACATAGTAATTGCTGTTTCTGTATATTTACTGAATGATATAGATGTCTACGGAGTTACCCATTATGTGTTACTTTAATTTTATGTTGAATACACTGTATTAGTAGTGTATCAGACAGGTATGTTTGCCATGCTGAATTGTCAGCAGTAAAATGGAAGTTGTGGGTAAATTGTGTATTGGAGGGCAAGTGAGCGGCACTGAGGTGGAACTGTGTATCTATGGTAGGACTGGAAAATTTAATGAGTAACGTTTTTGTTACATATTTTGACATTTTTGCTGTAAGACTGATTTAGGTGTCCCCTTTCAAAAGACAGTCCAAATGCAGGTGAGTGGATGCATACTACAGTTGTATCAAAAATGACAATGACACAGCATGGGGGCAGTCTTAGTTTGTCCCTTATTTGATGTTCTGCCTGTGGTCAAACAAGCTTTGCGGTTCTTTGATAGTCAGTTGTGCATCTGTTCTAAAGAGAATTACAAATTTTCCTTACAATACATGAATGATGAAGTTGCTAATGGACACATGAAGCAATTCAGTTCTTGTCCATTCAGGCATTTTATGTAGTAGTTACAGTAACTTATGTGATAGAGGATAGGTGTCTGTGACTGTGTTCTTTTCTTTTCCCACTTCCCACAGTCATTTCAGTCTAATTTACTCATCTGTCCTATGGACTCATTAATATTAACTCACTTATTCTGTTCTCTATCTTCATGTATATATAGATGCAGATATTGGTCCTCTGGACAGTGGAAAGATTTTGTTGTTGTATTTTGAAATTAGTAACAAGAAATATATCAGGCCTTATATCTGTCTTCCAGATATTTTGTTTTCAGTCTTCTCTTAAGCTGTACAGCTGCCTCTCCCTCCTTAATGGTTTTCTTTTGCTTCTTTCAAGGCGGTTTCCTCATAGTGCAGAGTCTGTACCTGAACTTTGTGCTTCCGGGTGTCAGTGGTCTACATACGTGTTAAATTGAGGGTATCCTTCCAAAACTTGATTTTTGTGTTGCACAGGAATAATGGGTTGAGTTGCAGAGATCGTGGATAGTGGCTTTTTGAAATTACTTGAGGGGAGAAGAAGGTAATACTATGTGAGAAGGCCAAGAAGTCTGACTTTCCAGAACATTTGTGGGCAGATTCAAAGCCTCTGAAACGTGCTGAAGAACTCAGTAGTTTGTGGGTTATTAAGTTAATACTTTTTACTATGTGAAGTGTTTGATTTGATTTTCTCAAAGTGTGACAATACAATAGCTGAAAGAAATGTCAAATGTTTAGGAACACTATCATCAGCATGATAGTTTCTGATTGTATTCACAACTGTTTGAAAAAATATGGTAGTAGAATATGGAAGATTAATGTAAAAAGGCTGTTGACTTTTTTATTGGTTTTCCAGGAAAATACTTTGTAAGTGCTTGTCTCAAATGCCTGAGAGTTGAAGTTCTACCTGTGTGACATCCCAAATTTTGTGGCAGTAAGATGAATGTGTGAAGTTTAGAGTACTTGGAATACTTGACAATAAGCAGAAATAGGTGCTCCTTCTTAAGTAGAAGCAAATTTTAACTCAGCTGTAGTTGAAGTATGTATGCAGTGTTATTACAAACTTAAATATTAAGTATCAATCTTCTTTGTCAATATTTTTATATATGTTTTTATATTTATCTTTTTTAATTAACTTCACTGCTAACTATAAAATAAAATGACAAAAAACCCCTGCCACATGGAATTGATACAGGGTTCTACCACTGGAACAGGTGGATAGCAGCACATGGAACTGCGTGGCAACTTGTGATGGTTGTCATGGTCACGTGGACCATTTTCTGAGTGTTGTGTTCACCTTAGTATTCTGTTCTAGTTTGCCTTCAACTGTCAAACTGTGGTCGGCAAGAATTTGCTGCAGTCAGACATGCAACTGATAGAGAAATAAATTTTAAAAAAATATTTCTTTGTTAGATCTCTGGTAGAAGGAAATTGTCTAGTGAATTTCTTAAAATGCTTGGCCACAGAGAAGAAGAATGGGAGAGTTCTGATACTTTCCCTTTTAAATACGATGCATGTTCTTTATACTTTTAAAAATTTGCCTGTTTCTTCCTTACTCCTGCTTGTCCTAGTTAATTCTAAACTTTCCCATCTCATCTCTCATCCTGGTAACATATTTTGACTAATAATGAGTTACAAGCTATTACACCTTTAATTGCTAACTCTTCACCCTAAATTTTGTCTTTCTTCTTACTTTTTTAAATATTTCCTTTGCATTGAGCTTTGTGGAGGAGGAAAGAGCGTCTTGTTTGCAGTCATCTCTTCTGCCTTAGTCTGATCTCAGCAGAGTCCAAAGCAGAGATTGCTGGGCATATCCTTGTCTCCAACAAGGAACATGCCCAAGATGCACAACATTTTTAAAGGATTGAGACCCTTGCTGTTTACTGATCAGATGTAATTCGATTCCTTTTTCTTTCTAGAGGCTTACAATTTATTCAGTTGTAAATATCTCTGATGCCTTTCCTTTCCATGTTGTCTGTCTGGCAGAACTTTATACCTCTAATGTAGTGGATGCTTTTCAATACAGTTACAGCTGGAAGGTACAGTAAACAGTCTCAGACATGGGGCTCTTGTTGCAAGCCATCTTTTTCAAACGTTTACAGCTGTAGTTCATAAAGCTTCAGGTCTCAGGCATGTGTGTATCTGTTGTGCTGGACTTTCATTTCTTGAGATAAAAATAAGATAATGTAGAGACAGTTTCTGCCTTGGCACTGCTGTTAAAGAAAGTGGTTCTTGCAACTGGCACGAGTCAGCTTATGCCACAGTGATACTTAAACAAATGCCATGCTGGTTTTTGGATCTTGTTCAATTCATACCTGTGTAATTTGGCCAGGCAAAACCAGTTCATTACATGGTGTCTGTCAGACTGTGCTTGTTTTCAGCAACCTGTGTGTTCATTAAACAGTTTTTTTTGTTTGTTTATCTATTAACATACTTACTGCAGTAGATTAAACAAGCCTTGTACTTTTACTCAACAACGAGATGATGCAATGAAGAATAAAACCATTTTTTTAAATTAAAAGAAAACGCCTTAATGCAGTATTAGAAGGATCTTTGAATACTGATACTAGAAAATAATCTCTTCCACTAGTAGATCAGTGTGTATGAAATAGAAAATTGCTTCCACTGGGTGGCATTGCAAAACAAGGCATGACATACTTGATATATAATACTTGATGCCACAAATTATGCTGGTATAGTTACTTTGCATATTTTGCAGTATTGTGCAGCTGCTTTGGTGTATTCACTAATACATGTAAAAATGGAGTGGCTGGGAGAGAAGGATGTTCCTCACCCTTTTTTCTCTCCCTTTTTTTTTTCCCCCCCAGTTCGGCTTCATGGTGTTTGGTGGCAGATATAAGACTTTTCTCTATAGATTCAAAATATGAGTTCCTTGATAATGTTCTTTATTCAGAGAAGATTTTTTTGACAGTGCAGAGCAATAATTATTATAATATCCAGTTAGGGATCTTATTATAACAGATCAGGTTACTACTTTTGTTGATTGTTTTGAATTGCTTTGTATCTTGTGCTTTTGCTTTTAAGTAAAAAATCTTTGAAGTGAAAATCTTTGAAGTATTTTTGAGTCAAATTGCTTTTTTAAGTGTAGAACTGGAGATAAATACAATTTGAGAAAAGTAGCATGATTTCCTTTGTATTAGTGACAATATCCCACCTAACTAAGGTTGTTGGGAAATAATATTGAAAGCTGAGATTTAATGTATATATTCCCTGTATTTGTTTTCTTTCATGGTGTGACGCAGTATGAATAAATGTTTCTGGGTTTTATTAAGGCAGATGTATTTATCAGAAATTTGAAAGAGATCACATATCATTCTGTTGAATAGCTGCCATTGACTGCTGCTTCTTAATTGAACCCAAACAGCTGAGGCTAGTAAGTTAACTAGTCTGACTCTTAAAAAGCAAATAAACAACAAAAATTCCACCCCAAGAACCCTAAAACAAAACAAACAAACCCCCCTCACAAGCCAGACAACAAATAAAAAAAATCCTGACTGAAAACAAAATAAAAACCTGCAAAACTGTGTAACTGTGAGACTGAATAAGATGATGGTCTGATTAAAGTATTTCTTCTTTTCCATTTATGTTAACTTATCTGTCTCTGAATTTACTTTTTTTAAAGTCTTCAGTTCTTCTCTCTTTTGTCCTTTATTATTTTGTACTCAGCTCTGTTGGTTTTCTTTTTTTTTTCCAAGAACCATCAAGAAATCTTGAAGGCTGTAGAAAGGAAGGAATGAACTTCATCCTAGTGTAGAATCTCCTATAAACTATCTGATCACATGGTATGTGATAGCAGGTGGCAGTTGTGTACAGATTTCACTTGATCACAATATGGGTTTCAATTAATGGAGGATGGAACAGATTCTTTAACTGGGTCATCTGGACAGAGCTCCATTTATGTATGGTGCATTCGAAAAGCAGTTGTTAACTTCTCTTGAAATGTTTCATGACAGGACAGTACACGTTTGGTTGATTTCTTGACTTAACAATCATCTAGAAATTGTATAGTTACTGACTTCCATTTATGTGGAATTAATTATGCAGTGCAATAATACAAGGGATTTGGATTTCGTATTCTTGACCCCCTTATTATTCAGGGCTTGTTAGGACTACAGGCTGGAAGACTCAAGGATGGAGAGTTTATTCATGTTCTTCTAACTTTTATAAAGTTTATCACCTTACAATCAGCTAATCAATAGTATATTTTTCCAGGAATTTTTGTGAGAAGTTATACATTCATCTAGTTTGGACTATTTTTACTATTTGTATGTATTTAAATTGCAGTTTTGACAAGAGCAACGTATCTAGGGGAGGGGGAAGGGAGAAGTGGAGAAAGGAAGCCTCACAATTTTAGGGTTTTCATGCTAAAAATCTTTGTGTTTTCGCATGTGTATTCTAATTTCAGAAGATCAGTCAATGTAACTATGCATGAAGTAGATGATGTTCTTGGTTTCACTAAAAATGTATATCCTGGATTGTATTTGGTTTAGTCTTCAATTGTTTACAGAATGTTCATGTCTTGTCATCCCTTGTTGTGTTGGGAAAAATATTTCTATGATAAAGCTTGATGATACAAACAGCTTTAAAATGCATTTTAACAATATATTCTTATTTTTTTACAGTATAATTTACTATAAAACATTCTAATTAGTTAAGGTAGAAATTGAAATGGGTAGCAGTCTTTGCCATTTTGACAGGTGTATTTTCTTCTGACTCCTTTGTTGATATTCAAGCTTGTTTTGAAGGTCTATTGCCTGTGGAACAGTAATTTAATAATTTCAGAGGTACGGAAATCCCTCCTGTGTGGTGAATATGAACAATGATTTGAGCTGAGTGGAATTAATACTGCTGGTTTGCAAATATCAACAGTGATTAGGAGACTAATTGCTAATTATACTGTCATTTTGCAAGTGTTTTATATATTATGATTGGATTTTTTGTTAATTAGGCAGTATAATCTTGCACAGTTTCCTAAAACCACTTTTATGTTAATAGCCAGTATCTCTAATGGGGTCAGTTCTGAGCCATCTAGTGAGTATCTGATTGTTGGGTTTGTGATAGCTGCAGTGGCACTAATGGCACTGTCAGATGAACTGCTCTTTACAGTAATTGGTGTTCTGACAGAGTAAACTATTTCTGCTTCAGTAGGTTTTAAGTAGGTGCTATAGAAGAGACTAAGAAATCTGAGTGCTGTTGCACAGAGTTGTGAATGGTCGCTGTTATGGGGAGGGGTTGAAATGAAATACTAGAAATATTTCCTCACTCTGTTTTTGAGCAGAAAAGAGAATAAAACAGGAGTTGGACAATTAGGAATTAAAATAACTGTGAATTTTTGCTATGAAAAGGATTAGCTTTGAGGTGCTTTCCCTATTCTCTGGGCTTTAGTGCTAATCATCTTGAACTGACAGAGTTTACTTATAACTTTCTAAAATACTTTGCTTGTTGTGTGACGTTCGAGGTAAGTTTTCTGTAGAAAGGCTAAGGATCCTGGGATGACTGTAGTGGAGTGTGAAGTGGAGTTCTGGTCTATCTGAGACTGTTTGCAGAAGGATGGAGTAGACCTGTGCTAATGTATTTTGAGATGTTGGGACTACTGCTTGATCTCTGTATAGATATGGAATAGGAAAAAAAGAGCTGCAGATAGTTGAAATAAAAACCTGGTTAGTCTTTGAAAGATAATCCAGTTGAGTACAGGTTTTCTGTTTGGAAAAGTCTTGCTCAAGTGGGTGACTGTAGGTAGCATACTTCTTGCCTTGATGAAGGTATTATTTTAGGGAACAGACATTCTTTGCAGCTTCTTTCAATTAGAAAACCTTAGCCTGAAATTTTGATGGCATATTGGACATTTCCGAAGACTCCAGCCTCAGTGGGAGTGCTAGGATGATGAAGGGGTTTTCGTTTTGGGTTTGTTTGTTGTTGTTTTTATTGTTTTTTAATTACCACAAAATAATTCTGCTTTGTGTTGTTTTAATCTTTTGCTGTGCAAGTGTTAAAGCTTGGTTCAGAAATTAAGACTATGAAAGCCATGGAGTTATATGGAATGTTTCTTTTGCCTGCTGTTTTCCTGGAGTTACTATAGAGCAGAATTTTTTTCCCTTACTGTAATACCATGTACAAACTTACAAGTAGGTTTTACATTGTTGCGTGTGTCTTTCTTCTTGTGAGGGTTGTTGAGAAATTGGAACCCAACACATGCTGGTAAGAGACAGGATAGGCCTGCTGGGGTTGTGTGGCAGGGTTTTGATAGCAGAGGGTTACAAGGGTTGGCTTCCGTGAGAAGCTGCTGGAAGCTTCCTCCTTGTCTGGCAAAGTCAATGCCACTGCTGGTCAAGGATGAGCCCATCAGCCATGGTGGTAACACCTCTGGGATAACATGTTTGAGAAGGGTAAAAAGTTGCTGCAGAAGAACAATTGCAGCCGGAGGGAAGAATGTGACTGTGAGAGAAACAATTCTCTCCACACCAAGGTCAGTGAGGAAGGAGTGCTCCAGTGAGAAGGTGCTCCAGGTGCCAGAGCAAGGATCCCTCTGCAGCCTGTGGTGAAGACCATGGTGAGGCAGCTGTACCCCTGCAGCCCATAAAGGTCCATGGTAGAATAGAGATCCAACTGCAGCCTCTGGAGGACCCCACGGTGGAGCAGGTGGATACACCCAAAGGAGGCTGTGATGCTGTGGAAAGCCCGTGCTGGAGCAGGCTCCTGGCAGGACCTGTGTACTCATGGGGAGAGGAGCCCATGCTGGAACAGGCTTGCTGGCAAGACTTGTGACCTCATGGGGCACTTATGCTGGTGCAGTCTGTTCCAGCAGGACTGTGCCCTGTGGGAGGGACCCCCTCAGCAGTTTGTGAAGAGCTGCAGCCTGTGGGAAGGTCTCACGTTAGAGAAGTTTGTGAAGGACTCTCTCCTGTGGGAGGGACCCCATGCTGGAGCAGAGAAAGACAATGAGGAGGAAAGAGAAGGAGAGAGGTGTGATGAACTGACTATAACCTCCGTTCCCTGTCTCCCTGTGCCAGTGGAGGAGAGGAGGGAGAGACTAATGGGAATGAATTTGAGCCTGGGAAGAAGGAAGGGGTGGGGGGAAGGTATTTTAAGATTTGATTTTATTTCTCATTACCCTGCTCTGATTGGCAGTAAATTAAACTAATTTCCCCGAGTTATGTTTTGCCTCTGATAGTAATCGGTGAGCGATCTCTCCCTGTGTTCATCTTCACCCATGAGCCTTTTGTTATATTTTCCTCTTCCCTGTTCAGCTGAGGAAGGGAATGGTAGAGTGGCTTTAGTGGGCATCTGGCATCCAGCCAGGGTGAACCCACCACAGGAGGCCACTGTAAGTGGTAATAGTTATTACATGATCAAAGCAAATGACTGCAGTGCCCTTCAGTCAGGATGACTTTCCTTCCAAGTTTATGGTGAAATTTTAAACTATATATACACAACGTATTTTTCTTCAAATAAAGCAGACCTATGAAATGAAAATGGAAGAATTATTTTTAAATTATTAGTTTGAATTTTAAATTATTACATTGTAAAGAAGTTATTATTAAAATAATCTTTTTCTCTTCCCTCCAGCTGTAGCAGAAGTGCAACTTCGTGATGATCAATATACCCTTGACCACATGCGTGCTTTTGGCATGTATAATTATCTTCACCTTGATTCCTGGTACCAGGATAATGTCTACTATGTTGATCAGTTTGGAAGAGTTATGAATCTGTCAGTGACTCTGGTAAGAATAAACTTTTCTTTTTAAGTTTTTGAATTTGAAAAGGTGGGGGTAGATGAGAAAAAATATGGTAAGTAGGATCCCAGTGGAAAAACTGGGGGAAGCTATTGCCAAGAAGACAGGTTGATCAGCAAAAATGCATTTTAACAGGAGGGATTAAAGGATTTTAAGGGAGATGTCTGGCTTCTTTTTGTTAATAGTATTGCATTAGTATTGCAATAGTGTGTGGTGTCCCACCCGTAAGGGGAAGGGGGCACCCAGAATTTGAAGGTGCTCATGGTCCAAAGGAACAACAAAAGTCAGAGGGTTCACAAAAGCTTACTAAGTTTTTTTAGTGAATTACACACTTGGCATGGAAATTGGTATGCTAGTCCCTGACCTCCTAGGATAAGCACATGGCAGTGGGTTTTGGACAAGGAGCTAGGGTGAAAAGAAAGGACAAAGAGAGGGATGGGGAGGGAGGAGGGAAAGAGAGGGAGAGGAGAATTAAGAAGGGTGAGAAAGATAGAAAGGAAGAAAGAGAGAAAAAAGAGATCACTAGTCCTGGCTCCATTATTGATCCAGCTAATATGATGTCCAGGGTCCTAGAGTTGCCACCCAGGCTTGTTGTGAGTGGGGTACCTTTAACTGGATAGGTTTTTCTGCCCTGAAAATAGGTGACTCATTTGCTATGGAAATTAGTTCTCATGTGCAGTTTGTTCTTCCAAACCTTTCTGGAAATGGGTTTGAGGGCTTCAGGGGTCCTTTGGTGGTCTTGATCTCCCCCTACAGTCCGTGCCCACTTCTCAGTCTTGTTCCTGCACTTGCACTGTGCTGTGCTGTGCTTATCTCCAGGAGCTAGAACAAGGGTACTTCTCCCAGAAATATGCGGTCCTGCTTCTATATGGCCACCTTCTCCAGCCACATCCTGTTCTTCTTCACAGTGTGTTATTACCAACAATCCTTGGTTGGCTCCACAGCCATCTGATTATCAGTGTTGGAGACACGCATTAGCCCTTATCTTCTAGGCTTATATGGAGTGTTGGATCTGCTTCCTTTCTGGGGAAGACAGACATGATGGCAAGCTGAAGAAAAGCGTAGATATTCTTTTCTAGTTGCTGTCTCTCTCTCCCCCCTGCGTTATTTGATGTTTGTTTGCTTACTTGAAAATCCAGCCCTTTCAGATATAAGGAGAGAAAGAAACTGTACATTTTAGAATTAGAAATGAAAGCCTTTATGGACTAATGGCTTAATCTAGACATCACTTGTTGGTGGCAAAATGATGCTGTTGACCCTGGGGAAACTTGAAATACTGTAAGCAAGCTAGGCAGAGTCTGAAAAACGTGTTTTCTGCTTTTATACTGGTGGTCTTAAGTAGTCAACTCTTGTATTTCTTTTGAGCCATTTTAATGCATGATGCTTTAGTTTCCTTTACAAAACTGTTCTTCATTCCAGAGAGGAAAGGAGATGGCTCTATGGATACCATGTTTCTGGCACATACAATTGTAGTGCTTGGCCATTAAGGAAGAAAAGTCTATATGGAAAGCGAAATATCCATTGTCATGCCAGCAGGGAATTTGACTTCTAACCCTCTGGGACAACAGAAAACACAAAGTGGTGTGTGAATTTTTGAGAGCATGTGGTTTAGTCTGTGCAAGGTTCTAGGGACAGAAATTACTAGGCCAGGACTAAACTGAGAAAAATCCTGAGACTGTAGTTTTAGACTTTTCTAGAAATACAAGTTTCCAGAGGATGATAGGCTGAGAAATGAAGCTGCAAAATCGTTGCTTTGCTTTTCATAGAATACGGAAACAGTTCGAGCCTTTGGCAGACTCTTTCTGAGACAAAATAATCTTCCAAATCTTTTGAGATCGTCTGGATTCTTAGTCGGAAGGTCTAAAAGAAAGGAACTTGTCAGGGAAAGCCTTCTGTGAGCAGTGGCTTGTCACAATCTCTTTTTGTGTTTTGTCCTTGAGTTTGTTAACCTTGGCTTGCTGCTGGATGCAAACGCAGACACTCTCTCACTCCCCATGTTCAACAAGATGGGGAGGAAATAAGACAGAAAAGTTTGTGGATGAAGATAAAACCAGGAAGATCATTTACCAATTACCATGATGGGCAGAACAGACTTGTCTTTGGGGAAAATGATGTAATTTATTGCCAATTAGAAGTAGCGTAGAATGATGAGAAAGAAAGTCACACAAAGCTTGTTCCAGGAACTTGCTCCAGCGTGTGCTTTTCCATGGGCTGCAGGGGGACAACTGCGGGCAAACCTCTGCTTCCCACCACTGCCTTGGCTGGCAGACTCAACTGTGCCCAATGGTGACTCACTCCCATGGAGTTGCAAGTGGCTGTGTGCGCCACGGGGCAGCCTGGCCCCTCCCCACCGAGGCCACCCCTGCAGGTCCCCCTTGCCTGCACAACACAGACACCCACTACCTTTCTTCATTAGGAGGACACTGTGTGTGTAAATTTATTTCTTAGCAGATAGAGGACTTTACAACAGACAGTAAATTGACGTAAGAATTATTCTTCCCTAAGACCAATTTCAAGATGATGGCACTTGATTAAAATGTTGTCACAAGTTTCAGTTCCACCTGAACTAGGAAATAAAGCCGATTAAACTGTGAAATAAATAGGCACCATCTTTTGTCCTAATGCACAATACAGTGCTGTTTTGCAAAGGAAACATGTTTGCATATGTATAAAAAGGAGTGTGTGTTCAGAAACATCAACAAGGTATCACATTACAAATGTGCCTGGCCGTATATTAGTCAAATGTATATTACAAGTAAGATTGGTTTTGGCCGAGTATAGCTTACAATTAAAATTAATTTCATCTTCTTTAAAACAGAATATGGATTAGGTTGACAAGTTCATCCTAAGTCTAGAGTGAAAGGAGACACAGGCTTTTTTTTATGTCTGATTTTTGTTGTAACTTTGATTCTAATATGACACTGTGTTGGTTATCCATAAATCATGAATTATCCCTTCAATTTAGGTGTTTAAAAAGATGTCATCTGTGAAGGCAAAAAGGATTTGTAATACCTTGCCACTTGCTAAAAATCACACATAATTGGAAAAAGAAAAGTGATCAGCCTAAGTGGTTTTTCTGTGTTGATGGATGAGTATTCAGGTGGGGGTTTTTTATACCAGGTTAAGGAATTTGTTACCCTAATTTGGCTGGAAGTACTGTAGAATAGCTTTCACATTCTCCTATTAAAACTATTGGACTTCTTTCATTCAATAAGCCAGAATTAATTGATAATTGACTCTAAAGATCCAATGGGTAGAGTAGTGACAGGATTACTGAGTTGGGGTTTTTTGCTTGGGCATGTTTTTGCATCTGACTCAACTTTGTTGGTTGCTTAATGTTTGTAGTCTCCAAACATAGCTGGAAAATATTAAAAGTTTACTCTAGCAGTTAAATTGGCCTTGGTTTCTTGACCATAAATTCTTCATGCAAAGACAACTTTATTTCTTTCTATGTTCAAATAATCAAATTGAGAAATTGTGGCAGGAACTCTTTTCACACTTAATTGAAACCCTTAATGTTGTCTATACTTTCATCTTTTTTTGATTTCCAAGAAGAATTAGCCATGGACTACTGTTTCTATAACTTTCAGTTAACTTCAATTTAGAATAGTAGCACCAGACACAATGTGGGAATTCTGTTTGAAACAAGTGAGAATAAGGAAGCAGATGAAGCCAAGAACAACAAAATCTTTTAGTGTTCTGTTTCAGGGATTTAAATACTTGCCTTTTTGTTATTTGTAGTGCTGGGTATGAACATTTCTTCACAGTTTGAGAGATATGTCAAATGCCTAGGTATTTTGATTTTTCATAAAAACAAAGTTTTGTATTTGTTATTGCTATTTTGTGGGGATTTCTTATGACTTACAGCTTTTATTTTTTTCCTTTCTTTTTTTGGTATATTTTGGTTTTTATCATTCTTAGTCTTTTTCTTGGAAACTCCATTTATATTTCAAGTCTTTTATGAAATATCATGTTTGTACACTAAATATCATGGTTTAACCCCAGCTGACAACTAAGTACCATGAAGCTGCTTGCTCATTCCCCCTCTTCCATGCCCAGTAGGATGGGAAGGTAAAACCCATGTGTTCAGATAAAAATAATTTAACAATTAACATAAAGTAAAATTTAATAATAACAATAACAAATAAGAATGAAAAGTATGATAACAAAAAGAGATAAATAAAATCCAAGCTAAAACAAGTGATGAACAATACAGTTGCTCACCACTTGCTGATGGATGCCCATCCCTGAACAGCAGTTGGTCCCTCCCAGACATTTCCCCCAGGTTTATATACCGAGCATTATGCCATATGGTGTGGACCCTCTGACCAGTTTGGGTCAGCTGTCCTGGCCATGCTCTCTCTCAGCGTCTTAGGTACCTCCTCACAGGGAGAGCATGGGAAACTGAAAAGTCTTTGGGGAAAGCATTGTAACCGAGGGAGACGGGTTTGCGACCTGCTGAGACAACTTCACAGAAGTTAGCAGTAACAGGCAACTTCATTCATCCGCTCACAAAACTCTTATACACTTCAAAAGCTGAATTCCTCCGCAGCTCTGCCACCTTGGCACTGATAATTGGTTAACAATGCTGTTTGCATGACAATGCCTGCTCTAATTGGCCGATTACACACATCTGTTGAGAGGGTGGCAGGAGCTGCTGACCTCATTAACTAGTCCTTGAAGCTACAACACGCTAAGTACAGAAACAAGTTCAATACACAACTCACACTTTAGATCTAAGAGCATATGAAATCCCAACAAAGCATTGCTTAACAACAACCAAAACATGAATGTGTTATCAACATTATTCTCATGCTAGATCCAGAACAAAGCATTAGGATGAAAATTAACTCTATCCCAGTCACAACTAGGACATTATGACAAAGTTTTTGTGTCTTAGGAACAATACAATTTCTTAATGCAACTTAAAAAATTTAAATCTTACAGGCATGCCAAAGAAACTAAGTAAAATGTCACTCCTTAACTATGAAGGTAAGACATGCATATTTAAATGCGGGCTGGCATGGGGGAGTCAGGAACAGTACAGGGTTTTTTTTAAGCTTTCATTTTACATTTTGCCTCTTGTACCTGCACCCTGGCTCCTCATTGTGAGCAACTGAAGTACAGCCTGGCTTTTGTCTGCCTGACTTTGCCTGTGGAGGAACCATTTGCTCAGAATTTCTACACAAACTTGAAACCTGGGCTTCTTTAAAGGGTCAAAATCAGGGTTAGTGCCATAGGCAGGTGAGGCAAACTGCTTAAAGCTGACAGTCAAGGCACCCAGATGAAATCTGGAATAGATAAATAGAATGACAGAGGCCGGAAGGAAGCAGAGTACACTGTCAAGAATTATACAAGTGTGCAAAGCTGGAATTAAAGGCCAATGGAAAAGGTAAGAGAGAGATTGGAGTGACAAATAGTTAAACAAGGGAAGAATCCTGGCAGAGCATTGAAGAGAGATGAAGAACCGAGTCTGACAAGAAGTTTTACCTAGTTTTTTCTTCAAGAAACCGTGTTGCTATCATTTAAACCTAATTGCAGTGATTAAACCTGACTTCTGTTTAAATTGCTGTCGTTGTTTTAGCCAGTTCTTGCTAGTATAATACATGACTACATAACATCACCATCCCCTCATGCTTCTGAAGTAGGGAATTACTATTAACCCCAGGTAATAAGCTGGTAAACAAAGAAACAGTAAGTTAAAAAGCAAATCTGACACAGAAGGGTTTTAAGGGCAGGTTTTGTTTCAGCTTCAAGGAAGTCTGTCCTTTTCCTCATCAGAATGAGATTAGAAACTGTTCTAATAAATGAGTATGGTTAAATTATTGTACAGAAAGGTTGTGAATAAGAGCATTTCCTTTCTTGCCTATTGAAAGGCTTTGTAATGAAGATTATTTTTCATTTTTTCAGTTTTTTTGAGTTCTGAAATTCCTGCTTAGTGCTGATAAATCTGATATGAACTTTGAAGATTAAGTAGTTGGTAATTCTTTTTCTAATTGCATCCAAAATGACTTGAAGCTTACTGTTAAGATTCACTTGAAGGCTGACAAATGTGGTCTTCTGTATTGTTATATAGTATAGCCCTGTAAATCACTGGTAAAAAAAATGTTGCTTCTTCTTTCCATGATAAGATACATGGGACTGCGACTTTCTTTTCCTGGGCTCAGTAGTCATCATTGCTAGTTACAATGGAACTATTTCATTGTAGAAAAAACTCTTTTCAGTGAAATGTGAAAATTAAATAAAATACGAGAAAGACAAAATTCTTTATATGTAGTGTTTGTGTAATATTTGTTTGGGTTGTGAGTTTGCTCTGTTTCTTTCCTTTTTTTTCATTTTAATTCTTTCATTCTCACCTGCTGAATGTGTTAAAATCAGTAGAATAGTTCAAGGGGTATAGTGATACAACTGAATCTACAAACTGACCCTGAATGCTTCCAATAATGAAAAATCAAATTTGCATATTTTCCATTGCAGGTTTCATAACCTTTATGTAGCACACTGTGATCTCTAATATGAATTCAAGTAAGCCCAAAAGGCAAGCAGGCTATATCTGTTTGTCATTTGGTCTTCTTTTTCTGTTGCTTATTAAAATGGTACTTACCCAAATCCAGTTTCTCTTGCTTACCTTTGAACATGTGTTAAATGCACATCTGATTTGACTAAAATCCGGAAAATACAAAGGATTTGAAATGGAATCTCAACAAATGAGACCGTAGCACACTTTGCATTCATAAATGTGCTCTTTTTGTATTGCATGCACGTGCCCCCAGTACAAAGTACTATTTTTGACTACCTTATTTCACAGAGCAGAGTGAGTTTTGTTTGCTAGAAGTAGACATATATACAGATTATTTCCCCCTCCCTCCTCCAGCTACTGATTGTTTGACTGAAAATAGAGGGACACAGAAGTTGCTTAGCCCATTTGTGGCTGAATTTTGTTATGAGAGACTATTTTCGTTTGGTATGTTTTCACTGCTTTTTCTTAGTGTCATGCCTTAGTACAATAAAGATGGGCCTAAGAAACATTGTGGCATTACATGTTTCCTCCCACCGAGGTTTTCAATACAAAAATATGCTTCTGTTTGTGCTTCCTTTTACATACTTGTAAATATCTTCAAAACTGTCCTTGTAATGTTTTTCAGATTCTGTTTTTCTATTTTCACAAATATATATCTACTTAAATATGTTTTCACTTTAGTGACACTAATGCTGATTTTTAGTGACAAGGGAGGAATTTCCCTCTTGTTAAACAGAGGTTTCTGATTTGTAGAGCTTCAAAAATAGTTGTAGATTAACTGACTGGAAATGAGCCTAGTGAAACAAAACAGAAAATAATTTAGTTAGCTCTATGATCATTAGTTATGTTCTCTATGTGATCTCTTTGTTGTTGGATTAAGAAGATAGCTTGGGTTTAAAAAGGGAAATGTTGATCCTTAAAGGCCCATCAGGCACTTTTTCTTTGTTTTCCAGAGATTATTTGTTCAAATACAAGTGGTACACTAGCTTGTGAAATACCTACAAAACCTATTGTATCTAGTTTTGTTTAGTTTATTATTCATATATATATAAAACTGCCTTCAAGATGAGGAGAAAGGACCAGAACTTCATGAGAAATGTTCCTTTAAGATACAGAAAAGACATAACAAGAATTCCTTTTCTTTTTTGTTATTACTGGGAGACCTATTTGAAGACCTCAAATCAGATTCTGAAGTCTGTGAATCAGTAAAAGGAATGAGGTGCTAAATATGGTGAGGTTTGTTTTAGAATTATGGAACAACCCGGGTTGGAAGGAATCTCAAAAGATTATAGTGTCCAGGATTCCATGGCAAAAGGAGCCTAGATGAGATTATCTAGTACCCTGTCTGGTTGCATCTTGAAAACCTCCAGTGATGGACATTCTGCCATATTCTTGAGAAGGTTGTTCCAGTCACTCATTGTTCTCATGGTAAAAGAATTCTCTTAGTTTTAGATGAAATCTCTCCTGGTGCAACTTTCAGCTGTTATCTTCTCTATGTGACTTCTTGTGAAGTGAGGCCTCTGGCCTCTTTGTAGCTGCCCTTTAAGTACTGGAATACTGTGATGAGGTCTCCCCTGAATCTTCTCCAGGGAGACAAGGCCCAACTCCTTTAGTTTTCCAGCCCTTTGATGGTGTTCATGATTGTCCTTTGCACACTTTCTAATCTGTCCATGTCTTCTTTCAGTTGTGGGGGACCGTAACTGGACACACTGGTCTAGGTGTGGCCTGACTGGTGCTGGGTAGAGTGGGATGATCACATCTCTTATGTCTGCTAATGCTTCTGCAGATGCAGCCCAGGATCTGATTTGCCTTTATTGCTGCAGCATCACACTGCTGACTCACAGTCAGCTTGCTGTCCACTGGGGCCCGCAGGTCCTTTTCAGCAAGACTGCTCACACCACCCCCTCCAGATCCTGACCTGGACTGGCTGCTTTCATTTTTCCATTCCAGGTGCAGGACCTTGCTCTTGTCTTTGCTTATCTTTACAGCATTCTTGCTGTCTCACTTTTCCACGCTGTCTGGCTCTCTGTGCCAGATGGTTCTCTCTTACAATGTGTCTATGCCACTACCTAGTTTAGTGTCATCACCAAATGTGGTGAGGGTGTTTTCAATTCCATCATCCAGGTAATTTACGAAGGTGTTCAGCAGTGTGGGGCTTGGTATGAATCCCGGAGAGACCCCACTTGTGACAGACTGACAGCCTATTTTATTTAACAGCAGATTAGTTCAGTTGAAAAATTTCAAGCAATTAAGTTATAGATGTAGTTGAAAGATTATAGAGATGTGACTGTGATGTATCTGAATGTTTGCCTCATATTTTTCTGTGAGAATATTTTGTTTGTGCTCTGAATACTGCAGCCGGATCAACATCATAAGTAGCTGATCAAGCTGCATTGCTGATAGAGCATGTCCTGACTGTTTTTTTAAATTGTGATGCCAAGTTCTTTTCAAATCATGAGGATTTTGTTGGGTTTTTTCCTTAACAAGCCTCTTGGGTATTCAGAGATTACTTCAACACAAAAAATATAGATAAATCTTAGTCCTAAGCAGGCAGTGGCATTGTTGGCATTCCCTGAACCAAATAATGAGGAGAGTTACAAAGCCTTGCTCAGCAAAGAAAAAGCTGTATGTGAGAGTTTAATCCCTAAAAGATACCCTGGAAGACATGCCACTGTACTTAATGAAAACAGTTGTAAATTAAATTTTCAGCATGAAAGCCATTTTTTTCTGTTAGGATTAGCAGGAAATTAAGAACATGACACAGAACTGAAGCAGAATTTCTGAGAACAATTACTGGAAATAAAGATGAAATTGGTTATCTAACATTAATTTTGCACTATTATTGAATCAGGCTGTTTTGTGTAAAGATAATAAAATAGGAGTACTGGATCTTTTCGATAAAATGTAGTAGTAGGTATAATTTTTTTAAAATCTGCGTATCTTTTGTTTGTTGAAGAATTACAACATCTCTGCAATTTGTTCACTATAATGTCTCTGTTATTCATGCTCAAAAACTATCTGTAATTTGCCTTAAGAAAGATTGCAAGGTGCCATTGCAACAGGGAACTAAATAGAGTTATCCTGTGAGTAGTAGAATCATAGAATTGTTTAGGTTCAAAAAGACCTTTAGTATCACTGAGTCTAACCTATCACCCAGCACTGTCAACTCCACCACTAAAGCATGTCCCTAAGTGCCACGTCCACACATCTTTTAAATACTTCCAGGGATGGTGACTCCACCAGCTTCCCTGGGCAGGAATGCTTGACAACCGTTTTGGTGAGGAAAGTTTTCCTAACACTCAGTTTAAACCTCCCCTGGCACAACTTGAGGCCATTTGCTCCTATTCTGTTGCTTATTACTTGGGAGAAAAGACTGACCCACATCTTGCTACAACCTCCTTTCAGCTAGTTGTGGAGAGCAGTAATGTCCCCCCTGAGCTGCCTTTTTTCCAGGCTAAACATCCCCCAGCTCCCTCAGCTGCTTCTCATCAGACTTGTGCTCCAGACCAGCTCTGTTACCCTTCTTTCTCTGAACACCGGGTTTGAGATGCAGCCTCACCAGTGGTGAGTACAGGGGGACCATCATTGCACTGGTCCTGCTGGACACACTATTTCTGATACAAGTCAGGATGCCATTGGTCTTCTTCACCACCTGGGCACACTGCTGGCTCATGTTCAGCTGGCTGTAGACAAGCACCCCTGAGTACTTTTCCACTGGGTTACTTTCCATCCGCTCTTCTGCAAGTTAATTTAAGTCTCTGCATTTTTACTGGGACTAGAATTATTTGATGTAAGTGATTAATTATATGGGAATACTCAGGGAAAAGAAATTAAAGGCCTTGATTTAATGCAAAATATAATTAATGCTGTAAAATAGAAGTTAAAAAAAAGGGTGCTGAAATATCAATTAGAGAACTCTCAAAGAAAACCAGCTTATTGAAATTCCACCACCTTTTCCACATACGTGGGTATTAAGTTTGCTAGCCACTTTTTTTCTAAATATGCTCAGTGGCAGAAAGAAGCTGAAAAATTGCTACTGAGATTTGTTATTCTCAATTTGTCTGTAATATTAACTGGAACTAATAAATACTTCACAGATTCTTAGTTCATGACTGTTTGTTTATAGGACACCGCTCTACAAAAGCCAAGAGAAGTTTTCAGGCTGCCGGCAGACTTGACTGCATATGACAATCGCCTTTGTGCCTCGATACACTTCTCATCTCCCACACTGGTGACCCTTTCTGATGGGACAGGAAGACTATATTTGATTAAATCAGGGCAGCGTGGAAACAGTGCATCTGAAAAGTGGGAAGTAAGTCCTGCACTAACATATTTAAGAGTTGTACATCTACCAAATAATTCTTTTTGTTGCATTTCTTAAGCGAATTGCATGTATGCAATGTGGAAGAAGTAAGCTTTAAATCATTACTCTGTATCACTGATACAGAAATGTGACTAAATGGTTTCTTTATAAACAAAATACCTGAAATTCAAGTTTTTGAAAGGGAACAACCTTTTGACTGAAGAAGTATCAGTCTAAGTAAAAGTGTGTGTTTCTGAAAGGTGGCTAAGTGGTTATCTGGCTAAACTTTTTCTGAAAAACATTTCCCCTTTGCTTTTTCTGTTCGTATGTCTGTCCAGGGTTTTCCCCTGCTTTTCATCTCTTACTGTTAACTATTTCAGTTGGCCTGTGGAATAATATATGTATTTTTTTTAAGTTTGAAATTATTGTCTACCAAGCTAAAAAACTACTTTCACTTTTAAGTTAGGAGGTTTCTGGTCTGTGTGATTTTTTTTTCTGTGCATGTAATTGTGCTTGAAATACTCACCATTTAATTTCCCCCTTTTCTGAAATATATCCACAGAGACTAGAATGAAACTTAAACAAAAGTGCTGATTAAAAGCTTTAATAAGGAACCCTGAGGGTTACTTGCAGAGCATGTATCGTGTTTAAGCAATATTATTTCGACCTTTCTGGTAGAGAAATTCTTTGTAATGTGCACTTAGCTCTGGAAAAGTATTGGTACTTAAAATATTTACTTAAAATTGTTGGTGTAAGTCAAGTATGTTTTTATGTTTCTCATTAATAAATTCTTAATTTTTTTAAGGAGTCGTGATAAGGAGCGTTTTTTTGTATCCATATCAAAGTGATCTTACTGCATTAATGATGGTATTAGTTATCTCACTTGGGCACAACAAATATAATTAATGCATTTCTACCTGAGACTGTGAATCTCATGTTCTGTGGTTAATTCCTCTTTCTTCTTAAAAGACCAATCTGGTATAAAGTGCCTGCATTTTGCATCTGTTTTCTTCATTAGAGGGAAATTTCTTAAGTAATTAAGGATGTTATAGTGTTGGCAGAAACTTAGGTATATGTACTGAAGTCGAAGATTTCAGGATGGTGGATTAGCTGCTCTCCCTACACTTTTTGAGAGTTCAGTAAATGAAGTTGGTCATCCTGTTCTTTGGATGCCTTGTAATAAACACCAACTGTTTTTTATCCCCTTCTGTATGAGAATGTTGATAACATAAATAGTTACATTGGCGTTGTCAGTGTAACAAAAACACAAGACTTATATGTTGAAGTTCTGTCACCATTTAAATTGACTTCTTGAGTATGTAGAGTGCCCAGTGGTTTTTCTGAATGGGTCCTTTTTTGACAAAAGTTGAAATACATAGTTTCTAAAATTAAAACTTCCTGTTATAATACCTAACGCTAAATGTCTCATGCTACAAGATGTAGTGTCCTTTTATATTTAATTATTTCATGTTCACAGTGGTGCTTTTAATATGACAGTTATATTTCTCTACCCTGCCTACCTAGTCACATCCAGATATTAGATGGAATATATAAATGTATATATATATATAAATAAAAATCAGAAGAATTCTAACCCTAGCTTCTTATAAATGTGAATATTATACTCCCTAATTTCATTACAGATTTTTCTTTTTTAGCTCCCCTTCATAATACTTCATAAAGAAGACAGAGTCTCTATGCAAAAGATAGTAACCAAATAAAGAGCCTCCTCTTCCTCTTATGTTTGATGATTAAATACTGGCAGCGATGCTCTGGACCTTTTTATCTTCTTATGTGCACGTGTCAAGGTCTACAAATATTTTCAGAATGTTAGAGTGTCTAGAGAAGCAGTGAGGGCCTTGGGGAAATGCCTCCATTTTCACCTTGAGTGTGAGACTCTTTCCCCAGTTGATGGACAGTGTTTATGGATCTTGTTGTGCTCGTCAGTTGTACTTCTACATATTGTGGTACTAAACAGCCATAGTGCAGATGGGTTTGGGGATCTTCATGCTTTGTTTAATGGACCCTTATAAGATTGTATAATATAAACAATAATAATAAAAAATATTTGAAAATAGTAGTTTGATAGTCATGGAAGGAGGAACCAAAAATGTATGACATTCATGGATTCATATTGGCAGAGAGGTTTGTGGGAGGCAAACTGCTACTGATTCAACGTTCACTGAAACCTTTCACTGCTTTCTGTAAAAGATCAAGACTTCCAGTTTAACTGTGTGACTTTTTACTACATTTTTGTCTTCTAGATTGTGTTTAATGAAGAACTAGGGAGTCCATTTATTATAGCACACAGTGTTTCATTTGTAAAATCTGATACACATTCACTAGCTGTGCTGCTGCTTAGAGTAGAAAAAGATGACTTAGACACAAAAGGAAGTGGATTTCATGTTACCTTGGAGTGGGTTACAATTGCAGAGATAAGCAAAGAGGGTAAGTGGTTTACATTTATATTACTGCTGAGTAATATTTATAAAAAGTAAAAGTCATGCTTTTATTCTTTGTCTTAGAAGTTGCTTTTCCACAAGTTCTGATATTTCTTTTCCCAAAACTTCAGCTTAGCTTTTACATAGGTAATTTTTTCTTACATTTTGAGATCAAGTTTTTGTTTGCAGACATAAATTCTGACAGACAGTTGTAAAACAGGAAGAAATAAAGTTTTATACATGTGTGGTGAAGATAATTAGAAAGCAAAATACAACTTTGATGTTATGAAATGCGTTTTCTGTACAAAAGTATTTCTAATTAATGTCTATTGTACTTTTCAAAATGTTGTACAGCTGGATATGGGTCTTTGAATATGGGGTATTCTTACTGTATTTTTAGCTTCCAATTAATGATATAGTGGGATTCGAACCAGTATGAGATAAATATAAGACCTGTAACATTAAAAATAAATACTGCATATTCTGGATTTTTCTACAGTAAGAGTATGAAGTTATTCGGTTAATTTTAGAGCTACACATTAAAAACATATTATTTAGTATATTAATACCTACTAGTTAATATATTATCCTAATAAAGTTTGGCAAATAGTACTTTATATGTTCAATATGACCATATATGTCCCTTAAATATCACAATTTACATAAAGGATCCAAGACCCAATGCTTCACTGTCTGATTTAAAGATGCATGGATTGAGTTAAGATACCTTCTTCGGAAGCCTGTGATACAGTCTTGCTCATTATCTTCCAAGAAGTATAATTTTGATACCCTTAGAAACAAGATCTTTAACGATTTGAACTAAAACAGTTGATTGCATCCTGTGGTGTTAATAGCCAACTGTTACTCAATCTACATATAATATAGGGATAGGATAGAGTTGGTACTTGGTAGTGACCTACAACAATCATCTGGTCCAACTGCCTGACCAATTCACAGCTGACCAGAAGTTAAAGCATATTGTTAAGGGCATTGTCCAAATGCCTCTTAAACACTGACAGACTTGGAGCTTTGACCACCTCTCTAGGAAGCCTGTTGCAGTGTTTAAACACACTCTCAGTAAAGAAATGCTTGCTAATGTCCAGTCTGAACCTCATCTGATGCAGCTTTGAGCCATTTCCACACATCCTGTCACCAGCTGTGTTGCCCTCAGTGGCTTTATCCATGTTTTCTGCTATTGAAACCTTGGATGATGGAAATATTTCTCAGAGAGCCAGAATGCCAAATGAGGGTGCCTTATACTTTTGTGACCAGCTCAACAAGAGAAAGAAACCTCTGAACATTGTTGGTTATAACTTAGAAGAAAAACTAAATCAGTAACTGCCCATCTAGAACTGGAGACTGTTGGTTAGTGACAGCAGTAACACAAATTTTTATTATATTTTTAATACTGTGCATTAATCCAATATTTAATGAACTCATTGGAAAATAGAAGAGAAATTTCTTTTTAAAATCCGCTAATGTGATTTAAGTGGTAGGTTTGCTGGTTACTGATCTTAAATGCAATGTGTTTCTCAATAATTTCTTTTCTAGAAAATATTACCACCTCTTTTTTCATTTTACAGGTGATCAGAGATATGAAATCATTAAAAGGAGAGTCTTACAAGGAAAATCAGTCCCCCATTACGCAGCAATAGAGACGAGTGGGGATGGTCTAATGATTGTTTCCCACAAACCATTCAAATTTATGGATAGTGACAAATTAGAAGAAAATGATGATGCAAAAGTACTAAATGAAAAGAAAGGTAAGACTTATCTGACAGGTTATGATAGGCTTCTCTCTTCTTTGGCTTAGAAAGTATCTTGTCAGTTTAGCATTTGTTTGGAAACTCAAGCTATAAGTTTGTTTTTATATCAATCTTCTGGACAAATTGGCTTTTTGTTTGTTTGTTTGTCTTTTGCATAAACTTGTTCAAGGTGGGGTTTTGCACAGGAAACACAGAATTTTTTTTGTCTTAAGGAAGGATATTTTGCAAACAGACCTATACTAAGTATTTGATAGTAGTTGGATTGGGAACACCTAAATTTATGCATCTGACTGAAGTACTCAAATTAAGAAGCCAGTCTTCCCAGATGGGAGCAGGGCATTGATCCCCACAAATTGTTATTCATAAGAAAGCTTTTTGATATGTATTTTAATCCTGCGTAAAATTCAAATAATAATTTAAAAAAAACCTTTTTAAAGAATGAGAAACCTGTAAAGGATTATGTTTTCTCCAGTGGGAAAGCAATTCAGAAAAAACTAATGATTTCAACAAAAGGCATCCGTATTTTTTTCTTTGCAATCAAAATAAAACTAAATATCTAAAAACCTATTAGTAAGTTTTTTATTGTCAAGTATCACTTATGTTGTATATTTTTGTAGTTCTGTTGTATTATTACAGTTTTTATTTTTACTTCTGAATATGAGGCATTGGTAAATGAACAAATCCTAAGACCACAATGCAAAAAGATCAAATTTCTGGAATGTGTTAATGTTATGAACTGTGATAACCATAACGTTGTACATGTAACTGTATTAAGAATGGCCTGTACCTATAAATCTTGAGGCAAAGGAGTTCTTCAGTGCATTGAGCACCATAATACAATGTCTATGCAGTTGTCACCTGAATTAGGTAGTTCAATGCTTTAGGGATTTTAAGAGCTTGAGTTGTGGGCTAAATGTGATTAAAAGCACAGAAAAGAGCAGTATATGGCTCTTAATATAGTTCATTTCATGCATGTTTGGGCACATACAGTGTTGCCCAGAAATCTGTAATGTGTGAAATACTCTTTTCAGCAATACTTTTAGAAAAGTTCTAATGGCACAAAAATCTAATGATAAAGAAAGTACTGAAACTTGAAATCCTACTTTAGAGGGAAGTCTAATACCTCTGTAAGAGAGAATTTGTGTTTCGCTAAACCTAAGGGAGGCTCTACTTTCAGTTACGTGGCCATATAAAATTGCACACCTAAAATACTTTTAATATCGGATACAATCTGTGTCAGTGTTTAGGATTTTGAAGGCTGTCTTGTCTCAGATATTAATAGTTTCTGGGAAGTAAAATTGTAGCACCTGTGATTGATCCATTGCAAACAGGAAACTCGTAGCAATGGGCAACAGTGCAAAAGTGTCACAGTTGCTGGTATGAAGCTTAGATCCATGAAACCTTGTGTTGTGGCAACTTGAGAGCTTCCAAATGGAGCCCATACTTTACTTTTTCTCAAAATAGAAAGGTAACTTATACAAGATTACTCTTTAGAAAATATATTCATCTGTATTTGTATTTTCTATGACCAACTGTGCACTATCCAAGTCATATTGTCATTGCTTTCATTTTGTATAGACACTTCTCCTGAAAGACTACTTCTAGCAGTTTAATAGTCAAGATAGACATCAGACAGGTTCTAGACCAAGGGGAAAAAGCCAATTACTGCCTCTGGGCAGGCAGTTTTATTTCATCTGTGTTAGCTAAGGCAGGTTAAAACTACTTGGTCTTCTAAAATAATTTCTTTTGAATAGTCAGCATAGCCTCTGGCAAAATATGTAAGAAAAGTGTTCACATCTCTGGATGGCACATACTTCTGAGCATTCAGTAGCTTGTCAGTAACACTGCACCCGATGAATGTTCAACCAAATTATTAATCATTAATGTTTCAGTGTATTTAAGTAAATTTTGGTTACCAATTTTGTAATGCTACAGTAAACTTGAGAGTAATAGTTATGCCTATTGTATAGCTATCAGTGTGAATTGCTTTCCAAATGAGGGGCAAAAATGAATTTGACTGCTAAAAAAGTGTTTCTCCATTTTATGATCAGAATATATTTTGTGTAAATTGTTCAGAGTAAAAGTTAATTTCCACTCTTTTACAAACACTGTTTCTTTTTCAAAATTCCTTATGTCACAGTACTGTATGCTGTGGAATCCAGTAATTCTTGTAATCTAGTTTATATTTTCCTACATGTTTCCAATTGTAGACCCTCTCTATTACTGGCAGCAAACTGAAGACGATGTGACAATAACAGTTCACTTGCCTCAAGAAATCACTAAAGATGACATCAAAGTATGTTTTTCCCCTGATGACATATCTGTTACACTGAGAGCCCAACCTCCTCTGATGGAAGGAAAGCTCTATTCTTCTGTGGACCATGAAAGCTGCACATGGATAATTAAAGAGAACAAAAGGTATTGTACATGATTTTAGTTTTCCTATGGATAAGAGCTGGTTTCAAAGTGTATACCATATCTGACTTTTGTCCTCTCTGGGGGAATGTGCTCTTCTAATGCTAAACCCAATGTCCCTTCTTGGACGAGTCTGTTTCCTCTGCTAAAAATAGTTCATTGGCTTTGGCAATTCTGTGTCATAATACTGTTTCTTTACCTAATTGTGAAAGTAATCTGCTCCTTTTGTAGTTACTTGCCAGGAAAAAAACCCACCGAGGTATCAAAATGTTAAATGTAGATTTGTAAGCAGAGTCAACTTAATCCGTTCAACATTTTTTTCCTAATCATTTTTATATTATGTACATTATAGAAGATGAATCTGTATGAACTTAATGCGCTTTAGACATCAGATAGAACTGTTCATGCTTTTATTTGAAAAGTAAATTTTAGTTTTCATTTTCTTTCTGAAATAAAAATACGAAAGAATGGATTGGGCAAAAAAAGAATTCAGAGCTCCCTAAACCAGTCAGATTTTTCTTTGTAAGTTGTCTAGTTTTCATACTCCACTTGGGCTGAGCCACATATTCACTCACCACGCTCGTCTGGCACACTCACTCTTGTAATGAACTCAAGGAGAAACATGTACACCACCAGCTGATCTACTCAACAGCTGTTAGCTGTTTACCTACAAAAGCCACCCTTTGTGTTGAGATCAGATGCCCAAAAGGTTAACTGTAAAAGACAATAATTCTCCAGAAGAATTAGAGGGACTAATGTTTGTATAGAGATTATACTAATGTTTGTATATAGATTATACTAATGCTGTGTATAAAACTGTAACTTTGTGATTGTTGATTATTAGTTATCATGTTGAAAAATAACTCAGCTAACTCCATTTTTTTATTTCAATCAAGTGAGTAATATTGTGTGAATCTCAGGCTTCTACTTTAATGAGAAAGAATGATTCCGTATTTCAGTGTAATAAGTTGCACTTGGTTCTTAATGTTTGTACTGCAGCACTGCTATAAATCTATTGATTAAAAGTCTGAAACTTGCTCCAAATGTCTTCTGTAAAAGCATGCCAGTGTAATTGCTTCAGAAACTGATACAGAGTTCACCAAATAGTTGGTGCTATGATGCAGTAATTAGTAACTAAAAAGATCTTAATGCTAGAGCTGTCATTGCTGGAGACCCTGTAAGTGTATCTGAAAAGTGAGTGTAATAAAACTAAATTTAATTTTATCATTATGACTATGTGCTTGTTTGTCTAACACAGTATTTAAATGGAATTGCTGTGTTGGTGCATCAGGCTAAGTGTCTTATTTTCCATTTAGTTAATTAGTTATTCCTAATGGCTTAATGATTATTCTTATTGTTCGTTTTTTTCACGTTACAAAAATCTTACCTCTTCTGAGATACGATTTTAGATCAAGAGTATAGATAATTAACTGTTGTAGTATTTCTGAGGTCTGTAAAATAACAATATTTTTGCTCTAGATGTTATATAAAAATAGGGCACACTTAGATAGCCCTAGGAGCTACTACTTATGTTTCAAATAAACCTCTGTAGTAAAAGTCTGTCACTGTTTGAACAGATTGCTTTACAAGTGATCTGCTGTATTTGAAATATTTTAATGAGACTGTTTCGGGGTACTTGCATTTACATTGAAAACCCTGAGGTTTGTGCTTAGGATTTTAGAAATCACATCCTTGGACTGTTTTTCTTTAGAATATTTTTGTTAGAATAGTTTATTTTATAATTTGAATGCTAATGGTTTCTCTTATGTGATCTTGTGTTATTAATTCAGTTTGAAAGTGAAGTGTTCTAATCTACATTTAGGGCTTTTTGACTAATCTGACAAATGGGTGCAATGTTTTCATGTGCTACTCTTTGCCTTCTCTTTGCATTTTAGTTTGGAAATTTCTCTAATTAAGAAGAATGAGGGGCCCTGGTGGCCCGAGGTAATAGTTGGTGACACAAGAGGGGAATTCATTATGGACTCTTCCCAATGCTCCGAAATAGCTGAAAGCCTGATGCATCTTACTTCTGAAGTAATGGTAAAGAGTTGAAAATCAAACATTCAGAATTCTCGTACATTTGCATGTTATCTTTCTTAATATCCTAATTTGCAGTGCATTGACCTGGCTTATGAGTTCATTGACTATTCAGACTACTAACTATATTCATTTTTAATTGAAATTGTTAAAAAATTAATGGCATTAGAGTTTTGAATGTGTTTTGAACAGTAATATCTTCACAGGGGACTGAATTTAGCTTACATGATAGTATCTGTGCACCAAACAGAAGCCTAATTTAACACTGAAAATAAACTTTGTTCCCACTATTTAGAATGTGGCAGTTTGTTTTAAAGCAGTTAATTTAAGTGTTTTTGAAGGCTGTCTGTTTCTTGTTTATCAGTAGGTTAGCAACACTTTTCTGCTGTCTTCCTAGGGATACTGTATTTGACCTACAGACTGTGAGTGTAAATGACATGTTTAAAAGGGAAATTTTGGAAACCATAAGCATGACTCATGATCTTTCTGGCATTATGGATATACAGGAAGTCTACTTAGAACAAAATAAAATGTAATTTTTAACTGCTGTTTGCTTGTTACTTCCCCTTTTGGTTTAATTAGAAAATGGCATCTCATCTAAAACTTGTGAAGTGTGAATCCCTGTGTTTGTTGATATTACCTTTCTTTTAATAAGGCTGAGAAGAGTTATTAAAGTAAATTCTGTTTAGTACTCCAAATTGATTTCTCTCCTCTCTTACTATTTGTAATCAAGATATTGTAGTATATCTTTTGACCATAGATTTATTTGGAACTTCTAATTTCTTTTGTACCCCATACTGAGATTAAAGTGATGAGTTTTCTTATCATACATTTTTACTAGCAAAGCTAAAAGGATGCATGTATTTAGAGCTCCTTACAAAATTAATTAATCCATTTTTTTAATAGCGTTTCCAGCGACAGGCTGAAACAAGCTTACAGTGATGTACATTTACTAAATGTGCATTAGGTTTTCAGGGGTGTACACTTCTGCTACTTAGAAAGGGGATTTATTGTCCATGTTTTAGTGGCTTGTGTAACTTTCCTCAGACTGAAATGGATTTTGTTATACCTACCACTCATAGTATCCTCCACAGCAGAAATGGTTCTATTAGCTTTGAATAAGTACGTAAAAGCTTAATCTTTCAGTATGTATGGCTGTGCAAATGATTCTTTCAGTTCTATTGATTTTTAATTTTGTTATAAAAAGGGATTCATATATTTTTTTTTCAGTAATTTGGATTTTCAGTGTAGTTTGTTGTCTTTTTTTCAGAATCCAAACCCTGAAAAGGAAAAGCCACCTTGTAATGCTCAGGAATTAGAAGAATGTGATGCTTTTCTTGAAGATGGTGCAAGCTTGTGCAGATTTGATAGTGATACCTTGAAAGTCACTCATATAGTAAGTACTGCAAATTATTGCAGAAATACTTTAAAACATTTTTATAGGCAAGTTGAATTCTATTATCAATACAAAAATCTGCAAACTCTTGAAAACACATAAATTTCTTCCATAATAACAACAGTAGCAACAGAAACTGTCAACCCATGTGTCCTTCGGTGTCCTTTTAATATAACAACAAGGCTCCTTATGTTCTGATTTAAAAAATACATATACTTTCACAAGTAAGCCATTTAAAAAAGCAAAGTTATGTCAAAGTAATTATAAGAAAAGGGTCTTTATCAGTGGCATAACATTGTTTAGATGGCTTAGTTTCTATTTTTCTCACTAATTTTTCAGATAGCCTCGTAGAAAGTTGATATTTTCTACCAAACGTAGATCACTTTATGATACTTCTTTGTCAATCCCACTGAAAATAACACAATGTAGGCAAAATGCTTCAATAGTCGGCTTGATCTGGACTGTACACAATCTTGGCTGACAGTAGAGTTAGGACTTGTTCTGGTCCTTTGACTAGAGTGGGAAACAGTAAAATCTTATGAAAATCTTACTGGTTAACTCACTGTCTTGAGGTTATTTGGGTTTTTTCTGAGATGTTTCTACAAAACTTGTAATAAACATTGGTGTTGTACTTCATCACTACCTTGTATCACCTGAACTACGTGTAGGATAACCTGTTTTGTACAGCAAATGTCAGTTACAGGAGAAGTTTTGATCTGTTCTTAACTTTCTGTTTCCTCTGAAAAAGCTAGAGAAGTCTGAAGTCTATGTCTTAGAGAGCTTGATGTTTTGTTTGGTTTTTTTTCTTCCTTGATCTTTTTTCCAGCTCTTGTCTTTTTTCTTTGGTAGTACAGAAAGTAGTCTGTTTTGTGAATACAGTGTGACAGACAGACGTTTGTCAGAAGATAAAATCCATTATTGGTAGGAGGACATTTTACAGAAACTCATTTCAAAGGGATTTTAGCTGTTCAGTGATACACCAAATACAGCAGGCATAAGTAGAAACAAGAGGTTCAAACTGGATAATAGGAAAAACAGCCGTGGTTGTAGCATGTATCAGGTTACCTAGTAAGTTGTGAACCCTCTATCCTTGAGGTTTTCAAGACCAGACTGGCTGCAGTTCTGGATTACTCAGCCTAAACCACCACTGCTCGCACTGAAGGGTAAGAAGTTTGTGCCCCAGAGACATTTCACAGATCAGGAGGGGCATGGGATCACGGGATCAAGGAGGCAGCAAGACATTTTGGAGCAAGTTTAAACTCCACAAAATGTTTGTAAACAGTTCTTAAAATGGGTGGCATAAAAGTAATTCAAGGGTTAATGTGTGTAAAACGGTATGCTCAAAGGACAGTTACTGTGGCTAGGAAATTTTCATTTCAGCCTCCTCTATGTGAATTTGAGGTTTTGATCCTTGTTGGAATATTTAGGAATATGAGTATTTCAGTATATTCTTCAGTATACAGAAGTGTATTTTCTCTTTGATTTAGTTCTTCTTTTATGTTTGGGACTTTTTTGTTAGCAATTCAGGGGCCTGTTCCTTCAGAAATGTGGCTGGTACAGCTTTTCACCCACAACTCCTACAAACATATTTATTGAAGAGTGTGCTAATTTGAAATTTAGTAATTATTCAATTGTGAGTAAATTAAAAATGTTAACATTTCATAATTTTAGTATTCTAACTAATCCTTGTTTCAGTGCCTACCAGCTTTTCCTCAGAGGAATGGTATTCCCTTCCCTGTTGGCACTGCAGAAAATCCAACATGATTACTTAGAGAGAATCCTTTCCTAACATCTGAAATTCTAGGTTAGGATCCTCTATCCTAGAAAACCATTGCTGCACAAAACACATTCCCATTTGCTTGTGTAGTAGACATGATGTTTCTGTAAATATTATCCCAAGGAACTTAATTGCATCTGTTTGAAGTGTGCTAAGTACCTGTGATGTATCGAGCTGTTGATCAGTGGGATGCAGCATAATGTATTCAAACATTTTGTCAACAAACATGAAACTGTTGATCATCTAACTTTAGCAGTATGTGTAACAGAATCTGCTATTTTTGCTTTGAATAAATATTTTGTATTTTTCTTTTCAGATTAATCTTGGAAGCAACCAGTATCTTTTCTCAGTTGTTGCGAATCCCAGAGAAATGCCATGCTTCTGCCTGAGACACGATGTTGATGCTCTTCTCTGGCAGCCTCACTCTGATCAACCAGAGAATATGTGGGAACACATTGCAACTTTTAATGCTTTAGGTAGGAAATTTAACTTCTGTGTCACATACCTGAAACTTTTCTATCCAAATGCTTTTAGTATGGCTTCTGTTGACATTTCACTTATTGAAATCCAAATTGAAAGTTACTATAGTTTTGTTGATAGAAGCATGGTAGCTTAATTTTAGAAATAAGAGAGCACAGAAATAAAATATTTATGCCCTGGAAGGGAAATAAGCCTTTCCAGACCATGTACAGGATGTAAGCACAATATTGCATGGCAAAAAGGAGAGTTCCTTGGATCAGTGAATTTGAGTTATAGACTGAAAAGCACAGTCACCACATTAACACTCATGAGCTGCCGTTAGTTGATTATATGTCTAGGTTTATGTAGACTAATGGTTAAGATGTAAGATGATTTTTCCTGTCTCATTGTCCCATATGGTAGCCATTTCCATGCGTTGTTCAATGGAAGTGAAGCAAATAACCTTTCAGAGAGATGGTAGAAAACTGCAAAGATTGTGTCTCAAGTCTCTTAGCAAAAGTATGAAAAGAAATCAGTCTACAATAAGTTTTACTAATAGAGTCCTGTAATGAAAGAGGAAAAAATTCTTTTCCTTCTGAGTGAATATTAACAGAAATGACAGTGTGTTGAAAAGTAATTTGGTTTTTTTCAGTCAGTTCTAAATAGGAGACAAGTTTTAAGTGTCTGTTCAAGATTAGGTAGGATCAGAAATTTAAATTTTTAAATGTAATTACACAATGGGAGATAAGGGAAGAGAAGAGAGCAATTTTGCTAATACTGGGCCAAGATTGCCCTTATGGCCCATATCTGTGCCTTATGATCCTGAGAAAATGAAAAACCTTGTGGGGCTTCTGCCTAGGTATACATACCTGGGCGTCAAAAATGGCAGTTACGATGATGTACAAAAGAATTACATTTTGGTATTGAATTGGTAATACCTCCCTCCAGAAACTATTGCCTTACGTAATAAGAACATACATCTTTTTTTTTTGTTAGTAATTGCGTATTAACTTTTGAGCTGAGCTTGGTTTTGTATCAGCAAGTGAAAGTACTGTTGAAACTAATATATTACTTATCCTTTTTACTTGGTTTTGGGCTATACAGGTTATGTTCAAGCATCAAAGCAAGACAAGAAGTTCATGGCGTGTGCTCCAGATTACTCCTACGCTGCTCTTTGCGAGTGCTTGCGACGAGTTTTCATTTATCGTCAGCCGACTCCTCTGGCCACGGTTCTCTACAACAGGAAGGAAGGGAGACAAGTAGGACAGGTTGCTAAGCAGCTAGTAGCAACCCTGGAAGCCAATGATCCTATCTTAGGCTTTCAAGCTACAAATGAGAGATTATTTGTTCTCACAACAAAAACCTTGTTTTTAATAAAGGTGAACTCTGGGAATTAATTATTTAGTGTGCTCTGCTGTAGTTTCTGTTAACAATGTGTTATAGAACTGGATAGGTGGATGATCTGACAAGTTTGCTGAAATTCAAAAAGGGGATATTTTACAGGGGAATCAAATTTTTTCATGAGACTTTGTCTGTAAGATAGTGAGAAAGTTTTCCAAATTTGCTGTCACTGAAATAAGCTTTTTCAGAGCTTTGGGAAAATGTCTTCTGCATCAACAGCTTTGCCAAAGCAATTGTCGGAGGCTGCTACTGCATAAGTGAATAGCTTTATGCATTGTTTGTTCCAAACGGCTTTGTTGCCATACTTCTGAGTTTTGAGAAGTCACTTCTGGTTTTAAATGCCACTGTTTACCTATGACAAACAGTAGTCAGATAAAGAGTTACAAGCATATGATGTGCAAGGTAAAATGTATCATTAAAAAAAAGTCCTCAATTCAAATACTGTTGATCAAAAAACTGTTTTGATAGTTTGGCATTTAATAGTATTGAGTGAAATGTGAATGAAATGAATGGAGTATTATGTTTCTTGTACAGGTAATTAAATGGAACAATTTCATTTTATATGCCCCTTTTAGATTATTGGTTTGGGACTTACTCATACTTGCAGTGAAATCTGTTCACATTTTATGAGACACCAGAATACCTTTTGGTAACTTTTTCCAGAAATAAAATAAAGGTCAGCGTATAGCTGGCAAATACACATTGAATGCTATTAGTTAAGGTCTGGTTATGCTCTCAATTGTACCATTTTCGTTTGACTTTGCACTTCACCTCAAATGAATAAATTACAGTGAGAAAATGGCTGACAGAAAAAGCACCAACATTGTAACCTGGGATGGGAGTACTCAGGCCAATGACAATGATTTAGTGTAACAAACTACTGTGGTTAATTGAGTTGAATAGTCGTATCTGAAGATTTTTGGGTTTTATTTTAAATTGGCATTGGCCTTACATGTTTAAAGAAAAGGTCAGTTATGACAGCTCCACCTGGGTTGGGGTTTTTTGCATAGTTGGCCTACAACTCCCTAGCAGAGAATGCCTAGTATATTATGTACTGGCAGGAAAGCTGCTGTCATCTGTGGTACCAAAGTACTGAGGGAGTCACAAATACAACAAGTGGCCTTTTAGTTTGCATCTCTCTTCCAGTATTGTTTCAGAACTCTGTAAGAGAAAAATAAGTGTTTCTTTAGTTGTGATTGGTTTTACTGTCCTGTAAATTCTCCAAACTTGTATTGGTGAACTGATTAAATAGTAAGTGAGAATTTAAGATGGAGGCAAGCAGTTGTGGCTTTTAGAAACCCTTCAAATGCAGAAACTTTCCAAGGAACCTGATTTTCCTTCTCCTTACAGCAACATTATATTGTATATCCAATATTGAACAGTTTTTCCTTTCTCTTACCTGGGTATGTTAAAACAGACTTGATCTGCAAACCATCTCTTCTCATTCTGTTCTTTTAAAACTGTCTTGAAAATCCTTTTTGAAAAGGTTCAGTGAATGTATTACTGTTTCATGACTGTTACTTTCTATGAGAGTTGAGGATATTATTTAAAAGATTTGTTACCTTGAGGAACCTGGCCTGCTTTTGCAGGGCAATCCCAAGCACAAAAGCAGGCTGGGCAGGGAATGGACTGACAGCAGCCCTGGAGAGAAGGAATGAGAATGATGGATGAGAATCTGGACACGAGCTGGGAATGTGTGCTTGCAGCCCAGAAAGCCAAATATGTCCTGGGCTGCATCATACAAAGCATGACCAGCAGGTCAAGGGAAGTGATTCTACTCCTCTTCTCTGCTCTGGTGAAACCCCACCTGGACTTCTGTGTCCAGCTCTGAGGGACTCAACATAAGAAAGACATGGACCTTTCAGAGCAAGTCCAGAGGAGAGACACAAAGATCATCAGATTGCTGGACCACCTCTCCTCTCCACCTCTCAGTTCATCCTGGAGAAGAGAAGGCCCTGGGGAGACCTTTGTAGTACCTGAAGGGGCCTTGTGAGAGAGTTAGAGAGGGACTTTGGACCAAGGGCATGTAGTGACAGAACAGAAGGGAATGGCTTCAAACTGAAAGAGAATAGGATTAGGTTAGATACTAGGAAGAAGTTGTTTACTGTGAGGGTGTTGAGGTACTGGAACCAGTTGTGGATGCCACATCCCTCAAAGTGTTCAACACTAGTTGGATGGGTCTTTGAGCAACCTGGTCTAGTGGAAGGTGTCCCTGCCCGTGGAAGGGAGGTTGGAACTAAGATGGTCTTTAAGATCCCTTCCAACCCAAACCATTCTATGATGCTATGATATGGCTGAAAGCCACTGGGATACACTCCTTATCAGCATTTCCATTTCTGTGTTCACTTTCAAGTCTCATTTGTTCAGCATCAGTAGGCTTACACAAAGTATCGAATGTAGAAATTTAGACGAGGTTGTTTTCTGAGAACCATGCTTCAATTTTTCTAGGATTTTGTTTCTTGAAATAATACATTTTAAGAGACAGTTCTTCCTGAGAAGTTCAAATCAAAATCTGTTTGTAGAATTATTGAGTAAATATTTGGCTACTACAGACTTGCATTATTTCTTTTTCAGTACTTTCCTTGGCTGCATGTTTGGAATGCATCATGTATTCTTCTTTAAGTTTAAATAAATGGAAAATACGCTACATTTATTAATAAAGGGGTTTAAATTATTTTAAAGTATTTATGTTAATTTCAAGTGTATATCCTTTCTATACTACTGAAATAAAATAGAAAAATAGAAATAAGAAATTCCTTAAAATAAGGCTTTTATTAAGGAGCTTTCAGTTAGGGCAAATTTCTCGTGGATGTCAGTGTGGTACGGCCATGGCTGTAGCCAAGATGTGCACTATTGCACTCCTTGTTTATCTCTGGAAAGTCCCCCATACAATCTTGTCAATGTTCCATTCCTGGCAACGTACAAATTTGCAGAGGTAGTTACTGAGGGGTTGATAAGTAATCAGGTGTATTCTTGAGTTAATGTGCCCATAGCACTTCTTGCCAGTGTCTTTTTTTGTGTACAAGACCCCAAAGATCTGGACAAACCCTTCTAGATGGAAGACAGAGATGTGCCCACACTTCCCCCTCCCCTACCTCAACACAGGAGTGGGTGCATTTCGCAGGACAGCAAAGGAGAAGAGAAAGGATGGATTTGGTCTCTATGTATGTCCTGTGTCAAAAAGTGGCTCTTCATTAATGGAACAGCAGACTGTGAGAGTAAAAAATAAGGTTGAAGCTTATATTTTATTTCAGTTTTCTGTGCTTTGTTTCAATAATGGACACTAGAACTTTTTAATTTCCTTGCCTTTTGTCAATTTGTGTTTCCTCATTATGGAGATTAGATGAACATGCAGCCTGCAGTCAATCACATAATAGCATGCAATAACAATTATGTTTTAAAATGTAGTGCTGCCAATACTATGTGTCATTTGTAACAGTCTCTGGAATCCAATCTCGTGGTACTTGCTTCTCCTCCTCCCCATTTTCATTTGAGCTATGGATAAAGGTCAGCAAGGTCAAAAGATAACTTGATTGAAGTCTTTGAGGTAGAAGAGCCAAGCATCAGCCAAGCCTTTCGGTCAAGACTATTGCAGTTATTTCAGACTCAAGGTTTAGTCCCTTTTGCTTGGAGAATTGTTTGCTGGTGTAATATTTTTTGCTTTATAAAAGGTTTAAGCTACTTCTGAAAATAATTACTTTTCAGAAAGATATTTATCATGAAGTGGCAGCTAGGTATCAATTAAAATATAGATATAATTAACAATTTCAGATGCAGGTCTGGAAAATACTTGTCATAGTCTTTACTAATCTAATGCTCTAGGCAAAATACCCTTTATATATTTCAGTATAATCTGGCAATCTAATTGGCAGTTGCAAGGAATTGTCAGGAACAACACAGGAAAGTAAATTTAAAAAAAACTAGTCAATTTAGACTGTCACATAAATCATCATTATACTATGATGAATATACCCTATCTTTCTACTTTATTCCACTAATCGATTTCTTAATGTATTGGTTACATTCTGAATGTGCCAGAGCTGTGTATATGTACATTTGTGTTGTCACCTACATCTATATATGCACATGCTTGTATGTATTCATACTGCCTTAAAGTATTGGGGAGGGTGGGGTGGCTTCCAGAGAGGAGAATCTTTAAACAGCACTGACAGCAAAGCATAGATTGTTAACCTGTTCATGACTGTAGTGAAGTTTCAGTATAAATACTTTGCTGTATGCTGAAACATGGTTTTACACTTGGGAGTCAGTTCTTAAATGTGAATAAATACTGATTATTAGTTTAAAGGCCCTTGGAATCTGCATTGCAATGGTTTTGCTTTATCTTTCTTAGTGTTTTAAGTTTTCCTATGTGTGCTGCCCCTCATTGCAATGTGAACACCTCTAAGTCTGACATAAATGTGTTGTAATGTCATGGTAACTGCTTTATATGAAAACATCAGTCATGAATCCTGTGGCATTTTAATTCTGCTGAGGATTAAATATGATATATCTCAGTTTATACCCAAACTGAAACAGCTCAGGGGCCAAGCACTGACTAGATGCCTCAAACTGGCAGAAATGATGGAGGACCAATAAGCATTTATTTTTATTAAAACGATTGAGGTTCAGTGTGAAAATAAATAACTTACACTGAATACTAATTCAGTTGACTCAGGCACTAAAATTGCAGCTGATTGGCCTTTAATGATTGTTCTCTCTGAAGCCATTCATTCTCCCTGTTTTATGTATCCCCTCTAATAAATATAGAGTACCTAATGGTAATTTTAGTTTGAACAATTTATGGGAATTTTCTGAATAACTGAATTAGACTTGCAGATGTGATATCTAACATGGGCATTAGGTACAAGATGGATACATCTAGTCAAAAAGAGACCAGGAACTCAGGATCTTGATTTGATCAGTGCTGGTGACCATCTAAACCAAAATAGGTGCTTTGAAGACATTTTTGTGAGTTGCAATATCAGATTCTAAAAAGAGTGACAATGTGGGAATCGGTGCAGAATCATCACAGAATCATAGAATGGTTTGGGTTAGAAAGGACCTTAAGAATCATCTAGTTACAATGCTCCTGCCGTGTGCAGGGATGCCTTTCACTGGACCAAGTTGCTCAAAGCCCCAACCAGCCTGGCACTGAACACTTCCAGGGATGGAACATTCACGACTTCTCTGGACAACTTGTTCTTGCACCTCACTACACTCACAGTAAAGAATTTCTATTTATTATCTGATATAAACCTACTTTCAGTTTAAACCCATTACCCCTTGCCCCATCAGTACATGCCCTTGTAAAAGTCCCTATCCACCTTTCTTGTAGACCCTCTTTAGGTACTGGAAGGTGCTATAAAGTCTCCATGGAACCATCTCTTCTTCAGGTTGAACAACCCCAATACTCTCTGCCTGTCTTCACAGGAGAATAAGGTTGCTTAGGCAAGATAAAATACATACAGGCTTCCTTTTAAAATCTCTTAGGGGTATATGCAATACTCCATTCAAAGCAGTTGGATCAATCAGAAAGAGAATATTTGTGGTTAAGACTTCCTCTGTTCCTATTTTATATGCTTTTCACAAGGGTAAGTCATCAGCAAAACCACCTGGACGCTGGTGTGACTGGAGTCACTCTTTTTGTGCTGTTTCTAGCCTGATGTAGCTCCAGGTGGTTGCTGCTGTCGGAAAAATTCACAAGGATAGTAATTAACTAAATATTCAAGGAAAAAAGTATTTGCTACTGTTAGCAACATATTTCTGAACCTCTTTGAATCCAATGTGTCATGTGACAAAAATCTTCCTTTTCACATACAACAAATGAACAAACTACAGAAAAAAAACCCACACCAAAACACCTAAAACTCAGGCTGCTTTATCGTTGTTTCACTGGGGTTTTTTTCTGGGAAGTACACCCAATATCTTTTTCTCTGTTCTTAGAAATCTTTGTCCTGTGCTATGAAAAACAGATGCAATATCCTTAAAATTTCAACCTGGTGTTTCTTAATGCCGTGGGGACAGCAGTGTATCTGTCACTGACTTAGTTGTGTTTCAGAGGAAAATTAGTGTGCAAGTTGCTTAAGCTGCTCTCTGTTCCAATGGGAAGTGGGGGAAAAGTGAAGTCAGCTAATTTTTGAAAGGTTCACTCTGTCTGTTTGCATGGCTGCAGTCCCTGAGGTCCATGTAATTCAACATACTGACAGGTCTCAGATGCCCAAACAGGAAGCTGTGGGCTAGTTAAGCACAACATTTCACTGTGTGAACTCATCCAATGTGTCTACACAGATTTTAGTGCTCTTGCTCAGTTGTCTGACATCACAAATCTATTTTCTATGATAGCAGAAATAAGTTAACCTGCTAACTGACTGCAGTATCTACTTAGGAAAGAAAGTGCACACAGTAGATTGATTCTTGGCGATACATTTCTGTATCAAATGTGATTTATACCATGACAGAGCAGTTACGTGGCTTTGACTTCAAGGTGACTAATGCTTGCAATTAATGAGTTCCCACAACTCAAATTTTCTAGTAGAATTATTCACAGACTTGTAGGTAAACATATGAGAATATTAATTTGGAACTGGAGATGATTAGCATTTCTCATTAGTATTTCATTTTCAGTTGGTTATTCTGTCTTTATTATGTGAACTAAATTTCTTGAAACCTGTAAGAACTAGTTCACTTTGCAATCCTGAGTGATGCTGACTAAGAAAGTGGAGCTTTGCCTCCTAAATCCTGGCGGCGGTCAAAGTCAACAAGGCCAGAGAGGACTAGGGAGTGCTTCATAGCACTTTAAAAGATTATATTAAAAGCAACCTGCCAATGCAAAGGGAGTGCAGCTGCTTAAACCCCACCACTTCTGACTGCTTCCTGAGTTTAGCAGCCCTTATCTTTCCTCAGCAACATTATAGCATAGGAAGAAGCATCCTGAAGAACCCAACCCTTGCTGTCTTAGAGCTCTGCAGAGATTTTGACTGTATGAAGTTAAAACAATAATATAAGGTATGTATGTGGTTGGATTTGAAAGATAAAACATATAATAAGGTGGTCAGGCCAAGGCTCAGTCTGTCTGTCTCTCATTTCCCTTAAGCAACTGTTTTTAGGTACATGATTCCTTAATGCTTTGTTATGAGCAAACAGGCAGCAGTGCTCTGCTGTCTGTAGCCCTGAGCCCTTCAGCTTTGGGCTGCTGGCTCTGTGATCAGCAGTGGCACTGGTACCAAATGGCACAACTCGTTTTCCTTCTCATCTGCCTGGTCATGCTCAGCTCTTGGTGTCTCTGCCATTCAGTTAGAGCGAACTGCCATGTGCTGGCAGTTAAACGCACACATCTCAGCCTGCTTTGTGTGGTTTATGGCTGTCATGGTTTAATATGGTAGGTAGTTGAACACCACACAGCCTCTCCCTCACTCACCACTGCCACTGGGATGGGGAAGAGAACTGGGGGAAAAAAAGTAAAATGTGTGGATTGAGATTAAAACAGTTTAATAAGACAGAAACTGAAGGGAAAATAATAATACTAATAGTAATAATAATAATAACATTATTAATACGGTATACAGAACAAGTGATGCAAAATAAATTGCTCACCACCCACAGACCATGCCCAGCCAGCTCCTGAGCAATGGTCCTCTGCCAGACTTCCCCCTGGAATATATGCTGAGCATGATGCTGTATAATATGGAATATTCCTTTGTTCAGTTAGGGTCAGCTGTCCCAGTTGGGTCCCTTCCCAGCTTCTTGTGCACCCCCAGACTCCTCAATGTCAGGATGGGATGAAAAGCTGTAAAGCTTTTGCCTTAGTGCTGAGTAACTTGTAAGCACTGCTCAGCAGCAGCTAAAACATCAGCATGTTATCAAAATTGCTCTCATCCTAAATCCAAACCACAGCACTGTACCAACAACTAGGAAGAAAATTAACTCTATCCCAGAGAAAAGCAGGATGAATAAGCCCTCCTGGCTTCGGGCAATGTGTGTGTGTCTCTAAGCTTGAACAGCCCAGAGCAGTCATTCTGTCCAGATGACATCTTCTGGGGTTTTGGGGGTAGTTTTTGTTTGGTTTGGTGAGTTAATAAGAAATGAAAGTGAGTGTAGGGATGCTGAAACAGGTTCTTTGTTGCTGCAACTTTAATTTTTCTGCCTGTGACTTTACTAGGCAGATTAATTTTTTTAACTGCTTTGTTGACACTGAAGCCCAGAAACTCAGCAACCCAGTGATCTCCTCAACAAACTTTAAAGATTTAAAATCCATTAGAAGTCTTCAGGTTAACAGTGTTGAAACATAGGGCAAGATCTAATATGGGTAGAAAGCTGTTTCTGGTAAAGATATGACATAAATCATAAACTACTTGGTTCAATTAATGTTCTCTAGAGGGATGTCACCCCTATTTGCTGCTAGGGCTCTCGTCTAGTTTTCACTTACATCCAGAAAGTAAATATTGGCAAGTTCAGGCCTTCACATCATCAGCTGTTTGGGATCCATTTATTTGTAAGTTACTCTGTACGCTCAGCTCTATATTATAGTAGAAATGCCTTAGCTACCACTTTTTGAAGATTAATACATAGGATGAATTAGAGGTTCACACTATTTTCCAGCTGACAGTTTAAACTAGAGGATTTGGTGATTCTTATTTATGCAGATGCATTTATTTATGGTGCTTGCTTACAAAAACAAAACTGTTGTCTTACTTGGCAGAGCTTGTTCTTTTCTTCTCATTTTTAGGTTTAAAACACAGGTATATGAAACCATGACAGGTGTTCTATGATGGCAGTGGTGGCACCAGTTTTATTAAGAGGCACCTCTTTGTTCATTGCTCTCATGTTAAACTTTATTGGGCTGGATTTTCCTTTGGGCTCAAATGCTATTAATGCAGGATTACAAAATGATCCCATGGGGAAATACTAAAGCTTGCTTTTTTCAGTCTGCTCTGGTGTTGACTGAGATGAGCAATGCATAGGTGCTTGTGAGTCAGATGGAGAAATGGATGCATAGGTTGCCTTTTCCCTGACATGCTAGCTCAGACACAGTTTACACAGGGTCTCATGCCAGATTCTGGCACTTTGCAGCTGCCAGGATTTCTCCTTCCTGGAAAAGATTCAAACTTATTCATTTACAGTCAGACTTAGTCTTTTTAGGGTGAGGAGAGCTAAGGAATTGGATATAGGTCAGCCTCATTAACAAATGAGTTCTGGAGTTCATCACTGCAGCTATATGTGAAAGAAAGAGGAAGGGTTGTTTGAAAAATGCCATGAGAAATAAATTAGTGATCTGCTTTCTCAGTAAATTACATTTTAAAACATATTTGATTTACAGGATTAAACATTTCTTAGTGAAGCAGTTTTTGTTCTGGTGAATAGCCAGCTCCACCATAACTGAAGATGTGCTGAAATTCATGTCATATATGGAGGCTGAAGATCCTTCATTCCACCTGGTTCTCTTGCTAGTCATTATGTTCCTCAGTTATGTAGCTGATAAGAGATGGTTGTGTTCTCCTAGGAAGCCCTAGAAACTCACAATGGTTTGTAGTGAGAGGAGGTGAATGGAACTTTTAGAACTTTTTTTTGGTGTGTGTTTCATTTAAACTCTGAAAATGCAGCTATTCTGGAGAGCTCTCCTTTTCAGTGTGTTGGAATCCATGCATGGATTTCCTTTGAACCTGCTGCTGTTTGCTGTAAGTCAGGGAAGTTCCTCCTGACTCTGTCCTGCCCTCTGAGACCCTCGCTCAGAGACCATCAGGTGTGGATTCATTCCAAGGGGTAATTCTCTACTAGGAGAGAATTTTCCCTTTCTGCTGCCAAAGCAGAAACACAATATTGGAAACACTCAAAACTGAGACACAATTATTTGTGGTTTTCATATGCCTTTACTGGCAGCAAACCAGCCCATGAAAGCTCTCTTTTTCTCTGCTTGAGAGGGTTGGCACCTGCAGGGGGGTTACTAGAAAGACTGGAGGGGAGAAGGCAAAAAAGATGAATCCAAATCTGAGAATGAGCACAAAAGAGAGATATTTTATGTCCTAAAAGTATCACTTCTGCAGGAATAAAACCTATGACCTAAGACTCAAATTTACAGTTTTTTCTTTTGCTACATCAAAAAAGATAGATCTCAGCAACTTGGTTTCTCTTCTTTGTTTTGTTTTTTTTTCATCGTTTTATCTCCATGGTGTGTTTTCTGTGGTATGCTCAGTGAGACATCTAGTGTGTTGCACACAAGCCATTCATGCTCTGTGAGAGAAATCTTTAATCCTTTGATATGTCATGGCTTTCAAGTTCCATTTACAAATGTTGCTCACTGAATTTTGGGGAAATAAATGTTTTGTCATGGAGTGTGAAGATGCTCTCAGCTTGATTATGCTCTCATCTAAATTAAAAGATTTATATTCTAGCTAAATATAAAATTTATTTATTTTTGCCTGGTTTTCTATGTTCACTGATTTTTATCCAGTTAAATAGAGACATGAAGTACTCTGCAAAATAAGATTTTTATAACTTCTATTAAAATAAGGTGCTAGGAAGAGGAAAAAAAACAACAAAACAAGAAATGCCACAGCTGAGGCAAAGGCATCAGTCAAAGCTGATTTTCTTTTTCAGCAAGTCCCTCAAAGAAATTTCTATGAAACAAGATTGATTCTCTGGTCTTAATACCTGTGGAGCAATCTGTTCCTAGGAGTGTGCATATCATTAGCTAAATAGTTAAAAACAAATAGACACAGTCTGTGTCCATTCTGAAGCCTGACTGAATTACAGAGACAGCATCAAAGAGCATGAGGATGGAAAGGATTCCAGGCTGCTGGACAGTATGGACTTATACTGGAGGAGAGTTTTAGCAGGATGATGGTGCAGATTCTGGCCTTGAATATCAGCCTGTACGTGGAAATCTTAGAAACTCAACATTTGATAGGATACACTGAGGCTCAGTCTAGCCTGGGAGGTGGAATTCCCTGCATGAAAGCACCATTTGTGCCTGTATGTTGGGACAGGTACAGGAACAAATGCGGCTGGACAGGGATGCGCACGTGCTCTGTGACACCCTGTCTGCAGAGACAGGGGAAGAATTACATGGGCAAAAACAACATCATACAGATGGAACTCTGTCCCCTCTGTACGTGCTGGCACATCTGAAATGCAAGAGGATTTTCAGATGAGATAAGGACTAGAAAACAAGAGTACCTCTGCTTTGATTAGTTCTTGGCTAAATGTAATGCTGCAGTGCCCAAACATTCTTTGTTCATTTAGATGGCTTGTCTTTATTTTCTGAGAGAGAGTGGATTTGTTCAGGCTCACTTTCAGCAGTAATGACAGGAAGGCATCACAAATCACACTCTAAATTATCATGGCTAAAAATCTAGCTAATTATCTAGTCTGAAATTAATTAAATTTCTGCCTTTTCAGATCCTGACCCAGATGCCCGTTGATGGTTTGGTTTGATTTTTTTTTCTTCCTTGCTGCTCATATCTGTTTTCTGTCAGTTCACTTCTGGACATTGCCTTCCTTCTCCTACAGGACTTGGATGATGCATCAAACTGCTTTAAAGATCCCCTTCTCAACACACCCACCCTGCCTGGTGTAGCTGTTTTGTGTCTGAAGTGGCTAAGAGTCACTGGCCACTTGCAAGTCACAGGGCTGCCTTGACACATCCAGTGGTGACAGGGAGTTTTTCACAGCTGTATTCTGGTGCCCAGTACAAGGTTGGTCACTGCAACAGACAAAACGTGCCCTGTGGCTTGAAATGCTGACCTCCTGTGCTTTTATTCTGACCTGTGAAGGAATGTGGTCATGAAATCAGCACTGGCATGGTGATGGTGTCTGTCCGCCTGGTCCCATGGGCAGGTCTCACCCTGCAGGAGCAATGTGGGGAGCTCAGGCTGGCCACCCCAGTCCTCTGCCTCCTGAGCCAGTGGAAACCAAAATCTGGTGTCCAGATCCTGCCTGGGGATGAACATCAGAGCTGCAGCTCCTGAAGGCAACCCAAAATGTAGGGCCTGTCAATATGGGGACAGGTGTGAGCATCAGTTTCATAGTAAAGCAGCACTGTTGCAAATCATGTAATCAGCCTCCATTGCTGGAGCTTTATACTGGCAGAGAGTGAATATACGTGGTCCAAACTCCTGCCACAGCCATCAACAAGGGACCTACACTTCCATGGTGGGTGATGTGCACTGAACGCATGTATCATGTCCGCAGGGTAGTGAGAGACACTTCAGGTGAAGTGATCTAAAGCTGAGCTTCCCATTTTCAATAGATATTCCTATTCTTATTATAAAGAGAAGAAAGACAGTTCTTAATTATTTTTGTTTTCTGGATGTTGTTTTTCTTTCCTTGTATAATGTAAAGGAAAGGATAAGAAATCCATACAGCTTTTGAACACCTTCAGGGATGCTGATTCCACTACTTTCCTGGACAGCCTATTCCAATGCCTGACCACTCTTTCAGTAAAGAAATTTTTCCTAATATCCAATCTAAACCTCCCCAGGTGAAACTTGAGGACATTGCCTCTAGTCCTGTCACTTAATACTTTGGAGAAGAGTCTAACACCCACCTCACTGCAACCACCTTTCAGATAGCTGGAGAGAGTAATAAGGTTTTTCCTGAGCCTCCTTTTCTTCAGGAGGAGAAAATGTCAGAGATAGCACAGGACTTTCCTTGCAAGACACTGGGTAAGAGTCTGGAACTGTATGGAAGATTTTGTGCAACTACCAAGGGAATTGTGTGGGTTTGGTACACCTTCAGGATTCTCTGTATTTATAAAATTGGTGCCAGAGAATTTTTCTGTAGGCTAGAGGAAAACAAAAATTTCTTACCTAATGTGGTGTTTATTTGAGATGATTTTTAAAAATTGCAGACTAGGGAATTTCCCTGAATATTTATACATAGGTGAAAATGTAAAAGGTGTGTCTATAAAATACATGTAAAGGAAAAAGTCAACAACAACTTTAATCTACAAATAGTGAAAATATTTTGGTGCACTTGGAGTTTTGGCTTATCACAAAAGAACTGTGACCTGTTCTTCCTCTTGAGAGCCTTGAGAAAAACCCGACGTTATTGCTTGAATGGCAGGAAGACCAGATGTTATAATTCCTGCTTCCACAATGGAGAGATTTGTTTCCAGCACTGGAAAGTCCTTGGAACAGTCTAGTATTTTCACAATTATATTCCAGAGAATTTTAAAATAGAGGCAAGGGAAGAAAGAGAAGAATTTAGTAGGAGGGTGTGGTGGAAGGAATGAAATAAAGCAACAAATGGAGGATGCTCTTCGTCACTGCCCATCTCTATCCATCTTTACCCTATTCTGGTTTGAGTTTCTTGTTTCAACAGAGATTTCTTCTACCACACATGTTTTCAAGGTATTGACCTTCTTGGAATTTTTTTTCACCAGCCCAGATGTCAAGCTTGCCTGAAGATTCGGGAAGGGCTCTAGTCACGTGGGTGTGTCCTTCAAGCCTGCACAGTGAATTTTTTAGGTGAGGCACAGCATGCGCAGAACTGTCCGTGCCCTTTGCTCCTAAGGTTCATCTGCCATGGCCAAGCAAGCTCGGACGGTGACAGTGAAGTCCTCAGGACTAAAACCTACAGCCCCTGGTATTGCCAGGAGGTCTTCCATCCAAGTACTAACTGGGCCTGACCCTGCCTAGCTTCCAAGACCTGACGTGATCGGGCATCAGGGTGGCATTTAACTGCCTCTACTTCATAACTTTCTACTTGTGACTACCTTTTAGATAAATGACCTCACCTTCTGATTGGAGCCTTCTATGATGTTACCAAGTATTTTCTTACTTTTCTTTTTTTTTTTTCCTTTATGCTCCAGCTCACCATATTTGAAGCATGTGGCACTGGTAGTTAAATGGAGAACACTTCAGGTACACACTTTTGTCTTTTTTGGAAACAATGTTATCAACTGAGGGTAGATATCAGAGCACTCCTACATGGTTATTACTGATCAATTTTGGTGTCCAGCAAAGTAAAAATTACTTCTACTTTTAGCTAAGCTATTGTGATCATGTGGTCACAGTATTAATGACAGTGACTTGGGGAACACCCCTAATGTCAAATTCATCAAGTATGTGCATCAATCCAGTGTGGAGCAGTTTCAAAGCCTGCAGATCTCATGAATCTTTCCAGATCTGTATAGTATAGAGCCTCACAGAATATAGCCAGCCTGAATTAACAAATGTTCAACTATGTTAATGTTTTCGGTCTTCTGAAGTGAATTTTGTGGCTAGCCCCACTTACTGTGGTCTGGTTTGCACCATGGAGTGATCCTGGAAAAGGAAAAATTGGTTTCGCTTGAATCTGTAGCACATCTGTGCTACAGAAGTTCATGTGATGTGCTTGAACTGCTAAATGAGGAGCTGGTCCATGGGATCAGATTAGATCTGGTTCAAAAGAAACTCTCATGCAATATAAACATCAGGTCCTCAGGAGCTCCTCTTGCATTATAGCACTTAATAATGTCGACACAAAGTCAGCTAAATACGTTGTAGCCAAACTGATTCCCAAGTCAAATAAGTCTGCTTGGTGCCACAAGTTAAGGAACAAAAATATCAGGGGAACAAAAAGTGAAAACAGCCTCCTTTTCGGAGTAACTTGGTCTAATTTATTTAGTTCTTGAGAGCTCTTGCCACAGGATATCAGAACAAGTTTACAGCTGAAAATTCCAATACTGTAAGACTGAGCATAGCTACTGCTGAGTACATGTACTGTCTCCTGCAAACACACATGTAATCTCTGGTGCAGGAGATTTAAAATTCTCCTTGCTGATCTGTTCCAGTGTTTTGTCAACTTAAAAATTAAGCCCCAGAAGAGTTCACTTAGAGAGCCTCTGATGCAAATGTATTTTTGTAAGGTTTAGCACTTTACTGAGATCAGATCCCTAAAGATAGGAAAATAGTTATTTCATCATCTCTTAATCTAACTTTTTCTACATCAAATCTCAAATCCTTCAACCCCTTCTTATTAATCACTAGTTTTTAAGCTCTTGTAATTTCTATCTACTCCAGGTTCATAGTTGGTCTATATCTTTTTTAAATTTTGTAATCCAGAAGCTTACACAGTGTTTTGGCTGAGACATTTTCCTAATGTCACTGAGACACTGAAAGTGACTTACTAGGGAGGTTTCCTTTCATTTAATTTTGTATTATATTGTTTCTTCTAGAGTTTAATTCCTTGGCTGGCTGATGAGGACATCATTTCAGTGTCAAAAAGTTTTATGAATTTTGGATATAAATGTAGCTCTTTTTGTTTCTCAGTATTGAATTTTAATAAAAATATTTTGTCTCCTGTTTTGTTAGCTGGCTAGATCTATAATTTCAAATGTCTTCTTCCCTCTTCATAAAAGATATGCATTTTATCTAGTTTTCTCTGTTTCTTCTGGACCTTGGAACTGTAGAAGGTCAAAACAAAGAGGAAGAAGTAAAAAAGATGTCTTTTGAAGGTGCTGAACTGTTGCAAAATAACCAACCAGAGTTCTTCAGAGATGAATATTTTTAAATGCATTTGATTAAAATATTAATTCATAGTTGTAAACTCTACTTCTTGGTGTTCATTCAGAAACCTGCAAAAGCTGTCACTCTAACTCCAGTAAAAGTAAAATGATACTGAAATCAGAAAAATTCTTGACCCATCAACATCAGTGGGAATTCTGCCACATGTGTGAGTATTTTACTCGCTCTTCTTGGGTTTCAAGCTCCATATATTTGGCTTTGACCTGCATGGTGAGTCTACATGAAATTCTGCCAAAAGGACTTATCTGAAATTACTGTGTCTGAACAACAATTGCCACCAGTTTGGGTGTTTTAGCACTGTACCCCAGTACAATTTGCCTCCATGCAATCTATGAAGTTGTCTAGATTATATGAAAATGTTAAATTGTAGATGTATAAGATACCTAGTCACATATCTAAAATCCTTCACAAAACTAAATGCTGTATTTGTACTTGAATACCAGCAATTGATGATGAGGAAATCAATTAGCCCTAATTGGCACTTTAATAAATGAAACAAACTTTAGAAAGTCCTGTGAAATTCCAGAGACCTGGAGATTCCATCTCTAAAAATAAGTCAACTGGAAAAAACACTGTCATTGAAATCATCCAAAATCAGACCTCAGATGCTATTGCAGCTTCACAAGGAAAGTCCATAGTTTGTCTCCTATGGTACTTCAAAATCAAATAGCCCTCAATTTCCTACTAGCCTGACAGGAAGGCATGTGTAAAGTTATCAACACTAGTTGCTTCTTACATAAACCTGAACAAGAAAGAATCAATAATAATTTGGTTGCAATTCAGAAGCAAACCAAAATTCTAAGTAACGCTTGAAAATGTGTCCACAAACCTACTTCATGGTTACTGAACCTAAACCAACTGTTATGTTGTTGTAGTTTGGGATTATTATGTAAATTCTCTCCCCTGCCACTTAACTGCCCAGGCCAGCGGTTAACAAAAGAAGTAGTTAACTGTGATCGCTGGGGTGGGGGCAGGTTTGTCTCTTTTGGTTTTTTTTTTGGATATTCTCCTCAGTCTTGGCTCGGCGGAACGGGGGAGTGGGGGCTCCAAGGAGGCAGGCTGCCCTGCTGGTTACTGCTGGGGTTTTCCCTGGCTGTCTTGCTGCTGCCTACTTCGGATTACCTTTTCCTGCCGTGCTGCTACCTGCCTTGGATTTGCTGCTGGTTGCTCGTACCTGTCTGCTTCTTGGACGGGGAACACAGGGGAAAGAGACTGAGTCCATCTGAAAGCCCACTGCTCGTCTGTTTCGCTGGAGAGGGACTGAAACTCACTCTGCAGCCAGCGGGCTGTGACAAGGACACTTAAGTATAACCTTTTCTCCCGGAGGAAAACCTGCTGGGTTTTGTTGTTGTTGGTTTTTTTTTTTTCCTCTTATGGTGTTGGGGAAGTGGGTTGCACTAGTCTGTTTACATATATATATATATATATATAGCAGTTATCCTTCTTGTATTAAAATTCCTTTTCTTAAATTTGATAAAGAGTGGTGTGATTATTGAGGAGGAGGCCCCTCCCCTGCTTGTGGGTAAAACATTTTGGTTTTTCCCCTCAAACCGAGACATTTCTTGGCGCCCAACGTGTGGGGCTTGTAAACAAAGAAGGATAACTGCTATTTTGTGGCACCATGTGGGTCTTGAGCTTAGAGTTCATCAGGACCATCCTGTATAATATATTGGCTTTTTGTTGGTACAAATTCATGCCAAAAGGAGCGGCAGGTTTAAGTCTTATCAACAAATCAATGAGCAAAACTCAAATAGCCACAATTACTATTGAGTTCTTACTCTGGATTTATGGTGCCATGGTGCCATGAATTCGATGCCTTTGGATGTCATGTGGGTGGTGCTCTCCAGGCTGTTTTCCTGCCGCAACCTAAGCTGCTACCTCTGGGGATTCAGTGATAATAGTACGGACCCTTGGGAAGGAACAAAGGGGAATCTCTTCTCCCAACCCTTTGTCCATTCCCCATTCAAGTCTGCTACAACAGCTTTTGAGATGTTTAAATTCTCCCTGGATGCCAGAGATATCTTTATGGTTTTTCTGCAGGGTTGTATCCCTGCAGCTTACAGAATGTTTGAAGGTAGGGCCAGGGTTTTTCCAGAATGCATTCAGAAACCTAGCCCAGTGAAGGGGGAAAAGCGAGAGAATAAAACCCCTGATGCCACAGTGAAGGGAGAAAAGGATGAGGCTAAACCAGGAGGACAGGCCAAGCCTATGGAAGTTGCCCCTATTCAGAAAAGGAAATATAAGACCAAATTAGACCATCCAGCAGACGATGAGGGGGCTGCTGCACCTCCACAGCAAGCAGACCCAGAGCCTGAGATCATCACTGAGTCATTGTCATTTGATAATCTCCGTAGTTTGCGGAAAGACATTGCTCGACACCCGGGTGAGCCCATCCTGACTTGGTTGATCCGAGTTTGGGACCTTATGGGTGAAACCTTACAACTGGATGGTGCTGAAGCCAGGTTTTTGGGGGCTCTGGCCCAGGACGTGGCTATTGAACAGGTGTTCGTGAGGGAATCAAAGCCCCTTTCACTCTGGGCACGACTTCTAACGAGTGTAAGAGAGAAGTTTGTTTATAGAGAAATCCTGCAGGAACATCATATTAGGAAGACTTGGAAGACGATGGAAGAAGGAATTTTACGTCTGAGGGAGATGGCAATGATGGACGTGCTTTTTGGAAGAGGTGGGCAAGCCAATAATGACCCTGACAAGGTCAGATGCACACCACATATGTGGTGGGACCTTTCACGCTCGGGGCCAGCTGAATACACCGATTTCCTGGCATCCATGTATAGGGAAGAGAACCATGAAACAGTGGGCGCAGTAGCAAATAAGCTCCGGATATATGAAAGCATGACCCACAGCCCAATGCAGGCCCGTATTTCTGCTGTAGAGACATTGGTTGAGAGTCTCAAGACGCTGCCTGCAGAGGTAAAAGCGATCAGAGAGGAAATTAGGGAAAGTCTCCAAGTGGCACCAGTGCGAATGAGAACCTCTGAAGTCAGAGCCAGACGCCCCCCAGCCAGAGGAAGTGGACAGACCTCACGAACTGAGATGTGGTACTTCCTGGCCAAACATGGAGAAGACATGGGACGGTGGGATGGGAAACCCACCCGTGCCCTTGCAGCCCGAGTACAAGAACTGAAGGAGAATGGAAGAAGGTCAGTGAGAGTAAGTGCAGTCCCAGTTTCCCACGGGCAAGAATCTGACCCACAGGAGGGCACCTCCCAGGTGTACTCATCGAGAAAAGGTTCTGACCGCTATGACCAGGATCAGTGTTAGAGGGGCCCTGCCTCTAGCCAGGTAGAGGCACGGGACAACCGTGTCTATTGGACTGTGTGGATTCGATGGCCTGGTACATCAGACCCACAAAAGTATAAGGCTTTGGTTGATACTGGCGCTCAATGCACATTAATGCCATCAGGACATGTGGGCTCAGAAACTATTTCTATTTCTGGGGTGACAGGGGGATCTCAAGAGTTGACTGTGCTAGAAGCTGAAGTGAGCTTGACAGGGAGAGATTGGCAGAAACACCCCATTGTGACTGGTCCAGCCGCCCCATGTATCCTGGGCATTGACTACCTCAGGAATGGATATTTTAAGGACCCAAAGGGGCATAGATGGGCTTTTGGAATAGCCACTGTACAGACAGAAGGGATTGAACAATTGAACTCATTGCCAGGTCTCTCAGAAAGTCCTTCTGCTGTTGGACTGTTGAAAGTTGAGGAACAGCAAGTGCCAATTGCCACCACGACAGTGCACCGTCGGCAATACCGAACGAACCGTGATGCTGTGATCCCCATCCATAAGATGATCCGTGAACTGGAGAGCCAAGGGGTGGTCAGCAAAACCCACTCACCCTTCAACAGCCCCATCTGGCCTGTGCATAAGTCTGATGGAGAATGGAGATTGACTGTGGACTATCGTGGCTTGAATGAAGTTACCCCACCGCTGAGTGCCGCTGTGCCGGACATGCTGGAGCTCCAGTATGAACTGGAGTCCAGGGCAGCAAAGTGGTATGCCACTATTGACATTGCTAATGCGTTCTTCTCCATTCCTCTGGCACCAGAGTGCAGGCCACAGTTTGCTTTCACCTGGAGGGGCGTGCAGTACACCTGGAACCGACTACCCCAGGGGTGGAAACACAGTCCCACCATCTGTCATGGACTGATCCAGACTGCACTGGAGAAGGGTGAGGCTCCAGAACACCTGCAATACATTGATGACATCATTGTGTGGGGGGACACAGCAGAAGAGGTTTTTCAGAAAGGAGAGAAAATCATCCAGATCCTGTTGGGAGCTGGCTTTGCCATCAAACGGAGTAAGGTTAAGGGACCAGCCCAAGAGATCCAGTTCCTGGGAGTGAAGTGGCAGGATGGACGCCGTCAGATTCCAACAGAAGTCATCAATAAGATCACAGCAATGTCTCCACCCACCAGCAAAAAGGAAACACAAGCCTTCCTGGGTGCCATAGGGTTCTGGAGGATGCATATCCCAGCATACAGTCAGATCGTAAGCCCTCTCTACTTGGTAACCCGTAAGAAGAATGATTTCCACTGGGGCCCTGAGCAGCAACAAGCCTTTGACCAGATCAAGCATGAGATTGCTCAGGCTGTAGCCCTTGGACCAGTCAGGACAGGACCAGACGTACAGAACATGCTCTACTCCGCCGCCGGGAATAATGGCCTGTCTTGGAGCCTTTGGCAGAAGGTGCCTGGTGAGACTCGAGGCCGACCACTTGGATTCTGGAGCCGAGGCTACAGAGGATCTGAAGCCAACTATACCCCCACAGAGAAAGAGATCCTAGCCGCCTATGAAGGAGTCCAAGCCGCCTCAGAGGTGATTGGCACAGAAGCACAGCTGTTTCTGGCACCTCGACTACCAGTGCTGAAGTGGATGTTGTCAGGACAGGCTGCCTCTACACATCACGCCACTGATGCTACCTGGAGCAAGTGGATTGCCCTGATTACGCAGCGCGCCCGTATAGGAAAATCAAATCGCCCTGGGATCCTGGAAATCATCATGAACTGGCCTGAAGGTGAAAATTTTGGTCTAGCAGATGAAGAGGAAGAGCAGGTGACACGTGCGGAAGAAGCTCCACCATACAATCAATTGCCAAAAGAGGAAATACGCTACGCCCTCTTCACCGATGGCTCCTGTCGCATTGTAGGGACTAATCGCAAATGGAAAGCAGCTGTATGGAGTCCCACACGACAAGTTGCAGAAGCTACTGAAGGAGAAGGTGGGTCGAGTCAGTTTGCAGAGCTTAAAGCCGTGCAGTTGGCCCTGGACATTGCTGAACGAGAGAAATGGCCAAAGCTTTACCTCTACACTGACTCATGGATGGTGGCCAATGCTCTCTGGGGATGGTTAGACCGATGGAAGAAAACCAATTGGAAACGCAGAGGGAAACCCATCTGGGCTGCCGATATATGGCAAGATATTGCCACCCGAGTAGAGAAGCTGATTGTGAGAGTCCGCCACGTAGACGCACACGTGCCCAAAAATCGGGCCAATGAGGAACATCTCAACAACCAACAGGCAGACCGAGCTGCGCAAGTGAAAGTATCACAGACAGATCTGGACTGGCAGCACAAGGGAGAGCTGTTCTTGGCTCGATGGGCCCATGATGCCTCGGGCCATCAGGGCAGAGATGCCACTTATAAATGGGCACGAGACCGAGGGGTGGATTTAACCATGGACATTATCTCTCAGGTTATCCACGACTGTGAGACATGTGCTGCCATTAAGCAGGCTAAGAGAGTGAAGCCCCTGTGGTATGGTGGACGCTGGGATAAGTATAAGTACGGGGAGGCCTGGCAGGTTGACTGCATCACACTGCCACAGACCCGCCAAGGCAAGCGCTATGTGCTCACCATGGTGGAAGCAACCACAGGGTGGCTGGAGACACACCCAGTGCCTCACGCCACTGCTCGGAACACCATCCTAGGCCTGGAAAAACAAGTGCTGTGGCGACATGGCACCCCAGAACGAATTGAGTCAGATAATGGAACTCATTTCAAAAACAGCTTAGTTGCTACCTGGGCGAGAGAACATGGCATTGAGTGGGTGTATCATATCTCCTACCATGCACCAGCTGCCGGGAAAGTTGAGCGGTGTAATGGACTGTTGAAAACCACTTTGAAGGCGTTGGGTGGAGGGACTTTCAAACACTGGGATCAACACTTAGCAAAGGCTACATGGCTAGTCAACACTAGAGGCTCTGTCAATCGAGCCGGCCCTGCCCAATCAGAACCCCTTCACACTGTAGATGGAGACAAAGTCCCTGTAATACACCTGAGAGGTATGCTAGGGAAAACAGTCTGGATCAACCCTGCCTCAGGCAAAGGCAAACCCATTCGTGGGGTTGTCTTTGCTCAAGGATCTGGTTCCACCTGGTGGGTGATGCAGGAAGATGGAGAGACACGATGTGTACCTCAAGGGGAACTTATCTCTGGGTAAACGACTCATATTACTGTATTTGTAAACACTTAATTATTTGAAAGAAAATTTAAGTTTAATGTAGAGTATCGGCATGGAAGAGAATTTAGGGGTGGATAATGTTGTAGTTTGGGATTATTATGTAAATTCTCTCCCCTGCCACTTAACTGCCCAGGCCAGCGGTTAACAAAAGAAGTAGTTAACTGTGATCGCTGGGGTGGGGGCAGGTTTGTCTCTTTTGGGGTTTTTTTTGGATATTCTCCTCAGTCTTGGCTCGGCGGAACGGGGGAGTGGGGGCTCCAAGGAGGCAGGCTGCCCTGCTGGTTACTGCTGGGGTTTTCCCTGGCTGTCTTGCTGCTGCCTACTTCGGATTACCTTTTCCTGCCGTGCTGCTACCTGCCTTGGATTTGCTGCTGGTTGCTCGTACCTGTCTGCTTCTTGGACGGGGAACACAGGGGAAAGAGACTGAGTCCATCTGAAAGCCCACTGCTCGTCTGTTTCGCTGGAGAGGGACTGAAACTCACTCTGCAGCCAGCGGGCTGTGACAAGGACACTTAAGTATAACCTTTTCTCCCGGAGGAAAACCTGCTGGGTTTTGTTGTTGTTGTTTTTTTTTTTTCCTCTTATGGTGTTGGGGAAGTGGGTTGCACTAGTCTGTTTACATATATATATATATATATATAGCAGTTATCCTTCTTGTATTAAAATTCCTTTTCTTAAATTTGATAAAGAGTGGTGTGATTATTGAGGAGGAGGCCCCTCCCCTGCTTGTGGGTAAAACATTTTGGTTTTTCCCCTCAAACCGAGACATATGTTTATCATTAGTGTTTTTCATAATAGCTAGATGTAAGATTTAATGCTATAGTTTTTGTTTATCCTTTCAGTGTAATGCTAAGCTTAAGTAGTAGAAGCTAGACAAATTTTTTAAATTTTGTCTGTTTCTAAAAGGGGGGACTGATACCAAAGGGGTTTTTGATTTTTCATTTTTTGATTTTCACACTTTGTAAATTTTAGGAACACAGTAGTTGTAGCAAAGTAGATTTTTAGTAAGTTAATATTTCTGGCAGCCTAAGTTCATTGTTTATGTATCCTAACCCCTAGCATATATCAGTAGCTCAAGTTCTTTTAGTTGTTTAGACTCTCTTCAAGATAAAGAACTTGAAGACTCTCAGAAGGCCTGTAGAACAAGACATAGTTCATGGGGCAAAGTGACCCAGAAATCAGAACATTGGAAGAAGTCCAAAGCCCAAGAAAGAAGAGAATGATAAAGAGGAAGGTCTCATCGACCCCCAGACCCAATTCCTGGGGATGAAACGGGGGCAGGACTGGGGCTGGACCAAGAGAAGTGTAAAGTAATGATTGGATGGATCATATTATAAAAGCCATGGAAACTAGAGCTGGGGTGCACGTGCATGTCATCATGTATTCCTGTGGGCCTTTGGCCTGATATTAAAGGACTTTTACTTTTTATCTTATCCCATACTAACATGGCTCAGAGTCCTGCTTTGCTGGGGTCACTCATGGCATCATGTAAAATTCCAAATGTAGACTTGAGATTCAGACATTTTTGAGTATCTACTTCTGCCTTTAAATCTCACTTGATTTTTGGACCTGAACATGTCAATCAAAATTCTTCTACTTAGAGATGCAGAAACAGAGGGAAGACCCTTTGGAGTCATGTGTTTTCAGACTCTAAGAGGAAGCCACTTTTAGGGCCCAGTCTATAGCATAACCTTAATACCTGCCTCCCAGTGATGATAAATGAACTGAAAAGCGACCTGACAAGAACCTGGCATTGGTGACAAAAATTACCAAGTCCTCAATTACTCTATTTACTGTGACTGAAGAACTGCACCTGGTTGTGTGGATTTATTTTTAATCTTTCCTTGCTGAAGCAGATGGAATTTCTGAGACACACAGCCACTGTTTAAGAGACATCTTCCCCCAACTTTAATTACTTTGAAAAGCTAAACTTCCACTGGCAGAAAACAAACCCTAATTCAAAACCTAAATACAGGGCTGCTTAGTTCTTCCTCTCTAGCTTGTCAGAGGATTCGAGCTGCTAATACTTAAATATTTTGCAAATTAGGCCCCGAGTTTCTCATTTTGCACAGAACATTCCATTTTAATTATTTTGTTGAACATGAAAGCACATCTAGCTGTAAGCAACCAGGCAGTCTGCAGCTGTGATTAGCTACCAAACATAACCATTTTGAAGCTTTGATTACTCATACAGTTAGAAAAAGTTTCTAGTTCTAATACAGAAAGATTATATTTGTAGCAAACTTAAGGCAAATATTTGATTTGAAAACAATAGAGAAATTTTATTTCCTCTTCTCAAGAGACCTGACATGCTCTGACCCATTTGGAGCTACAACATGGAGATGCTAAATTAATTTCTGAACTATACAGATGTTTTACTCAGAGTTCATCTGCTGTTTATCTGTTGTGAAAGAGCCTGCAATAGAAACAGCCCATGTATAATCAAGAATGCTCCTTGACCAGTTCTCATGCTAAGCAATTCAAAAAGTGGCAGCTGAAGGGAGAGAAAGGGAGCTGGAAACGGTACATGTTGTGATGGATTCTGGTATCTTTAAGGCCTTGGGGAGTTAGGTCCAGAGTCTTGTCTCCTCAGTCTGCAAGTTCTGAACCATGTTCTTGATATAAAATTCAGATTAAAAAGTGTTACTTTTTAAGTTTCATCCTCCAATTTCATGTGGTATTATTAAAAGAGATAGAGTGTAGTGCAATCTTGTTGTTTCCCTTGCTCCAACATTTGGTATTTCTGAAACTACTCATCCTGAAAGGCAAATTCTGTGCTACAAAAACTTGTCACTGATTTCTTTTATTTCTACTACCAGCTGGATCTATTGTTGGAATAATTGCTTTATACATACATAAATAATTAATACTGTCTCTTTCAACCAACTTCTGAGACTTAAAAAAAAAATCTCAAACTAATTTTTCACCTATTCCTATTTATTGCTGGGATTCTTGGTAAGAGATGTAGAAGTAGAAGGTGGTTTTGCCTTGCCCTTCCATTCCTGATCAATAAAATATGACTCTAGTTTTCAATTAATTTCCTCAAATGAGGGACTATGAAAAAGTACATTCTAAAGATTGGACCAATAATGGATTAGTTTTGTACAGCTCCTGCTCATGCTGTCACGGAATGATTCATGTGACATTCTTTCTTCATGTCACAAAAATTAGATTTCAAACCCCTTAGTCATTCTGCAGAAGATGCCACAGTAACACACCGGTTTGATCTTTACAGTGTTTTATAATTTAATTGAGGAGAAAATGTCCCTCTTTCTCCCTCAGTACTTGTTTCTCTTTTACAGAATTGCTACCTGTGGAAAATAAGCAACAGGGTTGCTGTACCAATGATCAGCATTTCTAATACTTTTTTCCCAAAGGAGCTTTGTAAACATTAAGTACTCAAAGCTCATAAAGACAGTTCTTGTTACACAAAACATTTGTTGTTTAGCCATACACTTTGCAATTCATATATTAGCCTGTTCCAGACACATTACTTGGTAAACAGTAATTAAACAACTGAAGAAAATAGGTTAAATAGAATCCAGAACATAAATAAATGATCTATGCAGCCTCTTTAGGCAGTGGAAATTTTTCTGACAATGAGTGAACAAAGTGGGAGAAAATTTCTATTGGAAATAATCCAAAGACAGTGAGAAGATAGGAAATTTTAACTTCAAGAAGAATTTGCATTCAAATACAACTGCCTCATCTGACACCAGGAAAACTCTCAAGAAGCTGATTTCTCCAGGATCTTTGCACAGACAGGGCTCCCCACTCAATTCCACCCCCACGGGGACCTGTGTCAATGTGTGCCCCAGTAGCACACTACGACCTGTGGTGTGGGACTGAGGGACATGGGCAACCTGGCCCCACAGCCCTGCTTGTGCTGGCAGATCCAGTTTGGGGCTGAGGATGAATGCAGCCAGATGCCATGTGTCTAGTTATAAATGTGTTGTGCCTTCATCATGGGCACAGTCTTGGCCTCTCCCTGCCCGTGCTGTGGCAATAAGTGCAGCCAAGATCATGAGCTTCTCAGAGACTGAGATAACCAAATTACAAAACATCAGATCAGCAGTCTTGGAAATAAATGCTCAAAGATATTTTTGCATGGGTGTTTCCAAAAAAGACTCACTGATTCTTATAAGCATAGTGGTAAAGAGCACAGATTGCAGGACACTGTCTCTGCAATGTCTTTACTGATGCCAAAATCAAGAGGGTGGCATCATTCATGAAACTGAGGCATATGATTTACCAGATACATGTACCTGTCAAGTGTAAGCCTTGTACAAAGTAAGTCTCTTAAAATAACAGCTTCATAAAGAGGATGTTTTGGAGAGCAGAAGGGACCCTTGGCTTGTGGTGACTTGTGCTCGTTTTTATGTGCACCAAGAGTTTCACTATATTGTGTTAGTGAACAAAGGAAACCAACTGAAGTCAGAAATCAAACTTCAACTCCCTGCCAGCCACAAACGATCAAATGGGATTTGCAGCATGAACAGCACAGTTAGGGATAATAAATGGCCTAGAGGAAAAAGGAAAGGACACATAAGATAGCTTCCTTTGGGGTAAAAAAATAAAAAAAATCCTTCTGAAGAGACTAGAGAGAAAAACATCTTCACTCAAAAGTCTGGAGATTGAATCCCTGCTTCAGAGCTCAGACATTACCTGTTGTTCATTTCTTTTACTGATGTCAGCGTATGTGGATTACACCTTCTGTTAATAAACACAGGTTTTAGTACTTAGCCTTACAAGATATACATTATAAATTTAGTTCTAGCTACCCTGCTGATGGCAGCTGCCCTACATATTCAGTGTGTTCACTTGGGGTTACTGAGGAATATCCCTTCAAAGAGTGTCTTTTGAGTACTGAAATAGAAGAAATTAAAATAATTTATTTCCCATTTGAGATATTTTTTCCCTGCAGTCTATTATTTCCTACTGTGCATCTAATACACTCATGTAGACTTGCTGCTTCTGGCATAGTCTTGGAGATTAGATTTTTGAAATACCGACAGAAGTTTAACTATTTTACTGAAACCATAATCAGAAAAATCTGACTTCAGATATCTCTCATTAAGTGGGAAGAGAAAATTCATTCCAGTCTTCTCTTACTGCGACAGTTGTCTCCAGAATGAGATTAGTGTTTAGGACTAAGATTCTATCAGGCTTGAAAAGTTTCCCACATCTTATTACTGGGGTAAGGGGAGAAAATAGCCCCCAGTTCAAGATTTAGTCCTACATTTTAACAAAAGGCAAAGTTCATCTATTTCTTGCTATAGGCATCTGACAAATGGTGCTGACATTGCTAGCAGCATCACAACTACTCTGTTATCCAGGTACACTGCAGCACACTCATGACATTGGCATGGAGAAGGAAGGGGCTGCATTGTCTGCAAAAGGCTGTCTCTGTGTGGACAGTGGTGATGCTTCCCTGTGCAGTGAGGGGTCTCTGGAAGGGGTCATGATCTTGAGAGCTGACGTGCATGATCAGGGTGGAGCTGTTCTGTGCTTTCCTTGGCGGAAAACACAGTCTAGGCTTTTTGTGCCATAGGCAGCAACTGGAGGTGTGAGCTTGACCTATGGTGTGGAAAGCAAAGGGAACTAATCTCACTGAAACGAGATTTAAAAAATAAATTTATAATTATTTATTCAATGCTGCTCTGCAAAGCTTTTAAGCATATAGAGGTCACCAAGCAGATGCTTGTGTTTGATTAATTGGGTGGTAGAAAGAGTTTTAATAGCACTTCAGTAAAAACTTAGAATGTTTGAGAAAGGCACTTACAAAACTGTAATTATTTAGTGCCATAATTAGATACCATTTACCCCTTCTATACTGTTTTTTAACCATGTCCAGTTGATCTTCTCTCTATGCACTGTACTGCTCATTTCTCATTATTTCTCATTGGGAGAAGTAATATCTTTCATTAGTCTATCTACTCTCATTCAAGAAAGGAGACAAATTTTCTAAAACACAAGTCCAGTTTCAGATCTGGATGTGAAAGGTGAAACTGCTGGCAGAGAACAAAGCAACAGCTTTGAGTTTAACTTCATTATAGAGATTCAGTAGAAGTCTGTGGAGAAGTAGCATCATAAATAAAACATCATACATTCATTTAGTTCACATGAGGAAGTGTGGCTGTGCCTATGCTAACACTCAAACTAGACCATCATCTGTTCACTAGCTTCAGTCCCAACACCAAGAGGGTAGCAACACACAAAGTGATTATTTGGAATATTGCCAGGCCAGGCCAACTCCCAGCCTTTCCCTGTGAGAGTGTCACTTGCCAGGGGCTAGATGTGCTCCAGAGACTGTACAACAGCTTAACAGTGTGTTGTAGTTTGGGATTATTATGTAAATTCTCTCCCCTGCCACTTAACTGCCCAGGCCAGCGGTTAACAAAAGAAGCAATTAACTGTTGATCGCTGGGGTGGGGGCAGGTTTGTCTCTTTTGGGTTTTTTTTTTATATTCTCCGGAGTCTTGGCTCGACGGAACAGGGGAGTGGGGGCTCGAAGGAGGCAGGCTGCCCTGCTGGTTACTGCTGGGGTTTTTCCTGGCTGTCTTGCCGCTGCCCACCTCGGACTACTTTTCGTGCCGTGCTGTTGCTGCTACCGGCCTTGGATTTGCTGCTGGTTGCTCGTACCTTTTCTGCTTCTTGGACGGGGAACACAGGGGGAAGAGACTGAGTCCATCTGAAAGCCCACTGCTCGTCTGTTTCGCTGGAGAGGGACTGAAACTCACTCTGCAGCCAGCCGGGCTGTGACAAGGACACTTAAGTATAACCTTTTCTCCCGGAGAAAAAACCTGCTGGGTTTTGTTGTTGTTTTGTTTCTTTTGGTTTGTTTTTTTTTCCCTCTCTTGTGGTGTTGGGGAAGTGGGTTGCACTAGTCTGTTTACATATATATATATATATAGCAGTTATCCTTCTTGTATTAAAATTCCTTTTCTTAAATTGATAAAGAGTTGTGTGATTATCGTGGAGGAGGCCCCTCCCCTGCTTGTGGGTAAAACATTTTGGTTTTTTTCCCCTCAAACCGAGACACAGTGTCAGTGGCAGTAGAACAGTGCCCATCCTGAGCTGCAGCTTAATTCACTACTATTCACTACCTGCAATTATCACTTGCAGAATAGTATTCTTTGGCACCAATATATTTATTTTAAGAAGTCAAAATAGAAGTAGGCTATTGAACTTCAGTCTGACACTCCAGAACGTCATAGCACTGGGGAAAATAAACTAAACTTTGTAAATTAGGAAAAAGCAATCCTGTTGTCTGAGCTCACTCCATGGGCCCTTATGTTTTCTAGTACATCAGACAAAGCAGTGTCTTTCAAATATCTTGTCAGATGTTATTTTAGTGTAACAGCAACAGCTTTTGAAGTTTCTTTCATGTGCAACTTGTTACTAGACATGATCTCTAAAAAATCTAACCTGTTCTCATGGCCATCTTCCACTCCCACACATCCACTGTATCCTCTCACAGTGTTGCTCACACTTATAATTGTTGTTCAGTATAAACAGGATAGAATCCAGTATTATATTTTACAATTTCATGTTTACATCATAAAGAGTCAATTTTTGAAGAGGCTTCCTCCCATCAGAGCCATCTTTTCCCATTTCATTTCTAAATGTGTGTCCTATGCCCTAAATAACTTACCAACCCTTCGTAATTTCTGTTAATTGTCCTCCTGAATTACAATGCCTGCCTTTCAAGAGAACATAAATCTTTCCATAATTTCCTTCTAAATGCGTTTTGCTGTACTTCTGATAAAGATCAGTGGCATATGAGACAAATCTGTTATCCCAAGTTGCTGACTGTAGTTTTCTCAGACACTGGGATCTGCCTCATGTTACTGTTTTATTTTATGTGGCTATTGTCCAGAACTTGGGAGAAAATATCAGTTTGTGATCAACAGAAATTTGTTTCATTGTTACAGGATCTCTTTCTGTTGTGGAGCTGGCAACAGACTTCCATAATTACATTCTGAAATTGAAATAAGCTCAAGGCAAGCCCATGATAGACAGAGAGATCTCTTACCTCACAAATGATTGTTGTTGGATGAGTGCAGCTTATTTTAGACTCTACTTGTCTTCTGTACTTTATTTTATTGGAAGCTATGAATTATGTGAAGCTTTTTGGTGGAAGTCTTTTATTATAATCTTATTTTTATTATTTCCTATTTAGATATATCCAAGATACAGGATATAAATGGTTGTTATCAATGAGAAGGAGCATTCATCTACTGTACACACAACAGAAGTTTATCATAAGAAATTGTTATTATTTTCTATGGTTTGTCGTATCCTGTCTATTTGTCCCATGTCTTAGCCTTGACAGACTAAGAGCTTTCCTCTTCTGCCCAGTTGGATTCTAAACATGCGCAGGGCAGAAATCCCTCACTGTCTCCCAGAACACATAGACTCAGTGTACAGCTCTCTCAGCACAGATGCAGTTTTGTTTTCCCTTAATTTTTCCCTACTGAAATCAAGTGCTGAAAGAGACTCCAAATGCCAAAGAAGGGCTCAGGAGTTATGACGAAAGAGGAACACTTCATCAGACAATTGTAATCTGTGTAGGTCAATACTGCCCCAATGCATTTCTGTAGAGTGTTGGGTGTTGTATTATACCATAGTATAGCTCTTGGAAACCACATTAAGTGGTGAGTGTAAGCTCATGTATTTCAGGGGAGAAATTCAGCGACATGTAGGCTAAGACTTGGAGCTCCACATGGCTAAATGATGTCAAGTACTCTGCCAGACACTGATGCCCTGCCCCACACTGCTGAGCATCCCCTCCCCACCAGCAGCCCAGTGCCCTTGGCTGAGACCAGGACTGAGACCAGACTGCAGTGTTCTGCTCAGCTCTGTACATCAAATCATAAGTAAAAGCTAGTGCATTATAAACTTTATAAAAAGTCTCAAAACAATTAGAAAAATCACCTCTTTCACTTGGAATAAAAGAGAGAGAAATGCAATATACTGCAGAGGGATGGGACAATTATATATCTTCAACAAACAAAAAGAGTTCATCTCAGTGGTAGCAAATAAATACTCAGTTGATATAATCTAGAGCTGTTAGAGAAAATTCAGTGAGATTTGTAGGGCAGAACATAAGCTTGACTTAACAACCTTTCTGGGACCTCTGCTCCAATGTTTGACCACACTCACAATAAAAGTCTTTTCCTAATGTTTAAGAGGAATTATCTGTATTTAAATTTGTGCCCATTGCGTCTTGCCCTGTCTCTGAGCACTGCTGAAAAGAGCCTTGAAGCTTCCCATCATCAGGTATTTACACATGCTGGCAAGATGCTCCTGAGCCTACTCCTGTCCAGGTTGAACAACCTCATCTGTCTCAGCCTCTCCTCATATGTCAGATGCTCCAGCTCCTTCATCATCTCTGTGGACCTGCACAGGACTCATCCCAGTATGTCCATGTCTCTCACTTACTGAGAGGTGCAGCACCGTACCCTAGATGTATGTCACCAGGGCTGAGCAGAGGGGAAGGATCACATCCCTTAACCTGCTGGCAATGCTCTGTCTAGTGCTGCCCAGGAGGTGAATGACTGCCTTTGCACTAGGGGCTTTTTGCTGCCTTGTGGTCAGTCTGTTCACCAGGATCCACAGTGCCTCGTATCTGCAGAGCTGCTCTCCAGCTGATGAACCCCCCACTAAGTACCAATGCATGGAGTTATCCAACCCCATGAAGACAACTTGAGCTGGGTACAAATGAAAAGATTAAGAAACCTACTACATGGGGTTCATGAAAGTCAGCAAGATCTGACTGGAATTGAGCCCCCTGTCTTTCTTACTGGTGATAGAACATTTACCCAAAAAGTAAGACAAGCTAGAACATTTACCCAAAAAGTGAGACAAGCATTTGACCTGTAGGGAATTCAGCCTTTGTGTATATCCTGAATCCCAGGAAACTGAGTTTCCTATCAACTACCTTGAGGAAAATCCAAGCAGACCAAGTAATTCCATTTATTCTCTTGAAGCTGGGTCCAAGCAGAAGTGGCTGACATCATCAGAAAAGCAAGGCAGTACTCATCAAGTACAAGAATCAACTACACCGATTGTGGTGAGCAAAGAACAAAATGGTTTCTGGTCTCTGTCCCTACTCCCAAGATGTGGTTTGGTTTGGGGTTTTGTGGTCTGTTTGGGGTTTTTTGGTTTTGTTTTGGTTAATGTTGTCCAGTGCAAAATGCATAAATAATCCTTGTAGCAGGGGCAAGGATGCATGTTAATCCCTTCCCATTGAAGCACTGTAACTATTGCTAGGCTATTGGCAAACTGCACTTCCTTCAGGAAACAAAGTTTGCTTTTTTTCAAGATGCTCATTCTCCTACAGATGACAAAGGATGTTGTTACACTCTCCATCCATTGTCAAGGACAGCAAGACAAAAGGTATGTATTCAAGTGGTTGTTAAAAATATATTTGCCACACAGTTGTCTTGCTCCATGTTTTATTAGAGTAGCAACAGGAATCCATCACAAATTAATCTCAACAGTGGCATACATCAAAGAATTACAAAATTCTTCTTTTGAACAAAAATTGTTCTATATTTATCAGCAGTACATTTCTCTGAATAATTTCACAATCATTATAATAAACAAATGTATAAACCACATGCAGTGGCAGAATGAAATCAGAATTAGTCTGGCTAGGTAAAAACAAAATTCCTTCTAAACCACTTGCTCTTACATGGTTTGTCAGAATTCACATTTCTAGGATTCAGCTCTCAAATTAAGGAATTTTAGAATTCAAATCCACTTTGGCTGGGCCAATTCACAGGCGTTTGCAGTATCACTATCTCAGTAGTAATGAAAGAATCAGGAGAAAACAAACTCTTATTGAAAAGAATGAAACATCAAATTAACAATTCAGTCTGAAGAAGAGATAACAAAATACTGAAAGGTCATTTTCAAATTTCACTGCCATTTGTAGTAAACAAAATAACTGTACACACACAGTGAAGAAATGAATAAGCACATGCAGCATTGTTGGAAAAAATAATTTAGCTATGCACATTCTTGAAATCATGTAATTTTTTTTCCATGGTGGCAATGCTCAGATCTGGGGTATTTCGGTATGTTGTTTTGTTTGTTAGTTTTTTTAATAGCTTAAAAAAAACCCAACCAAGAATAATTTGTCTATTTGCAAAGGCCAAATAACTGATCTGAGCCCATGTACCTGGGGAATTCTGGCAGCAGCTCCTGAAGTAGGATCAGTCATTCAGGCCATTTTGTTGGATAGTTGTTTTTGAAGGGATGTTAATGAGACCCATATAATTTGATTTGTGCCATTTACTTCCACAAGAGCATCATAAACACCTTCACAATACATTGGAGCTGCTTGGATGTATTTCATATATTCTTAACTCTGACCCCAGAATGTTCATGTGATAATTCAAACCAAAGTGTGTTTTAAATACACCTGACCTTTCTCATCTGGACAATTTACCAACACAGAAGCTTCTAAATCTCAGTATTTCACAAAGGAAGCAGTGTAGCTCTAGATGCCCCAGGTGCTAAGGCAGCATCCCTTCTGTTACATTCTGGGTAAAGTTCCAAATAAAAGTGCAATAAGAATGCAATATCTTACATCAAAGATGGGAAATAAGGATTTAGGCATGGATTCAATACTGCTACAAATCAGATTTTTTCAAACTACATGCTGCAAAGGAATTTACTATCCACAAAATAAGTATATTAAGATAGTTACATTACTGCAGTCAGTAGTTGACAACCAGTCACTTTCACTTCTAGTAAAAGAAGCTTGATATAATTATCAATAAATTTAAAACCAAAATTGTTTAAATAAACACATGCCCACGCATCTAATTTACATCTAGGTACAAGGAAAAAGGTTGTTTGCTGTTATAAACATGAGGGCAAACACAGAAATAGATCTAAAATTACATTAGTATGATACCTAACAAAGTTTCAGTGTTAGCTATGAGAATCAGTATATAATTAGCATGAATTTCATAATTGACATCTATAAAGACACACTCACATCACATTATAAATTATAATCACACCTTAAGTTAAATCCACAATTCTAAATATTGCATTTTTGCACACATTTTTGCAAGCATCATCATTTCTGTTTGCTCAAATAAATATCAGAATAAAATAATTCCATTTCATTTGTTATTCCAAGTGATGGTGCATACAAAATCACCTACAGAGATTTTAGCCCTTGAAACCTCCCTAAGATTATGGATTTAAATACCTCACTTAGGCATGTGAAAAAAAGAAAAAAACCAAAGTATGGAACTGAGGCTGAGAAAGCAGAAAGTTACTTTTTGAGCAAAAAGCTAAATAAAGGAGTGAATTCACTTCTGATATTGTGAGTCTATAAAAGCTATAGCACAGCCTGTGCTCTGAAAATGATTGAGATAGACGTATGAATTTGTGTTACTGTTATTTCGAGTATACTGAGCTCAGTTCTTACCCAGCCAGTTTTGCTTCTCTTCTGACAGCCAGGTTTCTGTGGAATGCAGTCTTTACCTGTTGCTAGTCCTGCACATCTGCTCACTTTTTAAGTAAAAAAAGGAACTTGTTCCAGCAATTCTTCAGAAAGTCTGGGTAGCAGGGCCTGCTCTGAAAGGAGCCTCACTGAAAACAGCATGTGAAGAGCAAAAGGATTTCCAGGCACCAGTTCCACCGGTGGCCTCCGCCAGACCCTCTCCCCCTCCAACTCAGACCTGTGGATCGGCTCTCATTAGCTCCAAGTGGACACAGAGGCTTTGCTCAGTGACATCCAGGAACTTGCTTTTACTTTGAATATGACTCTTGGCTAAGCAAATATAAATTTCTATGGAAGGTTCCCAGATAATTTTATTTCTTAGTGATAGGTCCTTTGGAGGAATCGTTACATAGGTTGTAGTACCTCTCCTTGAGTTTCACTTGTGATGGCAAACTGTAGCTTTAAGCAAGCGTGAGCAGTAAAATGCCATAGAACATTCAAAGTGTATGTTAAAGATATAGAATTGTCTTTATAGATATAATTGCTAGGTACTATCTCAAGAATACATTGGTATCCTTCTCTTTAACTCTTGAACTCCAGCCAACTTTGCTCGCTTGGCTGCCATGTGACTTACTCTGTGATTTTTGTTCTTCCTTATTATTTCAAAAGCAGGCTGGACATCCCCCTTCCGGTCATATGCCACAGTGATGGAGCATTTGCACAGAAACAGAGCCCACTGTGTGTGCCTGGTGGCCTGTGTTGCTTAGGCACAAGCTGGCAAGCCTCAGCCTCTCATAAGTAAGGAAGAGCCCCAAAGCAGAGTACTTAGGAAAGATTGCCACACAGCCTGCATGAGTTCCATCACTGGCTCTGCTCCAGCCAAAGCTCTGACAGATCCAAGAATTTGGTCACACCTATCCTACTGGTTAAAACAACCTTACTATCAGTCCCTTCCATGTCCTTACCATTCCTCTGCCAAGCCAGACAGTGCCTGTGGAGCTCTGCAAAGCTAAGACAGGAGCTAAAGCAAGGATGCAGACAAAGCAGGATACAGACTGTTCACAAAGTCACAGAATGAGTGAGGCTGGAAGGAACCACAGTGGGTCATGTGGCCCAACCTCCCTGCTCAAGCAGGGTCATTCTAGAGCACATGGCACAGGATTGCATCCAGACATTTCTGGAATATTTCCAGTGAAGGACACTCCATGATGTCTCTGGGCAACCTGTTCACTTTCTCCTTGCCATGAAGAAAGTGTGAATAGAGTCTTTCGGATGCAGCAGACACAGGTTCACAGTTCATGACTTTAACATTTAAATACAAGGCCTATCAGGGTATTTTTAGTTTTCTTTAAATTATCAAATATAGCTGAATGTAATTGAAGTGGCAGGGTATGCAAAGGAATACTGAACAGGAAAGGTTTACAGTGCTGGAGGGGCTACCTTTTTCATCCCACACTGGATGGGTTTTTTACTAAAACAGAAAGGATTTTTACAGGTTTTTAAATGTCATCTACAACAGTTACTCAAAATTTTCATAACAAACAAGGCACCTTCCTGAGTTTCTGTAACTGCTGCACAGAAACAGGAAAATATAGTTCTGGCAAGGACAAGAGCCAAAGCAGTACATGTTGCTTTGTCTGCAGCTACAGCAGAAAGACTGTGGCCTCAGGCTGCTTATCATGGGCCAGTGTGGGAAAAGCATGGAAGCCACTATAGTGGCAAGTGAGAAGCCATGGTGACTTCTCCTCTTCTCTTCTGACAGCACTGTATGTCCTAAAGTATTCTAATAGATAAACTTCAAGACAAAAAAATTTACAGGTGTCATTTTTCACTGAATTTTCCTCTTTTCCCTAGCCATTACCTATATTGAAGCTACAACCTCCCTGCAGTTAGACAAAAATGCTATTGAACCAAGACAAAAAGAATGGTAAAAGCCTGTCCAACGCTCCTTAATACCTGTCAAATTCTGACAGAATTCAATAGTATCTGAGACTTAAAGTGGTATAACTATAAACTAGATTGCTGAAAAGAAAGAATATATTTTAAAAGCTTCCTACTGACTCTTTAATTTGTTTATTTGCCAGTGCAAAATCATTGAATGGCCTTCCTATTTCATGGTGCTCAAGGTAAAAATAAACCAAAAAACAAGATTTTGCACTTTTTGCCATCAGATACTTGTTTATCAAAGTGTGCTATGATACCCACAACTAGATAAGTGCTGATACAGGATGAGGGAGTCACTGGCAGATAATTACTACTATCGGTGCTTCTGACTGTTGTTGGACAGGCCCTGCTGGTCCTGCTCAGCACACTCACGCAGGAGGGCAGCTCCTCTCCTCGCTTCTTGGCTTCACTGGGAGTATCAACAACTGCCCAGCTCTGCATCCCTGGGAGTGTCCTAGAAAGTCTTGCTCTTTCCGAGAATGCAGACCACTCTTCAGCCAATTAATGAGATGAAGGATTTGGGTATTCCACTGAAGACAACTCACCTGCCCGAAGTTACGTTGTATTAAGTGCTTTGTTCAGTTAGCCTCAGTAATATATTCATTCACCAAGAGGCTGTTTCTCTTTTAGGGCACAGGCAGATATGTAGACATAAATGGTAAACCCTGCAATCCTTTGAGCAGAAATGTCTTTACATTTCATATAGTTCAGTAGGAACAAAGCATCCAAAGTTCTTATATGGCTGTGTACAAAAGAACAAGGTGGACTTCAGGCCTGAAAATGAGAAGAAGCAAGCTGAAAAAAATATTTTTCTTTCTTATATCATCTGCAAAAACAAATAAAATCTAAACCTCTCTGTGGATCATCTATATTTGTAAGATTTAAAGCGTATGGATTTACAAGCAGCATTTAAGTAGTATTGTGTAAAAAGTGTCATGAAATCAGTAACATGCATCATGGTGTAAAAAAGAGCTGGGTTAGAGAGAAGTGCTACACGTGGGTACGCTGCTGCTGGCATGGAAGTGGGTGGGGCTTTCAGGACTCTCAGGACCAGAGTGCTGATGTGTGGGAGATTCCTGTCTTCTCTTAGCACCAGCTGCATGGTGGCACTGGGCTAGTTAAGCCACAGCTGGTGCTAGGAGATGAGGCAGAAGAAAATGCCCCATTTCCCTCACTGTAGGAATCGCTAAGCTCAGACACCAACATCATGCTTCTGCTAGATGTGTTTGTGAGGCACCGTGCCTGCGCACTACTTTCTGATGCTCCACTGTTGCTCTCTGCTCCTCAGAAAACAAGGCTTAACCTGCATGTTTCTCTTCATGCTTCCCCATGCTGCAGATCCTGCAGTTCCTATCATGCTTGGCACATGGCACTTTGAAAGCATTACTTTCCAGCCCTAGTTCTCCCTCCTTGCCATGCCTCATCTGGTGCATCTCCTGACACCATGAGCCTTTCCCAGCTCTCCATGGTGCTGCCCTAGCTGAAAGCTATCCCAGCACAGCCCCATGCTCAGCAACATGCTCCAGTTCACGAGGATTCCACACAAAACACCAAAATTCGGTAACTGTTACCTCAGATGACAAACACTTATCACCAAGAGACAGTTTTGCAGAGGCCAGGTAGGTATTGCTGACAGTAATATCTTCCAGCTCAGTGCTGAAGTGATCAGAATCTTTAATGACATTGTAATTCAGGGCCATGCTGTAACTGGCAGGTTTCTTCTGCTGTTTCTGCTGGTAATTGCAGAGTTTCCTGAAGGCTGCTCTGAATTTCTGGGACATGAGATTGTAAATTACAGGATTGATGGCACTGTTTAAATAAATACAGATTCTGCAAAATAATAGGAACCAGTTTTCTTGGAAGGGTCTGGAGAGAAAGGAATTGACCACAACCAGGGTACGGTAGGGCATCCATAGGAATGCAAATAGGATCACAACCACAGCCAGCATCTTGGTAACCTGAGGGAACACCGAGGTAGACAGAAGAGAGGCAGAAGGTTAGTACTCACCTTGGCATGAACATATGCATTCCTAAACTTCAAGGGCCAAAACTAAACATGGACAGATCCTTCAATAAGAATTTCTGATAAATATTTGGTTCAGAAAGATTTTCTAAAGTAAGTTCAAAATTACTCTTTCCAGGTGATATCCCAGTAAGCTAATTGTTGTAGGCCTTTGACTTTTCAACTTCTTACACTGGAAGGAGTTGTTGATTCAAATGGGAAAAAAAGATCAAAAGTAATTTTTTTCCAACCACATTAGATCTCCTTTAGACTAATACAGTCTGTAGAGTAATTGAACCTGAAGCCTTTTTAGTTTACCTAGTTTAATAGTCACCATAAAAACAAAGTCAAAATTAATGAAAAAAAAGTAGTTTTATTTCTGTTCTTCAAATCCTCGATATTCAATTAGATATTCATTATTTGATGTTTACTCTGAAATGTCAATTAAAGTTTACAGAGCCAGGAAAAAAGTTATTAATAAAAATTGATTGCTATAAGAATGTTTATCTATTGTGTAAATTTATTTTGAATAGAGAAAAAAACAACAACCTTTGGGAATAGCCAGGATAGCTGATATGAAGTGAACAACAGATATTAAAAAATTAGAGAACTCACTTTAAAAAGAGTCTTTCTCTTGCAAATCGTTTCATTCTAATGTATATGGTATTCATTAGTCTCTAGATTAAAGAAAGTTTGAAAGATGTTAATAAGCACAGCAGAAAGTACAGTGAGATGTGACAGCAGGATGGTACAATGGCATAGCCTCATGGAAGTCAGGAGATGACTTGCTTAACTGTGTGAATTAGAAAGCATTGATACAGATTTTTTTGGTGAGCTACAACTACTTGTTTTGATTGTGTTTTGTGGTTTGTTTTTGGTTTCCTTTTTTTTTTTTTTTTTACTATTTGCCTTTCTTCTTGACATAAAACTGCTGGTGTCTATTGACAGCTCAGTTTAAAGAATTTTTTCCTTTTGCTTTATTTCTGCTTTCCAAGTATCTGAAGTTAAACTTCAGTGAAACAGTAACTGTTGTAACCACAAGATATAGGATATGCTCTGGCTGTATGGGTTATTATTTCATATACATCTATCCTCACAGAAAGGGCAGATGTAAATTGATAAGAGTTTCAAGAGCGGGACAGGTAGGTAACTGCAGTATAATTACTCACAAACACATGCTAGTTTCAGAAGTGGGTTTTAATTTGAAGTTATAAGAGAGTATATAAATCTCTTGTCTTCTGATCAGATAGCTCATTATATAGAAACCTGCCACCTCACTGCCTAATGAAAGTATTTTCTCCTATCTATCTAAAAAGACATATACACATAAGCCAATTTGTTGGGTTTCTTGTACATCCTATGATAAAGAATGTGATGAACAGCAAATTTACTGTACAAATTGATGTATCTTTATCTATCTTTAAATTTACATATTCAACGGCTACAATTTCATCTTCTAATTCTCCTCCCTTCACCTTCACTTTTGATTTCCCTACATCTGTGTTTGGTAGAAGTAAAAATGACACTGAGAAATACTATCGCCTTTTTTTTTTGTCACCTGATACACTTAATTACGACTTACAGACTGCTTTTCTAGTCTTCTGTGCACAGTTGTTGTAATATAGCAAAATGCAAATGTGAATGTCCCAGGTAGCTCAAAGGATGCTTTTTCCTTATCTCCAAACCACTTCTAAAAGAGCAATTCCTGTGAACATGGCAGCAAGGACTGAGGGGACTCAGTACTGACTCGCTCTGGCTCAGGAAGTCTCAGAACTACTCTCATCCAACTCTCCTCACCCCAGCTCAGCTCCAGCCCAAGGTGAGCAAATTCATTCAATGGAGAATAATCATTCATCATGGCAAAGAATCCATATTTAAAGGAAGAAAGTAATTATTTGTGGAGCTTGGGTGAACAATGGGATTAAGTACAGCTAAGAGATATGTTGCATCAGGTCAGGAATTCAGTGGATAACAGTCTACACAGGCATCAGTGTACTTGACTACCAGAAGCTCTGTTGGGCACTTTGTTACCAATCACTGACAATTTATATTTCTCCTGAGCATGTGTTTAAGGAAAAATTGTTCAGAGAATTGCTCACAGTGTTGCAGTTATCAGATTGAATCCTCAACTACAGGTAAATTGTCCTTAGTGGTCAAGGAGGGAGTATTTCAAAGTCATATAATTAACACTGTACAGCAATGAAAAAAAATACTGTTACTCCTTGAGTGACTGCATGCCATATACCTAATATATATATATATTGCAAACTATTAGCTGAATTTATGCATATTGGCATCTTGATGCACATTTTCCATTTATCTAACATCACTACCTTTTACTGCTGCCAGTAAACTGTAGGCTGTAATTTGACGATGTCTTAGAACTGCCTCTTAGCATCAGATAAAAAAAATCACAGTCACAGCAAAAAGTACTCTGAGCTGAGGCAAATTCAGTCTGAAGGTTTGAGTGTGTTTTAAAATGCCAAGAAATTAGCTTTGCACTGCCATGCTTTAAGCCAAGCCAGAAGTTGTCTTGCAGTATTCAGACTGCAAAATTTTCTAGTCCTGACCTAAACTGAAGTCAAAGTAACATGTGGCTGCAGCAAAAAAAGCAATTCTGTTTTCACCTCCCTCCTTGTGATGGACCCAAACATGAGTGTGTGGGCCAGGACAGGCTGCTCATCCAGCTAAAAACTAAGCATTTCTCTGTAAAGCTGGTTTTTGGTTTTCTCAGGTCAATGACCCAACTCATATACCCATATGCTACCACAGGCCCCATAGCTGAAGTAGAAGAGGCAGAATCCAAGGATAGCACCTCTTTGGTGGTTCAGTCAGTGCAGAGCAGTGAGGAGGATTCTCTATAATTTTAAACTCTCCAAAGTGCATATCCTTCCAAAGCTGCCATAAATAACAAATCTGGTACAACCCCTCTATTGCCAGGCAGAAATTCAATCTCCTGAGCCAGATGACCAGTCATGGTTGTGTCTCTGAGAGAGACTGCAAGGCCCTGGGTTCAGGTAACTATTTGCTTATTGGTAAATACTCCCTAAATTGGCTCTAGCAGTAGAGATTCTTCATGCTCAGCGACATCAGAGGATGACCCATTGTGCGAATGGCAGCAGCTCCTAGGAGGTGTTCTGGCAAGGCTGACTTTGTCCTCAGCATGGCCAGAGAGTTTTTCTTCCCATTGCAAGCTGAGGTACCACTCAGGGCTTCTGACCTGAAGACTTTTATCTCACCTGAATTTGTGTTACAGGGGAGCCCAGCATCTAAACACATGAGTTATGCCAAAGCTGCTTTCTTATCCACACAAAAAAAACCTTATTGGAATGGATGGGGCTGCACAGAAATAGTTTAGAGGAAATTTTGGTCCACTTTATTTAAGTAAACTGCCATTTCTTTTTTCAAATCACTTCATATGAAACAGAACTAAACATCATTTGGGAGGGGGCTTTGACATCAGTGGAGTGCTAAGAGAACAAACTTTTAAAGAACATGCTTTTATTACCCATAAGCAGCAGGATTAGCATCCTCATTCCTTGCTCAGGTAAAGGCAAGCATACACTGATTGATCTTTTCCTGTGGATGTGTGCTGCATATCCTATGCTTAGAGTACAAATTATTCTTAGGGAGATTTCAAACATGAAAAAAAGGCTTTGAGCAAATCTAGTTTATTCCAAATTTCAAGTGTAGTTTAAATGACAACAAAGTGCTTGAGACTGAACATGGTGGCTACATACATTCTTCAAACCTTATCTTTTATCTTTTTATTTCTGAGAATGTTCTAACAAAGTATCTAAAGTGTATTTTACTAAATAGATTCTCAATATTTTAATTCTGAACTGTTCTCCTTTTCCATCCTACTCCAAAAACTTGTCATTCTAAGGATGTCTTTTTATTAGACACTTTCATTACCATAGTACTTACAGTTTGGTAGTTGCTTCCTTCTCCTTTGAACACTAATCTTTTGTATATTGACAGATAAAAGTGATAATCATTCTGTGGATATCTCTCTTTTTGTACTTGGTGGTGATCCTTGCAAGGCACTGAGATTGTATATCCCAGTCCATGATCTTGTAATAAAAAGGACCGTGCAACAAGGAGGAGGATTAAATAAATAGAAGGATTAATGTATTGATCTACTAACACCACAAGTGAAACCAAACAGTAAGACTGAGGATTTCATGTGAGCCTTACAAAACTTATCTTGCATTGGAAGCAGGAATCTGTGCATTCTCTGCTGTGTGAAAACAGAGGGATTTCTCAGGGGAGCAGGTCATTGCAGACTGCACCACTGTCTAAGAGAGGACTTTCTCCAGACAGCAATTTACCCGTTATAACTGACCAAGATGGCCATGATGACCTTAGATGACTTGATTGGACTAAGCAACTAACTCTGTGAGATATGCCTAATGTTAAGTGAGCTGGATCCCATCTCAAGTATATAACAACCTGTTTGCTATCTAAGGTTGTATTTATTTTTCACAGTCCCCTTGATACCTGAGGAAACAAAGAATTACTCTGGGGAAAGTATGAAATCTACCTGCAAACATGTAATTAAGTGTTCATATTATGGTAGACAACTATATTGTCAGCTATACCTGCCTTTGCCATTGCAGTAGGAAATTTTAACTTGTTTGTCTAACTAAATGTGGAGATGCTAGACTTTTTTGAACATGGACTTGTGTTTCCTCATTTTACACCACTGGCTATCATTTACATGCTGCTACTATATAAAAAATATTACTAATAATGCCACAATATCCCTGCTTTGCTCCCAATACTATACTTTATGCAAATGCAGGCTTTACTCATATAAACAATCAGGTTACTTAGGCTTTTAGAAAAAATCCTGCTGTCTTTATAAGACATAAAAGATGATGCTTTATAATCTTCTCTTTTCAATTTCATGATATAACAGTATTCATATTCAGCAGTGTTCAACGTAAAAGATGTCTGTTTTTCAAGTGATGTACATATAATCAGACATGTATACTAAAGTGATATTGAGAACTTGAGGATCAAATTATCCTCTTCTACCAGTTAATGGGCAAAACCCATTAAACAGTTCTTATTTGACTATTAACTATAATTGACAACTTAATTAAATATAACCTAGGCCACATGTTTCTGCTGTGCATTTCAAAGCATGGCTCTAGTGCTCTGCAACACTCGTTGCTCTTAGCAGGATGCTCAGTTATCTTTTGTGGTCATGCCATCTCTGTAATAAGAAACATGGACCCTCTCATTAAACAGTTACAATCTACATAAAATAAGAAGAATATAAAGTTCAGCCGATCACCCAAGGGGGACACCCAGCTTGTCTGAGCAGGGACACAGCTCAGCTTTGTTTCCTGAGGGAGCTGTACAGAGCAGGGAGGCACAAGCTTGGGGAAGTGACCCACTGGGGTGCCATGCAGGGGTGAGAGCCAAGCCACTCAGCATGGAGCACTGTTTCCCAATGTTCACATCAAGCTGCCTGACCTGACGGGAGCCTGCTTCCGAGAGTCAGCTGTGAGGGACGAACTCTGTGTTTCTCACTGTTGCACCGGCTGTGCTACCTGCTGTATGCTGTGTGAGTATGAGGCAGTCTGGTTTACTGCAAATAGCAAGGCATTAATCTACTAACTATATTCTACTGGTATTATTACACAGAGCACAATAGAAAAAGAAATTAGTCAAATCTATGTCTCAGTTTTGAGCCATCAATACATAAAAATATTTTATGAAAGTCAGAGTAACAAAGATATTTAGCATTTATAAATCACTTTTATATACAGACTCCCTTAAATAGACTTTTTGCAGGAGAGTTAGAGACAGCAAAAGTACAAACTTGACTGAGTGACATAGTGCCTTAGCTGGGACCAAATCTCAAGTCTCCCAAAATCCCAGGCTAGTTCCTTCTCATCAGATTCCAAAAATAATTTAAGAGTCATTTTGTATATCTGGCAAGATTACTAACAGGTTGTAATATAAATAAACTATAGTTAAAATGTTTCATTCATAATTGACACTTCCTAATTGCCGTTTGATATAGGAAATAAAATACTGTTTCTTTTCTGCCCTTGCAGTAAGTAATAGTGAATAAGCAATAAAAAACATACTTGTATGCATGTGTATACATATCACAGAATTTCAACTTGACTATTTAGCAAAAAAGAAATACATTTTACCTCTTTGCACAGCTTCAGAATAGTGAACTCTAAAACAAGTGTGTTTTATGTTTCAGAAAGACATTTCAAGCTGCTATTCCTACCTGCCTTCGAGAAGCAATAGTGCTGTTGAAACTCCTGTTAGTCATCTTGGAATTCGCAGGCTTGCTTTTGTGAGCCACATCATTTCTCCATGTCTTAGAGTTTTCTTTTGGGTCCAAAGGTATGGGGTTCAGGAACAGTATTCTAGCAATCAGGCCATAGAGAACAGTCGCCAATACCATTGGCACAACATAAAATATACCAAAGTCCATCATATAGATAGGAGAGTAATAGCTCCTGGACACCTTGTAGCCACAGGACACAACAGTAGTCTCTTTGTAGGCTACCGTATTAATGTCCAGCAAGAAAAACCAGAGCATACAGTACATGGAGGTGAAAGACCAGACAAAAACAATGATCTTTTTGGCTCTTGAAAAAGTGCATAGAAATTGGGCTTTGATTGGGTGGCAGATGGCTATGTATCTCTCAATGGTGAAGGCAGCAATGGAAAAAGAAGAAGCATTGATTCCTAGGTATTGGAAATAAGTAATGCAGAGACACCCCACATAGCCATACACCCAGGATCTATACAGGCTTTCTGTGATATTGGGTAGTCCTGCGGCTACAAGCACTATGAGATCTGCCACAGCCAGACTCACCAGATAGCAGTTAGTGGGAGTTCTCATGTGCTTGGTTCTGAGGACTACCAAAACCACCATGATGTTGCCCACAATGCCCAGTCCACAGATGAGGAGGACCAAGAGGATGGTAACCACTTGGTATTCAACTGTAATCATCTCCTGGCTTGATAGTGGCAGCACAGTTTGGTTCTGCTTCTCCCCTGTGTCATTCTCCATCTTCACAAGCCCACTGCTGCTTCTGCCCAGCACTTGGTCTCAGCACCTGTTCTCCATGGTCCCCTGCAAAAGGGTGAACAGAGCAGAGTGTGGGTGATCTGCAGCTTCAAAGCACATTCTCCATATAGTCACAGTCCCATTCCTGTATCGTACTCCAGTTCCCCGAAAGCACCTGGACTTTCAGTTCTTGTAAATTCAACTACCAGATGAGTTAATCCCTCTAAGACTCCAGCTCATTTGCACAGGTTTAAAGGCTGCTTTCTCATAGCCAGTTTGAGGCATTCATGAAAACGAGCATGTGGAGGTGGGAGTTTCCTCCCTGCAGAGGCAGGGAAAGCAGAGCCCTCCTACACTGCCAGCTGCTGAGCTCCGCACGGGGCTGAGCTGATCCAGTGCAGGCAGACCAGCATCATCACTTGCCAGGGGGAGTCACAAAGTGCCGAGGGTGGAGACAACAGCACAAGGTGTAAAGAGAGGGAGTTGTAAAGCCCACGCCTGTTTCCCCTCTCTGCTATCTCTCGTATCGATCATATTGATCCACACTGGCAAACCAAGGAGAGATGACTGGCAATAAAAATACACCAGTTTCTGAAATTCTGACTTGCCCGTGTCGCTGTCCTTGTGAAAATGATCACAGCACAAATTGCAGCTTAATAAGATCAGTCACAAACATATGAATGTGTGTACATGCACATACACACACACAACACACACAGAGTGCTACTAATACTCATTCACCACCATTTCCTCAAAGAAGGGTCTCCTATGGTTGACTAAACTCCTCCATGGTCAGTCAGGTTGTGTAAAACCACAGCCTGTGGAAGTAATTGCTTTGGTCTGTGCAGATAAAGCTCTACCAATGCTATAACCTAGCCACACCTGGAGATAAATGCAGCTCTTTTCTGTTTCTCTTGCTGTCAATCTAAATGCCTCAATGAATAAAACAGTAGCAAACTTTCTGCAGGGTTCTATGAAAGTGCTCTTGTTAATACCTAACCACAGTCCCTCAACTCGTAATTTTTCTTATACTATTGCATTAAAAGGTTAAAGTTTAAATTTGCCTTAAAATCCCTCCTTTTACTCCATTTACGGTGAATGTTTTTGCTCTTTGCTCAGAAAGGGTTCAACAAAATACACAAAAGTAGAGTGAGAGTATGTAAGTCCTTGCAGTGCAAGAAGTAATGACTGAGGACATGGGATGCAGAGAAGCTGTGGAATATTTAAAAGGCCACATGACTTTGAAGTGAATATTGAAGGTCTGGAGGATGTGCAAGACATGGTCTCTAGTGCTTGCCTCATTCCTGTATCAGAGATGGGATAGATCATCTTGTCTCCGTTACTTTTTATTGCTTTTTATCAAGTGTTGCATTCTGGTCATGAAAAAAGTATGGAGTTGTCACTGTAGGGCATTTAGAGGATTTTGATGGTATTAATATCCTATATGAAGCAATTCCCTTTTCTTTCTATACAGTACTTCTCCAACCTTCAGTGTTTCTGTAAAACCTGCAGCAATTGCAGAAGGAATTTCAAGACTAGAAATCCATTTTCTGGTGTTAATGCAACTGTCAAAATACACTGGGTAGTTTCAAAAGCAGTTCAGCATGAATACATGCAAGCCCAGCAGATGTGCCAGAGAAATTCTGACAGCAGATGGACCCTAGATCACTGTGATACTTTTACCACATGTCTGTTACTCTTTATACCCATACCTGTTGGTCCAGGCATCAGTTGACATTGCATGTACTAATGAGGACAGATGCAGTTAGCAAGTCAACAACAATAACGACATGAAAACAAGACTGGAAATGTGCTGATTTTTTCTAACACATTTATGTTGGTACAACCCTTTGAGTAGGAGAGAGAGGGGAAGGCATCATGTTGATACCACCTGTGCTGTGTACCACTTAGCCAACAGTATTCTTGTTCAAATTTTTTCCCATTTGCCTCACTTAAAATGTGTCTCTGCTCACTTGAGTCATAACAAACCCATAACAAACTGTCTCATACATTAAGCACACATTGAGATAGAATAGTGAATCACTATAAGCAGTTTACCCAATAGGTATAAATTGTTCTTAATTTTGTTTCTCTGACTCAGATCACTTCCCCAGCTGCTTTTCTGTTTTGAAAATTGACTCCACAATTTCATACTCTATTACCTGCCTGTACTCAGGGTTCATAAAAAAAAATCACAGCTAATTTGGATTCTTTACTCTGTGTGAACCTCCAGTGGAGTGCTGAACACTTACTGCTGTACAAATGTTTCCAAGGATGTGGTTTGTAGACAACAAAAGCCACCATCAGTAACAATTTCAGTATCATCCAAAGGCTAGCTTTTAAAGTTCATAACTAGCTACTGACATGATCAGATCCAAATGTGTTTGGGATTTACACTTGACACGGTTAAATAGTGTAGCAACTTTGGTCAACTAGACATTATCCTCCTACATTTGCTGTACCACATAGCCGTGTTTTTGTGCTGATGCAGTGAGCTAGTGGATAAGTCTTTGAATTGTGGGAGAACTCTGCACCTGGAAAAGCCTTTTATGAGTAAAGATTGTGAGGGGACTAAATACCTCTTCTGTGAGATAAATCCCATTACCCAAGTCAGTGATCCTTCTTTATAACTATTTTTTTTATTGTTTGTCACTGGAGAACACTGAAGTACTGCTAAAATCCTGAGGGGATTTTCCAAAAGTAATTTAGGACTTTGGATGAGTTGGAAACTCTAACATTCCTACCTGTATCTTACAAAGTCTATTTGATTTAGGGACCTTTAATCTCCATAAGAGTGCAAATCCTATTTCAAAGATGACTTTTGCTGTATCATATTTAGTTTCATTTAATGTTCATCTTGGATTGGTGATGGCTCAGGGCAAGTAATAAGGAATCTTTTACTTAATTGTTTCAAAAAAAACAATTGTCAAGATAATTATGAAAAATGGATTTAAGCATTCAGCTGGTTCATGTGGGAAATTTGGTTCATCTCTTGCCTGTCCACAAGGTCAGTGGACCAAAATACTGGTTTGAGGAGACAGATCTGAGGTCTTGTGGTAAAGGAGGCTGGAAAGACTTTAAGATGTGTGCACTTTTATTCTCTAATTTCTACCAACTCAGGTGAAGATAAACTGTACAAGAGCCTGATGAAGGAGCAGGAACTTTGTCAGACTAAATAGAGAAAGATCACTCTAAACCTCCCCCCCCCCTCCTCCTTCCCCCCCCCCCCCTCCTCCCCCCCCCCCCCTCCTCCCCCGGCCCGGCCTTCTAATCTTTCTTCCTCTATAAACCCCTGTATCACCATGGGGGGACAACATACATCCTTCCTTGTGATTTTTCCCCTTACCCTTAGCTCTAAAGGCCTGTTATGTTTTGTGGACATTTTTCACAACCACCTTAGTAGGGAGGATCAGAGGCTTTACTGTCAGAGATATGTTCACAGCTAGGGACCTTTTTCCTCTCATCTGGCTGCTCTCAGCACAGCAGGCTGGATCAGGAAGGATGTGGTCAATGCTGTAAGAGGTACATGGAGTTCTTGTCCATGAGTTGCAAAGCTGAAGACAGTCAAAACAGTGGGAAAAATTACCTTCTGAGTTGACTTCAGACTGATATCACTTTCTGTGGAGGTTTAGCTGATTATAGTGCTCTAACCTTTTTTTCCAAAGTGATCAGTAGCCCAGCAGGGTGTTGGTGGTTCAGGTGTAGCTTTCTCTTAAACTGTCAACAGAGAAGGTAAGTAAAAGGCAGTAAAACATTTTAGATTGTTCAGAAAGGAAGTATGGCTTTATGATCCAGAGCTCAGGCATTGAAATGAATGAGCATCACTGCAATCCCTAACAGCTGTTCCAATAATTTTATAATGTGTGGGGATTTAAGACCTCAGTGGAGTTGCTACTCATTCATCTCTTTTTATCTTTAGGTTTCATATTCCAGGTGAACTGCCAGACTCAGCTGTCATGTGTTAGCAATGAGTTGTTACCAGAAAAATTAATGTTAGCCCCACAGGCTAAAATCAACTCTCCATAAACACCAGCAGAGCCTTAACAGGGAACCATAGACTCTCTCCCTGATGCTGCTTTGTACTTACACAGTGTGCACATATGATAAATGAGGTCATGAGAGGATGTAAAAAGCAGTTCCTGTTATTTGCCAATATCATGGCAGAACAAATGGCTTTACTGAGAAAAACCAACCATCAAGAACAGGTTCAAAATGCATGACATATCACAGAAGGAATGCTTCACACTGCAGATTCTTACTTCACCTGTGAAGTTGAAAGGGGTTAATGCTGTTCCTGAGGACAGGGACAAAAAAAAAAAGACAGAGAAAAGAAATGGTGAGGGAAGACATGGGTATCAGTGAAAACATGTGATAGTCTGAAAGAAACGTTGATCCTGTGCCTGGCTGAGCATCATCATAAGTCACTGGCAGAGCACCAGGACAGGCTCTTATTGTTGAGCCCTGTGTGAAGGCCAGTAGCAGTCTTGGAGAAGGTCTGGGAAGGATACTGCTCTCCCCATCATGTCAGAGTCCTGTTCTCTTGTGCTTATATACAATAATCCAGTACTTCCCCTGCTCCTTCCCTTCCTCTTGCCAGCCCATGAGGAAATCTGGCAATGTTTTACAGAGGGGAAAGAACTGCAGGGGTGCAAGCTCTGCTCCAAACCCTGCTCCTGACTGCCTGCCTGTCTGCTCCAGGCTGCATGCTGTCAGTGTGCAGTTGTTCCAGGGGTGCAGCCCAGAGTACCCTGTGACCTGGCTCACTCACAGTCACTCTCAGTCTGATATCAGCCACTAAGGCAACTTTAAGAGACAGCCTGGCTGTTCAAGAGGATCCTCACTGCCATCTGCAGAAAACTTTGAACCAGCAGCAGAAGAAGGTGATAAATAACTGCCAAAGAAACCTTAGAGGAAAATATTTGGGGGACAAGCAGCAGGGAAGGAAATACAGCTGGTGACCACTTCTTCAAGTGGCAGGAGGGTTAAGAAAGCCACATAAGCCAGAAAATAAAGAAATTGGAAAATGAAAAACAAACCCACCACCACCAAAACCATCAAGCAAATAAAACCCTACCCCTCTGCCCCAAAATACAAACAAGCACCAATAAAAGGACAAAAGGCTAACTTGTTTTGCAAGTGGGTCTTGACAGCAGAACTGGAAGAAGACTGGGCTGTCGGTGAACTGAAAGAGAGAGCACCTGCTTGATGATCTGCTATGAAGAACAAAGCCAGCAAGACCAACCAAAGGTGTCCCAAGGGATAGGGACTGTTTTCTTCCCCTCAACTCATTCCGTCCATGTTTGCAGGCCCAGCCCCACCACAGAGGGTGATGGAGAAAGACATGGAATGCTGCTCTGCTTTGAGAAACACAGCCCATTGCCACATGGTGGTCAGTCCTCTGCATGGCACCTGGGATGAAGGGACGGAATGCTCAAGTTCTTCTCCTCAAAATCAGTAGTGAGTTACTGGTGCTGGGTGAGGTTGGGCTGTTTAGCTACAGGAACACTGCATTGCAGGTTCCATGGGAAGCTGTTTGGATGACCGATTTGGAGACTTGGAGGTTTTCAGAACTTGCCTTGACAAGGCTCTGGGCACACTAATGCACCTGTGATTGCTTTGCGCAGGAAGGTGTACTAGATGATCTCCAGAAATATCTTCCCACGGGAGTTGTTGAAAATTACTCTAGTGTAATCCTGACACCCAAGGACTGGGAGGTTCAGCCAAGACCTATGTTTGGGTGCAGAGCAGATTGGAGCAGTAAAGGATCTGACCCAGTACATTTATGGTGAGAAGTCAGACATAGTAGAGCAGCACAAGCAGAGAAGTAAGGTTACTTTTTCTTATATACCTTTGCCAGATGGATAAAATTCTGGGGTTTTTTCAAGCCCTTATCATTTTTATGTAATTGCCAAGAAGCAATTAAGTCACAGCTTGGTGACAATGCCTGGTCATTTTTTAAAAAAAGCATGCTACCTTAGCAAGTTTGTTAAGTGACACCCTTATTCCCATACACACAGTAGATGCAAAGGCCATGGAAAATAACAATAACAAAGAAAAGCTACCTTTACCTAATACATACTACAAAACAGGAAATATAGTATACAAACAAACAGTTTAGAAACCCCAGGACTTAAAATAAAAAACCCACAAAATATGTCTGAAAATAGGCATTGATATGAGAAGGTGAGAATTTGTGGCTCCAGGCCTCAAAACCCATTGCTTGGACAGGTGACCTTGAGATGAAGCAGTAGCAAGAACATTGATGTGGACTGTGGGTTGTGCACATTTATGACATCATTTAACATTTCAAGAAACAGAGCTGCTTTAGCCAATTTCAAACAGTTCTTGTGAATCTTATTGTCACTTCACACTCACAAAACTGAACAATACAAAGACACAAGTCCTAAAACAGTTGTTTTTTGTTTTTGTTTCTTTGTAATCCATAAACCCTGGATATGTCAGTCCACAATTTCTGTGGGAAGAGCAACCAGTATCTCAAACTAGTTGTGTATTTCTTTATGCATCAGGAGAAGCATACAGTGGCTAGCCATGTCAAAATAAGGCAGAGCTGAGATAATTCCAGCCTTGTGCTACCTGTCCTTTGCACAGCTTGGTGGAAAACATCAAAATGGACAAGTTGTGCTAAGGGCGTACACAGCCTGATGTTGTACAGATTTTAAAGATATTTCCTCATGACTGGCCATTCTTTGTTGTTCTTCTTGGTCATGATCCTGTTTCTACACAGACTGGATCCAAAGTGCAAACTATAAGGGAATTTTCCTCATTGATTCAAGCAGACATCAGATCAGATTCTCACTGTGCAAAGAGACAGACGTCCTATCCTATTATTCTTAAGCATCAGAAATATTTTGTTTCTAATTGGACTACTCCTACAATACATCATTCTCATAAATTCTCTTATGTTGCCACTACAATAATATGCAGTCACAGTTTGTTTCCCCATATTTTGCTCTCTGATAGCCATTAAAAAACCTAGAACAGTTTTTCAGAGATCTTCTCTAGGAAGCCAAACCCCATTGAGTCAGAGCACTGTAAATTTTGACGAGGGTAATTGATTTTCATGAAGATACAAAGAAGGCATTAATGTATGCTGCTTTTTGTACACTGTCAATGATTACGCATGAACGATCTTTAAAAATGAATTGTTTATTCTGAGCTTTTTGCTTTCCACATAGTGAACTCCCTCTGAGAGAGGTCAAATAACCTCCTTGACAACATAGCATTAGTGGTCTGATCATTCTGTCACCACTGAAATTATGTTAAATAGTGAAATACATACAGCTCTGTGGATTTTCTAAGTACCTGTTACACACTGAGAATTGCATTCTCTGCAATTTGTATGGGCATGAAGACAGTGTGTTCCAGTAGCTTTAATCTTGTTTCACAAGACATCTTCATAACAGCAGACCCACGAAATCCAGGGGCTTTAAGGCAGCATATTCAAGGCTGAAACAGAACTCAACGTAAACAGAGATAAATCAGTTTTAGGCATCACATCTCTTATCTTGCAAAAATATAAGTGCAGCACCTATCTGTTAGATTTCCCCTCTCCTTTCTGGTGGTGATACAGATCAAGGACATCTCACTTGGCCCTGCAGAGCACTTACAATGAATAAGTTGATTTGAGAAAAGGCACTGCCTCTTTCATTCAGTTTTCTGAGCCCCCAGACATAAGACATAGCTATCTTCCTTTACATCAGGATTTTATGATGTTTGAAGTTATAGAAAAACCTGAAAGCATTCCTATTTAAACATTGTTTGAACACCAGAAAAACAGCAGCTAAAATCTGTGGGAGCTACCAGAAGGATTCAAAATAAAAATGAACTCTGTGTAGATGTGGAACTGGACACAGTTACTGTTGCATCACTTTATTTACCCAACTGAATATGCTATCCCAGAGGCCCCACCAGCAACATGGATGGGCTCAGCCTTGGCCAGGGGAGGGTCCGTCTTGGAGCCCATGGGCATTAGCTCTGTCAAACACAGGGGAAGCTTCCCACACCTTATCACAAAAGGCACTCTTGCAGCTTTCCTGTTACCAAACCCTTGACATATAAACCTAATACACTAACTGTAAATGTCATTGTTGCTTGGGAAAAGGGATAAACCTGGATGAAGTGCTTTCAGCAGGTAATGACTGCACCAAAAGTGTTTCCAGAACACACTAGAAATTTCTCCATGGCATGTCTGAAATATTTGCAAAGGCTTCAGCTTCATTTTCCTGACAAAAATAAACACCAGAATAATAGGAGACTCAAAACTTATTTAGCAAGCCGGTTACAGTACACACATCATTCATTTCACAGAATAAATTATCTGAGAAGGGTAATTTATGATGGAAGTGAGGAAATTATTCCAGAGGAACTTAAATGGCTACTAAAAATCCTCAGTGAAGTCTATTTCATGCTGCTTATCATGCAACACAAGTGCATTAGGACAGCGCTTTGGATACAAAATGTAGGTATTAGAATAAATTGAAAGTAACTCCATAGAAGTCTCCAGAATATAATTTGCAGATTTTCTCTCATCTGTCTACACTAACATCTCCTATCTAGGAAAAGTGAGGTGACTCACTCAAATAAAATACAGAAAAGACAAAAATCAAGATCAAGGCAAAGTAAAGATTCTACAGCATGACTTTGCACTGAAGATTTCAGTCCAAAAATGCAGGAGAGGAAAGAAGCAGAGCTGTTGAACAGATAACAGTTCCGATATCTAGGCAAAAAACCCCCACGCAAACCACAAAACAAAGTTTCATGGTATTACAGAAAAAAATCAAACAAACAAAACAGGAGTAGGAAGAAAGCCCTGGAGTCAAGAGCCATGCTTTATAGGAAAGAGAAACAGAAATGTTTTATCAGCCTCAAGTCAATGAAGATGTTACTGTGCAGAATGAGTAACAAATTAAGAGATGCCTTTCTAAAATTCCTCTTTTTTTTTTTTTTGGGGGGGGGGGGGGGGGGAGCATAGCCTGCCAGAAAAATAAGCAACTTATGAAAATTTCATCAGAAGCTGTTGGGACTTTTTTTACTGTGTATGAAAGGTGTTTGAAAACACTTGCAACACACCTATTAGTCAAAAAATTCTTACTTCTTCTAAGCAAAAAAAAAAAAAGCAAAAATGGAAGATGTGCTGGAAGATAGTGACCAGGGTTCAGCCTTCTCACAGCGATATGACACCCAGGGAGAGTGACCCATCAGCTTTCTGCTTACTGCCTCTTCTTAGCTCACTAACTATAACACTAGATACTACCATTTCCCTAAAACCCAAATATTTCAGCTGCTCCTCTGACTTTGAGGAGAAGTGGGTTCTACTGTCAAAAGTCTAGTTAGGAGGTGAAATATTAATAACAAAAGAAAGTAACAAGAAGAATGTCTAAATTTTTACCTGGAGTTAAACAATATTTTTGGTGTAGTTCTATAATGTATTACCCCTTAAAAAAGGGAAACAGCTTCTTCTTGCTCTAGTAGGAGGTGTAGTTTCTGTATCCAAACCTAATGGTGTTCCGCTCTCACGAGCTATCGATGAAACACATTGATCCTGACCTCGTAAGGATCAGAAAGCCTTTAAGTAGAGTTAGTGCTGACAGTTCTTAGTATGTTGTTTTCCTAAAACAGAATAAATATCTTTTGGTCTAAAAGTGCAACAGTATCAGACTTGTTGTTTATGCATCAAAAAACCTCAGATAAATAAAATATATCTCAAAGAAAAATATGAATGAGACAAAATTTTCAAAGGAGAATAAGGAATAACACATTATTTTAAGCTAATGTTGATATTTTTCCATGTGATGTGTCAGTTTGATGCAAGAATTGAAGCAATGACTTTCTCAACCATTTGCAGAAAACAAAACAGTTTTATATGTAGCTTCTGCACTGATTTCCTCCAGAGAGGAAGTGTCTTGTGGAAGACTTGAAATTTGCTCAAAAACTGTGAACTAGATCTCTTTTGTTGTGTTTTGTTGTTATTGTTCTTGTTTTAATTCATGTTTTTAGAAAACTGAACTACAGAATTTCTTTTTAAACTGAACAGTATTAAAAAACATTTATAAGACAGGTTTGAAAGGAATGGAAAGAGTGGTTCCACTTGCGGCAGTTCCTGTAACCAGGGAAATCACTCAAGCTGTGAGACCTGAAGTTGGCAAAAAGATGAAGCCTTTGTGGGTGTAAACACATTGTTACCTTGTAACATCATACTTTCCTGGAAATAATTGTACAAATCAATGTATTTCATGAAAATGAGAACTATTTGTTTGTTTATGCAATCACTTGTTTGATTCTTCCTCCCTTTATATGTACATACTTTTCTCCAAGAATTGAATAGAATAGTTTGAGTTGGAAGAGACCTTTAAAGGCCATCTAGTCCAAACCTCCTACCATTAGCAGGGACATCTTCAGCTAGATAGATAGTTCTTGACTCTGGACTTTGATTCACCACATTTGAAGTACATTAAAAAAAAAAAGGAAACAAATCCCAAACGAATAAAAAGTTAGATTTTTACTTCCCTTTCCACCTGCTACCCTCAGGAATTTTCTCATATTTTTATTGCTTAACTTCAGTCCAGGTGCCTTGATGTTACTCTAGTTCATAGTAAGGGTTAAATGATTCTGCTTTTGTTAAAGATGGTGACTTATCCTAGCAACACTTGTTCAGCAGATTTACTGACTTAGAGAATATATGCATGTTCTGGTGTGAAAATAATACACGATTCCCAGTGCTCTGAGACAGTTCACTTTCACCTCAGAGATCCTGAGCTGGGTGACAGGTTTGTAGAAAATCCAGCACCTTGCCCAGCCCTGTCTGCTAGGAGTGCTGTAAAATCAAGTGGAATAAAAAAAGATGCAGAGGGGAAAATCACCAGTGAAAATGGAATGATAAAAGACTTCAGAAGACAAAGGTGTATCAAAGCTGCATGTGTTTCTGGGTCCCTGAAAAGGGGATCTAACACAGCTGTGTCCCTGCTCATCTTGGAGCTTGGCTAATGTGGGCAGTAAACTGATTTCTCCATGGAGCAGCGGCCCTTCATCCCCAGGTGGGTCACTCTGTCTTGTCTTCCCTCTGTGCATCTGAGCCAGGGCAGCACAGCACAGAGGTATGCTTACTCCATTTTAGATACAGCACCCAAATGCAAAGCCTCTGTCACTGATTTGACTGTCAACACTGCTGAAATCTCCCCCACCTTGGATGATAGTTGTCACATCCTCCCATCCGTTATTTCCTTTCTTTATTCTGATGTCAGGAAAAAACATTTTGTTTTGTGAAATGAGGAACATAACCCCTGCATGGGTCCTTCATGTTTATAATTAACCAAAAACCACAGGGCTTGCTAAACTTCTCCAGCCAGAAAAGTCAGACATCTCCTGTGGTGACAAATTTCAAGTACCTCAGCTTGGTCACATATATACAAGTACTAACTCATCAGCTTTCAAGTCAGTATCACAGGAAGCACTGAAAAATACATTGGAGAGGAGGAAAAAGTAGGAGGAAAAAAATGGCAAAAAAATTTTCTCAAATAAATTGTGCTTTCCTTCCACTCTTACTATGCTCTCTCATATGCCTCAAAAGAGACTGTGAACTATGGTTTTAAATCTTTAAACAGCTTTGACTACTTTAATTTTATTTTGTCTTAGTAAAATACTTCTGAAAATCCAACAAAGTAATAGTTTCTTTTTTTCCATAAAGCATTACATTTTACAGTTAAGTCCCTGTTTTATATGCTACTGATTTTCACTCAGAAGAATAAGGCAGACACATTCATCATAATGCTGTACTTCCCAGAAAAGAATAGCTGGGGGTGAAATACTTTCCTTGCTTTAAGGGGAGAATGGTGACAATTACAAAACCAGTATTTATGATAATGTCTGACTACGACTGCTCAAAACTAAATCCCTTTACAAAATGCCAATAGAAAAGAATGATCTAGTAAAAATGATACTTCTGGTCCAAAACCTTATAATTTAAACACACTTGTTCATCATACTAAATTATCTAAAAAAGAGCATTTATGCCAGTCCTAGTTACAGTGGCTGGGACCAGTTTATCACTGTGTGGGTGTAACCCGAGATGTTTATTCTACACCCTCTCTGTCATTTCTGATGGATCATTTGCAGCAGCTGCCCAGGGCACATCTGACATCTCAGGCTACAAGCTGGGTGTTAAAGGATCCTGTGAAACAAGGAAGTGTTTCTGCCTTCACACCAATGACTCAGGTGTGATAGCTCCCCTCCAGGGAGTTGTTAGCACCTTGACACCCAGCCTGAGGGGGTCATGTCTGCTAATGGACCATTAACGATACCAACAATATCCCATGACTCACAGAGTTAGCTCACCCATTGTGGATCTCCCTGCCCTGCAGGGAGGTACTGGGCATTTCCACCTGAACCTGAGTGTATATAATCTTGGAGTTTGGGGACTTCTGGTACCACTCATTGGGTAGGACCAGAACCTCGACATAACTGCAACCATCATGCTCACCAATAGATTTTCCTTTCCTTTTACTTTGGACTCAGCAGAACCACATGGCACTCAGCACATGGGCTAACAAATACCATTCTGTTCGTGCCCCAAGGTGCTGAGTTTTGCGTGTTAAAACCAATTTGTTTCTCTGCATCATTGTATTTATTGCAATCCTTTCAATAAATTCTGACTTGAAATCTCTCTTGAGTCCGATTCATTTCTCCTACCAGTTTACCATTAAAACGGCACAATGCCATTTTGTACATAACACTAATGTTTAAAGCACTGAACGAGAAATGTTTATCACTGAATCAAGAAATAGTTTATCCATACTATTCATGACCTAAGAAAATGATTTAACTGTTCTGTGCCTTGGTACCCAGATATAACTGAGTATCTTATGCCCTATTCTTGGTCTCTGTTGTCTCTTTTGACCACTGTCAGGCAGGTAATGACAATTATTTTATGTTTCTATAGCACCAAGAACTAGGAGGTGTTGCTCTAAGAGATAATCTAATGACTGGAAAATAAAAGCGCCACAAATTCAAGCCTGTTACTATGTTTTCCGTTTTCCAATTAAACTAACTATATTTTGGGAGTGGAAAGGACCACATCTTTTTCTCCACCTTAAAAAAGCAAAAATATTGACTAAAGCAATTTTCTGTTCCACTCTCTTGTAAAAGCAATCAATTTTTTCCATCCCGAAGACCTGACACTTACTAACGTAAGTAATTTGCATAGCAGCTATTGTGAAACAGAGAGTTCTTTCTGTCCCAGCTCAGTGAAACTGTTGTCAGCTCTTTGATCCACTTGCAATGAAAGGATTTTTCATGAGGTGAAGGTAGAGACCCACTCCAGGACGTGCACCTTCTGCAGATGGGTACCTCCACCATAGTCACTGCACTGCTAGTTCTGAATGCTTCAGGGAGTTTTCTCTCCTTTAAGCTACAACTGTGTGGAACTGATAACAAGACATTGTTCCACAATAATTTTATACTGCTGCCTTATTTAAGGGGTGGGGGTGGGGGGGGGAGGGGGAAAGAAATTAAAAACCCATTTGTGCATTGCAGATGGAGCAAATGCTTGCTTTTTCATTTGTCTGTAAAATTATTAGTGGTTTTGAATCTCAGTTTTTTCCAGAGGCCCCTTAGGGCACAGCAAACCATGCAGGTGGGATGCATATGGGGCACATGTCAGGCACGGTAGGCTGCAGGTTCAACAGTCTGCTGTTCCCACTGTGCAAAGGGAAGCTGGCTAGGTGGTTTTGGAAGCTGCTTTCCCTACTGTTCTGCATGGAAATGGGCAACTCCGATTCCTGCCCTGTGCCCTTCATCATACCTTTCCCTCTTGGGCAGCAAGAGTGTGGAAAGCAAAGCGCTCGAGGTCCCATTCTGCTCAAGTGCCTTCCAGTGCTAGATCTTGAAGCTTAAGAGGACCATATAAGGTGGCCTCCACCCACTGGTGCTCCTCCCTGCTGGCTGCCAGGGCAGGCAGAAGTACACCTGTCCTCCTTGGTACTAGATTTTTAAACATGAGGGAACCTGGGAGGGTGGGTTGTTTTCTCTTGGTGAAGACCAGATGCTTGGAGTTGTACTTACAGTCTGCCCTGACCAGTGGGTCTTAATCTTCAGAAGGGCAACTTTTGTCCTTTTTAGCTTCCATTTTCTTGGATGTGTTATCACCAGCTGTCATGGCCAGTAGATGTGGGCAATTCAGCCTTTTTTTCCTACAGAGTATGATTATTCTCTTGGAAGCAAGTCCTTACATACCTCTCTACCACAACATGGTGAAACAGCAGTCTCTTCCGACTCTCAAATGGCCCCTCAGTATCCTTGCAACTGAGAATGGAAGTGGAGATGGGGCAAATCCTTTTTCCTGGGGTAAGGAGCAAAAAGAAATGACAGATAACTCCAGCCACCAAAACCAAAAGGAATAGTAAGATGTTGAAGGGGGAGACATGAACTGCAAAGTACAGCAAATGCCAAAAAATGACAGCTGTCACCCAAGTTCTAGTTCTAGTTCTAGTTCTAGTTCTGACAGATGCTCTCCTTCCACTGCAAGGAGCAAAGGAGAAAAGGAGTGAAACATGAATGTGCAAGATGTAGGTAGTCAGGTATCCACACAAAACAGGTATCTTTACAAATTGTTGATATAGTTATGCATAAGTTTTCCTGTCTCTCAATTTCCCAGTAGTAAAAGAAAAAAACCCAAAATTTATTGAAATTATAGTGTTTCATTAATGAACTCATTTTTGAATACAGATAAAATAGAGTTGAGAGAACTGCTTGCTTTCCTGAATTAAATCGAGCAGCTCCAGTTTTGTGTAAGGCCATTCTGGGTCCTTAGTTTATTTGGCACTTGTGTTGTCATTTTTTGCTTGACTTAGATTTTATATTTTCTGGAGAAACGGAGTAGAAATGTTTGGTTTTGAAATTTACCTGAAATTGGAGTCAAAGAAGGTCATTCATTCCAGTAGATAGTGCAGAGGGTTTCAAGTGTACTTGGAAAACAAGGAAATGAGGCCATTATGGGACTGTAACTGTTCTGAACAGGAGAGCAAAGCACTGTGTCATGAATTCGTAATTATTACATTAATGGACCACAGTTAAAACAATATATATAGCCAAAGGAAGCTGAAAGCATCATTTGACCTAGCACTCACATTTCCCCAAGAATACAAAACACTGTAAAACGTCCTCATGTTCTGTGCACTGAGGATGATGCGTGGCACCGCTGGAGGGAGATAAAGGGCACAGAGACAAGAAGATGATAAGTAGTGCAGCCTGCCTAAATCCTGGGTTGCCAGACTCCAGCCCCCATCACAGCTACAATACAGAATTAAACCCTCACCCAAACAGCCACAGCCTCCAAGCAGTTTAATGAGGCTCTTACTCATCATTCTCAAGCGTAAAGGCCAGGAAAGGTACATGCAGGTGCATCATAGGTCAGAAGCATCTCATTATGTTTTCAAGTTGCCATGAAAAGCACAGCTGTTTGCCCTTATATTTCAGGTTATTCTTTCAATAAACTCAGCTTCAGACCATCAACACTCACAATTATACTTTAGAGAAAGTATAATGGAAAAATTGCTAATGTGTTCAACAGTTTTCTCCCTGGAGGAAACTATATTGCTTCCTGTCTTCCAGTACAGCCATGCAGCATTTAAAAGTATAATGACAGATTACCTTCAATAAATTAAATTTGTCTCTAAAGCTACTAGGCACGTAAGTTGTTCTTCCTTTTTCAAAGTACACCTGTAGTGTTTGAAGTAACTTTTTATTCCACTGGTGAAGTTAGAGGTTAATCATGTGCAACATAAGGAGATAGTTCCTCTCATCTCTCTAAATGTGCAAGTCATCAATTTTGTCATGTTTTGGGGAGTGCAGGGGAGGTAAGTAGGAGAAGAGAAACAAATCCATCACTTAGGACATGAGGAAATTATTTAATAACATCTTAAACAATCAGGAAAACTCAGTATTCTGTAACCTTGATGCCTTAGTTCAAATTAAGAATGAAATAATTTCAGACAAAATATGGCAATAGGAGGTGCTTCTGTGGGCTGGAAGGTTGCTCCTTCCAAGGGACAACAGAGACATATATGCTGCCTAAACATGCTGTGCAAAATGTACATGCTGGACATGGAGCTGCCCTGTAAAGAACATACACTTTGACATTTGCTTGCTAAAGCAAGTCCCAAACAAAGCCCTTGTGTAAACAGCAGTTAGAGAGCATTACAAAGGGAAGCCGAGAGCAGAGTGTGTGAACGAACACAATTTTTGATCATTTCACATGACATTTGATCTGACTAAGCAGTCTGGCCAGTCTGCTGACAGCCTGGGGACAAATGACAGCCCTTGTAAAAGAGAATGACACGTTTTGTTTGCAGATCAAGAAATTGCCTTCTTCCTTCCTTATTTTTCTGTTTTAATCAATGGATCATCAAAGCCTTCAACCCTTTTCATATATGCACAACTTGCCAAAAGCCCTTTGACTAATGCATGCCCCGCTCACCTTAGAGCTAGCTTGCAGGTGGTGGACATTGCTTGCTTCAAAGTAAGGAAAATCTCTTGAGACTGTAAAATCAAAAAATATTAATATTTCATTTTACCAGCTGTCAGGTTTGCCTATGGTATGGAACTGTAATAGCTCATTTATTGCACAAAGATGGGATAAGGTGACATACGAATTATTAAAAAACCCAGCAAACTATAAAGAAGGTATTTTGTGGGGCTCCAGTAGTCAGTCAGAGGTGATGGCAGCTCAGTAAGGGATCACCATGTTTTGTAGCCAACATATGTTGTTACACATTTTCCTCCTTGCCATTTGGTACTTGAATTATCTGAAATTAAAAATAGGACTTTTAAGCTTTTAACTTAAAAATATAAAATTCTAACTAATTAGAATACCAATCTAGTTTATTTGGGATTTTTATTAGAGAGGCATGAGGCCATGATGGCACCATTGCTCATTTGCTAGAAACATGGGTGGGCAAGGCAGATGCCACCTGCAAAGCTGTGTTGGTTGCAGGCAGCTCAGCATTCAAGTTTTCAATGCCTCTCTGCTGAAGGTCATTCTTGCCTCTGACCTGCTGGCTGAGAAGTCTCTGTGAAGGGGACATACCCCATTCAGTGGAAGGCACATCTGCATTAGCTGCTCTGTTGGGTGAATCAGCAACACTTCCATTTACCTCTGTTTTCCGTTCTTTGGGAATGGTTTTGGAGTGCCGAGTTCTTTCTGTGTGAAACTGATTTTATCTGGATGAAATTAAAGCTGAGACACACTCCAGGAGTGCAGCTACTACTCTCCGGCTGCCTGTGGGCATTCAGGGCACCAAGTCCAGCTAGACACACACAGAGGCAAAGCCTCCTGACAGTATTTTGTAATATTAGGATGATGACAGTAATATCTACAACGCTAGGCACTTAATGAAATGTTAATAAAAACATAAATGTCAGCATCCTGAGTTTTCAGGATTGTTTGCTGCAGGTATGGGTGCCCCAGAGTGCTACTGTCCTCTCCCAAGTCAGTGGGACACAGGCAGTCACCAGCACCCTCAGGAATGGTGCTCTGTCTGGCCTGGACAGAGGTGGTAGTGCTGGTGGGGCAACTTCTGGCTGTATCAAACTCAGCTCTGTCACACCTTTTCACGTGCCTTTCATATCTCTCCTCTGTGTGACTCCTTTGTGTCAAAAGACATGCATAATTCCCTGGTTGCTGCTTAATCTGACTGATGGTTATCTACTTCAACACCATCAGCTGGGGCCTGAAGGCATCATCCTCTTTCATGTGATCAATGTGGGCAATTGCCTTCGAGGCAGTGTTGTGTATTTGTTGTACACACACATTGTATACACTCAAAACTGTATCTTAATGTGTGATGTTTTACAGGCCTTTACTGAGCACCCCCAAAAGTACTCAGGCAATAGGAACAAGGCAAAATACACAGGGGAAGCAGACACATGGGAACACTGTAAAGAGAAATATCCAGGTATGGCCCCTGGAAGACAAAACTGCTCACCATTTCACAGCCATCTAGCAAGGGCTAGAAGGGCTAGAAGATAAAATATATTCCACTGTTGGACACTGCAGTTCTGCTGTAGGACTTCATCTTCTCCTTTTTCTTTGAAAACCTGGAAATACAGGTTCAAGTAATCAAAGCATTTCACTTGGAAAAGGAAAAGCAATGGAAATTAAACCTGAAGAGCCACTTTCTTAAGATGACATTAACTACAGTAGGTCTTCCAGGTATTCAGCTCCTTGACTGTCTGCAAAAGGGTTAATCCCAAGCCACAACAGCCAGCAGAGAGGTCCCAACATCCCTACAATTGAGTTCAGGGCACTGACTACAAGAGACATGGATAATGTACATGTGAGCCAGGCATCTAAGCCCCCTCTCCAGTAAGTGAACAGGATGCCATGCACAGGTGCCTAATGACGTTTGGGATCTCGTCAGCCACCCAGCTGCTGTCCCAGAGGAGCATGAGGCTTCCTGCAGGTTCTGCACTGCTCTCCTGCCTCCCCCATGCTGAAGTCTTCAGCAGTACAGGGCTCAAATACCACTAAACTTTGATGCTTGGGGAATGGCAACTACCTGTAGCTCACAGACACTTGCAACCAGAGATCTGCAGCTGGGAGTGTTTGGTCCAGAATTTAATTCATCCCAGCTAATCCCTAAAGATTGAAGAGCAGCTCTGGTATGGAGTCAGTTGTCCAGCCCCAGCTCAACAGGTGTTAGAAGTGCAGAGTTTCACTTTGGATATTTTCACTCAAAATCCTGTCTTGGATCAACTCAAATCCAGACTCCCTTAGCTCCCTTAACATTAAATTTAGATTGCAGTATGTATTCACTGCCAGGAGACAACACTGTCTACAGCAGCCTGGGCTATTGTCTCCCGAAAGGTAGATTTCACTAACTGCACACTAAGAGTTGCAGCAAGGGCAGGGTGAAAGGGATACCTGTCTCAGCAGCCTCCGAGGATTTCAGAACCTCCAAATGGGTGTTGTGCCTCTGCACCCTTCTGCCAGGAGCCACTGCTATCATCCAAAAAGGGACAGTGACACTAACAGCCAAACCTGAAGAGGGCGGGCGGTTAATGGGAGCCTTACCTGGCCTGGGGTAGTGGACGAGGTTGACCCCAGTGCCCTAGTGCATCACTTCATCTTGGTGTTTACTACTGGAATTTCATGTTTTTATAGTGTCAGTAGTGCTGCTCTGCCCTGACAGTGCATGGCCACTGACAAATCTCACTGAATTTATGACTAATCCTGCTTCTCCAGTGCAGCACTGATTAGCAGAACCTTTCTCAGTCACTCAAAAGAAAGGAGAGAGATATTTGCTTTTTCAATTGAGAGAAACATTATTGCTTCAGCACAGCAATTGCTGAATTCAGTGATTTTTCAACATTATATTTGCAAGGCCAAAAAGCGAAAGTAAAGATTAGCTGATAAGGAGAAGGGAATCTTTGATGCCATTATTTTGATTGTGTGTGCAGTTGGGATTATATTTCAGGAACATCTTCCTAGAGGAACAGTCATTTTTAGATAATTCCTAACAGGTTTTTTTGAGTTTTAATTCAGGAAATTTTAGTCAAAGCACAGACATAGTCTGTTGTATGAACAACAGTTCTACCACTAACTCATCACTCTTACATTTAGGAGAGTTACTTTGATAGCTTGTTAAGTGACACAACCAAAATATGTCAGTTGATATTTTCTGCAGCTTAGCACAGAGACAAATATTTGTTTTACATGCAAATGCCTTAATCTGGCAATGTGTAAATTTCTTTTTCTTAAGCAGACCACTGGTAGGTTTGGATTTGAGCAAGAATTTCCAGGGATTTTCTTTTCTTGGTAGTGTGTGTGTTGAACAGCACCACCAGCAACACAAGGGAGAGCAACCTCTTAATTCTGAGCTAAACCACACAGTGCCTGCATACTGACCTGCACAATATCCTTGTCTCTATAACAGAGATAATTACATTTGAGAGGTGAATCTCATGGAGGATAAGAAATTGTTGGGAGATCACACTCACACTGGCAGTCAGTGGATCCCTGTCTGTGTCGAGACGAGTGATGAGTGGTGTCCCTCAGGGGTTGGTGTTGCGATCAGTGTTATTTAGCCTAATTATCAGGGACATGGACAATGGGATTGAATAGACAATCCAAGTTTGTGGATGACACCAAACTGAGAGGTGTGGTTGATATTCCAGAGGGACAAGATGCCATCCAGAGGGACCTTGAGAGGTTGGCCTGGGTGGACCTCATAAAGTTCAACAAGGCTGAGTGCAAGGTCCTGCACCTTGGTGGCAATGGTCCCCAATATCAATGCAAACAGATTCACTGATTGTGAGCAGCCCTGAGGAGAAAGGCTTTGGAGTGTTGATTGATGGGAAGATCAACATGACCCATCAATGTGTGCTACAGCCCAGAAAGCCAAATATATCCTGGGCTGCATCAAATGCAGCATGGCCAGCAGGCCCAGAGAGGGGATTCTCCCTCTCTACTCTGCTCTGGTGAGACCCCATGTGGAGTACTGTGTCCACTTCTGAGGTCCTCAGCACAAGAAGGATGTGAACCTGCTGGAGCAAGTCCAGAGGAAGGTCACAGAGATCATGAGAGGGATGGAGCACCTCTCGTGTGAAGACCGGCTGAGAGAGTAGAGGTTATTCAGCCTGGAGACGAAAAGGCCTCAGTGAGACCTTACAGCAGCCTTCCAGTACTTAAAGGGAGCCTATGGGAAAGATTGGGAGGGGCTTTTCATCAGGGATTGCAGTGATAGGACAAGTGGTAATGGTTTTAAACTGAAAGATAGTAGGTTTAGATTAGGTATAAGGAAGAAATTATTTACTGTGAGGATGATGAGGCACTGGAACAGGTTGCTCAGGAAAGTTGTAGATGCCACACCTCTGGAAGTGTTCAAGGCTGGATTGGATGGGGCTTTGAGCAATCTGGTCTCATGGAATTGCTTCCGGCATGGCAGGCAGATTGGAACTAGACGACCTTTTGCAGCATAAACAAATTTTGAGTCTATGAAACTGTTTCATATCACTCACTCCCTTAGGATGGTGTAGGACACTGCACTTCATGGTCTGGGCAAAAATCCTTCCTCTGTCTTGGTGTGGCTCTCCAGAAAGTTCTTTGTGTCAGAACATAAGAGCAAATGTATTGAATCAATCTAAAGCCAGAAGTGGATGTCTAGGCAAAAGCACAAGAACAGGGCCTAGGGGTCTTCTCCAGTCATTTGCAGCTCATGAGCTTCACAAGTCTTATGATTTATGTGGATTTACAAAACCCCAGAGAATTTCTCTTTCATGAAGTTGTCAAATCAATCCTTAATCCATATAAACTCTTATCATCTGCAACAGCCTGTTGAAAGAACTGCACATAAAACTCTACTTCCAGGATGCTTTAAGAATATCTTACTTTTCCTCAACTTTTGGTATTCTAGTTAAATGGTTCAAGTGGCTGGATGTCTTGGAAGCAAAAGACCTGCATTCTAGACTAGCTTAGATATTCTATTAAAAAGCTAGAGTAAAAGAAAATTCGATTTTTATTTTGTATGAAATGAGACTATACCACATGGAAGCAGTTTACCACACAATGGTGTGGACATAAAACTAATGTAGTGCTATGTAACATGTATGCCCTGCTCTCTTTACATCCTGGTGAGAGCTCTTGGGGTGAATTGCAGTTCACTACAATTGCCATGATGTACTCTTACATCCCCTTTCCACCTTTCTGACCAAAAATAATTTGCAAAAAAGCAAGTATGGAGCAAGTAAAACAAATCAAAACTGAGAAGGCTGCATGTATTATGTGAGATGAAGCAGGGGTAGAAAATCAAAGTCACTGAATTTCCCTGCCTTGGCTGCCTCACAGACCAGCCCACACTGGGAACCATCATGACCATCGTGGACAGAGATAATAAGGAAAAATTGCAGTCAAACCCACTGCATAAATCTCACAGTGTTCTGTAACTTGGCCAACTCTCACAGACCATCTCACAGATGATGACTGTGTGTCTGTCTTGCCAAGAGGAATGACTGTTTCAGGCATGGCCAAGAGAAGAAGTTGATGCAGGTGCACTCCCAGCAGCTGCCATAGGCATCCAAAGCTCCAGTTTTACACAAGTGGTCTGTAATGCCACAGGGCACAGATACACGGTGGGGAGGAAAATTAAAAACTCCCTATTTGTTTTTTTTCTACTCATGATCACCAGAGCAGTAAAAGGCAGACATCAACACCCACCTGAGCAGTAAACTTGGTCACAAAAATACATTTTCCTTCTTGGAAGCTGCTGATTCACAAAAACATGAACATTTCATTGTGATAAGGAAAAAAAATCTCCAAACCCTAAGATATTTTCTATTTGAAAAATTGTAAAACAGGGCTAGCAGAAGCCTGTTTAATATTCGTTAGTACAGTGGTGCTCAAAACAGGAGGTTCTGCATTATGGATCACTGATACCTCTCTAAGCAGCAAGGAACAAAATGTTTTTAAAGGTAATGCAACAGAAATGTGTATACAGAATAAGGCTTTTAAAGGATTTAAATATGTATGTAAACAATGGGTTGACCTCTATTTTTCCATGAAAATTGCCACAGGTGTTTTCTCCTGAAGGCTTATTAAAATTACATCTTTCTTGGAGAAAGATTACACTTGCTCTTATCCGGATCATATGATATCAGGTGATGTAAATTGATACCAAATCCAATGTTTGGATCAATACTGTGCTAATAACACTAAGAGAACTGAAAAAAATGGATAAAAACATCACTCTCCACAGAAATGTTGATTCACTGACCATCTGTCTTACTTCAGCTAAGTGCTTCACCACTTCAGTTTGGCATTAGACGAGTCAGTAAATAAATTAAATAACTGAAGTCATACTATAATTCTTGGTTACCCTGCTCTGTTTTTTTCAAGCTGTCAACATCTAAAATGTCACATGTATTCCTTTTTTGGGCATATAGTGAGTTTGTTCCAAGTCCTGCCTACTTATCCTAAGCATGGACACAGACAGGTAGCTAGTAATTATAGCCATGGTTTCTACTAGTCACTCAAACTTTCAATAAGAACTCTTCAGTTTAGGTAGGTGCATTAAATATATTTCTATTTGTTTGTTTTCCTGTTTACATGAACACAGTTTGACAAAAGCCACCTGCATTATATGTACTTAGATAATGAAGTTGTTAGCAAGAAGCAAATTCACTTGACATGTTAAAGCACTGTACACATATTCTGCACTCAGACAGAAACAGAAGCAAGAGAACATAGTTAGAACTTTAAAATATGACAATAAAAGGCTCATTTTTACAGGCCATTAGGATTCCATTAGTCTCATGTTTTCATTTCCAGGCTGCCCTCAGACTGAAAAGTGGGTATCTAATAGGATGCTTTCATTAGACTAAAAAATCCAAACCAACCAACCAAAAATCCAAAGAAAAACCATAACAAATAGAACAAACAAACAAACCAAAAAACCAACAAATCCAACTGAAAACCAAGCCAACAAAGAGAACATGGTGGGTGGCTGCCACACAACTGGAAGCCTTGAGAAGAAGCTCAGAATGATTTACATATTTTTTTTGGACACACTTAAAGCATAAACTGCAGAGAGTGACATCTAGGATAAACAAATATTTTAGCGTGTGACAAAGTATATATATTGATTTTACAGTAAGCATAGCTGTTGACATATTTGATACCCTCATTGTCTGCAAAAAAGGAGCTATACCTAAACAGGAGAAAAAAGTTTATATTATTTCCTAGGTGACAATATTTCCACGTTGATCACTTAAATAACATCAGATGCCAAGAAAAAAATTTAAAATCTTGCTGCTGGAGACACCAAATACTGAGCCTCCAGGATAGCAAAGAGCATAAACAGCTGATTAAGAAGGTGGTGAAGTTTAAACCTTCTCATCTTTCATAAGACATACAGGCCTGTGCCTGGTGGGTTCTAAGTGTGCTCCTGCAGTTCATCACATGGTTAAAGCTCTCATTTGGGAAAGCATGGGCGACCTTCTGCAGAAAACCTACTGTATGCAAGAGTCCTTGCTGTCAGTTTTGTCCTGAACTCACATTGGCCAGATTTAAACCAGCCCTGTGAGCAAGGGCTGTATCCTCATGTGCTGTGCACTCATATAAGTGGGCTTCAAGGCAAACTTGTTAACAGATGGACAAAATATGTTGAATGTTATGCAAGACTGACAGTGGCAAGATCCCAGAGACCAGGAGTGAGGCAAAATGCTCAAAGAAGTTGGTAGTACATATAGCCAAAATGAATCCTTACAGCAGTGTGAATCAATGCAAAGATGTTCTGGAAAGGTGAGCATGACATCTCTTGGGTGGAACAAATTTTAGCCTCTAGACTAGCAGAAGGACCTATACCTCCTTTTGAGGCCCAAGGACTGCTGCTGGAACAGCTGAGTCCTACATTCCTCAGCACAGGACAAATGCTGTGCTGGATAAAACATGAGTGGGCCCAGAGACTGAGCACTGTTCCTGTTCTGCAGAAATGGTGTTTGTAGGAAGAACAGGAAGAAGATGCTTCTTTCTTTTCTTTTCTTTTCCTTCCTTCCTTCCTTCCTTCCTTCCTTCCTTCCTTCCTTCCTTCCTTCCTTCCTTCCTTCCTTCCTTCCTTCCTTCCTTCCTTCCTTCCTTCCTTCCTTCCTCCCTTCCTCCCTTCCTCCCTTCCTCCCTTCCTCCCTTCCTCCCTTCCTCCCTTCCTCCCTTCCTCCCTTCCTCCCTTCCTCCCTTCCTCCCTTCCTCCCTTCCTCCCTTCCTTCCTTCCTTCCTTCCTTCCTTCCTTCCTTCCTTCCTTCCTTCCTTCCTTCCTTCCTTCCTTCCTTCCTTCCTTCCTTCCTTCCTTCCTTCCTTCCTTCCTTCCCTCCTTCCCTCCTTCCCTCCTTCCCTCCTTCCCTCCTTCCTTCCTTCCTTCCTTCCTTATAGTATATATCGATAGATGACTAAAAAGCTGGGAGCCAAAAAGCATTCAAAATCATATTTCAAGATAACAAGGAAAAAATAAATCCAGAAACTAACAGAGCTTTTTGCAGATACAAGAATTCAGCGACTGGATAAAAAAGTTTGATGTCTTCTCTGTAAAAACCTTTTAAATCCCTTTTAAATTCCACACTAACACAATAATTTTTTTACATTTAACTGGTAAACAAAATTTTATTTCTACTTTTAGTAGCTATAATAATTCATGTAGGGTTATTCCCATGTAAGTCTTTCTGTCTGTAGGGTAGAATATTCAAGCACCTCAGCATTCATGCTACATCCATGTCTAGAGAACAGTAGGTGAACAGAATGATTGCAAGTAACCCTTCCCTCCGCCTCCCCCAACACCCCTCCATCTCTCCATACCCACCCTACCCCTCCTCACACCACCCTCCAGCCCTCCCTCTCCCCATCACTCCCTCCCCTCGCCTCCCCTCCCCTCCCCTCCCCTCCCCCAGGCGTTACTTCCAGCTGTGACAGCTGTTATCAAACCAGCGCTAGCCGACTCTGACACCTGGTGGTGGTTCTGGTAGCTCTGCAAGTCTCTAGCCTTAGTTATTTCCTGTGAGATTTTTGTTTTGATCAGATTTATTTTATTTTTGAGGAGTGCTGGGAACCAAAGTTGATGTAAGGAACAATATTTTAACTAATGTTCCAAGGTAGGAAGCCTTGAAAATACAAGGAGAATAATTATACAGCTGCATGTCAGTCTGGGAAAGAAATACCAGGTAACTGCTCCCATGCTTACAAGTGCTTGCAAAATATCTTTAAATGCACTGAAAAGTACTTTAATCTTAATAAATTTTGAAATATCGCATATGTAGTTTTAATATTCCCTATATCCACAGCTTGTGATTATAAAACCTACAGTATGCATGAAGAAGTATGTATGATCTTTTCTGTGTTCAGAGCATAGTATTTTAATCCTGTAGATATATGTTTCTCTCCACAGATACTAAGCCATTCTTCTGCCTGCTACCACCCAAATTTAACCTGCTGCTCCACTTTAAGTTTATGCTTAAATACTGTAATGAATTGGGACTTCATATTTCTCTCTTTTGAAAACGCAAAAAGAAGATAAATAATTACTGTTCTCAGTACAGATAAACATATTTGTTCACAATTCCTTTAATTTCTAGATTTTCAATTTTTATTATTATTCATTGTCTCAACAGTTTTGTCCTTATTAGGCATTCATAAAATATCCTTAATTATCACCTGTAAAGCATAGTTCATTAGCATGACTGCACTGTGAAGTCAATTGTTTCTACTTTAGCAACAACTTCTCAGAAGTATCTTTTCATTTCCTTGGTTGCGTTTTTGAAAGATTTCATTTTTTCTACAGATATTTACATTTATGAATATCCTTGTAAGCCCTGCACTTCTAATTTGTGGTGTATTTTGCTTGCAGCTACATTAGTTGTTTGTACAAATGCCTTCGCATAGAGTTTATTCATCCCACATTTTTGAGTGCTAATCTATTAAGTCTCTCTATTGTTTTAGGCAGGAATGAAAACATTTGTCCTCTAGCATGGTTCTGAGAAGGTATAATTTTGAAAGCCCCACACTTTCACTGCCCTTCACCTGGATGCCTGGAAAAACGTATATGAAAAACTGTATATATGTAGGGTGTATGAGACATAGAGGCTGCATTTTGCAAATATAATCAAATAAATCAAATCAAATCACTATAGAATGATTATTTTAATTTGCTTGAGTGTTGCCTTTTGTCTTGCCAGATGGTGACCCACACATACTTTCCCTTCTAGACTACTGGCCTTCCTACCAGGCTGTGGCACTCAGGTGCTCTTCCTACTTCATGGTCAATGGGAGTTGGAGATGACCTCTGTGCCAAAATGGACCTTCTCGTACCCAAGAGGACCCCCAGCATGATCTGCTGCACCACCGAACTGCCTTGGCCCCCAACAGCTCTGACCCACCTCAGTCTTAGTCTCCAACTTGCTGACCACATTTCTACTTGAATAAACCATTTGCTTGTGAATAAAACAAACATTTTTTGGATTATAAATTCCTGATCTGACACTGATTGCAAATAGGTTGCTTTCAAGAGCTTCTGATCTCAGTAAAAGTGTTTAAGAAATGTTTCTGAGTGATTTTTTTGTTTCCAAGTATATTTTTCTTTTTGTTCCATCACTTTTTTTGGTATATTTAAAGGGTTTTTTCCTGACACGGAGTACATTTCTTATGGTACAGATGGTTCAAAAATTTTGGAATTACATAAACCAGGGAGGACAGATTTGTTGAACCTTCCCTCTATGTGCATCTCACTCTTTATAAAGAACCTAAGCACATTTACAGCTCCTCACACACATTCTTGGGTCCAAGATTGCTCCTCTTTTCTTGATACTACAGTGGTACACAAACTTAAAATGCATGCTTGAAGCCAAGAACAGCCAAGGCTGAAATATGCTGCCTATGTCCTCTGCTTATTACAAACATTTAATATGGGGTTATATGCCCACATTCATTATAATGCAATCAACCTCCACACAAACAGTTAAAAAGGAATACAAGCCTTCTACTTTCACCACAAACTCAGGCCAAGGTAAAAAATTGAAAGCCAGCTGGCCAGCTTTCAAGAGGAGTTCACTTGCTAGATGGAAAGGGAGAAACTTTGTTGACATGGAAACCTGTAATTTCAATACATATCTATAATTAACAGATAAAACAGCAAGATGAGAGAGCTCCAAAAGCCAAGGTCAATTACAGTTGTGAGAAAAATTTTAATGCCCAAATATTAGAAGTGAAAAAGTTAAAACAGTTTCAGGTTGTTGTTAGAGGGCTTAATGGGAATGTGAGAAATGAAACAACAGTAACCTGATGCTGGAGCATGTTTCTGTTATCTGTATTCTGTTGCTGCTATAAAAAACCAAAACAAAACAAAACCAAAACCAAACCTTATTGAGGATATCATCTATGCACATTCAAATGAGAGCTGGTGTCCTTAAAAATTTCAAGGACAATAGATGCCAGAGAGCGAAAGAGGGTGAAAGATGCAGCCCCAGTAGAAATGCAGAGGGTGCATAACCACAGTCACATCTGATGCCACTGAAAAACAGATGACCTGGACTGTGCAGAGGGAATTAAACTTTCTGGACAGTGCTGTTCCTGGTAGGAAAAATTCTTCCACTACAGTTTTTTTCTCCTTCTGGGGCATTTCAAGGCTACCAACTCACAAGTAATCCTACAGGATGCTTAGACATATTGAGTGCCTGATTAGTTCAGGTTTTGATAACAGCTCAGCAGTAGATTTTATTTCCTTGCAAAGAAATCTCTAAATAAGTATGTGGCCCATCATCAACCCAAAAATAGAAGGACAGAAATCACTAGAGCAAGTTAACATTTTGACATTTAGAAGTGACAGGTTCATTACCTCCAAACAGAAAATAGTTGTTACATTATTGTCTTTGCTTAATATTTGCTCTTAAAATAATTTCTGTTCTTGATTTCAGATCTTCCACTAAAAGATCTGGGCACGTATTACCCTTCACAGATAGACAAGCGCTGTTACAGGGACGAAGGCAGAAATCTAATTAACTTCTATGTCCCATCTGAAAGAAGAAGGTGAAGTTCACAGCAGGCTTAATTTATGATAACAAATATCTGTAGTGCAAAGTCATTTGTATTTTTCCACTTGCCATGTCTGGGGAGAGCTGGCGATTAAAAAAATAATAAAAAATAAATGAATTATTAATTTTTATGTAAACAGAGTAAGCAGCATAATGAAGACTAGCTGGAGTTAGCACCTGCTGCACAGCTTCTTCACATAGATATTGTATATGTATGAGGGTATTGTAACTCATCTCTTGGTGTTTGATGGTTATTAGTTTATTTGTTTTTCCAAAAGTCATTGAAAATTTGAGGCACTTTAAAAGTTACACTAATCATTTATTTTTCTTCTATCCTTTATGTGGATACTACTAAGAGCCAAAGGAAAAGAAAAAAGATATATGGTCAAGATCACTCTAAGTATAATAAATCCCAGGAGTTAAATCAAGCTCTATTTTATTTCACATCTTTTAATTTATAACTGCACCTTTTAAATATTATTTTTCTTATATTTTGTCAAATATGAAGGGCCAGAGTCTCCCTCACTGGGAAAAAAATAAGTTTCTTGTATTGCTGATGTCTTCATCATTATTTTTGTGGGCCTTGGGAAATTGTAAGGAGATAAAATTGTGAAAAAGTAAAATAACTACCTTCCTTCCTCTCTGTGCAACTGCTGGTCATCAGGAAAGAAAGGCACAACTTGCTGTATATCCTATTCTGTTTCCCAGCTCATGACAGATCCCCAGGTGTGAATCCCTGGGCAAAAATGCAGATAACTGTAGGCTTCTGAGTGTGGAAGGGGTTTTAAATACAAGTCCTACGTTAGGAGAAATAAAACCTTAGGGCATAAATACATCATTCTCTTTCACATCATTTAAGCTAGCTGAATGCTTCTTAGTGTACAGTAAATATAGATGTATTTTGCCCCAGATCCAGAACCTGCAGCAAAGAAGTATTACTCCCCTTAGGATATCTTCAGTTAATGAAGTTTAGCTAATCACTGTGGCTTAGAAACAGCAGATGTTTTAAAGCAAATGGGACAGCTATGGGCAAGCATGAACAACATTACATGGCTTCTGAAAAAAATAAACAGTACACACACATCACTAGCACGAATGTGATCAAATCTTCTAATCTTTGTAGACTCGTCTCCTTTTTCACCAGTGATTTCTTTGTTGAGCCTTTGGGTCTCCAACAAGTGAAACAGGCATTGTCATGCACAGATGTCAGGGCGTGCACTACAGCACACGGCTCTGATGCCTAAGGATTTGAATGTGTATTTTATGGATTTTCATAGGGTTATATAAGTTGAACACATTTTCCTAAGTCTCTTGCCTTTTAGGTGGCATTTGGAGGTCGCTGAACATTTTCTCACACATTCCTGAAATTCTGTTAGACACACATTACCAATGACATGCTGTTTGGAAGAACACCTGCAAGAACTCCAACTGAGACGCAAGATACCCTGTAGTCAAAACAGGAGAGTAAGCTCAGAGCCCTTAGAGGGGCTTCAGGGGGCAGTTCTGAGGAGTTCTGAGGGTGGGTACCAAGAGAAAAATGGTATTCTGAGTTGGTTATAGTCATCAAATATGTTAATTACTGAAAGTCATAAAAACTGTGACATTTTGCTGACATGTGTGCATGTGCTTTTGTTGTGCACCTTAGAAGCGTCTAATAAAGAGCTACTTTATCTATCTATCTATCTATCTATCTATCTATCTATCTATCTATCTATCTATCTATCTCCATTAATATTGCTCTGAAAGCCTTTTGCAGGATTAGGCATCAGCTCAGACAATCTCTCTCAGAGGTAAATGAAATAAAATACCATGTAGGGGTTTTTTTCTCATATAGACAAATTCGTCCTAATGAAAATGTTGAACTTCACTATCTTTTAATCAGTATATCTGAAGCCACCTCACTGCTGATTATGAGTCTGAGAGGGTATTTTGGGAAGTCTGAGGAATTTAGTTAGAAGATTAAATGCGCTGAAAACTTTTTTTAAAAATTCCCTTTTTTTCTTCAGGGCTAGTTTCTCTCTGTGCATGTTTCAATGCAATAAATATCTCAGAAAAACATCCTTTACGTTTTCTCTCTTATCAGAATAATTCCCTTCAGTCCTCACAGAAAAAAAAGTGCAGAAAAATGTATTCGAAGACTGATCACATTTTCCATCCCTTTTATACTCTTTTAATTAGCAAAAGGAGGATTGTAGATGCCTTAGGAGTTGGATTCTGCTTATTCTCATTAATTTCAGAGCTATATTGCTGTATCACCTACTGATCCTAAGGACACCCTGTACTACATGCTGCACAGCCTATACCACAGCCCATGCATGGGGTGATAAACCTTTCCTCTTGGAAACATCACAGATCCTCCCCATGACAAGCTAAATGGACAGAGGATACAAAAAAGGCCTATACCACCCAAACACAGGTTTTGCTTAGGAAAAAAAACACATTAACATCTTTCCCTGATCCATCCAGTGCCATCCTTTCTGTTGTGGTTTTTCACACACATTTTTAGCTGTCAGCCTGGGTGCATATCAGCAGGGCTTGAAGCAAACCTCTTCACTTAGAATCAGACAGAAAGCAGTTTTCCTCAAAGGGCTTATCTCAGGTACCTTTTTTCTTAAGCCCAGAGGGAATTTTCATATACAGATTTGGAGTCTGATGAATTAATCTCTGAACTACTTAGCAGACAGACATTTCTCTCCTAGTTAGTGGACAGACATTTCTCTTTCCCACTTGAATTATATTTCCATCTCCTTATTTTTTCATTTTTTCATGCAGCTGTCCAGGTTAATCACTATTACTTGTTTATTCTTTTGTTTTTATGCTAGTTTATACAGAAATCTCTAAGTCTTATTTCTGTGGTCGTGAAATATTGAGCAGGTGCAGATGTGGTCCATCTGTGAAATGGTCATCTATATGAGGTAGATGGAGAGGAAGGAGGTAAGATTAGTACTATTTGCCTTCTTTCTAGGAGGAGGAGAAACTTTCTGCTGTAGCTGAGACTGGAAGTCATGGATTTGGACATGCGTCACCCTAATTGTCTGATAGTCATGTTTTGACATTTTCTGATTTTGACAAAAATGTCAAAACTTTGCTATTCCAAGCGCTCCTGCAGAGTGACAAAGAAACACTGTATTGAAAACACAGCTATTTTTAGTTGTCACAGAGTGGCTGTGCAGAGGCCTGAGCTCCCAAATAACCATGTGCATTCAGAGAACTGCTTCTCCTTTTCTGTGAAAACACACAATCAAAAATGTGCAGCAAAGGCACTAAGGGTAAAAGTGTTCACAAATGTTCAGGAAACACACCGACAAAATTAGCAGCTCGTTGTTCCCAGCAGGATTGTATCTGCATGTTTTGCACATTTTATCCCAAAACATATATTGAAATGGGCTTCGTGCTTTGCTCATCTTCAACTGCTGAATCAGTTTATGATTGTGAAGAAGCACAGCAGCACTCTGGCAGATGGGTCTAAGCATGCCCATGCCAGAAAATCAGCATGTGAAGTAAGTTTGAATAAGACATGGAGATGATGTGAAGGCCAATACAACCATTTTGGTACCCCCTCCTCAATTAGCTTTGAAAGCAAAAGCTGCTGTGTAAGATACGCTCTGTCCTCGGGTATCTAATGCAATTCAGCCAATTCCAGCACTTTCAAGGTTTTCTGTAGCACAGAAAGATCCTGTCAATAACCTCCTTAGTTAAACCTTGTTTTTAACTACAGAGGTGTTCAGTTAAATCAGTCATGCAACATTGTGTAAATTAGGCAACTTAGCAAACTTTTATCAAACGCTGGATGCTCTCTGCCTTTTTTGACTCAGCTCTTTGTATCTGTCCCTGGTTGCCAGAATAAATGAACCTTTGTGGGGGTGAGTGTAAGTGCATCCCTTAAGGAAAGCTGTTTGGAGTTCTACCTTAAAGACAACAGAGCTACCTGGAGTATGTGTGGTGGCTTGTGACCAATAAGAGGCTGTGGTGTATGCAAGGTGAATTATTAACCAATTATGTGTTAGCATGTTAGATGTGAGAGTGCATAAAAAGTGTGGTCATTACTGTGTGAGAAAGAGATTTACTAGGATGTGAGAGTTAGTCAGATCTAGATCTACTAGGATGTGAGGTGATGTAATAGGAACTAACTTCTACTATGAGCTATGAGAACTGTTAATCTAACTTGAACAAACTAAGTTTTGAGCCTTCTGATCAAGCCTTCTGATGACTGCTGTGCCTGAGTTCTTCTGACCATCAGTCCACAACCCGGTTCGGTATAAGGGGCTCCCATTATAAACCTTTATGCAAAAAACTCTTAAAAATTTACCTTAAGAGAGAGTTCAAGTACTAGGTGGGCTCTCTGAAGAATTTAAAACCATCTGAAGGATGTCACTTAGAAATGAATAAACAACTCAGCCAGCTACAGAAAATAATTTTTACCTATGACAAATTTGTCTTTTTTTTTCTTTTTTTGGTAAAAATGTTTCTCATGCTAAAAAAACTTTTAAATTCACTGTAGATTTTAGCTGAATAAACATATAAATATACACATATATGTATACATATATATATATACATACACATACATAAAAAACTTACATAATATCAGCTGATTATACTCAGATCTTAATTTCATAAAGAATTTTTTGTAATGTATTAGCAAGTTAACTTCTATTAATTGAAAAATGTTTTACAATGGAAATAAGTATATATTACATATTGGGGGTACTGGTGGATGCAAAATTGGATATGAACTGGCGATGTGCAAACTGAAAGGCAAGTGTATCTTGGGCTGCCTCAAAAGCAGGTTGAAGGAAGTGATTTTGCCCCTCTACTCTGCTCTGGCAAGACCACACCTGGAATAAATACTGTGTCCAGCTCTGGAATCCCCAGCACAGGAATGACATTGACCTATCAGAGTGAGTCCAGAGGAGGGACACAAAGATGATCAGAGAGCTGCAACACCTCTTCTATGAAGACAGGCTGAGAGAACTGAGGGTTTGCAGCCTGGAGAAGGCTCTAGGAAGACCTTATACAGGAAAGTTGGAGAGGGACATTTTACAAGGGCATATAGTGACAGGACACAGTGTAGTGGCTTTAAACTCTTTTTTTTTTTTTTTTTACCACTAGGGTGCTAAAACACTGGAACAGGTTACCCAGAGAGGTGGTGGATGCCCCATCCCTGAAAGTGTTTAAGGTCAGGTTGGATAAGGCTTTGTCACCTGACCTTGTTGAAGATGTCCCTGCTCATTGCAGAAGGATTGGAACTAGATGACTTTTAAAGGTTCCTTCCAACTCAAACTATTTTATGATTCTATATAATCCTCTCAAAAATTCTATGTAAGAGTCAAACTGGGAAGCTGGAACTACTATCGATTCCCTTTTGCAATGACAGTAAAGTGTGCATTTGAACACTATATCAGAAGTCTGAAGGTTTCCAGGAGAGATGAAAAGAATATTTTCTTGGCATCGATGGCATTACATGTAACTCATGCCTTATATCTGACTTTAATAGAAGAATTTCATTACCAATTAATTCTTTTAAGGCACCATTTCATTTTTTTTTGTCAGTGACTTAACTATTACTCACTTGAAGAAGTCATTACATTTTTCAGGGAAAATCTATTTATAAGTACTCATGAAGCAAACTAATTGAAAATGTAATTAAATAGAGGCCAGAATTTCAAATGAATGACAGATGCTTTCTCCACAGATTAAGCACACTAAGTAGGCAACACTTCTCATATAACTCTTCCAAATAGTATTGTATAACCATCTTGCCGTTGACACTGACTACTGCAACCACGTCATCCTCTGAGAAAAAGTAGTATTTCAGCCCTGCTTCAGGACAAGAGTCCATGTCTACTGCAGCCAGCACTGGCTCCTGGCCATTGTAGAGGTCTTCTTCAGCCCCTTGACAGTCTCAGCCAGTGCCACTGGTGCATTGGCACTGGCACTGCCTGTCTTGGTTTTGTTTTGGTTTCCCAGCCCCCCGAGCTGCCCCTCCTTCTCCCTCCACTCCTCAAAGCACAGAAAAGGAAAAGGAAAAATCTTGAAAGAGACTGAGTTAAGTCGAGGTATATATGTATACAATTATATATATACAATCTGCACCCACAATAGGAAAAGGGAAAGGGAAGGGAAAAGGGAAGGGGGGAACAGGGACAACAAAAAGAGAAAACAGAACAAATAGATATTACTAAACACCCCTGCCCACCTCCCAAACAAACCAGTGCAATACAATCCTACCAACGACTCTCAGAAGAAAGCTAGCTCTTTCTCTCATGCTCTCTCTCTCACGTCTTCTCTCTGATCTCCTGTGTGGCTCCAATAAGGGACCAAGAGCAGCAAAATCTCTCTGCTCCCAACCCTCACTGGAAAGAGAAGACCGGGCCACTTCCTATCTCCCTCTCTCGTATCCTCCCTTGTAACAGGGGAGGGAAAAAAAAAAGGTGAGCAATACCCAGAAGATGAGCCTTTCCCTAGTTACACCTGGTTACCTAGGAAAGCCTGGATCAAACCATCACACCAGCTCACAAAAGTCACTGCACAATTTTAGCATGCAATGGTACAGGCCTCCTGCCCTCTGTTTTTCTCTAGTTGTCCTCTGCTTAAAATGTTTTTAAATGGCAGAGTTCCTTGAGAGGGACTGGGGTAAGAAAACTCCTCCAGCCCTGGGAGCAGGCTTGCCATGGTGGCACAGAGTATGCACCAGATGACATGCTGAGGTGGGCATGGCCCACAGGAGGGGCAGCAATTTAAGGAGATGATGCCTGGGAGTGACAGATTCAAGGAGAATAAGGCTGGCAAAGTCACTCCCCACAGATACAGCTCTGGGGTGGTGCTGTGCAGGATCCTGCTCTCCTCACAGAGATTTACTGGACTGTGCAGCTCCATTGACCCTGCTGGCTTCTGCTATGCCAAGCTAGTTGGCCACAATACTGCCTGACAACCTCTCAGCCTTGGCAGTGTAAGGAGTGGTATTTAGTATTTTCTAGAATAAATACTAAAAATAAATAGCATTTAGTAATAAATGTAAAATTTAACTAATTAATATACTGATTAATATGTTTAATTAATTACTATATTGACTAATAAATGTAGTTTTTTCAACATATCTCTTTATTTGCTGCATTTCCCAGCATTTTCATTGCCTGTACACATTGCCTGAACATTTAAGTAAGGAACAAAGGCTATTTCTAACAGGGTTAACATTTTAAACCAGCAAGGACCAAAGCCCATCATTAGCATCCTCAATCTTCTGCCTTCCAGGGATGCTGAGTCATGACAGAACATATTAACTTTAGGTCTAATGGTGGTGGTGTTGTCCAACATATTGTACGTATCTCTCAAATCTCTGTTGAGAAAAACTTTTCCTTAAGTAACATAGTGATGCAGACTCAGCAGCTACTTATTCCAGAGCTGAGCATCAAGCCCATGGACACCGTATCTACTGCTGCTGCTGTGGCACCTGCAGTTCATGTCCTTACAGTCATTATGAAGACTACATGGGTTACTGTGCAGGAGCTGAAGGGTAACATGGTCATAATGTCACCTCGCTCCAGTGTAAGTGATTTTCTAAATGATGTCCCTTCTGATGCTTGCATGTGTACAATCAAAAAGGCAGAAATAATAGTAATTTTCAAAATGTCGCTGCTATCTAGAATGCCCTGTGTCTTCAGCTGGCCTACTATTTTGTGCTCCTTATAAACTTATGGTAAAGAATTCTCTTCCTCTCCAGTTAATCCAACATGAATTGTCTCAGAGTAGTGTTGAACAACATTGTGGCTTTCCTTTCCACCTGAGACTCTCTTTGCTTAGCACCACATCTCCTATATACAGCCCAAGGGGCAGTGCTCTGTGTGCTGCACCCCCTCCCCAGCACATAGCACAGGGTGCTCCTCATTGCACCCATTCATGTTCTTGGCAGGAGCTAAAGCTACTATCATATGGTAAAATCAGAGTGGAGCCTGCTAGGCACAACAGGGACAGTGGAGCCCAGATGAGGCCAGCTGAGACCCTTCCAAAACACCAGCACTTACAGATTGACTCTAAACATGAGGAGGCACTTAGAAGTATGGGAGAAATAGGCTTAGAGACAGAATCTGAGCATATGTGTGCTCCGGATTCTCAAGCCTTTAGAAGAAGCCAGTCTCTGATGTTACTGTATAGAGATCTTAGGAACGGAGTCCTATTTCAGAACTCTTATGGGGGAAAAAAAGCTGGAAGTTTAAAAGTAAGCTATTAATTCTCAAATGTGTCAGTACTGAAAAATAAGCGGGTAGACCCAATAATCTCTTTACTTCATAAAAGCAACCTCTAATTTTCCAATGATGCCTTGGGATAGACATCATCCTTAAAAAATGCAAGTCACCCTGTGAAAGATAGGCATCCTCTTGTTCCAGGAAGATCTTGCTCTGCCCTTTGCAGTAGCAAGCTTATCAGTGGAATAAACATTCAGGCAATGGATGGATTTGGTGATTAGAAGAAAGGTAGACTGGTGGTAGAAGTACCACTGTTTGAACATTTCTGTTGTTCAGAATGACTGTCAGCAGCACATGTTCATCTTTTTGTTCTGAGCTTGTTCAGAGCACCCAGTAACTGAAAAATAAAATCGTGCACTGTGAAAAACACACTTGTCATTGCTGATTTTGAAGCTGGCAATAACAACACTAGCAGATGTTTGGTTTTTTTTTTTTTTAAATGCCATTCTATCTTTTGCCTGATTAATTTGCTACCTGAAAAAACGTCAACAAGAAATTTTCTGGGCTCAAAAAACCCCACCCATTCCAATATTAAACAGTAGTGATGACATATCTTCTCAGTGGAATAACATTCTTTTGCATATCATAGGCATAAATTCACTGTAAAGGCTTAATGAGGATGAGGACGAGGACGAGCACAGGTTTGCTGTCATATCTGCTATTTGGTACCTAAACCAACACTACAAGTCAGTATTTATATACCTAAAGGAATCATTCTGTCTTTTCCCTTAACATCATCTTCAAAGACATTTGAACATCACTTTAAAGTTATTTTAACTCTATATCTGTATGGCTGTTCCTTTCCTTCTGCTCTGCACAGTGTTGATCTATTTTATTTTCAGCATGCCTCTCTGTGAAGGGTAAAAACCTGGCTGGAGTTCTTTGAGTGGAACTCTAGTTGAAAAATGGTTATAATTTCGTTCCTTATAAAATATATTCTGCTTAACAACATCAAACACAGGTGTCCCTTCATTAAAAATTATTTATTACTAAACATAATAAAATCTATTTAAAATAACTTCTAAAGTGTCCAAGAGAAAGAATCATAGTTTACCACCTACCTAAATATATGACGAATATTTCTGTAAGTTTCTACAGAAAGTTATTTTCTGAAACCTCAACTACTCCAAATTCTTGACATTTCATGCTTCTAAAGAAGCATGGTCCAAAATGAAGAATTCAAGG